>NC_069784.1:63210183-63835183 GCF_027406575.1 Nycticebus coucang
TACATGCATAGATTCCAGAATATTTGTTTAACCCTATACTTCCTACCACATTGGCCTCGGAGCTGGAAATATAGCCATGCAGGAAATAAACTCTCAGTTCCCAGGGAACTTTCACGCAGAGACCAGACCTGAGGAGGCGGACATGCCAGCCTGCATGGCAGGTCCAAAGTGCCGACAGGAAGACTGAGCGGGCGGAGTGGGCAGACCCCAGGGGGAAGACGGGGCGGGGCCAGGAGACCAGGCGGGGAAAGAGGGCCGACAGCGGTGGCACCGACGTTTTTTATAGGATGGTCAGAAAGGCCTTTTTGACGAGATGATGTTGGTCTAGAGACCTGAGTGAAGTATGACAGTGAGCTCTGTGGGTATCTGAGGAAGAGCATTCCAGTAGAGGGAAAGAAAGTTCGAAGTCATTAATGTGGGAACTTCCTTGGCAAGCTGGAGAAACAGTGAAGGAGCCTGACTAGATGAGCAGAGAACGAGGAGGGGGCAGCAGCCGAGGTCAGAGGGGAGTTGGGCAGGTGGCGCAGGTCAGGGCCACCCAGACCAGGGTCTGCACCAGGATCTTACTCTGAATGAGGGAAAACACACTGGAAGTTTCCCTGTAGCAGAGTGACATGTTGTTAAGTCTTGACACTGACAGCTGTGCTGGAGACTAGACAAGGGGCTGGGGGGATGAGGGGGGGAACTGGGGTACAGCTAGCGGTGGCCGCAGCAGTTCAGGCGAGGGACTGGCGGGCTGCTGTTATGTCCCGGCTCTGTTTCTGTAGGTGATGCCAACACTTGCCTATGCATTGACTGTGAAGTTAGAAAGGGAAGAGAATCAAGGATGACTCAAAAGCAACTGGAAAGATGCAACTGCCATCAGCTAAGCTGTATAGGAAGGCCGTGGGAAGGAGTCTCTTGGAGGAGGGAGCTCAGTTTTTGGCATCTCAAGTTAGGGGACTATTAAACACCCAAGTGAAGGTGTCAGGCTGCCAGTTGTATATCTGAGTCTAGAATTCAAGAGACAGATCTGGGCTAGAAACAAATTTGGAAAGTATTCAGTGTCTAGAAGGTATTCATGTTCAGAGATCAGGAGATGCACTTAGAGTGGAGAGAGGGGTCAGTGGACTGAGCCTGGGTCACTTAGAAGTTGGGAAGGTGAACAGGGCTCAGCCATAGAGAGGGAAATAGCAGCTGTGGGAAGGAGGGAGTAAACCAAGGTCATAATTGCCTGGAATCCACATGCAAACAGGGCTCACCGAGGGGGCTGGAGTCTATGACTTGCTTGAGAACAATTATGTGTGCACGTGCCTGGACTGGTCAGTATTATGAACAAACTGTCACAGAATGGTCATTGCCAACGCTCTCAAAGGGGGAGTGGGAAGCTGTGCAACACGGCTGACAGGATGAGGAGGACAGCGGATTCGCCTGTCAAGGCCACTGGTGTAGTGACAGGAAGAGTCCCCATGGAGATGACAGCCTGTGAAGTGGGTTCAAGAGAGACAAGGAGGAAAGGATGGGGAGTGAGCAGGTACGATCAGCTCCTTCAAGGAACTCTGCGGGACACAGGACCGAGAAATGGGGCAGCGGCCAGAGGGAAACCACGGTTGGCCAATTTTAAGATGCAGTGATCACAGCTGTTCCTCCCATTCTCCTCGTCTCACAGCCCTGGACAAACCTCTGTCCCTCCTTGCCCCCCTTGCCCACAACTCCCTCAGGGGGAACACACACCTCCCACGTGCTCCACCACCCCGACTGCATGTGATGTTTGCAGGTGTATTTCTATCTGCGTGCAACATTTTCAAGATACAGGAGTGTAGTGTTGGTCCTCGGAACCTCTGTAGTCCTCATTGTTAGCGAGTGCTGTGTTAACACTGCAGGTCACCACCTGGCACGGCCTCGCTGACAGCGTTCAGAGGGGAAACAGGACTTCTATAGGAGCTGTAAAATTGCCTATTCCTTTAGATCTTGGAAGTCAGTAGGAGCAAAAAGAACAGAATCGTTCACTTGCCTTTTCCACTCAAAAAAGACAAGGCTAGAAACCACAATTCACACTAAGGAATCACGGACTTGAATTTATTTTTAAAACTAACTGAAAAACCTCAACGGTTACCAAAAGTGTTCTCTTTGAGAAAATCAGAGATTGGGTGAGAATGGGTAGGTACAGAGAAGGCACCTTCCAGTTTAAGAAATAGCAAGTTCAGTGAAATTGCACTAAAAAAAACAATGCTTCCAGCTCGGCCCCTGTGGCCTCAAGTGGCTAAGGTGCCAGCCACATACACCTGAGCTGGAGGGTTCGAATCCAGCCCGGGCCCACCAAACAACAATGACGGCTACAACCAAAAAATAGCTGGGCATCGTGGCAGGTGCCTGTAGTCCCAGCTACTTAGGAGGCGGAGGCAGGAGAATCGCTTGAGCCCAGGAGTTGAAGGTTGTTGTGAGCTGTGATGCCACAGCACTCTACCCAGGGCGACAGCTTGAGGCTCTGTCTCAAAAAAAAAAAAAAAAAACCCGCTTCCCTCTCCCTCCCCCCCCAAGAGCACATTGCAGCATGGAGACCAGAGCACTTCTCGAGATCCCTCCTGCTGAGAAGCTTCCCTCAGACAGGATGCTTCTAATCAGGGTTAAACACAGGAAGCATCACACATGGCCTCTGAAGAAATTGTTTAGGAACAAGAGGTGTCACCAGTGCTTCCCATGGTGAGAAGGCTTGAGTAACAGGAAATTACATCCAAACCTGGCTAAGACTGATGCGGGCAGAAGCACAAGTGGGCCCTGATCTCTACTGAGTGCCCACTGCTGCCAAACTCTGTGCCATGAGTTACAAAGCAGTCCCTCTGCCACGTGCACAGCACCTTGTTTGAGAGGACCAAGGGAGCTACAGTGTGAGACTGAGACCCACGGTGTCTCTGCAGGAAGATGGCTGCCTCCATCCTGAGATGAGGGGCTGCAGGTTCAGGCAGAAGCAGCAGCACCACATGTGCAGATTCCTGGCCTAGCCAAGTGTTACTCTGCTGTGTCACAGGGCTGGTGCGAGCCTGAGAGCTGGCAGCTGGCTAAGGCAGAGCACAGAGGGGCTCTTACTGGAGTGAAGATGGGTGAGACAGGAACATGTCTGAAGTTTTGAAGATCACCCTGGTGGCAGTGCTTGAAAGGAAAAATAGACTGTATGCCAAGTTCAAAGCTGTGAGAACTAATGTCTCTCTGCTGTTCTGGTTCCTGTTGTATTTGGCCATGCTTCTTTCTGCACCTCAAATATCTGGGGGTTTCATTCTCTTCGGCTATTTTTAAGCATTTGGATAACTGCATTTTTCACCTATACACTATGTCATAAGGGCATAATATAATCAATCCCTATACTTGACCATGGAGAAATAATTTACTACAGTCAATGGCAGTTATGAATGACCTTTAGTTATTAACCCAATAGCTGCTGCTTTTCTAAAGGTTCCCATGCTCCCCTCTCTACCTACAAATCCCTAACTGGAATCTTACCTATGCAACGATCCTAACACCAGTCCCTGAAAAAGTTTACACCAGTTTGGGATAGAATACAGAAACAAAGGACAATGTGCTGAATCTTCATAAATAAAACTTTGTTCTGCATAAAAGCCTGTTTTCTACCATGTAGAAACATCCTACTTGGATGTTAAGAGTTCCTTAATTTTATTAAGTGATAGCAACATAATATCTCAATGCTTTTATGTGGCAAAATAAATCTAGCAACCCCAGATCCATCCACTGATTTTCTGAAATGTGCCATCTAGAAGCCTGGCTAGCCCCTGCTTTGAGGCCCTCTGCCACTAGCTACTGGGCACAGTGGTCCCCTCTGTGGGAGAGGGGACATCGCCTGGCTACAGAGTCAATAGCCACCTAGCTATGCAACTAGCAGAAGCACAAGTGGGCCCTTCCGTGCAAGGGCCCACTTGTGCTTTAACCACTGTAGCTTTTTACAGTGCTTTAACCACTGTAACTTTGGAATTTAGGGCAGTGCCTGTGGCTCAAAGGAGTAGGGCGCTGGCCCCATATCCCAGAGTTGGTGGGTTCAAACCCAGCCCTGGCCAAAAACTGCAAAAAAAAAAAAAAAGGAATTTAGTATCTTAATGAGAGACACGCAACTTCCCTCCATGGCAACTACATTTAAACATTGTTGAATAACTAGGGGCGGCGCCTGTGGCTCAGTCAGTAGGGCGCCGGCCCCAAATACCGAGGGTGGTGGGTTCAAGCCCAGCCCCGGCCAAACTGCAACCAAAAAATAGCCGGGCGTTGTGGTGGGCGCCTGTAGTCCCAGCTACTCAGGAGGCTGAGGCAGGAGAATCGCTTAGGCCCAGGAGTTGGAGGTTGCTGTGAGCTGTGTGAGGCCACGGCACTCTACCGAGGGCCATAAAGTGAGACTCTGTCTCTACAAAAAAAATTAAAAAAAAAAAAAACATTGTTGAATAACTAGTTACATAGGTTCTAAAAATGTATTTACTCTCATGCTCTCGATTTTACCTCCTTATGCTGGAGAAAGGTGCTTGACATCTATTACCATCTGATAAATGATTTACATAGTCTGGGACCCCAGGCATTCAGGCAGTTCTCCACCAGGGAAGGTACTGAAGCTTCAGAAGAGAACTGTGTAAAAAATTAGGCGTTGAAATAGAAAGTCCTATGTTTGGGTCTCTGCTCACAACTTACTCTCATGTTCCTCATCTAGAAAGTGAAGTTAGTAACTGTACCTATCAGGATTGCACAGTTGTGTTGAGGACAGTCTTAGGCACCTGGTGAGTATCTGATAAAGGCGACACAGAATTGCTCTGTGAATGTGAGAAATTGACAAAGTATTGGCTTAAAGATGGCTAATTCCATGCTACGAAAATGCAGAGTCAACAAAAAAATTGGCAGTTCATTACTTCATCATTTCAGAGTATTTACTGGTGAGTATTCTCCAAAATTAAATGCATTAAAAATAATTAGAATATCTGTTTATTTAGGAGATGGCTAAGATGAGACAGATGACCAGAAATATTTAAAAAATGTGCTTTCCCCTATTTCTCTACCCTTCAAAAATAAAAAGCTCAAACTACCCCTCCCCAATATCAAATTGCTCTGTTTCTCAGGAAGAAAAACAGAGTATTTCCGAGTCTTTAAGCTCATCTCCAGAGTGCAAAAAAACTAACTGATTATACTGGGCATGGCTGACAGACAGTCTCTGATGCCAGCAATGGAAGGGACACAAAGTATCACCAGTAAACAAAGTAGGTACACTTCTGTTACTTTAAATTGGTAGTTTTATTACAATAACCAGGGACACATAAGTCAAGGAATGTCCTGACATTCTCTGAGCAGTTCACGGAAAGCAGATGCACCTCTCCAGGCAGCAGAGTCATCTACACCTTTTCCTAACTAAAAACAAAAGCTTTTACATGTGATAATGAAGAAAGCAAAGTTTTCTTATTCTTGTCTAAACAACTTCGGCCTCAGAAAATAGCTATTGTGGAGTGAGCTGAAAAGAGAAAAATGTTTTCTTCATGATGTCACAAGTCCTGCCTCTGCATTGCTCCCCCCGCCCGGTCATGTGACTTATGACAGCATGGCAGAGGGCAGTGCGTTCAGGGCTAGTGGGATCTACTTAGAAGGCCAATTGACTATAAGCCACTATAATCGAAAGGAAAGGATAAACTAAGAAAATTAAAACCAGCTAAAATGCATAGTGACAGGGAGAAAATATCTGGGTGTATTAAAAATGAGATGCTCTTTTCACATAACACATTTAAAAGGTTACAATTACCATAAACACTTTAACACCATTAAAAATCACTGGTGACGTTTGTTTTTCTATCTGCAAAAGGCTCTGCTGTTACCCAGGCTGGCAGAAAGTGACGTGCCAAGCTAAGGCACTCGTCCTGGGCAGGCAGGCTCAGACTATCTGGAGTTGCATAGGCGCCTTTTTTTTTTTTTTTAAGATCTATTTTGTTTCCAGAGGTCTCTGTGGAACCTTGAGCATGTCTCCTCTTTCAATAGTCATTGCGGCAGTTGGGTGTTTTAATCCCTTTAAAACACATAAGTACTCAAACACACTCAAATCCCCCAAACACACATAAGTACCCAAGGAAAAAACATTAAAATAGCATTTTGAATTAAGTTATTATACATTACATAGCTTGGGAACAACAAAGGGAAAAGCCAGGCACAACTACTGTTTTATATAGAAAAGCACTGCAGGAGAAGACTTTGTCTAAAAACATTACAACTCAAGTGAAGATAAATACACTTTTGGTTAATCTGTGCTATGTCATATAGAAATCCTGTCAGATACTGTCTACCAGGTAACTCTTTCGGATTTTAAGTCTGCCTGTGTCAGTAGAGGAACATACACTTTTGCATACACTTACATATATATGCATATACCTCTATAAAATTTAGATCAGGAAAATTTGTTTTAAATACATATGCTTAAAACCTGTACCTCTAAATACATTAGCCTCTCATCAGTTGATAATTCTCAGAGCTTCTTCACAAACCAATCATAGTTTCTAGCTGCCCTTCAAACCCATTATCTGTCAATGAACATTTTAAAATTCAAATGTGCAACAGAAACAATTTCTCCAGAATAGAACAGAGATAGAATTCTGGCTTTGAAAATAAATGTCTTAGTTTTCTTGATATTCACTTCCTTCAAGTGTCCACGCCCTGCTTTGGCACATGGTCAGCAGCAGGATGACTATCTCCTGACTATGCCTGACTCCGCTGACATCATCTGCTATTCAAAGGAGTCAGCGGGCTTTTCTTTTGCTGTTTTGTCCCAGGGAACTAACACAACATCATTTGTATTCGCTACCACTCCCATGGATCACAGTGAGTTGTGTGTTTTAATGTAATTTACAATGTGCTGGTACCACTGAGGTAAAGCAGAAGTGGCTCTGGCATTTAAAATAAAGAAAAGTCTCCCAGGAAAACAACACACCAAAGACCTGGTGGTGTATATTCAAGTTCCATGAAATAACTCAAAACCACTGCCAGAATGGGCACACTGAATATCTGATATCAAGGTTAAACAACAGAGACAGATGAAAATACTCAAAATACATCCTTTAGAAACAATGCAATTTACAAAAATTTAGCTTTACTTTTTTACTTTAACATTCACTTCAAAAAAAAACTCCTTAAAATGATATAAACCTGACCAAGTAGTTTAATGTAGTACAATCATTAACAAATTTGTCATTTATTTTAAATATGGGAATCTCAGAAATGTATGGAATCCATGATAAACGATAGCAAGAATGTTTAATGCCATGGACTAACTTTTTAAAAGAAAAATTTGCCATAGTTGAAACAACTTCTAAAAAATACAGTGTTTTAAGTGCTCACAGTTCCAGATCGCTAACTTTGTAAATGTGAAAGTTATCCATATATGAACAAGGCCTCTTTTTCATTGATTTTGTTCTTGTTTAAACCTTTGGATATTTCAGTCTTCAGATCCCCAAGGTAAGGCTGAATTTATCAGATACAAATAAAACGTTTAAGTCCACAATGTGCTGCAGCCTGGAGGAGACCAATGCATCAGTATTTACAGGCTGGCTACACTACCTTTCTCTTTTTAAAAAAATTCAAATGTGTATCAATATCAAGCCACACTCACTTTGGAATTTTCTCTGGCTACAAAAATTGGGAACAGCACTTTCCCTCCTTGGTCTCTCTGTGAGGGGCAGGTCTCAGGATGAGGGGCGCGGTCTCTTGGGAGGCGGTGGCGGCATCAGTTCCGCGTCAGGGTCCAGATGATGCTTTCGCTTCTGGCCTTGCAAAGCCGCGGCACATCTGTCGATGAACTCGAACAGCATCTCCTTGGTGACAGGGTTCGAGATGCTATTGCACACAGCTGTGGACAGAGCGGGACATCGGTCTCAGGTGAGGGCAGCTGATGCACCACAGGCTTACGGGCAGGTTTTCATCCCAACATGCTAAACACGTCCACTTTACCAATGTGAGTGAGTGACAAGCTTCCATCATCCTAATCTCCTCCCTCCTTCACACCCAAAGGAAGTGCTTTCCCAGTAGCTACCCTTTATTGTGGTAATTTTAAACCAAAACTTTATGTAGAAAAGCACTGCAGGAGAAGACTTCATCTAAAAACATTACAACTCAAGTGAAGATAAATACACTTTTGGTTAATCTGTGCTATGTCGTATAGAAATCCTGTCAGATACTCAGTCTACCGGGTAACTCAGATTTCCAAGTCCGGCTGCGTTAGCAGAAGAACATGCACACACTTAGGTCTATGTGCACATACCCATATAAAATGCAGATCAGGAAAGTCTGCTTTATAAAGGACCTGCACTTCTACAAATAAATCCATTAGCCTAAGTATTTGGGGTTATAAGCATGTCTTCACTTTGGTTTCCTATCCTTCCAAAACGGTCCTTCTGGGATTTTAATCTAGCATAGTCCTGGCACCACAGTCCATGTTCCACTGAAACTTCTACAGAAGCTGTGCGCTGTGCTTCCTCCGTCTCCCTCAGGCAGATGTCCACTCTGACACTGGCTTAGTCATTCCTACTTTTGAAATTAATTCAGCCTGTCTGAACACTAATAGTTCCAACAAAAGTCCTAATGGACAAGAGTAACTTTTAAACTACTTATTTTCTTGTAAACTTACAGTACAGTCATCATCATCACTGAATGAGTACTTTAAAAAGTACACAGTTCTATTAACTTTTATCTTAGTTTTTATCTTTTTTCAACTCTACTGAACATGTGGTCCAGGGCAGCAGCTGCGACCATCAGCACACACCTGACAGACTTCCCTTGCTGTGTGTTGTTCCTCATCAAAGAAACTCACTCTTCTGAATTCCCAAGGCACTCGCATTGTACACAAAGCATACCGTGAAGTATAGCGCAGCAGAGTTTGTTTCTTTTAAATGCTTTTCATTTACTTTGTTCTCCATTGTTTGAAAAGCTATTTTAGGAGAGGAAAATTACATTTCCCCCTGCTAATTTTGTCTTTTACCATCTGTCAAACAATGGTTTTTATGGTTTTAAACAGATGTGAAATTATCATGTCTTTTGTTGTTGTTCAATAAATCCAACTTGTACAACCCAGTGTCCTGTCCGCTGTGCTTCTCCCGGCCAGACGGGACGAGAAGGCTCTTTAGAAGAGGAGAGCCCACAAGCTGACGGGAGCCCCGACACATCTTCCCATCAAAAAAGGATGAGGTTCCGATGACTCTATGACCCATCAAGCAAAACAGCAAAACACAGTTTGGTTCTAACACCTTAACTTCTTTTTTCTTTTTTTAACATAGAAGCACTGGTAGGTTGTCACACTCACCCATGGCAGTGTTGTAGGCATTAGGGAAACTTTTGTCTGTTCTCTGTCTCATGAAGACCCAGCTATTGTTCTCAAATTTGCACTCTATAATTTTGTTGTCATACTGTTTTAGTTCTTTTGTCACCTGTTTCAAAAAGAATTGAAGAAAATATTCAAATCATTTGAAAAAGCTTTCTGCTTTTTTGCTTCTTCAATGTGACAGACACATTAGGAAATGCCAAAAATACCTCCGTAACCCTCTGTGCAGAGATCTCTGTCCCCATCGGAAGTATCTGCTCAAGCCTAAAGATAGGCTGGGCCCTCCCTTGTATACATGCTCATTTACCTGAAATTTTATAAATAGTTGTGAAAACCACTGTCAATATACAGGAATTAAAAGAAACTAAGCAGAAAACAGCCACTACTGGGCCAAATGGAAATATGTTACCATGGGGACCAGGGCCTTCAATAGTGTCTGTCCATGGCTTTCAAACACTGAACATATTGCCCAGCTCTTATCGATGTTCAGAAATGTCTCTCCATCTAAATTCCTATGTCAAACCTAAGAAACTACATTTACTAGTTAAAGAAAAGTTACACACAAAAAGTAAACACTAGGATCAAATTCTGGTGATGTGCGTCCTAAACATTTTGCTTTTCAAGCAGTGATAGTTCACCAAAATCTAATCTTCAGGCTATTCACCCTTTCATCTCCAAGCTAGTGCCAACTTAGAGATGAAGCCACTTTTGACTTTAGTTGGTGGGTTTTTGGCTTCTTCACCTCAGATGATTGAATATGGATAGTCCGTCAGAGCTAACAAGTACCCATGGTAACTATGGAACCTGTGCTGTGAGAATGGCTTTCATAAATAGGACCCAAGCTTATCTTTGCAGTTTTCAAATAAAATGCCAGTCATGATAATATTTTAATTCTGCCCTCAATTTTCAAAGCCAACAACTTTTTCTCACAAGATGGTAGATTGCAATCATTTAACTTCATTAGCATTATTTGAAATGCTCTCATTTTTCTACCTACATATTCACCGCCACTTAGGAATATGAAGAAAATTTTTAAAAGATGCTTTCAATTCACAGATTAGGCAGCAAATGTCTTCATAAAAACTTTCAAATTGTATTTTTTTCCCCCAGAATGAGTATAACATTTGACTGGACTATCTGCCTTTTAAACAAATCTGGCAGGTCTAATTCATTCAGTGGTTCTGAAACTACACATGGCCAAAGCGGTGATACTCCACTTAACAAACTTGTTGAATTTATTCTCAAATATTCATTATTCTAGTCACAACTCCCCTGCCTTGCTTCCTAGGGACATGACTCCTTTTACTTTTTTTTTTTTTTTTTTATGGAGACGAGAGTCTTACTCTGTCACCCAGGCTGGAGTACAGTAGCACCCATCCTCTTACTTTTGATACATTATCTCCACCCAAGTATTGGATAACTCATTCAGTTAAGTAACCGTGTTTGTGTTACACCATATGTAAGGTCTAACAGAAATAAGTTTCTTAACTGTAGTCTCCATTTTCTAATTTCTAAAATGGGGAAAGAAGTTACTATTTTATTGGGTCACTGGAAGAACAATAAATAAAAGTGACTGACACATGGCAATCAGTAAAATTTTTAACTGAATATAAAATGAGGCAATAGGGCGGTGCCTGTGGCTCAGTGAGTAGGGCGCCGGCCCCATATGCCGAGGGTGTGGGTTCAAACCCAGCCCCTGCCAAACTGCAACAACAACAAAAAAAAAATAGCTAGGCGTTGTGACGGGCGCCTGTAGTCCCAGCTGCTCGGGAGGCTGAGGCAAGAGAATCGTGTAAGCCCAAGAGTTAGAGGTTGCTGTGAGCCGTGTGACGCCATGGCACTCTACCCAAGGGCGGTACAGTGAAACTCTGTCTCTACAAAAAAAAAAAAAAATGAGGCAATAATATATTACTTTATAAAAACTGCGGTAAAAAGCAACACTAAATTTACCATCTTAACCATTTTAAGTGTGCTGTTCACTTTAAGTAGATTCACATTGTTGTGCAACAGGCCCTGGAACTTTCTCTTCTTGCAACACTGAAATTCTCTGCCCACTAACCCTGTAGTCTCCTCTCTTCCCAAACCTTGGTACCTTATTACCTTGCTTGTATGATTTTCACCACTTTAGATACTTCATATGAGTAGAATCATATCTGTCCTTTTGTGTCTGCATTATTTCACTAGCAATATGTCCTTCATTCACTGTAGCGTGTGATGGGAATTCCTTCTTTTTTAGGCTGAATAATGTTCCTATGCATGTATATATATACACCACATTTTCTTTTTTGTTTTCTTTTTTTTTTTGTTTTTGGCCAGGGCTAGGTTTGAACCCCCCACCTCCGGCATATGGGACTGGCGCCCTACTCTTTGAGCCACAGGCGCCACCCACACCACATTTTCTTTAGTCATTCATCTTTTGATGGACATTTGGGTTGCTTCCATCCTTTGGATAATGTTGCAATGAACATGGGCATGCAAATATCTCTAAGATCCTATAAATTCTTCTGGGTACATACCCAGAAGTGATATCACTAGATGATATTTTTAATTTTTTGAGGAATCCCTAATTTTCCACAATGGCCACACCATTGTACATTCTTATCACTAATGCAAAAGATTCCCAACTTATCCCCTTCCTCACCAACACTTGTTATTTTCTGTTTTTTTTTTTTTTTTTTTTTTAAACAGTGGCCATCCTGGTAGGTGTCAGGTTATCTCAGGATGGATAGCATTTGATTTGCATTTCCCTGATGATTAGTAGGGCTGAGTGTGTTTTCATGCACTTATTGGCTGTGTGCCTGCTTCAGAGAAATATCTGGTGAAGCCTTCTGCTCATTTTTAAACTGGGTTATCTGGTTTGGTTCTGTTTTGAAGTAGAAGCTCCTCAGTATTCTAGCTATGAAGCCCTTCTCAGGTTGCCTCTTCACTGTTGCTCAGTTGCTTTGGTATGAAGAAGTTTTTAAGTTTGATGCAATCTATTTTTTATTCTGTTGCCTGTGATTCTGGTATCCCATCCGGGAAATGATAGCAAAATCCAATGTCCTAAGATTTCCCTGATATTTTCTTCCAGGTGTTTCACAGTTAGTTTAGGACTTGCATACAGGTCTTTAATCTATTTTTGAGTTAGTCTGATGGTGTAAGGTAAAGACCCAGCTTCATTTCTTTTGCATGTGGACCGTGTTTTTCCCACACTGTTTATTGAAGAGACTGCCCTTCCCACTGCCTGGTCTGGGCACCTTGTGGAACATCATTTGGCCAGATATGCAAGGATTTGTTTCTGAGCTCTCTATTCTATGCCATTGGTCTATGTAGCTATCATTATGCCAGGAATTAAGTACACTTTCTTAATTATTATTGATTTGAAGTATGTTTTGAAAACAGGTACTGTAAGGTCTCTACTTTTATTCTTTCTCAAGATTGTTTTGGCTATTTGAGGTCACTTGAAACTTCGTATTAAGTTTTAGGATAATTTTTCTATTCTGATAAAAAAAAATGTAGTATGGTGTTTTTGACAGGGATTGCATGAATCTATAAAAAGATTCTGGTAGTACAGCTATTTTAACAATACTAAGTCTTCCAATCCACCAGCATGGAATGTCTTTCCATTTACTTCTATCTTTTTTGATTTCCTTTAGCAAAAAACATTGCTTTTTTTTTTTAAATTCTTATGTGTGAATTTACTAAAGATCCCATGTTGATGTAGAAAGGTGCATTCTGAGAACAGCTGTTCAGGAAAGCACATCACGTGCATTTCACAGGGACGGCTTGCCAGGCAGTGTGCAGGCTGCTTTGGTCAGACAGTTTATCATTCTTGCATCTCAGTTTCAGAACTGCTATAAATTATGTTTTGCTCAATTTGACGACAGCAATTAAGTAGTATTATTGATGATCTGTATGTCTGGTTGGCCATGCATTAAAAATCCGGGAAACACAGCTTTCTACAAAATCCATGCATCTGCCACTACCAACTTTAATATAGTGCCATGGTAAAGAACATTGATCTTCATTGATCATACCAGTTATGTTCCCAAGAAAGACACACTGGAGGTACCCATTTGGTTAGACGGTAAAATATATTAAGTTAATAAAAATAGTAACTTCCACATGTGCACAAACCAATGGCAATTTATACCAATAGCTGTATCAAAAGAATGACTAGCATATGGGAGAGAAATTTAACACTGATATCCAAATTCTAATTGGTTATTAACACAATAATCGTTGTCAGTCAATTACATATTATTATTTGCTAAAAAGGACCCCAATGGACATTCTATAATCAACACTATCTTAGTCTGAGCTAATGAGAGCTTGAAATAAAAAAGAATAAAATTTTGAGGAAGAGAGCAGAGATCCATACCAGAAGGATGTGCTGCTGTATTGAAATGGGTCATTTTTGGGAGAGCAAGATGGCGGCTGAGTAACAGCTTCCTTGCATCTGGGCACCGTGAGCCTGGAGAGATAAGACTCCGGGCATCTCTGGTTGGTGAGATCTGCCTATAATCATCCCTTTGGGGATATAGGGAGTCAGCGAGAGACTTCTGGACCCCAAGAGGAGGACAAAAACAGTGCAAAACTGGCACGGGAACTTAAAGAGCAAGAGGAAGTGAAAGGAAAATTAGGGCAAGTAAACAGATAAAAGAAATCACTCATGAGAAAGAATCAGCAGAAAACTCCTGGCAACATGAAGAACCAGCCTAGAGCAACTCCTCTAAGGGACCATGAGGTAGCTACTGCAGAGGATTCCACCAATAAAGAAATGTTAGGAATGACAGAAAGGGAATTTAGAATACACATGATGAAAACAATGAAGGAAATGATGGAAACAATGAAGGAAACTGCTAATAAAGTGGAAAATAAACAAAAGGAAATCCAAAAACAGAATCAAATAAGAGATGAATGATATGAAGAATATAAAAAGGATATAGCAGAGCTGAAGGAACTGAAACAGTCAATTAGGGAACTTAAAGATGCAATGGAAAGTATCCGCAATAGGTTAGACCATGCAGAAGAAAGAAATTCAGAGGTAGAAGACAAAGTTCTTGAGATAACTCAGATAGTAAAAGAGGCAGAAAAGAAGAGAGAGAAAGCAGAACGTTCACTGTCAGAATTATGGGACCTTATAAAGCATTCCAACATACGAGTTATAGGAATCCCAGAAGTGGAAGAAGAATGCCCCAGAGGAATGGAAGCCATACTAGAGAATATTATAAAAGAAAATTTCCCAAAGATCACAAAAGATTCTGACACACTGCTTTCAGAGGGATATCGGACCCCAGGTCGCCTCAACTCTAACCGAGCATCTCCAAGACACATTGTGATGAACCTGTCCAAAGTCAAGACAAAAGAAAAGATTCTGCAAGCGGCCAGAAGTAAGGGCCAGTTGACCTACAGGGGCAAATCCATCAGAGTGACTGCAGACTTCTCTAATGAAACTTTCCAAGCAAGAAGACAATGGTCATCTACCTTTAATCTACTTAAACACAACAATTTCCAGCCCAGAATTTTGTACCCTGCTAAGCAAAGCTTTAAAATTGATGGAGAAATCAAATCATTTATGGATATACAAACATTGAGGAAATTCGGCACAACAAGACCAGCTCTACAGGAAATACTTCAACCTGTTCTAGACACTGACCATCACAATGGATTAGCAGCAAAGTAAAATCTCAGAAATTAAAGGACAGAACCTAACCTCCACACTGATGCAAAAGATAAAACAAAGCAATAGCAGGGCGTTGTGGCTGGCGCCTGTAGTCCCAGCTGCTCGGGAGGCTAAGGCAGGAGAATCGCTTAAGCCCAGGACTTGGAGGTTGCTGTGAGCTGTGTGAGGCCACAGCACTCTACCGAAAGCCATAAAGTGAGACTCTGTCTCTAGAAAAAAAAAAAAAAAAAGACAAAACAAAGCAATGGACTCTTCACAAAATAAGATGAATAGAACACTACCACACTTACCAATTATCTCAATAAATGATAATGGCTTGAATGCCCCACTGAAGAGGCACAGAATGGCTGACTGGATTAAACAAACACAAGCCATCCACTTGCTGTCTGTGGAAACATACCTAGCTTCAGAAGACAAATTAAAACTCTGAGTTAATTGTTGGAAGACAATTTTTCAGGTAAACAGAATTCAGAAAAGAGGGACTGCAACGTTATTTTCAGATACATCTGGATTTAAAGCAACTAAAGTCAAAAAAGACAAAGATGGTCACTTTATATTGGTCAAGGGAAAAATACAAGAAGACCTTTCAATTCTAAATATTTATGCACCCAATTTAAATGCTCCCAAATTCTTGAAACAGACCTTACTCAGTCTGAGCAATATGATATCCGATAATACCGTAATAACAGGGGATTTTAACAGTCCTCTTACAGAGCTGGACAGATCCTCTAAACACAAATTAAACAAAGATATAAGAGATTTAAATGAGACCCTAGAACAACTGTGCTTGATAGATGCATATAGAACACTCCATCCCAAAGATAAAGAATATACATTCTTCTCATCACCCCATGGAACATTCTCTAAAATTGATCATATCCTGGGACACAAAACAATTATCAACAGAATAAAAAGAATTGAAATTTTACGTTGTACCTTCTCAGACCATAAGGCAGTAAAGGTGGAACTCAACTCTAACAAAAATGCTCAACCCACACAAAGGCATGGAAATTAAACAATCCTCTGTTGAATAACAGATGGGTGCAGGAAGAAATAAAACAGGAAATCATTAACTTCCTTGAGCATAACAACAATGAAGACACAAGCTACCAAAACCTGTGGGATACTGCAAAAGCAGTTTTGAGAGGAAAATCCACTGCTCTAGATGCTTACATTCGAAAAACAGAAAGAGAGCACATCAACAAACTCACAAGCCATCTTATGGCCTTGGAAAAAGAAGAACAATCTAAGCCTAAACTCAGTAGAAGAAAAGAAATATCCAAAATCAAATCAGAGATCAATGACATTGAAAACAAAAGAATCATTCAGAAAATTAATGAAACAAGGAGTTGGTTTTTTTGAAAAAATTAATAAAATAGATAAACCATTAGCCAGACTATCTAGAAATAGAAAAGTAAAATCTCTAGTAACCTCAATCAGAAATGATAAAGGGGAAACAACAACTGACCCCACAGAGATACAAGAGATCATCTCTGAATACTACCAGAAACTCTATGCCCAGATATTTGACAATGTGAAGGAAATGGATCAATATTTGGAATCACACTCTCTCCCTAGACTTAGCCAGGAAGACATAAAGCTTCTGAACAGACCAATTTCAAGCACTGAGATTAAAGAAACAATAAAAAATCTTCCAACCAAAAAATGCCCTGGTCCAGATGGCTTCACATCAGAATTCTATCAAACCTTCAAGGAAGAGCTCATTCCTGTACTGCAGAAATAATTCCAAAAAATTGAGGAAGAAGGAATCTTCCCCAACACATTCTATGAAGCAAACATCACCCTGATACCAAAATCAGGAAAAGACCAAAATTCTCCAACCAAAAAGGAGAATTTCAGGAAAATCTCACTCATGAATATAGATGCAAAAATTCTCAACAAAATCCTAGCCAATAGATTACAACTTATCATCAAAAAAGTCATTCATCATGATCAAGTAGGTTTCATCCCAGGGATGCAAGGCTGGTTTAACATATGCAAGTCCATAAATGTTACCAACCATATTAACAGAGGCAAAAATAAAGATCATATGATCCTCTCAATAGATGCAGAAAAAGCATTTGATAAAATCCAGCATCCTTTTCTAATTAGAACACTGAAGAGTATAGGCATAGGTGGCACATTTCTTAAACTGATTGAAGCTATCTATGACAAACCCACAGCTAATATTTTACTGAATAGAGTAAAACTGAAAGCTTTTTCTCTTAAAACTGGAAGCAGACAAGGTTGTCCTCTGTCACCTTTACTATTCAACATTGTGCTGGAAGTTCTAGCCAATACAATTAGGCAAGACAAGGAAATAAAGGGAATCCAAACGGGAGCAGAGGAGGTCAAAATTCCCTCTTTGCTGATGACATGATCTTATAATTAGAGAATCCCAAAGACTCTACCCCAAGACTCCTAGAAGTCATCAAAATATACAGTAATGTTTCAGGATATAAAATCAATGTCCACATGTCAGTAGCCTTTGTATACGCCAATAACAGTCAAGATGAGAAGCTAATTAAGGACACCACTCCCTTTACCATAGTTGCAAAGAAAATGAAATGCCTAAGAATATACCTAACGAAGGAGGTGAAGGACCTGTATAAAGAAAATTATGAAATCCTCAGAAAGGAAATAGCAAAGGACATTAACAAATGGAAGAACATACCATGCTCATGGATGGGAAGAATCAATATTGTTAAAATGTCTATACTTCCCAAAGCAATCTACCTATTCAATGCCATTCGTATCAAAATACCAACATCGTACTTTCAACATTTGGAAAAAATGATTCTGCACTTTGTATGGAACCTGAAAAAACCCTGTATAGCTAAGGCAGTTCTTAGTAGTAAAAATAAAGCTGGGGGCATCAGCATACCAGATTTTAGTCTGTACTACAAAGCCATAGTGGTCAAGACAGCATGGTACTGGCACAAAAATAGAGACATAGACACTTGGAATCGAATAGAAAACCAAGAAATTAAACTAACATCTTACAACCACCTAATCTTCGATAAACCAAACAAGAACATACCTTGGGGGAAAGACTCCCTATTCAATAAATGGTGTTGGGAGAACTGGATATCCCCATGTAAAAGACTGAATCTGGACCCACACCTTTCCCCACTCACAAAAATTGATTCAAGATGGATAAAGGACTTAAATTTAAGGCACGAAACAATAAAAATCCTCAAAGAAAGCATAGGAAAAACACTGGAAGATACTGGTCAGGGAAAGAGTTCATGAAGACGACTGCCATGGCAATTGCAACAACAACAAAAATAAACAAATGGCAATTCATTAAACTGAAAAGCTTCTGTACAGCCAAGGAGACAACAATCAAAGCAAAGAGACAACCTACACAATGGGAAAGGATATTTGCATATTTTGAATCAGACAAAAGCTTGATAACTAGGATCTATAGAGAACTCAAATTAATCCACATGAAAAAAGCCAACAATCCCATATATCAATGGGCGAGAGACATGAATAGAACTTTCTCTAAAGAAGACAGATGAATGGCTAACAAACATATGAAAAAATGTTCATCATCCCTATCTATTAGAGAAATGCAAATCAAAACCACCATGAGATATCATCTAACCCCAGTGAGAATGGCCCACATCACAAAATCTCAAAACTGCAGATGCTGGTGTGGATGTGGAGAGAAGGGAACACTTTTACACTGCTGGTGGGACTGCAAACTAGTACAACCTTTCTGGAAGGAAGTATGGAGAAACCTCAAAGCACTCAAGCTAGACCTCCCATTTGATCCTGCCCATTACTGGGCATCTACCCAGAAGGAAAAAATTCCTTTTATCATAAGGACACTTGTACTAGACTGTTTATTGCAGTTCAATTTACAATCACCAAAATGTCGAAACAGCCTAAATGCCCACCACCCAGGAATGGATTAACAAGCTGTGGTATATGTACACGATGGAATACTATTCAGCTATTAAAAAAAAAATGGAGGTTAATACGAAGGATGTAAAGAAAATTATGAAATCCTCAGAAAGGAAATAGCAGAGGACATTATTTTCTTTACATCCTTTACATCCATAATTTTCTTTACATCCTTCCTATTAACCTGGATGGAAGTGGAAGACATTATTCTTAGTAAAGCATCACAAGAATGGAGAAGCATGAATCCTATGTACTCAATTTTGATATGAGGACAATTAATGACAATTAAGGTTGGGGTGGGGGGGAGGAAAAGCAGAGAGAGTTAAGAAGGGAGGGGGTTGGGGCCTTGGTGCGTGCCACACCTTCTGGGGGCAAGACATGATTGCAAGAGGGACTTTACCTAACAAATGCAATCAGTGTAACCTGGCTTATTGTACCCTGAATGAATCCCCAACAATAAAAAAAAAAAAAAAGAAATGTTCCTTCTATACCTATTTTCCTAAGTGTTCTGACCATAAAAGGATGCTGGATATTATCAAAAGCTTTTTCTGCATTAATTGAGAGGATCATGTGGTCTTTGTTTTATAATTTGTTTATGTGACAAAATCCCTAAACTATAGATGTTGGCATGGATGTGGAGAAAAGTGAACACTTCTGCACTGCTGGTGGGAATGCAAGCTAATACGTTCCTTTTGGGAAGAAGTTTGGAGAACACTCAGGGATCTAAAAATTGACCTGCTGTTAGATCCTGAAATTCCTCTACTAGGAGTATATCCAAAAGACCAAAAATCACTTTGCAAAAAAGATGTTTGCACCAAAATATTCACTGCAGCTCAATTCGTAATAGCCAAGTCATGGAAAAAGTCCAAGTGCCCATCAACCCATGAATGGATTAATAAATTGTGGTATATGTATACCATGGAATACTATGCAGCCTTAAAAACAGATGAAGCCTTTACCTCCTTTCAGTTTACATGGAGGGATCTGGAACATATTCTCCTGAGTAAAATGTCTCAAGAATGAAGGAAAAAGTATCCAATGTACTTCTATGAAAAAAAAAGTATCAGTACTTCTATGAAACCTCCTTATATTTACTCACACTTTCTTATGAAAGATAGAACACAACTATAGCCCAGGATGAAGGAGAAAAATGGAGTGGGAAGGGAGTGGAGGGGGGAGGTTTGACAGAGGGAGGGTAAAAGGCGGGACCACACCTATGGAGCATATGACAAGGGTACAAGTCAAATCTGTCAAGTGTAGAACATAGATGTTTTGGCACAATAATCAAGTAAATGAGGTGAAAGCTATGCTGATTTGTTTGATCTAAGCATGTCAGATTGTATAAGAAAAAAAATGACATTGTATACCACATATGCATTAATGTATTCATGATCTGTGTGCATTTGACATAATAAAAAATTTTTTTTAAAAATTAAAAAAAAGAAAGCTCCAAAGGCAGTGGAGACTCCAACGTATTAAGCTGTTGAACACAATTTTTATCTATTTTTTTATTATTAAGTCTTTTGTACATAGATCATAAATACATTTATGCCAATTTCAGTGTGTTGATTGTTTGTACAAATTGGAGTGCTTACATCATACTAATCAGCATAGCTTTCACATCATTTACCCAATTATAGCATTAGGAAATTTGTGTTCTAAACATGATAGAATCAACTTGTACTTGCAATGTGCTCCATAGTTGTGGTCCCCCTATTATCCCCTACTATGCCTCCCACCCCTCCCCATCCCTCTCCCTCTGCTTCCCTCCTTCATCAAAGGCTAAAGTTGTGTTTCATTTTTCATATACAAGTGTGAGTTATTATAAATTGGTTTCACAGTAGTACTGAGTACATTGGATACGTTTTTTAAAATTCCTGAGATAATTTACTAAGAAGAATATTTCCAGCTCCATCCATGTAAACATAAAGGAGGTAAAGTCTCCATTTTTTTACTGCTGCATAGCATTCCATGGTATCCATATACCACAATTTATTAGTCTATTCATGGGTTGATGGGCACTTGGGCTTCTTCCATGACTTGGCAATTATGACTTGAGCTGCAATGAACAATCTGGTGCAAATATCTTTATTGCCAATTGATTTTTGGTCCTTTGGATATACACCTAGAAGAGGAATTGCAGAATCAAACGGCAGGTCTACATTTAGATCCCTGAGTGTTCTCCAAACTTCCTTCCAAAAGGAACGTACTAGCTTGAATTCCCACCAGCAGTGCAGAAGTGTTCCCTTTTCTCCACATCCATGCAAACATCTGTTGTTTTGGGATTTTGTGATGTGGGCTATTCTTCCTGGAGTTAGATGGTATTTCAGAGTAGTTTTGGTTTGCATTTCTCTGATGACTAAAGATGATGAGCATTTTTTCATATGTCTGTAGGCCATGCGCCTGTCTTCTTCAGAGAAGCTTCTGTTCATGTCTCTTGCCCACAAGGAAATGGGATCACTTGTTTTTTGCTTAGTAATAAGTTTGAGTTCACTGTGGATTCTGGTTATTAGACCTTTGTCGGTAGTATAACTTGCAAAAATACTATACCATTCTGAGGGCTATTTGCTTTACTTAGTGTGTTCTTGGCAGTGCAGAACCTTTTTAATTTGATCAGATTTCAGTAATGTATTTTTGATGTTGCTTCAATTGCCCAGGGTGTCTTCCTCATGAAGTATTCTCCCAGGTCAATTTTCTCAAGCGTTTTCCCAGCACTCTCTCTAAGAATATTTATAGTTTCATGTCTTAAGTTTAAGTCCTTTAACCAGTGACAGTCAATTTTTGTTAGAGGTGAAAGGTGTGGGTCCAGTTTCAGTCTTCTACAAGTTGCCAGCCAATTTATCCAGCACCATTTATTGAATGGGGAATCTTTCCCCCAATTTATATTTTTAATAGGCTTATAGAAAATAAAATCATGATAAGTGTCTGGGTTCACCTCTTGGTCTTCAATTTTGTTCCATACATCTACCTCTCTATTTTTGTGCCAGTACCATGCTGTTTTGATCAATATCAATTTATTATATAGTCTGAAGTCTGGAAGTGTGATTCCTCCAGATTTGTTTTTATTTCTGAATAATGTCTTGGCTATTCGAGGTTTTTTCTGTTTCCATATAAAACCAAGTACTAATTTTTCCAGGTCTTTAAAATATGAGAGAGGTGCTTTAATAGGGATCATGTTAAATCTGTAAATTGCTCTAGGTAGTATAGACATTTTAACAATGTTGATTCTTCCCAGCTATGAGCATGGTATATTTTTCCATTTGTTAACATCTTCAGCTATTTCTTTTCTCAGAGTTTCATAGTTCTCTTTATAGAGATTTTTCACGTCGTTAGATACACTCCCAGATACTTCATCTTCATGGCACTATTGCAAAAAGAACAGAATCTTTGATTGTTTTTTCCCCTTGACTATTGTTGGTGTATATAAAGGCTACAGATTTATGAGTGTTAATTTTGTATCCTGAGATGTTACTATATTCCTTGATCACTTCTAGGAGTTTTGTAGTTGATTCCCTGAGGTTTTCCAGATATATAATCATATCATCTGCGAAGTGTGAC
This sequence comes from Nycticebus coucang, assembly GCF_027406575.1. Classification (NCBI taxonomy): domain Eukaryota; kingdom Metazoa; phylum Chordata; class Mammalia; order Primates; family Lorisidae; genus Nycticebus; species Nycticebus coucang. Next base: position 63,232,632 of record NC_069784.1, read on the forward strand.
AGTTTGATCTCCTCTGGTCCTGTTTGGATCCCCTTGATTGCCTTCTCTTGCCTGATTGTGGTGGCTAAGACTTCCATTACAATGTTAAAAGCAGTGGAGACAGTGGGCATCCTTGCCTGATTCCTGATCTGAGTGGAAATGTTTTCAATTTTACTCCATTCAATATGATATTGGCTGTGGGTTTGCTGTATATGGCCTCTAGCAGTTTCTTCTATACCTGTTTTCTTAAGCATTCTGAACAAGAAACGATGCTGGATATTGTCAAAAGCTTTTTCTGCATCAATTGAGAGAATCATATGGTCTTTGTTTTTTAATTTGTTTATGTGATGCATTGTATTTATGGATTTACATATATTAAACCATCCTTGGGACCCTGGGATGAAATCCACCTGGTCGTTGTGAATAATTTGTTTGATGTGTTGTTGGGTTCTGTTTTCTAGGATCTTATTGAATATTTTTGCATCAATATTCATTAAGAGATATTGGTCTACAATTTTATTTTCTTGTTGGGTCTTTTCCTGGTTTGGGTATCAGGGTGATATTTGCTTCATAGAATAAGTTGGGAAGTATTCCTTCTTTTTCTGTGTTTTGGAAGAGATTAAGTAATATAGGTACTAGTTCCTCTTTAAAGGTTAGGTAGAATTCTGATGTGAAGCCATATGGTCCCAGGCTTTTCTTTTTGGGGAAATTTCTTATAGTTGATGCTATTTCAGAACTTGTTCTAGGCCTGTTCAACATTTCCACTTCTTTCTGGCTAAGTCTAGGAGGGTGGCCTGTTTCCAAGTATTCATCTATTTCCTTCAGATTTTCATACTTCTGACAGCAGAGTTTTATGTAGTATTCATTAAGGTTTGTTGAATTTCTGAGGAGTCTGTTGTTATCTGCCCTTTATGATTTCTGATTGATGAAATTAGGGATTTTATTCTTCTACTTCTGGTTAGGTTAGCCAACAGTTTATCTATTTTATTGTCCTTTTCAAAAAACCAACTCTTTGGTTGATCTGTTGTATGATTCTTTTTTATTTCATTTAGTTCTGCTCTAATTTTAGTTATTTCATTTCTTCTGCTGAGTTTAGGGTTGGAAAGTTCTTCCTCTTCCAGTTGCTTGAGATGTCCCATTAAGTTATTCACTTCCTCTCTTTCCGTTCTCTTGAGGAAGGCTTGCAACGCTATAAATTTTCCTCTTAGGACTGTCTTTGCTGTATCCCAGAGGTTCTGATAGTTCGTTTCTTCATTATTGTTTTGTTCCAGAAATTTGGTAATTTCCTTCTTAATCTCGTCTATGACCCAGCTATCATTCAGCATGACGTTATTTAGTTTCCATGTTTTTGTATGCGTGTGGAGATTCCTGTTGTTACTGAGTTCAACTTTTATTCCGTGATGGTCTGAGAAAACACAAGGAATGATTGCTATTCTTTTAAATTTGCTATCAATTTTGGAGGATGATCCATGGGCTGGTGAGAAGAATGTGTATTCGTTTTTGTTAGGATGAAATGTTCTATAGATGTCTGTTAAATCCAAATGTTGAATAGTTAAATTTCATTCTAAAATTTCTTTGCTTAGCTTCTCTTTTGAGGATCTATCCAATGCCAGGGAAGTGTTAAAACTCTCCAACAATTATGGTGCTGGGGGAAATCAAGCTGCTCATGTCAGTTAGAGTTTCTCTTATAAATTGAGGAACATTCTGGTTGGGTGCATAAATGTTGATAATTGGAATCCCATCATGTTGAGTGTTGCCCTTAACAAATAAGAAGTGACCATCATTGTCTTTTCTTACTTTGATTGGTTTAAAGCCTATTGTAACTGTGAGTAAAATTGCAACACCTGCTTTTTTCTGATTTCCATTTGCCTGAATTATAGATGACCATCCCTTCACCCTGAGTCTATGATTATCTTTTAATGTAAGGTGAGATTCTTGAATGCAGTAGATGTCTGGCCTGAGTTTTTTATCCAGTCAGCCACCCTGTGTCTCTTTAGAGGGCAATTTAAGCCATTCACATTAATTGAGAGTAATGATAAGCCAGACAGAGTTTTGGGTATCTAATTTTTCGAAAGTCCAGTGGATATTTTTAATCCTCTCGCCACTATGGAAGTTGGAATTTGATCAAAAGTTTCTGAGTGAGTTTACTTTGGTGGTGAAGGACTGAGTTGTTCATTATGGACGATAGGTCTGAGAATATCCTGGAGAGCTGGTTTAGTTATGGCAAATTTCTTCAACATGTGAATGTCATTAAAGTATTTAATTTCCCCCATCATAGATGAAACTCAGTTTAGCTGGATACAGAATTCTGGGTTGAAAGTTATTTTGTTTAAGGAGATTAAAGGTCGATGACCACCCTCTTCTAGCTTGAAAGGTTTCAGCAGAGAGATCTGCAGTCATTCTAATGTTCTTCCCCTTGTATGTTATGGTTTTCTTATGTCTTACAGCTTTTAGAATTTTCTCCTTCATATTAATTATAGCAAAGTTAATTGTAATGTGTCTATGAGAATTTTTATTTGGGTTGAGTCGTGCTGGTGTTCTAAAACTGTCTGCTATCTGAATTTCAGAATCTCTGGGCATGTCTGGAAAATTCTCTTTAATTATTTCATGAAGCAAAGCATCTGTATCCTTCGCAGCAACCCCATCACTTTCAGGTATTCCTATAAGACGAATATTAGACCGCTTCGAATTATCCCAGAGCTCTCTGAGAGAATGATCCGTTTTTGTTCTCCACTTTTTTTCCTCTTTGAGTGTTTGGGAGAATCCAAAAGCTTTGTCTTCAATATCGGAGATCCTTTCTGCTCCATTCTGTTACTGAGGGATTCTACTGTATTTTTTAGATCTTTGAGGGCTGCAAATTCTTGCTTCAATGTGTGAAAATCTTTGGTCATTTTGTCTTTAAATTCGTTGAATTCCTGAGATAGCTTTTGAATTTCTGCTTTAAATTCTAATTTCATCATTTCCTCCATTTTGTTGATCCTATTTGCTATCCAAACTCTGAACTCGATTTCTGACATCTCAGTCATTTGGGAATGGGATCTTGTGCTGTATCTGCTTTATCGTTTCTTGGGGAAGTTGATCTACTCTGATTGTTCATGTTGACAGAGGTTTTCTGCTGATTCCGCCTCATGACTGTTTTTCACTGTTGGGTAGGTGGTCTGGTAAGGTGAGATTGGATTGGGGTTTCCTGGAGTCGTGATTAACCAGCCCTTTGTTAAAGATCTGGGACTGATGACTGCAGCTTTTTCCCCTTTAGCTTTAGCAAGGACCTATACAATACTACAGTCTGAGGCTGGGGAAATCTGCTTGGTGTGGTGGGGTTAGGTGGCTCCGTCTTGTATTCAACTGGTTCTTGTCCGATCCTGGTGTATCAGTGACTCTGGTGAAGTCTTAGCTGTGAAGAAATACAAGCAATTAAGAAACCCCACATCCCCAGACAACAACTGGAATGGGAAAATCAACCCTTCCAGTTTCTACACAACCAGGGTATGACCCAAGAGGGCACTTGGGTGATTGTCCCAAGTTAAGGGTTCTGAACCAATCAACTCAGTCAATACGAACTCTCAGGTGGGAGAGTTTGAAAGGTGTCCAGCAGCTAAATAGCAAAGGTCTACTGGCTGCTCAGATTTGGCTCTCTCTAGTGCTCTATGGAGTCAGAAAGACCCACCCGGTAGCACAGTAGGACCAGGGGAACTGAGTCTCTTTCTCCACTTTGTTACTTTTTCACGCCCAATCACTGGTGACCCTGCAGGGCTGCAGTCCTGCTCCCTCCAATAATGCAAAGTGCTAGGGCTTCGCGCCTGTCAGAGTCAAAGGAAGGTCAATGCCCCCAAGGCCTGACCACTGCCCATGGCTACCAGTCAGCTGGGGGAGTTGAGGCCTGCCTATCTCAGGTGTTTAATAGCCAGTGGTGAGCGTTCCACTTGGGCTCAGTCTAATCCTGAGGTTACCAGGCTAGCAAATGCTTATCTCCCTCAGCCACCATGCCTTTGCCCCTGTCACTCTGCAGCACCAGTATCCCTATAGACAGAGTTCTGGTTTCCTCTGGCAGTGTACAGAGTTGGCGGGGGGGTGTTTCTCCAAGATTAGACCCCTGCGTGATCACTCTATTGTTCCTGGATCTTTGTGGGAAGTGCCCCTGCACAGCTCCACTGCCACCGCCACTGCCAAAGGCAGAGAATTCTGGCTGTAGGAGCAACTCCAGGAGTGTACTGCACATAGATCATGCAGCAGGGCAGGGTACACTGCACGCGATTCTGGTAGTATCCAGCACCCGGTGACTTCAGCAAAGGGAACACTACTCCACTGGTGATTCTGGTCTGCCGGGGGCCAGGCATGGAGGCAGGGCAGGCCCAGCGGGGCTTCAGTAGTCTCCAGCCAGGCAGGGCATGGTGCTCGGCCTCAGCAGTCTCTGGTCGAGCGGGCACAGCTCAGAGGCAGGGAGGTCACTGGGGGCAGGACTCGGGACCCACAGTGCTGATTGGAGACAAGGAGGGTGCGGGGAAGCGGCCGGGGACGGGGGGGGGGCACTCAGTCAGGCAGGCGGGTGGGGGCACTGCTCATGAGCCTCCTCCCTCAGTCTCTGCAGGGGTTAGGGATCTGGTTTATCTGGTGAGGGGGGAAGGATGGACTGGAAGTTCAGAATGGCAGGGAAAACATTAATTCAATTTTTCTGCCTGATAAGAAAATGTTCAGAGTTACCGCAGGGTCCCTCTGGAGGAAGTAGTCCCCACTTCCTACTGCTCTCACCCGTGGGTTGAGACAAGAGATCCTCAGTTCACTACTTGCCTGTAGAAAACCCACAGGAGCAAATGAAGAGTGAAAGGAAAAGGAAAAAAGAACCTGCAGCTTCCTTGGGGGAGGGGTCGACCACTTTTCCTTTCAGTTGAGTTTTGTACCTGCAGATTGTTGTCTTGGGATCACAGCTTGCCTCAGCAGGGGTGACCTGCAGTTATCTCGCTTCTCTCTCGGCTGGACTCCCTGTTTTCAGCTCAATTGGATACTTTCTGGATGTTATCCTTCTCTCTGGACAGGAGCTTCTGTTGGAGGCTGCTTCCAGTTGGCCATCTTGCCCCGATCTCTATCTATTCTTTTTTTTTTTTTTTTTTTGTAGAGACAGAGTCTCACTTTATGGCCCTCGGTAGAGTGCCATGGCCTCTCATAGCTCACAGCAACCTCCAACTCCTGGGCTTAAGCGATTCTCTTGCCTCAGCCTCCCGAGTAGCTGGGACTACAGGTGCCCGCCACAACACCTGGCTATTTTTTGGTTGCAGTTTGGCCAGGGCCGGGTTTGAACCCACCACCCTCAGTATATGGGGCCGGCACCCTACCGACTGAGCCACAGGCGCCACCCGATCTCTATTATTCTTATTGTAAGTTTTAAACACCCTGTCCCAGCACTATAACAGCCAAATTTCCCAAACTGGCCAATGTCAGTTGGCATGGTAATACTCCACTTTAATTGTCATATAATTAACCAACTGGTTATTTTTCTGTTCTTCTGTTTCCCTATTCCTGCTTCACAAGGGAAGGAACTGAAATGACTAACCTTTTTAAAAATCTTTATTTTTGCCTTTCCCAGCCCTTTTCTATTAAACCAGCCTTCTCTGATTAGCTTATCAGAACACTTAAACAGTATGAAGTGTTGCCCAATTCCAGCACTGCCAATTAAAGCTAATTAAGACCTTTATATTAGTTATAATTTTGTATTTTGACAAATCAAAACAGCAGTGAATGTTTCAGTTAAACAACTGGAGTTTATAAAATGTACTCAATTTATTAAACACCTATGCACACGTGTGCTATGTGATCACAGAATTATACAGGAAGATCACTTTATTGGACGGCAAGCATTTTACATTTAAGATCCATTTAGTTTGGGTTTGTTGTGATGACCATCATTCTCCAATATGCCCCAATGTGCTTTCCACTTTCCTACTCCAGCAAAACTCTGGCTGAGTTCATCAGTGCCCTCTCTGTTGGTAAATCAGATGGATTCATCTTATTTAACCCCCCAGCATTGCCTTACACAGTTAAACACAGCCTCCTTAAACATTTCTCTTTTCTAGGCTTCTAGGACGTAAGATGTGGCTGCCCTCCTCTTCGCTTTGCTACTCCTTCTCAGGCATCTTTGCTAACTTCTTTAAAGTTGGAAAGTCCCCAGAGGCTCATCCTGGGTTCTTATTCTTTCTCTAGCAATCCTATCTATCTCTATAGTTTTAAATACCCCTTGTATGTGGCCATCTCCCAAATTTTATCTCTTTTCACATTTCCTGAGCTCAAGAACCAGTCTTCCTAGAACCATCTGAGAAAGGGCCAGACAAAAGGCTGGTGACACAGCTTTGCCCTCTGAAACCTAGTCTAATGTCAAAGGCAGACAATAAGTAAGTAAACAATTACAAAGTATGATAAAGTCTATGAAGAAAACAACATGTAACAAAGACTAAAGCAGAGTTACCTGGTTTTAGGCGGGATAGTCTAAAGACTATTTAAGCTGACATCTATGGAAGGATAAGCTAGTTAATAAAAAGGAAGAAAGAAGAAAGGGAAGGAAGCAAAGAGGGGAAAAGTGAGTGAGTGGCAGGGCAGCAGGGATATGCACGTTTGAGGTATCTTGCAGCCAGTGATCAACAATGTGTCTGAAGGCCTGGGGTTAGAAATGATCTTAGCATCTTGGTTATGTTGAAGGTGCAAAGGCAATGCAACTGAAAGTAAAGAATCTCTCTGGAAGTCTTTGAGATCCTACATACCCTGTTTTCCCGAAAATAAGACAGTGTCTTATTTTAAGGTGTGCTCCCAAAGATGCGCTAGGTCTTATTTTCAGGGGACGTCTTATCTTTCCTGTAAGTAGGTCTTATTTTCGGGGAAACAGGGTAGATCTGACACATTCCCAAACTCTTCCTCCTTTCTATTTACTATATAATAGTTAATATATATATATATTTAAAATTTATTACTATATAATAGTTAATATATATATTTAAAATTTATTTTCCAGGTGCTTAGTTAATATCTTTACTTGAAGACTTCTCAAGCCCAACATGTTCAAGACAACTTTTCACCTTCTTCCAAATCTGCTTCTATTCTCTTCTCCATCTTGACAAGTGGCAACCCTGTCTGCCCAACTTCTTAGGACACAATCCTTAGTATCCTCCTGATCCTTTCCTCTTCTTTTCCCACACATTTGATTCATGACCTGGGCCTAAAAATTCTACCTTCTACCACTGTCTCTCAGATTCCTACAACACCTTCCAAACTGATCTCTTTATATGTACCCATCCTATCAATTCTTTACACTGAAGCCAGATTGATTTTTGAAAAATGATATCCAATCAAGTTATTCCCTTGCTCTAAAGAAAAACAAAGACTTACATGTAGAAAGGGAGAAAAACACTCTATTCACAGATGGCATGTTCACTGACACAAAAACAATCGGCAGAGCCTCTGAGAACTAGTAAGCTGAATTAGATTGCAACATACAAGGGTAGGATATGCACAAATGAATACAGAATATAAGAATACTAAAACCAATCTAATTTCAAACGAACAGTTGCAGATTTAAAATGTTCTGAATATCATTGACTATAACACTAAAAACTCAGAAAACATGAACTGTTTAGAAATAACTCTAAAAATCATACAGGGTCTATATGCTCACAACTACAAAATACTAAAGAAAGAAAAAATCAAAAAGGAGCTAAATAAATGGAGCACTATCCCAAGTTCATTGATTGTAAGATTCAGTATTATTAAGAGATCATTTCTTCCCAAACAATGCACAGACTTAGCATAATCACAAGCAAAATCGCAACAAAAATTTCTATGAATATTAACTATTTGATCCTAAAATTTATATGGAAAGCCAAAAAAAGTAGACTAGTCAAAACAATTTTGGAAAGAAAAAACAAAGTTGAAGAAGTAACAGTAACTTATTTCAAGACAGTATAAAGCTACAGGAATCAAGACAGTGGGATATTAATATGCATTCCAAATTATATATAAAATCAGCACACTGTACCTCATAAATGCATTAATGTATACAGTTATGATTTAATAAAAAAAATTAAAAAAAAAGACAATGGGATATTAATTGGTAAGTAGATACATGGAACAGAATAAAGAGCTCATAAATAGATCCACAAATGTAAAGTCAGATGATATTTGACTAAGGTGCAATAGAGAAATGATAGTCTGTTCAACAAATGGTGCTTGAACAAATGAATAGCCATATGGAAAATACCCAGCCTAACCCATACCATTAAGATTACATGAAAATTAACTCAAAACTGAAAAGTACACCTAAACATAGAACTGAAAACTATAAAACTTCTAAAAGAAAATTTAAATCTTTATCACCTAAAGTTAGGCAACATTTCTTAGAAACAACACCAAAAACATCCATAAAATTTAAAAATTTAAAACTTATGTTCTTTAAAAATATTGCTAAGAGAATGAAAAGACAAGACACAAATTAGGATAAAACCTTTGTAAATCACATATCTGACAAATGACTTGTATCCACAACATATAAAGAAACCTTGAAACTCAATAAGAAATACACAATTCAGAGGGAGGAGCAAGATGGTGGCTGAGTAACAGCATCTCTGGCTAGTGGGATCTGCCCAGAAACATCCCTTTGGGGACACAGGGAGTCAGCAAGAGACTTCCTGGACCCCATGATGAGGACAAAAGCAGTGGAGAACTGGCAAGTGGTTGCGTGTATTCCTTCAGTGTAACTCCACTGGCAGCTGTAAGTACAGCAGCAGTGAGATTTGCAAACTGGAAAGGCCATACCTGTAAACTGTTATGTATTTTTTTGGACTTGGCACTCAGTTGAACTACCTTGGGAGAACTTGGTCAAGAGTGCGGAGGACTTTAAGCATTGTCTAGGGCCCCAGACTAAGCCATGAGCCGGGTGGAGCTAATAATGTTTGGCTGTGGGCCAGGCAGAGTCATTGTGGGAAAACTGCCCCAGCAAGCTCCACCTTCAGGGTCACTGAGAAAGGATTGGGTGGGAGACCTTGGGCAAGCAATCTAGTGACTGAGCCGCCTGAAGGCAGGGACTGAGATGCCATACAGCCTTGACCCTCATAGGCATAGAGTGAGACTGGATTTTGGCACACAGGGTAAGCAGTTAGCCACTTCAGGAGTGATCCCAGTGATAAGTGCTTTAATGGGAACCTTCTGCTTAGCCAAGTTCAACAGTTTAAAGTGCCTTTTAAGCAGGCTGAGGAGAGATTTAGGCTCTCCACCCTGTGGGGTTTGAGAAATCAGCAGAGGACTCCAGTCTCCATCTTGTATAGCTGTATCAGCATTATGATTAACATCTCATAACCCAGAAGACCACCTGTTCCCCAGACAATATTCAGCAAGATATATATACTGCTTTGTTTTTGTTCTTTTTAGTTTGTTTGTTTTATTTTGCTTTTTAATTTCAACACTTTACCTCCAGATTTTTCTTTTTTCATTTTCTAGTTTAAATATAATTTTCCATTGTTGCCTTCTTTAACAATTAGAACTTCATTTTTGCTAGTGTTTCTACCTCTATTATTTGGTTTCTCCCCCAATTTCATCCCATAAAGTCTTCTGTTTCCTTGTCTTGGTTTGATTTACAACATTTTTGTCTTTCCTCTCTACTTGGTGGAGATGGGGTACTGTGTCTGAACAGGCTGGCAAAGAGCTGCTGACCTCAAGGGAACCACTCAAACCAGCACCCAAACCAGCACCCCCAGAGGTTGGGGGGTTTTAAGGTTGGGTCAAAGTACCCTATTGTACATCTATATTGCTCCTGTCTCCTTCTTACTCTACCTCTCTTCTTTTTGTTAATACTCCCTTTTACTCACCCACTCTCCTTTTCACTTTTCTTATCTTTTTTATTCTTTCTTATTCTTTTTAAAAATCTTTTTCCCTTCTTGTTTTTCAATCTTCTGATCCTTCAGGTCCTACACCAAAAGGACTCATCGAAACCCTATGCACAGTAACTTAAAGAGAAAGACGAAGTGAAAGGAAAATTACAGCAATGAAACAGATAAAAGAAAATATTCATGAGGAAGAATCAGCAGAAAAATCCTGGCAACATGAAAAAAACAGTCCAGACCAACACCCCCAGGGACTGTGAGGCAGCTACTGCAGAAGGTTCTACCTATAAAGAAATGTTACAAATGACAGAGGGGAATTTAGAATACAGATGATGAAAACAATGAAGGAAAATACTGAAAAAGTGGAAAATAACAAAAAGGAATCCAATAACAAAAAGAATCCAAAATAAGACATGGAATAATCCATGTCTTATTTGATTCATCAAATAAGACATGAACGATATGAAGAATATAGAAAGGATTTAGCAGAGCTGAAGGTACAAAAGCAGTCAATTAGGGAACTTAAAGATGTGATAGAAAGTATCAACAAAGATTAGACCCTGCAGAAGAAAGAATATCAGAGGTAGAGGACAAAGATCTTGAGGTAACTCAGATAGTTAGAGGCGGAAAAAGAGAGAAAGCAGAATGTTCACTGACAGAATTATGGGACTTTATGGAGTGTTCAAAAATACGAGTTATAGGTATCCCAGTAGGGAAAGAAGAATGCCCAAGAGAAATGGAACCCATTCTAGAGAATATTATAAATGAAAATTTCCCAAATATCACCAAAGATTCTGACAAACTCTTTTCAGAGGGATATTGGACCCAAGATTGCCTCAACTCTAACAGAGCTTTTCCAAGACACAGTGTGAAAAACCTGTCCAAAGTCAAGACCAAAGAAAAGATTCTTCAAGCTGCCAATTGATCTACAGGGGCAAATCCATCAGGGTGTCTGTAGACTTCTCTAACGAAACTTTTCAAGTAACAAGAAAATGGTCATCTACCTTTAATCTACTTAAACAGAACAATTTTCAGCCCAGAATTCTATATCCTGCTAAGCTAAGCTTTAAAATTGACAGAGAAATCAAATCATTTACTGATATGTAAACATTGAGGAAATTCGCCACAACAAGATCAGTTCTACAGGAAATACTTCAACCTGTTCTACACATTGACCATCACAATGGATCAACAGCAAAGTAAGAACTCAGAAATTAAAGGACAAAACCTAACTTCCATAATAATGCAAAAGATAAAACTAAGCAATGGACTCTAACAAAATAAGATGAATAGAACACTACCACACTTACCAATTATCTCAATAAATGATAATGGCTTGAATGCCCCATTGAAGAGGCACAGATTGGCTGACTGGATTAAACAAACACAAGCCAGCCACTTGCTGTCTGTGGAAACATCCTAGCTTCAGAAGACAAATTAAAACACTGAGTTAATGGTTGGAAGACAATTTTTCAGGTAAACAGAATTCAGAAAAGAGGGATTGCAACGTTATTTTCAGATACATCTGGATTTAAAGCAACTAAAGTCAAAAAAGACAAAGATGGTCACTTTATATTGGTCAAGGGAAAAATACAACAAGAAGACCTTTCAATTCTAAATATTTATGCACCCGACATAAATGCTCCAAGATTCTTGAAACAGACCTCACTCAGTCTGAGCAATGTGATATCCTATAACACCATAATAACAAGGGACTTTAACACTCGTTTTACAGAGCTGGACAGATCCTCTAAACTGAAATTAAACAAAGATATAAGGGACTTAAATGAGACCCTAGAACAACTGTGCTTGATAGACGCATATAGAACACTCCATCCTAAAGATAAAGAATATACACTCTTCTCATCGCCCCATGGAATATTCTCCAAAATTGATCACAGCCTAGGACACAAAACAAACCTCAACAGAATCAAAAGAACTCAAATTTTACCTTGGATCTTCTCAGACCATAAGGCACTAAAGGTGGAACTCGACTCCAACAAAAACATTCAACCCCACATGAAGGCATGGAAATTAAACAACCTTCTGTTGAATGACAGTTGGGTGCAGGAAGAAATAAAACAGGAAATCATTAACTTCATTGAGCATAACAACAATGAAGCCACAAGCTACCAAAACCTGTGGGATACTGCAAAAGCAGTTCGAAGAGGAAAATTTATTGCTTTAGATGCCTACAATTTGAAAAACAGAATGAGAGCACATCAACAAACTCACAACCCATCTTATGGAATTGGAAAAAGAAGAGCCATCTAAGCCTAAACCCAGCAGAAAAAAAGAAATACTCAAAATTAAATCAGAGATCAATGAAATTGAAAACAAAAGAATCATTCAGAAAATTAATGAAACAAGGAGGTGGTTTTTTGAAAGAAATAAATAAAATAGATAAACCTTTGGCCAGACTAAACTAGAAATAGAAAAGTAAAATCTCTAGTAACCTCAATCAGAAATGATAAAGGGGAAACGACAACTGATGCCACAGAGATACAAGAAATCATCTCTGAATACTACCAGAAACTGTATGTCCACAAATTTGACAATGTGAAGAAATGGATCAATACTTGGAATCATACCCTCTCCCTAGACTTAGCCAGGAAGAAATAAGAGTTCCTGAACAGAATAATTTGAAGCACTGAGATCAAAGAAACAATTAAAAATCTCCCAACAAAAAAATGCCTTGGTCCAGATGTCATCACACCAGAATTCTATCAAAACTTCAAGGAAGAGCTTATTCCCGTACTGCAGAAATCATTCCAAAAAACTGAGGAGGAAGGAATCTTCCCCACACGTTCTACGAAACAAACATCACCCTGATACCAAAACCAGGAAAAGACCCAACTAAATAGGAGAATTTCAGACCTATTTCACTAAAGAATACAAATGTAAAAACTCTCAACAAAATCCTAGCCAACAGATTACAGCTTATTATCAAAAAGTCATACATCATGATCAAGTAGGTTTCATCCCAGGGATGCAAGGCTGGTTTAACATATGCAAGTCCATAAACATTATCCACCGTATTAATAGAAGCCAAAACAAAGACCATATGATCCTCTCAATAGATGCAGAAAAAGCATTTGATAAAATCTAGCACCCTTTTCTAATTAGAACACTGAAGAGTATAGGCATAGGTGGCACATTTCTTAAACTGACTGAAGCTATCTATGACAAACCCACAGCTAATATTTTACTGAATGGAGTAAAACTGAAAGCTTTTCCTCTTAGAACTGGAAGCAAACAAGGTTGTCCTCTGTCACCATTACTATTCAACATGGTGCTTGAAGTTCTAGCCAATACAATTAGGCAAGACAAGGAAATAAAGGGAATCCAAATGGGAGCAGAAAAGGTCAAACTCTCCCTCTTGCTGATGATATGATCTTAGAGAACCCCAAAGACTCAGCCAGAAGACTCCTGGAAGTCATCAAAAAATACAGTAATGTTTCAGGATATAAAATTAATGTCCACAAGTCAGTAGCTTTTGTATACGCCAGTAACAGCCAAGATGAGAGGCTCATTAAGGACACAGCACCCTTCAGCATAGCTTCAAAGAAAATGAAATACCTAGAAATATACCTAACAAAAGAGGTGAAGGAGCATTGTAAAGAAAATTATGAAACCCTAAGAAAGGAAATAGCAAAGGATATAAACCAATGGAAGACATACCATGGTCATGGCTGTGAATAATCAACACTGTTAAAATGTCTATACTTCTTAAAGCAATCTACCGATTTAATGCCATCCCTATTAAAACACCAACATCGCACTTTGAAGACTTGGAAGAAATGATTCTGTGTTTTGTATGGAACCAGAAAAAAAAAAACCCATATAGCTAAGGCAGTTCTTATAGTAATAAAAACAAAGCCAGGGGCATCACCATACCAGATTTTAGGCTATACTACAAAGCCATAGTGGTCAAGACAGCATGGTACTGAAACCAAAATAGAGACATAGACATTTGAAATAATATAGAAAACCAGGAAATGAAACTACCATCTTACAACCACCTAATCTTCGATAAACCAAACAAGAACATACCTTGGGGGAAAGACTCCCTATTCAATAAATGGTGTTGGGAGAACTGGATATCCACATGTAAAAGACTGAAACTGGACCCACACCTTTCTCCACTCAAGATAGATAAAGACCTTAAATTTAAGGCATGAAACAATAAAAATCCTCAAAGAAAGCCTAGGAAAAACACTGGAAGATATCAGCCTGGGGAAAGTCTTCATGAAGAAGACTGCCATGACAATTACAACAACAAAAAAATAAACTAATGGGACTTAATTAAACTGAAAATCTTCTGTACAGCTAAGGAGACAACAACCAAAGCAAAGAGACAACCTACACAATGGGAAAGGATATTTGCATATTTTCAATCAGACAAAAGCTAGATAACTAGGATCTATAGAGAACTCAAATTAATCCATGTGAAAAAGCCAACAATCCCATATATCAATGCACAAGAGACATGAATAGAACCTTCTCTAAAGAAGACACACAAATGGCTAACAAACATATGAAAAATGCTCATCACCCTAATTATTAGAGAAATGCAAATCAAAACCACCCTGAGATACCATCTAACCCAGTGAGAATGGCCCACATCACAAAATCTCAAAACTGCAGATGCTGGCGTGGATGTGGAGAGAAGGGAACTCTTTTACTTTGCTGGTGGGACTGGAAACTAATACAACCTTTTTGGAAGGAAGTATGGAGAACCCTCAAAGAACTCTAGCTAGACCTCCCATTTGATCCTGCAATCCCATTACTGGGCATCTACCCAGAAGGAAAAAAATCCTTTTATCATAAGGACACTTGCACTAGATTGTTTATTGCAGCTCAATTTACAATTGCCAAAATGTGGAAACATCCTAAATGCCCACCAACCCAGGAATTGACTAACAAGTTGTGGTATATGTACACCATGGAATACTATTCCACCATTAAAAAAAAAATGGAGACTTTATAGCCTTTGTATTAACCTGGATGGATGTGGAACACATTATTCTTAGTAAAGCATCACAAAAATGGAGAAGCATGAACCCTATGTACTCAATCTTGAGATGAGGACAATTAAGGACACAGTGGGGTGGGGGAAGGGGAGAACAGAGAGAGAAAAAAGGAGGGAGAGGTGGCAGAAAGAAAGAGCAGAGAGAGGGAAGGAGGGAGAGGGTGGGGTCTTGGTGTGTAACACACCTTTTGGGGGCAAGACACAATTGCAAGAGGGACTTTACCTAACAAATGCAACAAAAAAATAAAAAATAAAATAAAAAGAAATAAACGATTCAATTTTAAAAATGGCCAAAAGAGACTTGAGCAGATACATCAACAAATAGGATATATGCATAGCAAATAAGCATATGAATATTTTGTGTGTTCAAAATCATTAATAATTAAGGAAGTCGTGTTACAATTGTGAGGTACTACATATACATATTAAAGAATGTCTACAATAAAAACATTAACAATGTCAAGTGTTGAGAACAATGCAAAACAAGGGAAATCTCAGATATTGCTGTGGAATGTAAAATGGCATAAATACTTTGGAAAACAATTAGTTTACTTATGAAGTTAAAAATATACTTACCATAAGAGCCAACAAAGTTATATCTAGGTATTTCACCCAAGATAATGAAAACATCTACTTACATAGAAACCTGAATATAAATGTTTATAGTAGTTTCACTAATAATTGTCCAAAAGTAGAAGCAACTGCCCTTTAGTGAACAGATAAATTGTGGTATACTACACAAGGAAATACTACCTTGTAATAACAACTACTGACAAATTAATGAATATAATAACACGGATGAATTTCAAATGCATTGTACGAAATTAATGAAGCTAGATTTTAAAAGCTATAAGAGTATGTGATTTATATAACATACTAAAAAAGGAAAACTTGCAGAAACAGAAAACAGATCAGTGGCTGCAGGGTTCAGGTGTGGAGAAAGCAACTGATTACAGAGGGGTGTTCCATGGGACTTCTGGGGGGGGATGGAATGGTTTGGCATCTTGATTCTGGGGTGGCTATATGACTGTACACATTTGCATAAACATCTATAACTGAACACCAAAAGGAGTGAATTTATGGTATGTAAATTTTAAAAAGTGAATTAAAACAAACAACACCCCCCACCCTTAAGAACCATGTTGGTTAAAAAAGAAAGAAAGAGTAATTCCAACATGTCATTCCTTGTCCATGGTGTCCCCTTACAAAGCACTGAGTGGCAAAACCCCTATTACCTTCCAGCTCTAATAAACTGCTTCAGCGTGCCCTCCACCTTTCCTTAATGCATTATCTATCACTGTTCGTAACTAATTTACTCTATACAAGAATCCAGCGAGATTTCCAGATGTGGAAACTGAAGCCAGAGAGTTTAAGTAAATTGCATGAGCATACCTAGCTGATTTGTCTTATCTAAAAAAATTTACTTAATGGTCACAACACAAGGTATATGGCACACCTCTTGGGTGCAAGACACAACTACAAGAGGGACTCTGCCTGACAAATGCAAACATTGTAACCTAGTCATTTGCACTCTCACATTAACATGAAATAAAAAAAATTCAAATTCTAGGTTTTCACAAATCAAAAACCTGTGCCCTCCTTTTCCCTAAGAATCTAGGCTCTCTATGAAAAAATTATTGAAGGAGGGAACAGTAGACTAGACATATGAATGATTTTACTTTTTGTGTAATAAAGTATAATTTATGTAATTATTTCCAAGGATTACACTTGGGAGAGTCTGCAGGTGGAAGACAAAGTGACATGTAACTGATAAAGGGCAGAAAGGCATAGCATATTGGCTCAAGCCAAGCATAATATCTGTCAAATTTCTTTTTCCTCACTTTCCAAATGCACATCATTTTGACTATATCATTTCTGCTGTTTGCTATTCTTGTCGTAGCACAAACCACAAATCACAGCAAATTGCAGAATTTCTCAATCATTAAGGATTTACAATAGGTTAATTTTTAAGTAGGCTGCACTTCACAGCTGCAAAGCTTTTGTCTGATTTCTAGAGCAAATGAGAAGCCATTATTGGATTGAATGACCTTTCCATGGGCATGACTAGCAAAAGGAAAATGTCACGTGGACAAAACAGGTTGCTCTGCCAGGTAAGGTGAGGTAATGGCAAAGCCTTACTAAACAGAGTGCCAGACTCGATGGCACAACATATGGCTCCCTGTCTGTTTAGTACCAAAAATGATGAGAATTATAACCAGATCACAGATTCAGTGCATGCCTGGGATAATAAAACCGACACACAACGTAGGAAAGCTTTGCAATCAACTGTTAACAAGGGGAGGAGGATAAAATGCAGTTTGCATGTCTAACACTTTTCTTTACAAACTGTTCTAAGCACAATGACTGGCTTATTTGATGTTGCTGGGTTTTTAATAATGTCTATTGCACAACCAATGCACGTATTTCAAAAAGCACATTTGTCAGACTGAATTCAATAAATGGTCTACCCACTTCTGGTAGTAACAAATATCTGAATTTGGGCAAGGTGGCTCACACCTGTAGTAAGCACTCTGGGAGGCTGAGGCGAGTGGATTGCCTGAGCTCAGGAGTTCAAGATCAGCCTGAGCCAAAGTGAGACCCCATCTTAAAAATAGCTGGGCATTGTGGTGGGCACCTATAGTCCCAGCTGCTTGGGAGGCTGAGACAAGCGGATCACTTGGGCCCTAACGTTTGAGGTTGCTGTGAGCTGTGACGCCACAGCACTGTACCAATGGTGACAGAATGATACCCTGCCTCAGAAAAAAAAAGGTAGTTTTCTAACTTGAATTTCTTTTTTCTTTTTTTGTAGAGACAGAGTCTCACTGTACTGCCCTTGGGTAGAGTGCCATGGCGTCACACGGCTCACAGCAACCTCTAACTCTTAGGCTTACGCGATTCTCTTGCCTCAGCCTCCCGAGCAGCTGGGACTACAGGCGCCTGCCACAACGCCCTGCCTTTTTTCTGTTGCAGTTTGGCCAGGGCTGGGTCCGAACCCGCCACCCTCGGCATATGGGCCGGGGCCCTACTCACTGAGCCACAGGCGCCGCCCTCTAAATTGAATTTCAAAGGCACTGATAACCATGTAAATATAATTTATATAAAAATGGCCATTGCAGAAGTCAAGTCTGACAAATAATGCCACAGATTCTGATCTAGACTGGACATCTACAAGTTATACATTTAGTACTCACAGAAAGGAGAAAAATCATTCCTTCAGTAAATACTTGGTTGTAAAAGTAAAATAAAAACCCACCAAATACCTAACTTGATTCGTTTTAATGATTAAATATCCACATTTAACAAAGTTCACAATATACTGGAACTAGCATTTGAGCAAGGCAATTTATTAAGATGTCAATGTGTAGTTCAAATTTACTTCAAGGAGTCCTTCATTCACCTTCAAGGACTTACTAACAGTTTGGATCCAATAATGTTCTTTTTCTAAAAATCTGTTAGCAATGTGTGCTGGTTACATTTAACATTATCTCCTTTCTCTCATGCATTTTAAACTCAAGCATCCTACTATTCCTTTCTTATACACAGAGAGACCTCAAGAGGTCTTCAGGCAGACCTACAGCATGTGGCAGTAAACCAAAACTCTTCAATAATAACAACGAAACACCAGCTTATTGATCTTCTAGAGTAAATTCTTTCTCCTCCTTTAACATGGCTCAATTTGCTTCAGTGGCACTTACAGACAACAAAGTCCACCGACCCACCCAGTCTTTGAATGATTAGGTTAGGAACACAGAGCAAGGAAAACTCTTCTTGTGCTGATCAGGATTCATGGGAGCAAAGAAAGCTTCTAGGATTCCTGAGTCTGCATGTCAAGTGACCGACCGCTTGAGAGGATGGTCAGGCATTTTACTCTTTGCCAGGCATAAATCATTTCAATTCTATATCGGCTTTCTCAACAACTGTATTTCTTCTACGTTAAGAAAGAAATCTTAGGGCGGCGCCTGTGGCTCAGTGAGTAGGGCGCCGGCCCCATATGCCGAGGGTGGCGGGTTCAAACCCAGCCCCGGCCAAACTGCAACAAAAAATAGCCGGGCGTTGTGGCGGGCGCCTGTAGTCCCAGCTGCTGGGGAGGCTGAGGCAAGAGAATCGCGTAAGCCCAAGAGTTAGAGGTTGCTGTGAGCCGTGTGACGCCACGGCACTCTACCCGAGGGCGTTACAGTGAGACTCTGTCTCTACAAAAAAAAAAAAAAAAAAAAAGAAAGAAATCTTAGAGTTACTAACAAAGGCATCACACAGAGTGGTGGTAATGACATGGCTCAAAGCCCCTGGGTTCCACTTTGTGCCTCTCTGTACTCCTTGAAAGACATTCACAAAGAATTGGCTGAGATTCTACCTCGTCAGTCCTAGGTATTGGGGACGTCAAAAGTCACTCAAAGGATGTGAAAGTTTGGAACGATTGCATCAAGTGTCACAATCCCTAAATATCTCCCTTGTCAATTTTTTTTTTTCCCTAAAACACACCACAATAATCTCTCTCATAAAAAATCAAACATTCTGGAACTGAAATTCACAGCAGGAAACTTGAAGATAATCACATCGAACACTTACTCTGAAATACTCAAGTTGTAAAGTACCCCCACTATCTCTATTGGTGTCCGTAGATGTGTGTGAGCATTTCTGTATTAAGGTGGCATAAAAACCAGGGGAAATAGCAAATTCATTATTTTGGAAACTAGTACTCAAAACTAACTTACAATTTTTAGTCAAGATGTTCATTTTCATAAGAGATAGGTAGTTTTAAAATTATTGACAGATTCTTTTCCTTCATGGGGAAAGGAATAGTACTAACGTTTATTAAATACTTGTGATGTAGCATGGTAATTTATATCTATCATTCTTTTAATAATAATGAGGAAATTCGTGATTAAGAGTATTTGAATAGCTCCTTCCAAACGGTACTTGGATTTAGAGTTCTACATTGTACTATCTCTTGGTAATAACTGGGAAATTCAGTATTCTAGGGGAAAAGGAAAACTTTATTATTGTTCATTCCTAACCAAGAAATTACTAAATAGCTAAGCCAAAGAGCTAACGAATTTGGGCTGATGGAGTATCCTTTGTAGTCACCTCAAGTAAAAAAGACATATGAATTCTCATAGACCATGCTTAGTTTACTATAATATATAATGTGATAAGAAACACAGGCTGCATATGAAGGAAAAGACTCCCCAAACCCACGAGCCTCAAGTGCCATGTGTTTGGTCAATACCATTCTGGAGAAAAGAGATCTAGAAAGTATATAGAACAAAGGAAGCTGGAGAAATTCTAGAAGTGGGTGAGGATGAGGTGGAGAAGTTCTCAGTGTCCCAAGTCAGATCTGTGACATGGAGATGAAGTGCTTCTGGGCTCTGAGTCGCACACAAACAAGACTTTCCTGATGACCAGCAGTATTTACATTTTTAGCAGGCTCCAGTGATTAAAACAGTCTTTTCTGTCCTAGCAACTAGTTTATCTGCCTTTATTTTCAAACCTGAAGGGGAAAAAAAGAAACTTCGCATAAAATTTTACATGTAAAACACACACCGTCATCTAAAGCAGTGTTTTCAACCCTTTATATCTCAGGGCGTACTTGACCCTATAGTTAAACTTGTGTGGCACAAAGGGAGGGAGGGAGGGAGGGAGGGAGGGAGGGAGGGAGGGAGGGAGGGAGGGAGGGAGGGAGGGAGGGAGGGAGGAAGGAAGGAAGGAAGGAAGGAAGGAAGGAAGGAAGGAAGGAAGGAAGGAAGGAAGGAAGGAAGGAAGGAAGGAAGGAAGGAAGGAAGGAAGGAAGGAAGGAAGGACAGGATATACTTGCTGTGCTTTGAACTTCTTTTGAAAATAATGTAAGTAATGATCTTTAACAATTTTCAGGGCATTCCTAAGATCCTCTCACAGCACACAAGGCTGAAAATTGCTGATCTAAAAAGACTTCTATATTAAGAAGTATCTGATTATCTGATTTTTGAGAGATCAGAATTTTGACAATTTATAATGATTATATTTAGAATCAGATTAAATATCCCATTTCTTCCTTCTTGCCCTCACCTCCCATACTCCCTGAGGTTTCTCTACTCTAGTCCTATCCTGGTAAGGGTAAATGGGAGTGTCTCCTAGTGGGAATAAAACAAAAACCAGGATTACATAGGAAAAAAAAAAAAAAAACACAAACCTCTATTTTAGACATTTACCACTCAACTGCACTATTAAGCCCTCAGAGGATGTATCCTAAATATGGTAGCTATAGTTATCTGTTATTTTCTGGGTACCTGGAAATTAAGGCAGGTGGCTTTTCACCTTTCCTCTGAAAGGTGTTTAATAAAGATTATACATCAGGTAAGTGATATGCTGGGAAGGGACACTTTCTGTGTATTCTGCAGGTTATTCTTACACTAGCGTGCCTCCCTCTAATTTTGACTAAGTCAGCACAACTCCATGACTATCAGAAATCAGCATGTTAGCCTCTGAAGAGTCCTGTCCTACCAATGCCATGCTGTGCCTCTGTCAACTCTTAGGCAAGTTCACTTGCAACCCTGAGCTCCTATGGCTTCCAGTGTGGTGGGTGGCTGGGCCAGTAGCATACCCACTCCATAGGGAGGCTTTATTTGGCGGCTTTATTCAAAACTGGAGAACACCATGGAGTGCTGAAAAGTAACAAGCCAAGGGCGGCGCCTGTGGCTCAGTGAGTAGGGCGCCGGCCCCATATGCCGAGGATGGTGGGTTCAAACCCAGCCCCAGCCAAACTGCAACAACAAAAAAATAGCCGGGCATTGTGGCGGGTGCCTGTAGTCCCAGCTGCTCGGGAGGCTGAGGCAAGAGAATCACATAAGCCCAAGAGCTGGAGGTTGCTGTGAGCCGTGTGACGCCACGGCACTCTACTGAGGGCAGTACAGTGAGACTCTGTCTCTACAAAAAAAAAAAAGTAACAAGCCAAGAACTCATCATATGCTTTGTTTGCCAGCTGCCACATAAGACACAGTGGGTTACCTCCTGGTACAGTTCTGTGCCCAGAAGTTCCAAATTAGCACTGTTTTAAATTTCTTGCCACCACACTTCAGATGTTATCACTATCATTTCCATTTTTGCTTTTAGAATATTCCAGGGACAACAGTCTTTCAAATCCTACCATCTAATTGGTGCTAAATTTACATATAGTCATGCTTCCTCCACTCTTGTGTAAAATGAATATTCTGGTCGTTTTCTGTCCCTAAGAAAGGTGGGGGTGGGGCAAGGAGGGAGGAAGCTCCCTGCTTTAACTCCCTCCTAGCCTGGAGTCTCACTAGCAGAGGAAGGCTGGGAAGCCCTACTGCAGATCCCACGGATGGCAGAGCAAGATAGCTGAATTTAACCTCATACTAATCACTAACTATGAACTCCACAGTACAGAGGCTGGTGATAGTTTGGCAAGTAGGGGGAGTGGCAGAGTGAACACTTGAAATTTTTTTTGCCTTTTTGAAAATATGTCATGATAAAAAATTAAAAAAGCAATTCATTCTTAGTTAAATTTCCTTTTGTGGATTTTGTTTTATAGCAAGTTGTTTTTTGCTTAAATAATTTTTTAGAAAGCAAAACCCAATAGTGAGAACAATTATGTTAATAATGCCAGGAAATCTGTTTGCTTTGTTAAATTGAGCTTCAAAAGCTCTTCAGTTGAACATACATTTGTGATTGAAAGTAATGTCTATTCTTATATCCACTTAAAATGTTTACTTATTACCGCCTATTATAAGTGTGAAGTCTAAAATGCAGCACCATGCCTGCTCAATTTCTAGGCCACAATTTTATTATAATCATATGAAATGTATTCATGTATCAACAGAACTGCCTAACAGTGCCCCAAATGGAGCTGTCAGCAGCTCTTTCTGGTGGCCACACAAGCTCTGTCTCCACAGCATCAAGAAACTACAAGTGGAGAGCTCTTACCTGAGAATTGTAACTTAGTTTTTAACATATACTACCTTGCTACATATAGCTCACTTGATTGCTACTATTTCATAATGCACGTGAAAAATGACTCAGTCTACAAAGAGGTACACAGACTCAGAGGTAGACAGAGTCAGAAAACTGACCCAAACATATGAATGAGATAAATGGCTGATCCTTTTATATGGCTGGATCATCTTTATTAGGTAGGATCAAGTATACCACAGAAGGCAAGGCTGCAGGATCCCTCTGCAGCTGATGTTCTCTACTGCCAACCTTGGCATTGGCAAAGTGGTACCTGGAAGATACCTCCTGTCACCCTCACATCTCAGCATGTATGTATAGATCTAAAAACTGGAAATGAATAATGGCCTAAGTACTCTTCTCTACTCTCCCAAGTACTGGTTTTCCTCTGTACCTGTGCGACAGGTAGCCCTGGGGCAGTGTCCAGGGTATGGATTGAGAGTTCAAGCAACATTTTCTTGCCCCCACATTTTTTTATTTTTATTTTTTTTTGAGGACTTATTACACAGGTACTATGTCATACGCTTTTGTGCTCGTGATTTCATTCAGAGGATCTGTCTGTTTCCAGAGGACCATGCACTTCGGGAAGGGAAAACAAGCAGCCCCTGTGAGGAACTGGGATGATGTCATAGCATGTATTTTTTGCTTTAGGCTCAAAGAACCAAAAAAATGCCTAGGAACACTTCTCTGAATTAATAACAGCTCTGGGGGATGGGGGTTGGCGGGTGGAGACAAGATGGCTGACTGAAGCCAGCTTTCCACAGAGGCTCCCGTCCAGAAGGAGAGTTAAACGACAGAAATTTAGCAAGTAACCTGGTGGATTTGAGCTGCACCAAGAGAGAAGGTTGAAGAACGCACATCAACCCCGCTGAGGCAAGCTGCGACCAGAGGGATACAAACAAAAGGTACAAAATCCATCACCAAGCAGATGGGAGTCCCCTCCCCCATGAGAACAGCTCGGAGTGCCCCACAAACAAATGGGCAGAGTTCAAAGGTCCTCCACTACACTCCACGGGAGAGACCCTCTAAAAACTGGACCTACCTCCCCTACTAGGGTGCCACAGCATTCTCCTGCCAGGCATAAAACTGTATAGAACTGTATATATTCTCTACCTGCAACTCTGAGCTCCCAGCACGCCCCTCCACTCTCACTCTGAGGTCTGGAGGCCTGTCCCCCAGGAGTCCAGATTCTTGGGTGATTTCTCGAGGGGTGCGGACAGTGCCTAGACTGCAGCTGCTCAGTGCTGACTATAGGGGACGGGAGTGAGGAGAGGACGGTCGGCTGAGAAGGAACCATACCAGAGCAGCAGTTCCCTGAGGCACAGAGCAGCAGCTGTTTTTTAGCAACAATACGGCCAGGCATAAAACTGTATAACTGTATATATTTTCTACCTGAAACTCTGAGCTCCCAGCACTCCACTCCACTCTCACTCTGAGGTCTGGAGGCCTGTCGCCCAGGAGTCCAGATTCTTGGGTGATTTGTCGAGGGGTGTGGACAGTGCCTAAACTGCAGCTGATCAGTGCTGACTCTGGGACACAGGACCAAGGAGAAGACGGTTGGATGAGAGGGAACTACACCAGACCAGCAGTTCCCTGAGGCACAGAGCAGCAGCCATCTTTTAGCAACAATAGGGCTCACTCAGGGATTTTCTGAAGCCACACCCCCTGTCTCCCTGGGCAACTACCACAAACAGATCTGGGATGGAAGTTCCCAGGGTGGGGCTGACCCAGAGGAACACTTTACTGAGCCTAAGACGCACCTGGCCCTCAAGGGATGGTCAGCCTATAGACAAAGGAAGGTAGCAGGATAGAACTGACAGGTAAACAAATATAAACGTGCAGGAGCAAAGACAGGGCCTGAGGCACAAGCTCTGGAAAATCAAAACAGCTTCTCTTCTGCAGGGGAATTTAGCAGGAAAAGAAACAAAATCCTGCAAAGTTGTTCTGTTCTGTCAATAACATCAATCAGGGGTGGGCTGGAACTGAGTGAACACACCCCGGCCTTCATCAAGTGCCCAAAGTTGTCAGGCCTCACCTCCTCCTGCTAGGTAGAGGCACAGTGCAGTGGCCTGGCTAAACAGAAATAGATTTCCTTGTGATTCAGGCAGGCGCTAACCCTGGAGTATCTGTTCACTACAGGCAATTGGGTCAGCCAACTGCAGGGCTATCAGTGACTGGGTGTGACAGAGGTACAAGGTGGGGAAGGAGGCATCAACCTTCCCAGACTGATTTATTTGCTGGGTGGCTCCTCCTGACTCCATGCAGCACTGGAGCAAGCCGTATCAGAGTAGTAACCAGACCCCTGTGATCCAGTTCCCAGAGACTTCTTAAACTCTCCCACCCGAGACAGTTGCTGACTGAGACAATTGATTTGGACCTTTTGAACTCAACCAATTGCCTGAGGACTATTCAGGTGGTGCCCTGGGTGTACGGTTGTAGGAAGGTTTGATTTTCCTTTTCCAATTGTTGCCTGTGGGGGGCAGGGTGACTTAACTGCTGGTATTTCT
This sequence comes from Nycticebus coucang, assembly GCF_027406575.1. NCBI lineage: Eukaryota > Metazoa > Chordata > Mammalia > Primates > Lorisidae > Nycticebus > Nycticebus coucang. The sequence continues at coordinate 63,257,948 of NC_069784.1, forward strand.
CCATAGCTGAGACTTCAACCCAGAGTAACTGTTTCACTAGGGTGGAAAAGAAACCAGCTGAAAACACGACAGAACCACTTAGCCCCACCACACCAAACAGGGCCCCAGTTTCTCAGGCCATAGCACTGTACAGGTCCTCGACAAAGCTCCAAGGGAAAAATCAAAGGGTGTAAAACAATCATGGGGTGGAATCAGCGGAAAAACTCTGGTAACATGAATAACCAGAATAGAGCAACCCCCCAAGCAAAGATATGGCAGATGTAACTGAAGATCCCATTCATAAACAACTGCCCAACATGTCAGAAATCGAATTCAGAATTTGGATTGCAAACAAAATAAAGTGGAGGAAAATTTGTAATTAGAAATTCAAGTAGCAATTCAAAATTCAGAATTAGGAATACAAGGAGAAATTCAAAAGTTGTCTCAAGAATTTAACGAATTTAAAGACAAAACCACCAAAGATTTAGACACACTGAAGCAAGAATTTGCAGCCTCAAAGACACGAAAAATACAGTAGAATCCCGCAGTAACAGAGTGGATCAAGCAGAAGAAAAGATTTCTGACACTGAAGATAAAGCCTTTGAACGTTCCAAAACTCTCAAAGAGGAAGAGAAATGGAGAGCAAAAACGGATCATTCTCTCAGAGAGCACTGGGATAATTCGAAGAAGGTCAATATCCAAATCATTGGAGTTCCTGAAACAGATGAAGTGGCCTCGCTGGGCACAGAGACCCTTCAGCATGAAATTATGAAAGAGAATTTCCAGACATGCCTAGACATTATGAAATTCAAATAGCAGACAGCTTCAGAACCCAGCATGACTCAACCCCAATAAGACATCCCCCAGGCATATAATAATTAACTTCACTAAAGTTAATATGAAGGAGAAAATTCTCAAAGCTGCCAGGAGAAAGAAAACCATTACCTTCAAAGGGAAGAATATTAGAATGACCGCAGATCTCTCTGCTGAAACGTTTCAAGCCAGAAGAGGGTGGTCATCGACTTTTAATCTCCTAAAGCAAAATAACTTTTTTTTTTTTGTAGAGACAGAGTTTCACTTTATGGCCCTAGGTAGAGTGCCATGGCATCACATAGCTCGCAGCAACCTCCAACTCTTGGGATTAAGAGATTCTCTTGCCTCAGCCTCCCAAGTAGCTGGGACTACAGGTGCCCGCCACAAGAAGCAGCTATTTTTTTGTTGCAGTTTGGCCGGGGCTGGGTTTGAACTCGCCACCCTCCATATATGGGGCCGGCACCTTACTGACTAAGCCACAGGTACCGCCCCAGCAAAATAACTTGCAACCCCAGATCTTGTATCCAGCTAAACTGAGTTTCATTTATAATGGAGAAATTAAATACCTTAATGACATTCATATGTTGAAGAAATTTGCCATAACCAAACCAGCTGATCAGGATATTCTCAGACCTATCCTCCATAATGACCAACCCAATCCTATACCACAAAAGTAAACTCACTCAGAAACTTCGGATCAAACTCCAATTTCCACACTGGCGAAAGGATTGAAAATACCCACAGGACTTTCAAAAACTCGATACCCAAAACTTCACCAGACTTATCAATATTCTCCATTAATGTGAACACCTTAAACTGTCCTCTAAAGAGGGATAGGTTAGCTGACTGGATACAAAAACTCGGGCCAGATATCTGTTGTACACAAGAGTCACATCTTAACTTAAAAGACAAATACAGACTCAGGGTGAAAGGATGGTCATCCATATTTCAGGCAAATAGTAATCAGAAAAAAGCAGGTGTTGCAATTTTATTTGCAGATACAATAGGTTTTAAACCAACAAAAGTAAGGAAGGACAAGAATGGTCACTTCATATTTGTTAAGAGTAATACTCAATATGATGAGATTTCAATTATTAATATCTATGCACCCAACCAGAATGCAGCTCAATTTATAAGAGAAACTCTAACAGACATGAGCAACTTGATTTCCTCCAACTCCATAATAGTCGGAGATTTCAACACTCCTTTGGCAGTGCTGGATTGATCCTCCAATAAGAAGCTGAGCGAAGAAATTTTAGATTTAAACCTAACCATCCAACATTTGGATTTAGCAGACATGTCCAGTACATTTCATCCCAACAAAACTGAATACACATACTTCTCATCAGCCCACGGAACATACTCCAACACCAATCACATCTTAGGTCACAAGTCTAACCTCAGAAAATTTAAAGGAATAAAATTATTCCTTGCATCTTCTCGGACCACCTTAAAATAAAAGTTGAGCTCAGTAAGAATAGGAATCTTCATACTCATACAAAAACATGGAAGTTAAATAACCTTATCCTGAATGATGGCTGGGTCAGAGATGAGATTAAGAAGGAAACTGCCAAATTTTTAGAAGAAAATGACAATGAAGACACAAATTATCAGAACCTCTGGGATACCGCAAAGGCAGTCCTAAGAGGGAAATTTATACCACTGCAAGCCTTCCTCAAGAGAACAGAAAGAGAGGAAGTTAACAACTTAATGGGACATCTCAAGCAACTGGAAAAGGAAGAACATTCCAACCCCAAACCCAGTAGAAGAAAAGAAATAACCAAAATTAGAGAAGAATTAAATGAAATTGAAAACAAAAGAATTATACAAAAGATCAATAAATCAAAAAGTTGGTTTTTTGAAAAGTTCAATAAAATAGATAAACCTATGGCCAACCTAATCAGGAAAAAAAAAGAGTAAAATCTCTAATCTCATCAAACAGGAACGACAAAGACGAAATAACAACAGACTGCTCAGAAATTCAAAAAATCCTCAATGAATACTACAAGAAACTGTATTCTCAAAAATATGAAAATCTGAAGGAAATTGACCGATACTTGGAAGCACGTCACCTTCCAAGACTTAGCCAGAATCAAGTGGAAATGTGGAACAGGCCTATATCAAATTCTGAAATAGCATCAACCATATAAAATCTCCCTAAAAAAAAAAGCCCGGGACCAGATGGTTTCACGTCAGAATTCTACCAAATCTTTAAAGAGGAATTAGTACCTATATTACTCAACCTGTTCCAAAAGGTAGAAAAAGAAGGAAGACTACCCAACATGTTCTGTGAAGCAAATATCACCCTGATCCCCAAACCAGGAAAAGAACCAACAAGAAAGAAAATTATAGACCAACATCACTAATGAATATAGATGCAAAAATATTCAACAAGATCCTAACAAACAGAATCCAGCAACACATCAAACAAATTATATATCATGACCAAGTCGGTTTTATCCCAGGGTCTCAAGGTTCGTTCAATATCTGTAAATCTGTAAGTATAATTCAGCACATAAAAAAATTAAAAAGCAAAGACCATATGATTTTCTCAATAGATGCAGAAAAAGTTTTGATAATATCCAGCATCCCTTCATGATCAGAACACTTAAGAAAACTGGTATAGAAGGGACATTTCTTATACTGATAGAGGCCATCTACAGTAAACCCACAGTAAATATCATATTGAATGGAGTTAAATTGGAATCATTTCCACTCAGATCAGGAACCAGACAAGGCTGCCCATTGTCTCCACTGCTCTTCATCATTGTAATGGAAGTTTTAGCCACCGCAATTAGGGAAGAAAAGGCGATCAAGGGTATCCATATAGGGGCAGAAGAGATCAAACTTCGCTCTTCGAAGATGATATGATTGTGTACCTGGAAAACACCAGGGATTCTACTACGAAACTCTTAGAAGTGATCAAGGAATATAGCAGCATCTCAGGTTACAAAATCAACATTCAGAAATCAGTAACCTTTATATATACCAGCAATAGCCAAGTTGAAAAAACAGTTAAGGACTCTATCCCATTCACAATGTGCCAAAGAAGATGAAATATTTGCGAGTTTATCTAACAAAGGATGTGAAAGATCTCTAAAAGAGAACTATGAAACTCTAAGAAAAGAAACAGCTGAAAATGCTAAAAAATGGAAAAACATACCATGCTCAAGGCTGGGAAGAATCAACATTATCAAAATGTCCATACTACCCAAAGCAATGTATAATTTTAACGCAATCCCTATTAAAGTTCCACTGTCATACTTTAAAGAGCTTAGAAAAACAATACTTCATTTTATATGGAATCAGAAAAAAGCTTGAATAGCCAAGACATTACTCAGAAATAAAAACAAAGCAGGAGGAATCACACTACCAGACTCAGATTATACTACAAATCGATAGTGATCAAAATAGCATGAAACTGTCACAAAAACAGAGAAGTAGATGTCTGGAACAGAACAGAGAATCAAGAGATGAATCCAGCTACTTACCGTTATTTAATCTTTGACAAGCCAATTAAAAACATTCAGTGGGGAAAAGATTCCCTGTTTAACAAATGGTGCTGGGTGAACTGGCTGGCAACCTGTAGAAGACTGAAACTGGACCCACACCTTTCACCATTTACTAAGATAGATTCTCACTGGATTAAAGATTTAAACTTAAGACATGAAACTATAAAAATACTAGAAAAGAGTGCAGGGAAAACCCTTGAATAAATTGGTCTGGGCAAGTATTTTATGAGGACGACCCCTCCAGGCAATTGAAGCAGCTTCAAAAATACACTACTGGGACCTGATCAAACTAAAAAGCTTCTGCACAGCCAAGAACACAGTAAGTAAAGCAAGCAAACAGCCCTCAGAATGGGAGAAGATATTTGCAGGTTATGTCTCCAACAAAGGTTTAATAACCAGAATCCACAGAGAACTCAAACGTATAAGCAAGAAAAGAACAAGTGATCCCATCGCAGGCTGGGCAAGGGACTTGAAGAGAAACTTCTCTGAAGAAGACAGGCGTGTGGCCTACAGACATATGAAAAAATGCTCATTATCTTTAATCATCAGAGAAATGCAAATCAAAACTACTTCAAGATATCATCTAACTCCAGTAAGATTAGCCTATATCACAAAAACTCAAGACCAGAGATGTTGGCGTGGATGTGGAGAAAAGGGAACACTTCTATACTGCTGGTGGGATTGCAAACTAATACATTCCTTTTGGAAAGATGTTTGGAGAACACTTGGAGATCTAAAAATAGATTTGCCATTCAGTCCTATAATTCCTCTACTAGGCTTACACCCAGAAGACCAAAAATCACATCATAACAAAGATATTTGTACCAGAATGTTTATTGCAGCCCTATTCATAATTGCTAAGTCATGGAAAAAGCCCAAGTGCCCACTGATCCACAAATGGATTAATAAATTGTGGCATATGTACATCATGGAATATTATGCAGCCTTAAAGAAAGATGGAGACTTTACCTCTTTCCTGTTTACATGGATGGAGCTGAAACTTATTCTTCTTAGTAAAGTATCTCAAGAATGGAAGAAAAAGTATCCAAGGTATTCAGCCCTACTATGAAACTAATTTATGGCTTTCACATGAAAGCTATAACCCAGTTACAACCTAAGAATAGGGGGAAGGGGGAAAGGGAGGGGAGGCAGGGGGTGGTGGGCAGAGGGAGGGAGATTGGTGGGATTACACCTGCATCTTACAAGGGTATATGTGAAACTTAGTAAATATGGAATGTAAATGTCTTAGCACAATAACTTAAGAAAATGGCAGGAAGGCTATGTTACACCAGTGTGATGAAAATGTGTCAAACGGTCTATGAAACCAGGGTATGGTGCCCCATGATCACATTAATGTACACAGCTATGATTTAATAAAAAAAAAAATAATAACAGCTCTGTGGAAATGTGCAATCAACTTTAACACCAGTCAATATTTTTTTAGACCAAATTGCTTTCAAAAGAGTACCAAGTCCAGAGTCTCAGCTGGAAGGGAGCATAGAGCTCCACTACACCAACCTTCTTTGTAGACGGAGAACACTAAGGTTCCCAGGAAGCTTACTTAGCCTGGCATATGCTTGCTGGGTACCGAGCTAGAACCAGCATCCAAACTGCTGGCATCTCGGTCTAGTATAATGGCTCTGGAGTCGTCAGACAACCCTTTATATATAAAAAGGATAACTCTGTGGGCTAAATTTCTACTTGTGGTCATATAATAAGTTTCACCAAGAAAGGAGAAAAATGTTTGCTCCTGTTTATTTAACGTGAGAAAAAGACTCCTGTGCAATGCCCCATGTACCCTACTTTTTCTGGAAATGTATACCAAGGTTCTAGAGAGCCAGTCCCTAAAAGAAATATTCACAAAACACTCTGTGGTTTTCTTTGCTTGTTTGGTTTCCCATGTGAAACAAAAACGTAAAAATAAAGTATACCTGAGAACCCTAATGATCTGAATCCCAAGGTAATGAAAGAAGAAGGGCTCTATCTGTAATGGCTTATCACTTCCTTGGAGGTGAGGGCTGATGCTGCAAAGGAAACACTTTTAAAATCACTTATGTACCTGGTATCATGTTAGATGCACTATTCACACTATTTCATACAATTCATATGCTATTTCTAAGAAATACATACCATCAATCTCATTTTATAGACAAAAACCAAGGCACATCCACTAGTAAGTTAGACAATAATCCTATCAGGTTTGTCTACTTCTAAAGTCTATCCTAAGGTTCAGAGATTACACACCTTTTCAATCATCCCCATGCATTTTAATAAATTCATTAAACAATTTCCATATGGATTTTGGACATAAACATGTCTCACACCAGCCTGCCACATCTCTTATGGTAGAATCTAAGCAGAAAAGCGCAAGAGCCAAAACAAACTGAAACACTGCAGTGTTCTATTCTTTTTGAATAAGTTATTGTTTGTCTCTAATTTGCCAAACGTTAGTATTGGTTAGATAGGATGAGCAATTTTCTCACAGGAAATTTCTTGTATTTATAGCCAGCTAATTACTTTTTAGACATGATTGTGCTGTGTATATGAAGGGTTTTAAAATTCAATTTTGTCAAACACTGGAGGATTTATTTATGCCTCACCCCATACAAGCCTCATGGTTTAAGAGATTAAAAGCCACCGTAAATGCCTTTTACCACAGAACTCTGAGGTCTACTCTTAGCTAAGGAATCCATTAATCTTTCTTTCTTTTTTTTTTTTTTTTACTATTCTTATCTACAAGACAAAGGATATGTTTATTGTGATTAAGTTCTACCTAATTGTGAAGGAAATACGTTTATTAGAAAGATCAGTTTTATGATTTGAAGTTTAGACCAAAAAAAACCTTGCATCTCAATCATGAATATACTGCATTAAAACATAAAAACAAAAAAACTCTAGCAAATAGATGTTCATTAATTTTCTTTTCTTTTAGTAAATCAGATCTATAACATTACTGGCTACAAAAGTGGGATGTTAATTCTGATTAACAATAATAACACACAACTAGGAAAGCTTTACAATCAACTGTTAACAAGGGAAGGAGGATAAACAGCATAATCACAACAAACATACTCTCTGTCTTGTAGCTTAGAATAGCAAAAAAAAAAAAAAATATATATATATATATAAATGGATTCCTTAATGAAATGATTTGTGCCTGGCAAACAGTAAAATACCTGACCATCCTCTCAAAGGCAGATTACAGCTGTCATGGTCAGAGGTCTACACTAACTTGACATGCGGACTCAGAGAGGAGTCCTAGAATATTTGTTTGCTCCCACGAGTCCTGATCAGCACAAGAAGAGTTTTCCTGAATGAAGGTGCTCTGTGTTCCTAACCTAATTAATCATTCAAAGGCTGTGTGGGTTGGTGGACTCTGGTGCCTGTAAGTGCCACTAAATAACTCTCCCCAGTAAAACAGACACTTTACCATCTTTACAGATGTTTTTCATACAACGCTTTTATCAAAAAGCTACAATTTGTTATTTACTACACAATAACTGTTAATTTGTTGAAATATGCAACCCTCTGCTGAGCCTCTTATTTTGTATCAGCAAAAGTGAATTACTCCATTTTTGCTACAGTTTTTTCAGTGCAATATGGTAATGCATTTAAAAAATGTCACGTCACTACAGCAAAATGTCAAAATAGACATTAGGGGAATCAACAAAGGTTTTTTTGTTTTGTTTTGTTTTGTTTTGTTTTTACCAAGAGGCAACATCTATTTCTACATTTACATCAAGTCTCTCCCAAAGCATATGATACTACTATAATGAAGGCCTTGAGCAGCTACGGTTTTTTTTAAATAAGTGACACTAAGAAGTTTCATAAGCTTTTAAGACGTCTCATCAATATATAGAGTACCTATTATTCATATACTTCAGTCTGTGAGATTTATATTTTCTCACTTCAAATATGAAAATTTCATTGGTGAGTAAAAAATATACACAAGTAAAATCACAAAATGTAAATAAGAATTTAGGAAAATATAAGATTTCACAGGCAGTGTATGAGTACTTGCCAAGTGACACAAATCATACAGCAATCCCCAATGAAAAGGATGTCCCGTCCCAGAATTGGCTCATACCTCACTTGTGATTCTTGCTATATTATTCTTTGCTTTGTAGCTATTAGTATACACATCATAAGTTCCTCAAAAGGGTAGATTTTGTTTTTCATTTCTGAATCCCACCAGGACACTGAAAGACGCCTGGAACTTTGCCAGTGCCCAGTAGAGGCTTATCTGAAGACCTGAATGGATGACTAATGATGACACAGCAGTGACACTCAGGCCAGCACAGTCTAAGCGTTCCACATGCACTGATGAGCCACTGTGTTTTCTCTTGGTGTCTCCACTCTGCAGATGAGGAGACTTAGGCAAAGAGAAAACAAATGGCCCTAACTTTGCCACTCCCTTCAGTTCTCAGTGTAAAGATGACAGCATCAGGGAGGTCTACTGTGACCCACCAGACGGGGCTAGCTACTCTTGTCACCCTACTGCATATAGGAAGTCTTGCATATACGACTTGCACTTATGAATGGAGGCTATTACAGGTAACAAGTAAAGGTGCCTGTTACAGCTAACATACAAATTCAACTGAAGAAGCAACCTATTCAGAAGGAACATTCAGCCAAACTCTCCTAGAACAAATGGAGAAAAAGAAAGAACCCAGCCATGCCTGGAAGGTACTTTACCTCAAGTCATAGCTTAGGAAGCACAGCGAGTAGGTGGTGAGCTGGATACAGTGTATGATCTGGAGCAGTGGAAATCTGATGAAATAGGCAAGTGATTGTGACCTACAGGGATTGGCTGGTCCCCCATGGAGGTCCGGAACAGGAGCAACACTTTCCAGAGTTTTCAATTGTTTCGGGGAAGCTGCACACTGAGTGGAAAGCTTGGAAGAGTTGGGTGGACTTGAATAGTATATAGCAACCAGATTTGAATGCCGGTTGGAGTGCACTTACCATGGGTTTTGTGGCTGGCGAGGCAGCCACACTGGGAAGGTCTCTAGTGAGGGGGCTGCCATTGTGGGAAGGTTGTGAGGAGGTCTTACCAGGGGCCTAAAGCACAGCTGTCTTAATTCGGCCTGCTGGGATTAGAATTCCACATTTGGGACAGGCTGAGGGACTCCTGCGCTAGAGTCAGGGGGCACTATGAGACCTACCCTTGAAGGATTCTTGTGAGCTTTAAGATCCCAACCCGGCAGGGTCTCAAGGCTGAGGAAACAATCAGGCAATCACTGAAGGCAACTAAGTTTGGAATAAGGAATATAGAGGTTGCTGGCTGTGCTCTGCCTCCTTAAAAAAACACAGCACCACCTAGTATCCTGGAGACACACTGCAACATACTATCATCAAGAGCAAGGACTTCTGTTTGAAGCAAGGGAGGCAGTGAGAAGGAAAAAGGAGGACAAGGAGGTGAACAAGAAGAAAGAGCACACGAGGAGTAACCAACAGAAAATTTCAGGCACCAGGAAAAACCAAAACAGCAACTCTCTGGAGGTACCATGAGGGAGCTAATGCAGAAGACTCCGTCTGTAAAGAATTAATGGATTTGACAGAAAGGGAGTTTAAAATATGAATGATAATGACAACAAAGGGAATGGATGAGAAAACGGACAGACAAGACACAAAAGTCAAATGAGAGATATGTAGAATAAAGAAAGGATATGAAGGAGCTTAAGGAAATGAAGGAGACCATAAGGGAATGTAAAGATACAGTAGAAAGTATCCAAAATAGGTCAGACCATGGACAAGAAAGAAACTCTGAGCTAGAGGATAAAGTTTACAAGTTAACCCAGACAGTCAAAGAATCAGAAAAGAAGAGAGAAAAAGCAGAAAAGTCGCTAACAGAACCATAAGACTCAAGAAGCATTCAAACATACAAATAATAGGGATTACTGAACAGGAAGAAAATTGTCCCAAAGGAATGGAAGGCCTACTGGAGACTATCATAAATGAAAACTTCCCAAGTTGTATAAAAGACCCCAACATACTCCTTTCATATGGATATCAAACCCTGGGTTATCTCAACTCAAACAGAGCCTCTCCAAGACACACTGTAACGAACATGTCCAAAGTCAAGATGAAAAAAAAATTCTGCAAGCAGCCAGGAGTAAGCATGAACTGACCTACAGAGGCAGAGCCATTAGGATGATAGCAGACTTTTCAAATAAAACCTTCCAAGCCAGAAGAGCATGATCATACACCTTCAAAATTCTTAAACAAAACAATTTCCAGCCCAGAATTCTGGATCCTGCTAAACTGTGCTTCAAAATTGATGGCAAAATCAAATCCTTTGCAGATATACAAGCACTGGGGAAATCTGTCGCAACAAGACCACCTCTACAGAAAATACTTAGACCTATTCCTAACACCAACCATCACAATGAACTACCAGCAAAGTAAACACCCAGAAGCTAAAGGTAAAACTTAGCTTTCACAGGGGTGCAAAGGATAAAACTATACAATGCACTTTCACAAAATAAGATGACTAGAACTCCACCACACTTATCAATTCTCTGAATAAATGTCAAGGGATTGAACTCACCACTGAAGAGGCACAGGCTGGCTGATTGGATCAAAAACCACAAGCCATCCATATGCTGTCTCCAAGAGATACACCTAGCCTTCAAGGACAAATTGAAACTCAGGGTCAAGGGATGGAAAACAGTATTTCAAGCAAATGGAAATCAGAAGAAAGGAGGGGTTGCAATCTTATTTTCAGATACAAGCAGATTTAAAGCAAATTAAGACAGACAGAAATGGACACTTTATACTGGTCTATGGAACAATACAATAAGAAGACATTTCAAATTTATTTATCTATTTATTTATATATTTTTGAAACAGAGTCCCAAGCTGTCACCCTGGGTAAAGTGCCATAGCATCATTGCTCACAACAACCTCTAACACTTGGGCTCAATCGATCCTCTTGCCTCAGTTTTTCTATTTTTAGTAGAGACAGGGTCTTACTTTTGTTCAAATTGGTCTTGAACTCATGAACTCAAGAAACCCATCTTGGCCTCCCAAAGTGCTGGGATTACAGGTGTGAGCCACTGCACCTGGCCTAACACTTCAATTTGAAATATTTATGCACCCAACTTAAATGCTCCCAGATTTATGAAACAGACCTTGATGAGTCTGACCAATATAATTTCCTATAACACCATAATAGTTGGGGACTTCAACATCCCTCTGACAGAAATGAACAGATCCTCTAAACAGAAACTAAACAAAGATTTAAAAGGACTTAAATGTGACCCTACAACAAATGGTATTAATAGACATATACAGAACACACCATCCCAAAGTTAATCTACATTTTTCTCGTCAGCCAATGGTACATACTTCAAAACTGACCAGATCCTAGGATCCTAAAAAAAACTCAGCAAAATTAAAAGAATAGAAATTATACCTTGTATCTTCTCATACCACAAAGCAATAAAGATAGAAATCAACTCCAACAAAAACGTTTATCCACACACAAAGCATGGATATTAAACAACTTTTGCTCAATGATAGTTGGCTTCAGGAAGAGTTAAAAGAGGAAATTGTTAAATTCTTCAAAAATACCAATAATGAAGACACAAGTTACCAACACCTATGGGATACAGCAAATCAGTCTTAAGAGGGAAATTAACGGCATTAGGTGACTACATTAAAAAAACAGAAGATATGGGCGGAGCTGTGGCTCAAAGGAGTAGGGCGCCAGCCCCATATGCTGGAGAAGTCAGGTTCAAACACAGCCTCGGCCAAAAACACTGCAAAGACAAACAAACAAACAAACAAACAAAACCAGAAAGAGAGTGCCATCAACAAACTCATGAACGAGCTTATGGAATTGGAAAAAGAAAAACAATCTACTCCCAAATCCCAAGCCCAGCAAAAAAAAAAACAACCAAAATTAAATCAGAGATTAATAAAATTGAAAATAAAAGAATCATTCAAGAAATTAACAAACCAAAAGGTTGGTTTTGCCAGGCGTGTTGGCTCACACCTGTAATCCTAGCACTTTGGGAGGGTGAGGTGGGTGGACTGCCTGAGCTCTCAGGTTCAAGACAAGCCTGAGCAAGAGCGAAACTCCATCTCTAAAAATACCAGGCATTGTTGCAGGCACCTGTAGTCCCAGCTACTCAGGAGGCTAAAGCAATAGAATCGCTTGAGCCCAGGAGTTTAAGGTTGCTGTGAGCAATGATGCCACAGCACTCTACCAAGGGCGACAAAGTGAGCTTGTCTAAAAAAAAGGTTGGTTTTTCAAAAAATAAATAAATAAAATCGATAAACCATTTGCCAGATTAACCAGAAAAGTAAAATCTCTAATAACCTCAATCAGAAATGATGAAGGGGAAAGAAATAATAGCTGAAGCCATAGAGATACAAGAGATTATCACTGAGTACTACAAGAAACTCTATGCCCAGGACAATGTGGAAGAAATGGATCAATATCTGGAATCTCACCCTTTCCCTAGACTTAAGAAGAAGTAGATCTCTTGAATAGACTGATTTCAAGAACTGAGATCAAAGAAACAATAAAAGAATCTTCCAACAAAAAAAGCTGTGGTCCAGATGGCGTCACACTAGACTTCTATCAAACCTTCAAAGACCTTATACCAATACTGCAGAAATTATTCCAAAAAATTAAGGAGAAAGGAATCTTCCCATCACCCTGATACCAAAACCAAAAAAAGACTCAACTAAAAAGGACAATTTCAAAACAATTTCACTAATGAATACAGATGCAAAAATTCTCAATAAAATCTTAGCCAATAAGATTATAGCTATACATTAAAAAAATCATTCATCACAATCAAGTGAGTTTCATCGCAAGGATGCAAGGATGGTTTAACACACACATCGATAAACGTGATTCACTATATCAACAGAAGCAAAAACAAAGACCACATGATCCTCTCAATAAGTGCCAATAAAGCATTTGAAAAAATTCAGCATCTTTTTCTAATTAGAACACTTAAGAATATAGGCATAGGTGGCACATTTCTGAATCTGATTGAGGCCATCTACAATAAACACACAGCTAATATTATACTGAATGGAGTAAAACTAAAAGCTTTTCCACTAAGAACTAGAACCAGACAAGATTGTCCTATATTGCACTACTATTCAACACAGTGCTGGAAGTTCTAGCTAATACAATTAGGCAAGAGAAGGAAATAAAGGGCATCCAAATGGGGGAAGAGGAGGTCAAACTCTCCCTCTTTGCCGACAATATGATCTTGTATTTAGAGAACCCCAAAGACTCAGGATATAAAATCAATGTCCCAAAATTAGTAGCCTTTGTATAGGCCAATAACAGCAAGGATAAGAAGCTAATTGAGGACATAATTCCCTTCACAGTAGCTTCAAAAAAATTGAAATACTTAGGAATAGACCTAACAAAAGAGGTCAAGGACCTTTACAAAGAAAATTATGAAACCCTAAGAAAAGAAATAGTAGAAGAGGCTCAGCACCTATGGCTCAAGCAGCTAAGGTGCAAGCCACATACACCTGAGCTGGTGGGTTCAAAATCAGCCTGGGCCTGCCAAACAACAATGATGGCTGCAAACAAAATATAGCTGGGCATTGTGGTAGGCATCTGTAGTCCCAGCTCTCAGGAGGCAGACGCAAGAGAATCACTTGAGCCAAGGAGTTGGAGTTTGCTGTGAGCTGTGATGCCACGGCACTCTACCCAAGGCGACAGAACAAAGCTCTGTCTCAAAAAAAAAAAAAAAAAAAAAAAAAATATATATATATAGCAGAAGATTTTAACAAATGCAATAACATACCATCCTCAGGGCTGGGAAGAATAACATTGTCAAAATGTCTATATTTCCCAAAGCAATCTACACATTCAAAGCAATCCCCATTAACATACCATCATCATACTTTCAAGATTTGGAAAAAGTAATGCTTCATTTTGTATAGAAACAGAAGAAACCCAGTATAGCCAAGGCAATTGTTAGTAATAAAAATAAAGCTGGGGTTTTATCATCCTACCAGACTTTTGGCTATACTACAAGGCCACAGTGATCAAAAGACATTGGTATTGGAATGAAAGTAAGATGGCGGTCAAGTAAAAGCTTCCCTGCAACTGGGCACCATGAGTCGGGGGAGTTAAGACTCCAGGCTTCTCTGGCTGGTGGGATCTGCCTATAATCATCCCTTTGAGGATACAGGGAGTCAGGGAGAGACTTCTGGACCCCAAGAGGAGAACAAAAACAGCGGAAAACTGGCAAGTGGTTGCATGTGTTCGATAGGTCTAATCCCGCCAAGAGCTGTAAGTACAGCAACAGTGAGACTGCAAACTGGAAAGGCCTTACCTGTGAACTGTTTTGGTGTTTTTGGACTTGGCACTCAGTTGAACTGCCTTGGGGAGAGCTTAAGCAGGAGTGCGGAGAACTTTGGGTGTTGTCTAGGGCCCCCGACAGAGCTGCTGAGCTGGACGGAGCTAACAATGTTCTCCTCTGGGCCACAGGGAGCCATGGTGAGAGAACTGCCCTGGCAAGCTCTGCCCTCAGGGTTGCAGAGCAAGGATCGAGCAGGAGCAAGTAACCTAATGATTGAGCAGAATAAAGGCGGGGACTGAGCTGCTTTACAGCCTTAACCCTCAGAGGCAGAGTGAGACGCGTTTTGGCACACTGTGTAAGTGGATAGCCACCTCAGCAGTAATCCCAGTGACAAGCACTCTCCTGGGAAAGTTTCTGCTTAGCCACGTTTAGAAGTTTAAAGTGCCTTTTAAGAAGGCTGAAGAGAGATTTAGGGTCTCCACCTGTCGCGTTTGAGAACCCTGTGGGGTTTGAGAAACAGGGGAGGCCTCCAGTCGTATCAGCACTGTGATTAACATCTCATACCCCAGAAGACCACCTGTTGCCCAGACAATACTCAACAAGATATATATACTGCTTTGTTTTTGGTTTTCTTGTTGTTAGTTTGTTTGTCTTTTGTTTATTCTCTCGTTGTTTTGTTTTTTAATTTCAACCTTTTCCATACTGATTTTTTCTTTTTTTTCTTTTATCTTTCTCCATTTTTCTAGTTTAAAGACAATTTCCGATTGCTGCCCTTTTCAATAATTAGAACTTCATCGTTGCTAGTGTTTCTACCCCTATTATCGGGTTTTTCACTCGATTTTAATCCCGTAAAGATTTCTGTTTGCTTGTTTTGATTTATACCATTTTTGTCTTTCCTCTCTACTTGGTGGAGGTGGGGTACTGTGTCCGATCAGGTTAGCAAAGAGCTGTTGAACTCAAGAGAACCACACAACCGGGCACCCCCAGAGGTTGGGGTTTTTCAAGGTTGTGTTAAAGTACCCTACTGTACACCTATATTGCTCTCTCTCCCTCTTTCTGTGCCTCTCTTATTTTTGTCAATATTCCCTTTAACCCACCCCCTCTCCTTTCTCTATTTTCTTTTCTTTCTTTCTTTTTCTTTCTTTTATCCCTTCCTACTCTTCAACCTTCTCATCCTTCTGGTAATGTACCAAAAGGACTCATTGAAACCTTAGTCCACAGGCACAAAAACTTACAGAGCAAGAGGAAGTGAAAGGAAAATTAGGGCAAGGAAACAGATAAAAGAAATCACTCATGAGGAAGAATCAGCAGAAAACTCCTGGCAACATAAAGAACCAGTCCAGAGCAACCCCTACAAGGGACCATGAGGTAGCTACTGCAGAGATTCCACCAATAAAGAAATGTTAAGAATGAAAGAAAGGGAATTTAGAATACACATGATGAAAACAATGATGGAAATGATGGAAACAATGAAGGAAAAGGCTAATAAAGTGGAAAATAACCAAAGGAAATCCAAAAACAGAATCAAATAAGAGATGAACAATATGAATAATATAGAAAGGATATAGCGAAGCTGAAGGAACTAAAGCAGTCAATTAGGGAACTTAAAGATCCTATAGAAAGTATCAGCAACAGGTTAGACCGTGCAGAAGTAAGAATTTCAGAGGTAGAGAGGAAAGTTCTTGACATAACGCAGGTAGTTAAAGAGGCAGAAAAGAAGATAGAGAAAGCAGAACCTTCATTGTCAGAATTATGGGACTTTATGAAGCATTCCAACATACGAGTTATAGGAATCCCAGAAGGGAAGAAGAATGCCCCAGAGGAATGGAAGCCATACTAGAGAATATTATAAAAGAAAATTTCCCAAATATTACCAAAAGTTCTGAGACAATCCGTTCAGAGGGATATCGAACCCCAGGTCACCTCAACTCTAACCCAGCTTCTCCAAGACACATTGTGATGAACCTGTCCAAAGTCATGACAAAAGAAAAGATTCTGGAAGCTGCCAGGAGTAAACGACAGTTGACCTACAGGGGCAAATCCATCAGAGTGACCACAGACTTCTCTAATGAAACTTTCCAAGCAAGAAGACAGTGGTCATCTACCTTTAATCTACTTAAACAGAACAATTTTCAGCCCAGAATTCTATACCCTGCTAAGCTAAGCTTTAAAATTGACGGAGAAATCAAATCATTTATGGATATACAAACATTGAGGAAATTCGCCACAACAAGACCAGCTCTACAGGAAATATTTCAACCTGTTCTACACACTGACCATCACAATGGATCAGCAGCAAAGTAAGAACTCAGAAATTAAAGGACAGAACCTAACCTCCACACTGATGCAAAAGATAAAACTAAGAAATGGCCTCTCACAAAATAATATGAATACAACACTACAACACTTATCAATTATCTCAATATATGTTAATGGCTTTAATTCCCACTGAACAGATTGGCTGACTGGATTAAAAAACACAAGCCATCCATTTGCTGTCCTGGCTTCAAAAGACAAATAAAAACTCCGAGTCAAGGGTTGGAAGACAATTTTTCAGGCAAATGGAATTCAGAAGAAAAGAGGACTTGCAATCTTATTTCCAGATATGTGTGGATTTCAAGCAACTAAAGTCAAAAAAGACAAAGATGGTCACATTATATGGTCCAGGGAAAATACAACAAGAAGACGTTTCAATTCTAAATACTTATGCACCCAATTTAAATGCTCCCAGATTCTTGAAACAGACCCTACTCAGGCTGAGCAATATAGTATCTGATAATACCATAATAACAGGGGACTTTAACACTCTTCTTACAGAGCTGGACAGATCCTCTAAACAGAAATTAAACAAAGATATAGGAGATTTAAATGAGACTTTAGAACAACTGTGCTTGATAGATGCATATAGAACACTCTATCCCAAAGATAAAGAATATACATTCTTCACATCACCCCATGGAACATTCTCCAAAATTGATCATATCCTGGGACACAAAACAATTATCAACAGAATAAAAAGAATTGAAATTTTACCTTGTATCTTCTCAGTCCATAAGGCACTAAAGGTGGAACTCAACTCTAACAAAAAAGTTCAACTCCACACAAAGGCATGGAAATTGAACAACCTTTGGTTGAATGACAGACAGGTGCAGGAAGAAATAAAACAGGAAATCATTAACTTCCTTGAGCATAACAACAATGAAGACACAAGCTACCAAAACCTGTGGGATACTGCAAAAGCAGTTTTGAGAGGAAAATTCATCGCTTTAGATGCCTACATTCGAAAACAGAAAGGGAGCGCATCAACAAACTCACAAACCACCTTCAGGAATTGGAAAAAGAACAATCTAAGCCTAAACCCAGTACAAGAAAAGAAATATCCAAAATCAAATCAGAGATCAATGAAATTGAAAACAAAAGAATCATTCAGAAAATAATTGAAACAAGAAGTCGGTTTTTTGAAAAAAATAAATAAAATAGTTAAACCATTGGCCAGACTAATGAGAAATAGAAAAGTAAAATCTCTAGTAACCTCAACCAGAAATGATAAAGGGGAAATAACTGATCCCACAGAGATATAAGAGATCATCTCTGAATACTACCAGAAACTCTATGCCCAGAAATTTGACAATGTGAAAGAAATGGATCAATATTTGGAATCATACCCTCTCCCTAGACTTAGCCAGGAAGAAATAGAGCTGAGCTCATGAACAGACCAATTTCAAGCACTGAGATTAAAGAAACAATAAAAAAGCTTCCAACCAAAAAATGCCCTGGTCCAGATGGCTTCACACCAGGATTCTATCAAACTTTCAAGAAAGAGCTTATTCCTGTACTGCGGAAATTATTTCAAAAAATTGAGAAGGAAGGAATCTTCCCCAACATGTTCTATGAAGCAAACATCACCCTACTACCAAAACCAGTAAAAGACCCAACCAATTACAGACCAATTTCACTCATGAATATAGATGCAAAAATTCTCACAAAATCCTAGCCAATAGATTACAGCTTATCATCAAAAAAGTGAAATCTCTAGTAACGTATATCAAGATCAAGTAGGTTTCATTCCAGGGATGCAAGGCAGGTTTAATATACACAAGTCCATAAACATTATCCACCGTATTAACAGAGGCAAAAATAAAGATCTTATGATCCTCTCAATAGATGCAGAAAAAGCATTCAATAAAATCCAGGATTCTTTTCTAATTAGAACTCTGAAGAATTTAGGCATAGGTGGCACATTTCTAAAACTGATTGAAGCTATCTATGACAAACCCACAGCTAATATTTTACTGAATGGAGTAAAACTGAAAGCTTTTCCTCTTAGAAGTGGAACCAGACAAGGTTGTCCTCTGTCACCTTTACTATTCAACGTAGTGCTGGAAGTTCTAGCCAATACAATTAGGCAAGACAAGGAAATAAAGGGAATCCAAACGGGAGCAGAGGAGGTCAAACTCTCCCTCTTTGCTGATGACATGATCTTATACTTAGAGAATCCCAAAGACTTAAACACAAGACTCCTACAAGTCATCAAATAATACAGTAATGTTTCAGGCTATAAAATCAATGTCCACAAGTCGGTAGTCTTTGTATACGCCAATAACAGTCAAGATAAGAAGCTAATTAAGGACACAACTACCTTCACCATAGTTTCAAAGAAAATGAAATACCTAGGAACATACCTAATGAAGGAGGTAAAGGACCTCTATAAAGAAAATTATGAAATCCTCAGAAAGGAAATAGCAGAGGATATTAACAAATGGAAGAGCATACCATGCTCATGGATGGGAAGAATCAATATTGTTAAGATGTCTATACTTCCCAAAGCAATCTACCTATTCAATGCCATTCCTATCAAAATACCAACATCGTACTTTCAAGATTTGAAAAAATGATTCTGTGTTTTGTATGGAACCAGAAAAATCCCCGTATAGCTAAGGCAGTTCTTAGTAATAAAAATAAAGCTGGGGGCATCAGCATACCAGATTTTAGGCTATAGTACAAAGCCTAGTGGTTAAGACAGCATGGTACTGGCACAAAAATAGAGACACAGAATTGTGTCTCTTGGGAATTGTGTCACTTGGGAATTGAATAGAAAACCAGAAAAAGAAACTAACATCTTACAACCACCTAATCTTTGATAAACCAAACAAGAACATACCTTGGAGAAAAGACTCCCTATTCAATAAATGGTGTTGGGAGAACTGGATATCCACATGTAAAAGACTGAAACTGGACCCACACCTTTCTCCACTCACAAAAATTTATTCAAGATGGATAAAGGACTTAAATTTAAGGCATGAAACAATAAAAATCCTCAAAGAAAGCATAGGAAAAACACTGGAAGATATTGGCCTGGGGAAAGACTTTATGAATAAGACTACCATGGCAATTGCAACAACAACAAAAATAAACAAATGGGACTTCATTAAACTGAAAAGCTTCTGTACAGCCATGGAGACAACAACCAAAGCAAAAAGACAACCTACGCAATGGTAAAGGATATTTGCATATTTTGAATCAGACAAAAGCTAGATAACTAAGATCTATAGAGAACTCAAATTAATCCATATGAAAAAAGCCAACAATCCCATATATCGATGGGCAAGAGACATGAATAGAAACTTCTCTAAAGAAGAAAGAAGAATGGCTAACAAACATATGAAAAAATGTTCATCATCCCTATCTATTAGAGAAATGGAAATCAAAACCACCCTGAGATACCATCTAACCCCAGCTAGAATGGCCCACATCACAAAATCTCAAATTACAATCACCAAAATGTGGAAACGGCCTAAATGCCCACCAATCCACGAATGGATTAACAAGCTGTAGTATATGTACACCATGGAATACTTTTCAGCCATTAAAAAAATGGAGACTTTACATCCTTCATATTAACCTGGATGGAACTGGAAGACATTATTCTTAGTAAAGCATCACAAGAATGGAGAAGCATGAATCCTATGTACTCAATTTTGTTATAAGGACAATTAACGACAATTAAGGTCACGGTGGGGTGGGGGAAGGGGAGAGCAGGGAGAGAAAGAAGGAGGGAAAGGTGGGGAAAGGAAGAGCAGAGAGAGGAAAGGAGGGAGGGGCTTGGGGCCTTGGTGTGTGCCACACCTTTTGGGGACAAGACACGATTGCAAGAGGGACTTTACCTAACAAATGCAATCAGTATAACCTGGCTTATTGTACCCGCAATGAATCCCCAACAACAACAACAACAACAACAACAAAAAATCATTGGTATTGGCACAAAAATAGAGACAGTGACATTTGGAACTGAATACAAAACCATGACATGAAACTAACCTCTTATAGCCACCTAATCTTTGATAAACTAAACCAGAACATACACTGGGGAAAAGAATCCCTATTCAATAAATGGTGCTGGGAGAACTGGATAACTACATGTAAAAGACAGAAAGTGGACCCTTACTTCTCATTACTTACAAAAATTGATTCAAGATGGATAAAAGTTTTAAATCTAAGAAATGAAACAATAAAAACCCTTGAAAATACCCTGAGATATCACCTAACCCCATTGGGACTGTCCCACATCACAAAGTCTCAAAACTGCAGATGCTGGTGCGAATGTGGAGAGAAGGGAACACTTTTACACTGCTGGTGGGACTGCAAACTCATACAACCATTTTGTAAGGAAGTATGGAGAATCCTCAAAGAACTCAAACTGGACTTCCCATTTGATTCTGCAATGCCATTACTGGGCATCTACCCAGAAGAAAAAAAAAATCCTTTTATCATAAGGACATTTGCACTAGACTGTTTATCGCAGCTCAATTTACAATCGCCAAAATGTGGAAACAGCCTAAATGCCCACCAACCCAGGAATGGATTAGCAAGCTGAAGTATATGTATACCATTATAAAGGATGGGAGGCTTTATATCTTTTGTATTAAACTGGATGGGAGTGGAACACATTATTCTTAGTAAAGCATCACAAAAATGGAGAACCAAGGAACCAATATACTCTATTCTAATATGAAGACAGTAGATGAGCTAATACAAGGGGGGCAGTAAGGGAATGGGCAAGTGGGGAGAGGGGATCACGGGGTCTGACACAGCTCCTGGGAATGGAACACAATTATAAGAGGGACTTCACTTAACAAATGCAATCAGAGTAACCTAATTCGAATTTCTAACCCTCAACAAATCCTAAACAATAAAAATAAATAAATAAACCTACTGAACCTATCTCATTCATAACTCAGGGACTGCCTGTAGTCCCTTTTTTTGCCATATCATTATATTCATCACTCCTAAAGAACTTATAAAGTAGTACCTTGCACAGTAGACCGTAAACTGCATGAAAGCAGGGACCATGTCTCTCTTACTCACCACTTGAATCTCAATGCCCATCAAAGTACTTGGCACATAATGGGTGCTTAATGAATATCAGTTTAATGATTAAATGATGTATAATATGTGGTATGTTGCTATTAAATGTTTACTAATGAAGTAACAAAAATAAATGACTCTGAGGTGATGATGAAATAGTCAATTTAACTGCCTAGTAGGCAGCTGAAGATTCAGAACAGAGGTTTAAGAGAAGAATGATGATTGGAGGTAAAGAATTAAGTCATCTGCAGATTGCAATTCTACTGTTATAAATGACCATAATAAAGGTGTGGCATTGCAGGTGACCAATTTCTGAACACCTATTAACTTATATATTCAGGAGAACTCAACGTTGTATGTTTAAGTTGTAAGCTCACAAAATAAAAATATGGAAAGGGTCTCTGTTCATTGAAAAAGTAGATGAAATCATTCTTTAAGAGGTTTATCTGCATACTAAGGTAAGCTGCTTGGGTTATTTTATATCTGGTAATATATTGCTTCTATGGGTGTACTGAGACTGTGCCTCTAACATGATTTGTGCTGAGTAGGAAAAGTTCCAGCTGACATTAAAACTGCTGTGTGTTTTCTTTAAGATGACCATACAGAAGCTGGAATATACTGCTACCATGACTATGCAGGCATTCCCCGAGTTACAAACATTGACCTTAAGTACAACTCACACTTAACAAACAGTGGCTATTACAGTACATCCCCAAGTTACAAACATCCAACTGATGTTCAGTTTTCACTTACGAACAGAGGTTATTACACAGAGGTAAATGTACATGTTCCAACTTACATACAAATTCAACATAAGAACAAACCTACAGGCCCTGTCTCACTTGTGACCTGGGGACTGCCTGTCAGCCACAAGGACTCAGACACCACAGATGAGCAATGCGTGGTAGAGACAAGCCAAGCATGTATGTACATCTGCAGATGCACTGAGAAGAGGAATGTGGGTTATACACCACGCTGTGCTGTTACTGCTAAGACACAAGTGAAAATTTCAGTGAAACACTGCCAGACAAGCAAATAGAAAGCACAGCTAATTCACTTACTCTGCTGGAGAAACTTGAAGATAACACATTTGCAGATAAAGTTGAAAAGAAAAGCATTTTAAGTTTCAAACCTGTTTTACATCACTTTGTATGGCTGTTGAGTGGCCATTAACAGAGACATCAGCGCCCAACACAGTGAAGAAAGGGAGACTTGTGAATAAAGACAGCAGGTTCACTGGAGAAAAGGAACTACTGCAAATGAAAGAATATTCTAAGCAAAACTGCTATTGGGGGCGGCGCCTGTGGCTCAGTCGGTAAGGCGCCGGCCCCATATATGGAGGGTGGCGGGTTCAAACCCGGCCCGGCTGAACTGCAACCAAAAAATAGCTGGGCGTTGTGGCGGGCGCCTGTAGTCCCAGCTACTCGGGAGGCTGAGGCAGGAGAATCACTGAAGCCCAGGAGTTGGAGGTTGCTGTGAGCTGTGTGACGCCACGGCACTCTACCCAGGGCCATAAAGTGAGACTCTGTCTCTACAAAAAAAAAAAAAAAAAAAAAAAACAACAACTGCTGTTGGTTTTTGTCTTCTTGGCTGTCTTCATACATACACAGCCGGTAAGCAACATTACATTCAAATATTTAGGATCACAAAAGCAATATATGTAATTTCTTTTTTTTTTAAAAAAGGTAAGTCTGTTGGCCTTTTAAACACACAAAACACTCCTGCCAGTGTTGTACTGCCTAAGGAAAATACAGAATAGTTATCCCCTTGTTAAAAAAAAAAAAAAAGAGAGAGAGAAGAGAGAAAAAGAATTCCAATGTCAGTGAATCAAAGTATTATTTCTCCAAGAGGATGAAGACACATTTAAACCCACAGGTCAAAACTCATGAACAAATATAATTGGATGCAAATTAAGGTTGCTGATTTAATAAGTAGTTACCTCATTTTCCTAATAAACAAGGGCACTTAAGTTATTGGCAAGGAAAAAAAAAATAGAAAGTAGCAGGAAAGGAACTGCCAGAATGTGACCTTGAGAAATGACAGGTGACAGTATATAACCAACACAGAAATTATGGGCCCCTTTTCAAGGCAGTCTCAACTTAAGCAATATTATAAATTCCTAAAGCCATTACCTTATTAAAACACAGAGCAACTGCCTAAGATGATACCCCAAATAAAAGTCATATAAATTATAGAGCGCATTGTTTTAAAAGGCAAGAATACTTATAAAATATCAAGGAAAGAAAAAACTAATATAAATGCTTGCTTTAGAAGGCTAATGGAAAATAATGAAATGATTATACTGGATAATTTAAAGCAAGTGTTTACTGACATACATTTCTATAGGGCTCATTCTTTTTCCATGCACTGTTATTGTGTATGCTGGGTCCCTTAAAATTATTTGATATCAACATTCATCAACTTAAATCAGCTATATTTATAAAAAAAGTAGTGTCGTAAGAACAAAGAGAGTGGGTTTAGGAACTTAGAAAATCCTGGGTTCTACTCCCGAGTCATTCACTGTTTGTATAATCATAGGCAAATGATCTTGTGTCTCAATTTTCTCAATTGCAAATAAAAATAATATTTATTTTACAAGAGTGCTATAGATACTAGAAGGTGTCATATGTCTTAGGCATATAGTGTGTTCTCAATAAAAATAGTTTCTTTTACCTCTTTGTAAAAAAAAAAAAAAAAAGGTTTCTTCTACCTCTTTCTTCTACACCTACTATAATCAAAGTCATACAATCCTGTTTATGCCAAAGCTAAGTTTTTAAAAATTATCTTTGATCTCAACACAACATCTCACTTTGAAAATATTGTCAACGATTACTATTTCCAAATGGGAAGTACACACGCCCCTCAGCTTAGAAGGGGGCTATATCCCAATAAGCCCAATGTAAGTTGAAAATACCGTTAAGTTAGAAAGGTATTTGATGCACCTAACCTATCTAATATCATGTTTTCACTTAGCTTACCTAAACGTGCTTAGAACACTTACATTAGCTTACAGCTGGGCAAAATCATCTAACCTACATTTATTCTATAAATGTTGAACAGCTTGTGTCATTTATTGACTCCTGTATGGAAAGTAAAAAACAGAATGATTATGTAGGTATCAAAAGTGCGGTTTCTACTGACCGCATACTGCTTTCACTCCATAGTAAAGTAAAAAACTCATCATTCAAATCACCGTAGGTCGAGAACCCTCTGTGTATATACTGGACTGAATCAGAAACATGCGAATTCTATTATGAGGTAGCAAAACACCAGAGTCTAAGTTTCTCCTTCCAGATTTCCATATGGAAACACTGAAGGGAATGTTTTATGGCGATGGCATACTACAAGAGCTAAATTTTCAGATTTATGTATTACTTATATTTATAAATAATAATTATTTATTTTTAACACAGTAACAGATTCTCGATGCTATGTTTTTAAAGTTGTAACTTTGAAAGTAACTTTCTGAAGAAGCTATGAATGCAATAGCAAAGGGTAATTATCACCTTTAATAGGGAAAAAGATTCAATGAACTGATTTATCTTTCAAAATAAAAATCTGCATTAAACAAACTTGAACCAATCAATCTGGTGCCTTTTCTCAGAACATAATTCTCTTATTAAAAGTACGTGGAACAGACTTAGGCTTAACCTTAATCTTTCCGTACCTTAACCTTTCCGTACAGGAGTCAAGACACAAAACAAAGATGAAAATAACTGAATAACAACTATGGAAAGGAAGAATCTTCCATGACTTGAACGGCAAGACTCAAAGACATAACCAGCCAAAAGGCTTTCTACTTTGCACAGACTTCCTGTCACAAATAACGGCTCAACTTGAGTACAACAGAATGTCAGAAACAACAGACACTAACATTAACCTGAAGTGTTTTTATGTTACTTCTACTTCTTTGCTTCTGAGAAACCAATATTTCAATCAATATGAAAACTTAGAAATTCTTAGTCTGTATAGCTGTGCTGTTACTATATGTAATCATTTGTTTGTTTTTAAATTTTCTAAAACCAATTTACCTCTTTGGTTACATCTCCTATTCTCTCCCTACATAAACCTTTGCTCCAGCTGACTGCTGTCTCTTGTACTTGAGGCAAAAACAAAGCTCCATACTTTGCTTTTCAAAAATTTTTTTCTTTCTGTTTTTACTAATTGATAGAAAACACTTTGTTTTTTCCTATTCTCCTCACATACCTGTCATATAGGTTATTTGTCCTGTTCTTGGAGGCAGAGAAAGATAAAGATACACGCACACACGCACGTACAAACTCACTCACAGCCTGCTGTTCACCTACTTGGTAGGGCAGAGCAGTTTTTGCTTCCTTTGTGAATCCTACCTCAACAGCCCCAGTCAGTACTATTTCCTCACCTTTTAACATTTATAGCCCATTCTAAGCATTTGACACATCACATCCAACCCATATGCTATTAAGTGGGGGCAGTTAAAATGTCTTATCAATTTTTATATGCTCAGTCTCCACCAAGGTACCTTGTACATGTATGGTTAAGTTCACGCTTAACGTTGTTGATATATTCTTGGAAACTGCAACTAAGTAAAGGCAAGTATAGCAGGTCCTCAAATGTCACTTCGTTGCAATGTTAGTGAGAAAAAAGAATGATTTCCTCATATGTCAGTTCACCTCAGGTTGCAGTTTCCAAGAACCTGTCACTGATGCCCTATGAGGACCCACTGTGAGCTGAGCTGATGTTAGTTTTGACTAACAGGTAAGTCAGAGGACTAAGGAACTGTACAGGCCATTTATTTGAGAGAAATGGGAGTTAGGGAAGATAAGTGTAAGTGAGGAGAATAGCCTCATGGAAAGACTATCTGTCTGTTACAGTGAGCAACAGAAGGCCACTGCGGATGTTCATGCGATGATAGGCAAAAGCAAAGTAGCGCAGAACACACTTAGGGGAGGCTCTGAGAGCTACACCCAAGGGAATGGATGTATGCAAGGTACCAAGGTTCCTAAAATGGAGACTTCCAAGGAGTAGAAGGTTTAGAGGAGGAAAGTGAGGTGGCCCTACCCCAGGGCATTCAGAAGGGTGGTGCTGACCGTCCTGGCTGACAGAGCCAACTGAAGGAGAGTCTAGGCCCAAAGCAAGCAGCCCTAGCAAGGGCATTTGGGGCCCTGCCAAGAATGAGTGAAATTCAAAAGAGCAGAGTTCTTATTACTTTCTTCCCCCCAAAATATAATTTTTCATAATTTTACTGATTAAATCATTCAAGCCAATAAAGGTGTTTGATAATCATCATCAGGCTGTACTGATGACTCCTAAAGGAGCCATGGGAGCCTGGGGACGACAGCCTGCAACAGTGGGACACCAGTAGTGACTTCCCCTGACCAATACGTCAACAGCCTGGGACAGCGGGGCACCAGTAGTAACCTCCCCTGACCCATACAATTACTGTCAGTACCTTTTCCTTCACGTGGCTCCATTGCACTCCAGACATCTCTGCTCAGCAACATCTAATGACCTGTCTCACATGCACACTGCCTTATTTCATCCATCCTTTTGCTAACCCATAACAACCCTGGAAACATTTCCTTGATTATTCTCACAGGCATTGCCTTTTACATCATCCAATTACCCCTGTGCTATGCAACCAACCTACTCATCCTAAAACTTAAAAACCATCTGTTCCTTCTCTTGGCAATTCTGTCATAATTCTTTTTTCAACTAAAATAAGCTCCAAGTCATCAAAATGCCTCCAAGATACATTGATCTTGAAAAAACATAGGAATGCTTTAATTCCAGCTATGCTCATAAGACATCCTCAACTTTGGGCTAGAAAATGAGAAACTGTCCTCATTGTATCTAGCACAACTGCCACAAATATCTGAAAAAAAATTTTGCAAATGAGCTTATTAACTTTTTAGATAATCAGAGCACTCAAAATGCAAAAGTGATATGATTTGAAATAAAAAAACTGTTTCAAATTAACAACCATATAATACTTTTACTAAAATCTTTTGGATATTACTAAGTCAGAAAGGCAAAAATAGAAAGCAGAAGAAAAACACTAAATAAACTTCCAAAAAATAATAGGTAGGAGTAATATATGACACAGTAAATTTCCAAGTGGGATGCTTGAGGAAAGAAAAATACTTTATAACCACATCAGAAGATATTATAATTAAAAGCTTTTTTAATATCCCAAAGATTCACAAGCCCAATATAATGACTCTCAGCTCTTGCTGTTAACAACTAAGGAATATAACTACTTAATAATGATTAAGTAGCAAAGATGAGCTTGTAACTTTGAGCTCTCTTTATACTTCCATCTCTTTTTGTGTACATAAAACAAAATGATAAACAGAAACGAATTGTTTCAAAAAGTACACACTAGGGCGGCGCCTGTGGCTCAGTCGGTAAGGCGTCGGCCCCATATACCGAGGGTGGCGGGTTCAAACTTGGCCCCGGCCAAACTGCAACCAAAAAATAGCTGGGCGTTGTGGCGGGCGCCTGTAGTCCCAGCTGCTCGGGAGGCTGAGGCAAGGGAATCGCTTAAGCCCAGGAGTTGGAGGTTGCTGTGAGCTGTGTGAGGCCACGGCACTCTACCAAGGGCCATAAAGTGAGACTCTGTCTCTACAAAAAAAAAGTACACACTAAAATTATTGCCTCTGTAGGAGGCAATATACTGTAATTGCACTCTACCTTCTTGGTCCACAAAACTGGAATGTTAAAGTACCTAAACTTTACAGCTTGTTTGAGAATTAATTAGAATCATGCCTGACATACAAAGCTCAACAAATGTTGGTTCTTTTTCTTTTTTTTAAAAATAGACATGGCCTGGCTCTGTGGTCCAGGCTGGAGTACAACGGTACAATCACAGCTCATCATAACCTTGAACTCCTGCGCTCATACAGGTGATCCTCATGGCTTAGTGTGCCAAGTAGCCTGGATTATAGGCATAAGCCACCATGCCTGGCCTGGCTATTTTTCATTTTGATAACTTCATTTTAAAGTAATAACTTTAAAAATTAAAAATGTAAATTGTTTTCAAACAAATTAATTGTCTTGTTTTTCCTTTTTCATGTTAGAAAGCTATTACATAGTGATAAAGAAGAAAAAGGGATGAGATTTCCAAAGAAGAAAAAGGGATGAGATTTCCAAAAATGTATTAATATGGTTGTGATAAAAAAAGATTACTATACATTAGGGATACATTAAATTTAAATATTCTTTTACATTTCTCAATGTCTCAGCCTTTATCGCCCCCTCTAACATTAAAAAAAAAATTCCACTAGATAATTGCTTTTATTGGCTAAGACTTAGAAAGTCTAATCGATTCAAATGTACTACAACCTATTGGCAAGAAATTCTGGATAGACAAACTAAAATGAACCTAAGATGTTCATTTTATGTCCATCCACATAGACTGTGACTAAATTAATTTTTTAAGAGAGAATGTGTGTGTGTGTATGTATATGTGTTTACATATATACTGCATACATACAAAAAATGTGTTCACTATTAACACTGACAGTTATCAAAGTTAAATTTTAGCAGGAAATACAACATCTTGTCAGAAATGTTATGGTGCGTAGGTAGATAGGATCTCACTCTGGCTCAGACTGGTCTTGAACTTGTGAGCTCAGGCAATCCAGCCACCTTGACCTCCCAGAGTGCCAGGATTACAGGCGTGAGCCACTGTGCCCAGGCCAGATCAGCATTTCTCAATATTAATAATACCCGGGAAATAGCTTCGTAAGCGATCATCCATCTGCTAAAATTTTATGTTGTTTCTGATTAAAATACTTTTAGGTAGTTTTATTTGACTCAGTTAACAATAATAATGAAAAATTATTTTTCTCCTTGCCAGAATCTCTGGCATTATTTGTCAGACACTTATGATCACTTATAAAGCTATTTCCTGGGTATTATTAATATTGAGAAATGCTGATCTGGCCTGGGTGCCGTGGCTCACGCCTGTAATCCTAGCACTCTGGGAGGCCGAGGTGGTTGGATTACCTCGGGTTAGAAACCAGCCTGAGCCAGAGTGAGACCTCATCTGGTTAGAAACCAGCCTGAGCCAGAGTGAGACCTCACCTCTAAAAATAGCTGGGTGTTGTGGCGGGTGCCTGTAGTCCCAGCTACTCGGGAGGCTGAGGCAAGAGAGGCAAAAGAATCGCTTGAGCCCAGGAGTTTGAGGTTGCTGGGAGCTATGATGCTATGGCACTCTACGGAGGGCGACAAAGTCAGACTGCGTCCTAAAAAAAAAAAAGAACGCTGATCTGGTAGCACTGTAGAAAGAATTTAAACATCTGACATATTTTAGCAAAACTGTAAATATCCAAATGGTACTTTAATGCTGACTTGTATTTGTAATGTTAAATTTGTAAGTTTCACCATGATTATACTTCACTGTAAATTTACTGACCTGCAAACTTGTCGTTTTTACTTATAGGCAATTAATTCTAAGGGTAATAAAATTTTAGGATATGGACAAAACAAATATTTAGCTCACAGTTTAGAAAAACATTATTTCCAGTGATTATTAGATGTTACTTGAATATATATTTTTATTCTGGTTCTATAAAATTAAAGATCCTGTCTCCCTATCCACCATAACATTTCAGACAAGATGTCACTTACCCCAGCAGTCTCAAACTCCTGAAGGTGTCAGAGAACCAACTTTAACACTCCCTTTCAGAAATTTTGCAACACATGCGGAGAACAATGGGGAGGGCAGGCCCTGTTCACTTTCTTAGGCTGTTCACAAGGCACGTGTTACCAGAGGAGCCAACAGGAGGCAGCACTGGTCTGGGCCTTTCTTGCCTATGTGCGCCACAGCCACAGAGCACTTGAAGTGGGTCTTTACTGTCACATCTGCATTTAGGGTAGGGTGGGAAGAGAAACTGTTTTGTTTTTTTTCAGAATTCATTAGGGAAGAGGACAACAGAATTCTTTTATAACCAACAAATATTTACTGAAGGAATGATTTTTCTTCTTTCTGTGAGCAGTAAAACGTGTAACTTCTAGATGTCCAAACTAGATCAGAATCTGTGGCATTATTTGTCAGAGATATGACTTCTGCAATGGCCATTTTTATATAAATTATTTTATCTTTACATGGTTATCAGTGCCTTTGAAATTCAATTTAGAAAACTATTTTTTTTTTTCCTGAGACAGAGTGTCACTCTGTCACCCTGGGTAGAGTGCTATGGCGTCACAGCTCACAGCAACCTCAAACTTTTTGGGCTTAAACGATCCTCCAGCCACAACCCCCTAAGTAGCTAGGACTACAGATACCCATCACAACACTTGGCTAGTTTTTCTGTTTTTAGCGGACAAGGGCATCTTGCTCTTCCTCAGGCTGGTCTTGAATTCCTAAGCTCAGGAAGGAGAGCCACATTCTAGGGTACCAGGACTACAGGTGTGAGCCATTGTGCCCAGCCAAGAACTACTTACTTCTTTTTAGAGGCAAATTACCAAAATAGTCCATTGCATTATAAATGGTTAAGTAAGTAAAGCATTGTATAATAACATTTCTTTTTCTTGAAAATTTTTCAAAGATACAAAAAGGACCTGCTTATTCTTTTTGTCCCAAGCTATGTTTAAAAAGAACTCACCTTCATATGCTAGTATAATGTTTAAAGAAATAACTAAAATGTCAAAATCATCTTTAATTTTTTTATAAAGTGTCTAGTGCAAAAGAGATTGAAAGTCATTGAAATTTCTAGCTAAGAAAAATGCTAAATTTCTTAATTGGAAAACAAATTAAGAGCTATATTTAAAATGTTCTCAGAATCATGTATTCATAAAATCTACATTTCAAATAAAGCTGATGTTCATAAATAATGATTTATAACCACAATCTTAAATTAGAAAATAAAATTAATTTATTTGCCACAAAGATATTAGAAAATGAAGTTTTAAGGAAGCAAATATGTATGTAATTAGAACTGGAGCTTTTAAACAGTTTGATGAACTTCATGGTAAATAATTAATGGTTAAAAAGAAAAAAAAAAAAACCACACCAAACTTGGCATCCTAGGTATTCTTCAATAATATTAATAAGCATTTATTAAGTGATTTTGTATACCAGGAATGCTGAGGATACAGAAGTGAGTAAGGCACAACAACCTTGCCCTCATTGGACTTTCAGTCTTTTGATAAGTTAACTAAGGACATAAAGGTAAGAATTCTGAATTTGAAACATGTATGACTTCAGGACTTATGTGTATATCTGTTTTGGCAATAATGCTGATATGGGGTTCCCTTAACCAGGGCTGGACAGGGACCCCCTCCCATTCTCTAGGCCTGGGAGAGCTCAGAAATCAGATCCCCATGTCTAGACACAAACAGGTTGCCCTTCCAGCCATACCCTATGGGTTCTAGCAAGGTCATGAACAAAACACCCTGAAAGGTTCTGGGTGGTTCCTCCTCGAGTAGGGAGCATACAGCCTTCTTTGCAAGCTTACCACATTCCTGTGCCAATTCTAGGTTTATTTTTTTCCCAGGGCAGAACTCTGGCCAATTGTGACACACTTCCCCAAGACCCCCAGCCCAGAGGATAGAAAAAGCAGTATGAAACCACAAAACTGAAGACCCAGGGGCTTCCCACTTGGATCCCACCCCCTCTGCTGCCAAAGGTTCTCGTCCCCCTCTTCTGTTTGCCCTCTTTTGCTCATTAAGCTTATCAATCTTTCTCCCTGTCAAGAAACTCTGTCCTGTCACTTACCCACATGGCTGGTGGTTTCATTCTTCAAACCCCAAGACCAAGGACTTAAGAGAAATTCCAGCAACAATGCTACAAAAAGCACCCTGGCAGGAGAAGAACAGTTTTTAGGACCTCAGTCTGCAACAACTATGCGACGACGGTCAGTGAAACACATGGCTTTGCTACACAGTGTCACGGTGGTGCAGGCACACCTGAGACGCACATGTCAGAGTCCGGGACGGCCGACAGCTCCCTGCATGTAAGACGCCATCAGCCACTTAGACACTGTTGTGTGGCACAGGGAGACTTTTAGCTTCCATGAGGGTGTTCTTTTTTTTAAGTTTCTATTTTCAACAAAGGAATAACTATGACCACCACATTATGGCAATTAGACACTGGAAATTTACTCATTAGCAACAATATTACAGAAGATTCAGCCACCATTCAGTAGACAAGTCACACAGACCTAAATCTGATTCTCCTTTCTCTCCTCACTCACCTCAATTTCTTTCTTTCTTTTTTTTTAACCTAAGGGAGACCTTACTGTTATTTCTGAATAAATAAATATTCAGAAACACAAGGGAGCCTTGCACAGCTGTTATGTTCTGGAAAATAGAATAGCTGCGCAAGGCTCCCTTCTGTTCTTGAGAATTAGTATTTCCGAAACAGAAAATTACTTTTCTTAGCTTCCTAAAACATTTTCATTCATTTCTCACTTACTTGGTCCTATACTTTCCTCCTTCCTCTTCCCAGCAGCTATGACATCTCATCTTTTTCTTCCCCTGCAAAACCTCTCTGAGCGTTATCCCCAGGGCCAGGTGAGCTCCCATTGTCCTCTCCTGCCAGAAGCACAGGGCACCTCAGCTGCACAAGTCCTACCCTGAAGCAGTGTTTGCAAAACTATGCATTGTATCTCATTTTCTAACAGGCAGATTAATTTAGTACATTCAAAGCAGCACTTAAAACTAAACCAACAGAAAAAGAAATGAGACAGAATAGTATCACACCTATTTTAGAACATCAGTTCGTGCTGTGTGTGTATAACTCCATGTGTGTGTACACACCCTGGATCCTGATGGAAGTACACTTCTTAGGTTCCTACAAGTTACAGCCAAAAGTTAAGAAACCACTAATTTGAACATTCAATTCTAAAAGTATAACTTTATCTCATATAATTTTTCAGATACTTTAGAGATTTAAAATATGAAGGATAGTTTCTTTTAGTAAAAGCAGTGTTAATCTACTAAGTCAGATGTTTTCTAAAAAATCATCTGCAAACAAACCAAAGAATCATCATACGTTTTCCTAGCATAGTTCAGTCTTTTTGTAACAGAAAGATCCAAAATAAATACTCTAGATGCTCAGGTGAATGGAAGGGGGCTGCTGGTCCTGGAAGCGATATGTGATACTGGTCAGTAGAGGCAAATGGTCCAGAAAGCAGGCCTGCAGCCTCCATCCATGGAAAGATACTGGTTGAGGACACCCAGCAGAAAGAAGGCATTCTCCCTGAAAGAGCAGAAAGCTAAAATCCACATACTCAAGCCTCGGACAAAAGCCTGGAGGGTCCAAAAAGGGCAAAAATACTTTGACTTAGGAGACTACAACATGGCCAAAGCCAAAAGGAAGAATAAGCAGCTGTCAAGTACAGGATCAGACAAAAACCTCATGACTGGTGCCCACATCCCCACCCCAGGATCTGCCCCAGAGAAAGTCCTTGCAGGTCACCGGCAAGCTCACGCAGCAGCCAGGGCCCCCCTTGCCTCCCCTTCTTCACCTGCTGGACTTTCATGTATCATAGTCAGGGATGGAAAGGGCACCTAGTCAGACCTTCTCAGCTCGTTAGCCAGAAGTGGCAGTAATTTTGCTGGGGCTGCTGAGAAGGTAATGTGGGTTGAAGAGGGGCTCTGAATTCATTTCTTTGGTTAAACTGAGACTTCCCTCACCCTCACCGTAGTCCAGGTAGGGGCCCAGAATAGGAAAGATAAGGATTGGATAAAGCTGCAAACTCATTTTCTTGTGTGGGAAACTGGAGAGACATGATTTCTCCTTCAGGAAGAGAATGTCCCAAAATTGGTTAGACTGAGCCTGGGGAATAATTTGGCAGGTTTAACATCCCCAGGCTAACCTGATGTGATGGAGAAAGGCAGACCGAATGAGACACATTTTCTGTGCTAAGTATTTTGTCCCTGGGCTGCTGTTGCTTCACATTTCCATTACGGCAGGTTTAGAAAATCCTCAAAAAGAAAACCTGAGATGCTTGCCTAGCCCTGCAATGCCCACTTAACTCCCTTTACTTAGTGTCTCTTACACTTTGCCCTGGTTCTCAACTGATATAAAGATTGATGAACATTATTCATAGAAAATGGCACGTTCTCTCTCTCTTCCAGCATGTTGCTTTTCAAAGTTTCATGGGACAGTGGAAAGAGCACTGGTTCAGACATCTAGTTCAAGTTCTACTCAGTCTCAGCAGAACTGATGTATAAGATTGGTCAAGTCATTTAGCCCCTCTGGATTTCTATTTTAATAAAATAGAGTTAAATATAATTTACTCTAAACATTAAAATTAACTTCAAAAATCTTTTTAAAGTAGCAAACAACATGAACTCTAAATACCTTTAAGAAAAAGCATTCTACTTTTGTTTAATATAAAAAAAGTCTGAGGGGGATGGCTGAACAGATTTTCAATTATGATTTCAAAAATTATAAGAAAAATATTTCTTTGTGTCTATTACATATGCACATAAATACAAAAACCAATTTTATATTTCATGGGTGAAGAGATTTTTTTAAAAAATTCAAGCTCAGAAAGCTTAGTGGAAACTCTGCCTGTGACGAATGGCACCCAGTCACTCTAGAGAATAGCCTAGAAGTATTACAAATAACTGCCTCAGAAAAAATAATCCCAAATACTGTACTTACTTTTCACATAGGTTACTACACAGCATTCACACATTAAATATAGAAGACTTTTTTTTTTTTTAGCCTTTCTGCAGTGTCAAAGTGGAAATATGGACCAGATTCAGTCTTATAGCTGTTCTCTTCTTGGGCTATAGAACTGGAAGAGACAAAACTGATATAAAACCCAGAGAAAGGGATACCCCTATGGCCTTCAGTCTTTCCATAACAACACTTTGGTTGATTAACAGTGATGTTGACAAGCTTCTGTCCTTCTTGGTTTTATAGACTCTGGCTGCTAAGTGGCACCTCTAGGACTAGAAATCCATCAGAATTAGCATTAAGATTTTTTATTTATTTTTTTTTTTGGTCTGTTGATTTTTTTCTTTTTTTGTAGAGACAGAGTCTCACTTTATGGCTCTCGGTAGAGTGCCGTGGCCTCACACAGCTCACAGCAACCTCCAACTCCTGGGCTTAAGCGATTCTCTTGCCTCAGCCTCCCGAGTAGCTGTGACTACAGGCGCCCGCCACAACGCCCGGCTATTTTTTGGTTGCAGTTTGGCCGGGGCCGGGTTTGAACGCGCCACCCTCGGTATATGGGGCCGGCGCCTTACCGCCTTACCGACTGAGCCACAGGCACCGCCCAGCATTAAGATTTTTATGCTACTATGAAATGCAGCCAGTGTGGTGACTCGTGCCTGTAACACTAGCTCTTTGGGAGGCCAAGGTGGGAGGATCACTTGTGGCAAGGAGTTCAATACCAGTCTGAACAAGAACAAAGACTTTGTCTACCAAATAATAATAATAATAATAATAATGATAATAGTAAAATAGAAGAACTAGCTGGGTGCGAGGGATCATACCTAAGGATCATTTGAGGGTGCTGTGACCTATCATGACTCTTTTCTACTCTACCCTGGTGAATGAGACCCTGTCTCAAAAACAAAACAAAAAACATGGAATGCTCCAGAAAACAATGTAGAATAACTGATATAAAATGTAAACAATTACATAACTAGAACATATCTATAAAATAATAATATAATAATAATAAGATTAATAGAATATATAACACACATTGTTATGATAAAAGGTATCAGGTAACGATATACGGAAACACTCCCCTCCAACCTCCATATAAGAAACTTGGGAAAACTTCTGACAGTTTAAAAGTATGTAAACACAATTAAACCAAAATTTTATTTTAATTAAAACTTTCCTTTTAAATTTCAAAGACTGAATATAAAGGTATAAAACATATTTCTTACTTAATAAAATTCTAAACTGCATTTACAAACAATCTCGGTAAAGTCAAAAGAAGTTATAGTCTTGGGTAAACATAAAGTCTAATTCATTAATAGCACAAAACAGGAATTGGCTCAGCAAGGCATCTCCTTTCTAATTCTGTATTACAACTCATTACAAAATGACCAGTGTTTTATTTGGTTTTATACACACCTTGTTGTAGGGAAAGGCCAGAAAAATTATGAAAAATAAAAAAAATGTGGTAAAGCATTTGTGAAGAGTTCAAATGGCAACAGCCTGGCTCCCCATCTTGAACTCTGAATGCAGCCACAAGAATAAAAACACTTAACAGGTTTTGAACAAGTTAAAAGATTAGATTAGAAGGCAGTTCACTTGGGCTGGATGGAATTAGATTAGCAGTATAAGTAAGAAGTAACATCTCTTTGTCCATTCCCCTATACATTATTCCTATACATTACCATGATATGTCATGTATGGGAACATAGTTTCCTTGACTCCCAAATAATCATGATAAATCAGCTAATGTTATATTATAAATGATTTGCTGAAACACAATGAAAGGACTGGTGAGATTTCAGACAGGTGCATTCTCCCCACCCCTCTCCGCTGGTCAGAGGGCTTGCCTCCCCGAGCCTCATCAGTTACTGCCCAGCAGTGGCTGAGTGTGAGAGTCTTTATTTGTCTCGCTGACCTCCTCCATTTTAGCCAGGTTCCAAGAAAGTCAACGGGGGCAGTTGACTTATTTATTTAGTACTTTTATTTAACTTGTATATTTTAGGACAAAATAAGAGAATAATCATGCATGTTAAAAATCAAGGTCTTAGCGGCACCCATAGTTCAGTGCGTAGGGCACCGGCCACATACACCTGGGCTAGTGAGTTCAAACCTGGCTCAGGCCAGCTAAACAACAATGACAACTGCAACAACAACAACAAAAAAAAATAGCTCCTTGGGAGGGTGAGGCAAGAGAACCACATAAGCCCAAGAGTATGAGGTGCTGTGATGCCACAGCACTCTACTAAGGGCAACATAGTGAGACTCTTTCTCAAAAAAAAAAAAAATCAAGGTCTTCAAGTAAATTTTTCTACAAATAAAACTTTTATGTATTTTGTATCTTTTTGGTTAAGTGAAAAACCTGGAAAAACATATTTTATTCACATTTAAAAAGTTTTTAAAAATAAATTCACCCTGAATTATTCACTTCTTAGAGTTTTTAATGTAGGGTCCTTGAATTGACTTCAGTGGGCTTCATGAAATCTCTGAAATTATAAGCAAAACTGTGTGTGTGTAAAGGGTTCATAGCTTTCACAGGATTCTGAAAGAGGTCAATGACTGGAGAAGAGAGTCACTGCCTTGGCTGAAAATTATATACCAATATAAGAAGACTGGGTTTATTTGAAAAAGAACCTTCCCAATAACTTATCAAAGATGATTAAAATAACTTATCAAAGAGATTAAGAGTTGGTGGCGCCAGTAGCTAGTGGGTAGGGTGCTGGCGACATACACCAGGACTGGCAGGTTCGAACCTGGCCTAGGCCAGCTAAAACAACAACAACAACTACAACAAAAAAATAGCTGGGCGTTTTGGTGGGCACCTGTAGCCCCAGCTACTTGGGAGGCTGAGGCGAGAGAATCACTTAGGCCTAAGAGTTTGAGGTTGCTGTGAGCTGTGACGCCACAGCACTCTACCTAGAGTGAGAGCTTGAGACTCTGTCTCAAAAAAAAAAAAAAAAAAAAAAAAAAGAAGTGAGAGTTGGAATAACTTCCACTAACAACAACAGAGCCTGGGACTAGCATGAAGATGCACTAGTCTGAGAGCAAAATTGTAAGTTCCATATTTATACATGCAGGGCTTGGATTAAAAACCTAAACTCTAGGTAAATAACAAGAGAATGTGTGTTTACCAGCAAGAATGGCTGTGATGCCTTGTGCTGTCTACTAACAGTGCCGGTGTTGAGAGCTACAATACAGTTCCCTGAACTCAGTGTTCAAGCATCTATCATCTTTGTTATGTTTTTTTTTTTCTCACCTTTATAAAATGGAGTTTCATTTTAGAAAAACAATTGTGAAATATCTCTTTAGCAAATAAAGCTTCTTCATAAGCTATCCACACTGAAGAACTTATTAAGTCCTATGATGTTAATAAATGGGAATTCCTTTTCCTCAATGATCAAGTGAATAATTTCATATCATGATTTATTTAAAAATACCAACAATGAACATGGTCTTAAGGAAAGAAAGCAAAGGAGTTTCCATTTTTTAAAGGTCATATATCATATTTATGATACATTATATTATTATTACTTAGTTCAATGGGAGAAAAACAAACATAGCAAGTTCTCAGCCTTATCTCAAGCATTTGAACTATAGCATTTTTTAAATTATTTTCCAATTAACTCATATTCTAATTAGGTAGGGATCTAATTAGATAGAGCCATAGGAATTATGAAAGAGCTTCAACAATTTAACAAGGATAAGAAATACCTTCATGGAAAATGACAGAAACCTTTCCTACAACATCATCAAAGGAAAAGGACACCTAAAATAATGAAATTTTTTTCCATACACCTGATTATTCAGGCATAAAGGATTGACCTCTGTCACTGAGCTCATTAGGAAATGCCAAAAAGTGGGTAGATTAATGAATCAGGTGGGTGATTGAGCAATTACCTTCATGTATACACTCAGACAATGCTTTTGAGGCTTCATGAAACTAATAGTCATATGCAAAAAAAGTCTAACCCTCCCTAAATATATCAGATAAGCCTCTTACTTTTTAGTTATTTCAGTTCTAATAAGGAGAAAAAGGATTTTCCAAACCACTGGACAGAAAAAAATTGGGCTGTCAGAAATGTTCCTGCTGAAACTTATTAGGATTCGTGGTTACACTATCTAATTCAGTGAACAGGACAGTGAGGGAGGTTTGTGAAGAGAATGTTGCCAACTCCACCAAAACCAGAAACAACCAGAAACAAACCTCCATCAGTACCTAAAAGGATAAAGAAACTTTTGCCATATAATGAGATAGTACTTGGTAATAAAAAAGAATAAACTAGTAATAAGTCTAACAATGTGGATAAACCTTAAAATAATCATGCAAGTAAAAGAGGCAAAAAGAGAGAATGTATACTGTATGATTCCATTTATATAAAATTCTAGAAAATGCAAATTAATGTATAAAACACAAATCACATTACTGGTTGCCTGGGAGCAGGAAGGAAAGCAGAAAGGGGAGCAAGGAGAAATTTCAAAGGGGCACAAGGAAACTGTTTGAGGTCACAGATATGTTCATTATTTGTATTGTCATGATAGTTGCAAAAGTTAAAACATGTCAAAATGTATTGAACTGCACACTTTAAATATGTATAGTTTATCAATCATATCTCAATAAAGCAGTTAAAATTTTTTAATGCCAAAGGGATAATTTGAAATATTAACAGCTCTGGGTGGCGCCTGTGACTCAGTTGGTAAGGCGCCGGCCCCATATACCGAAGGTGGCGGGTTCAAACCCGGCCCCGGCCGAACTGCAACCAAAAAAATAGCCGGGTGTTGTGGCGGGCACCTGTAGTCACAGCTACTCGGGAGGCTGAGGCAAGAGAATCGCCTAAGCCCAGGAGTTGGAGGTTGCTGTGAGCTGTGTGAGGCCACGGCACTCTACCGAGGGCCATAAAGTGAGACTCTGTCTCTACAAAAAAAAAAAAAAAAGAAATATTAACAGCTCCAAATGTACTCTTTAAAATTAATCACTGAATTGTTTCAGTGTTAAGTCCATGCTACTATGTCCAAGAATATTAAAATAATCAGTTATTTTGGAAAGCTGGGTGACTTTTTCAGCAGAAATATCCAACCATCAGGGGCACAGGGAAGATGGTCGACTGGAGCCAACTCCCCACAGAGGCTCCTGTCAAGAAGGAGACTTAAAGGACAGAAGTTTAGCAAGTAAGCCGATGGTTTGGAGCTGAGCCAAGACAGAAGGTTGAAGAACGCACATCAACCTTGCTGAGGCGAGCTACAACCCCAAGGATACAAACAATAGGTACAAAATCCCTCATCAAGTGGATGGGAGTCACCTCCCCCATGAGAACGGCTCACAGTATACTCCATACAAACAAGCGAGCAGAGTTCAAATGTCCTCCCTTTTTATCCCATGGGAGAGACCCTCTAAAAACTGGACCTCCTTCCCCTACTAGGGTGACTGGACCTTCCCTCCACTACATGGCACTCTCCTGCAGGGCATATAACTGTATAAATTCTCTACCTGCAATTCTGAACTCCCAGCACTCCCCTCTACTCTATCCCCGAGGTCTGGAAGCCTGTCCCGATGGAGTCCAGATTCTTGGGCATTTTCTCGAGAGGTGTGGACAGGGCATGGGCTGTTGCAGGTCTGTGCTGATTGTGCGCACAGGGGTAAGGAGAAAACAGTGGACTGAAGGAACCGTATGGGGAAAGGGAGAGGTGGTGCCCCCTGGCACAGAGCAGCAGCAGCAGCAGGAACAATAGGGTTCACACCCCTGGGGATATTTTGGAAGGACATTCCCTGTCTCTCTGGGCAACCAGAGGAAGCCAGGCATCTTCTCCAGTGGCAGACACTGGCAGAAGAGATCTGGGACAGTAACGCAGGCCCCGTAAGCAAAGGGTATGCCTGAGGCACCGGCTTAGGCACAGCACAGCGGGACAGAGAATTAAAGACAAGTGCAGAGATGGCATACTCCCAGGGTGGGGCTGTGCCAGGAGGGCTTCAGTGAGCCTAAGAAACCCCAGGCTCTCAGGGGATCATAGCTGAGACAAAGGCAGGCAGGCCCAGGCTGAAACTCCCAGCCGAGTTGAGTTCTAACCACAACTGCCCCAACACAGACAGCAGGGGAGATAGAAAACACCACCTCTGGGCAGTGGCACAAACTGGGGCTGAGTTGCAGTTTCTGTGAACTCAAACAGCACCTGGTCTGCAGGGGAATATAGCCAGGACAGAATCACAAATTCTGCGCAAGTATGTGTCAGCAACATCAATCAAAAGCACGGCTGGAACTGAGTAAACCGACTCAGCTTCCATAACCACCCAAGGTTGTCAGGCCTCAGCTTCTCCTGCCAGATGGTGGCAGAGTGCAGAGGCCTAGCAGAGGAGACATAAGATCTCTCTGTGACTCAGGCAGGATCAAACCGCATGGAACATCTGCTCATTGGAGGGAACTGGGTCATAGCCCTGCAGTGACTGGGTGTGACAGAGGTGCAAGGTAGGGAAGGAGGCATCAACCTTCCCAGCCTAATTCATTTGCTTGGGGGTAGGGGTCCTTCTGACTCCACGGAGCACCAGAACAAGCACACTCAAGTTGCCAGCAAACCCCTGCTATTTGGTTGCCAGAGACCCTTTGAACTCCCTCACTTGAGACTGGGTGCTGACTGGGACAAGTGATTTGGATTTCTCGGACTGGACCATTCACCCGAGGACTATCCAAAGTGATACCCTGGGTATGTGGCTGTGGGAAGGTTTGATTTTCCTTTTCAAGTTGTTGCCCATGGAGGGCAGAGTGACTTAGTTGCTGGTATTTCTCCACAGCTGAGACTTCAACCCAGAGTAACTAATTCACTAGGGTAGGACACAGACCAGCTGAAAACAAAACAGAGCTACTTAGCCCAACCACACCAAGTAAGTCCCCAGTGTCTCAGGCCATAGCACTGTACGGGTCCTTTGCAAAGCTCTCAGGGAAAAGGTACAGACATCAGTCACAGCTCTTGGGCAAAGGGCTGGTTAATCACAACTCCAGGAGCCCCGCAACCCAACATCACCATATCTGTTCATCTAGCCAAATGGTGTAAAATAATCATGGGGCAGAAACAGCGGAAAAACTCAGGTAACATGAATAACCAGAGTAGATGAACTCCCCCAAGGAACAATACAGTGGACACAAGGGAAGATCCCATTTGTAAACAAATGGCTGAGATGTCAGAGATCAAATTCAGAGTTACGATAGCAAATAAGACTAATAGAATGGAGGTGAAGTTGGAATTAGAAATTCCAGAAGTACTTCAAAAGTTGTCTCAGAATTCAATGAATTCAAAGACAAAATCACTGAAGATTTTGGCTCATTGACACAAGAATTTGCAGCCCTTAAATATCTGAGAAATACAGTAGAATCCCTCAGTAATAGAATGGAGCAAGCAGAAAAATGGATTTCTGACATCGAAGACACAGCTTTTGAATGCTCCCAAGTGCTCAAAGAGTAAGAGAAATAGAGGGCAAGAACAGATCATTCTCTCAGAGAGCTCTGGAACAACTAGAAGAAAAGTAATATTTGCCTTATAGGAAATCCTGAAGGCAACGAAGTTGCTTCACAAAGCACAGAGGCCCTTCTTCATGACATCATGAAGGAGAATGTTCCAGACATGCCAAGAGATTCTGAAATTCAGATAGCAGACAGTTTCAGAATCTCAGCATGACTCAACCCGAATAAGACACATCATAATTAACTTTACTAAAATCAATATGAAGGGGGAAATTCTGAAAGCAGCCAGATGTAAGAAAACGATAACCTACAAGAGGAAGAATATTAGAATGACTGCAGATCTCTCTCCTGAAAACTTTCAAGCTAGAACAGGGTTCTCATTGACTTTTAATCTCCTAAAACAAAATAAATTTCAACCCAGGATCCTGTATCCATCTAAACTGAGTTTCATTTATGATGGACAAATTAAATACTTTTTATGACATTCACACATAGAAGAAATTTACTATAACAAAACCAGCTCTCCAGGATATTCTCAGACCTATTCTCCGTAACAATCAGCGCAATCCCCCACCACAAAAGTACACTCACTCAAAAACCTTTGATCAAATTCCAACTTCCACAGTAGCAAAAGTATTAAAAAGGTCCACTGGACTTTCAAAAAACTCAATACCCAAATTCAACCAGTCTTATCAATATTCTAAATTACTGTGAATGGCTTAAATTGTTCTCTAAAGAGGAACAGGTTGGCTGACTGGATACAAAAACTCAGGCCACATATCTGCTGCATATAAGAATCTCATCTTACCTTAAAGGATAAATATAGACTCAGGGTGAAGGGATGATCATCTAAATTTCAGGCAAATGGAAATCAGAAAAAAGCAGGTGTTGCAATTTTATTTGCAGATATAATAGGCTTTAAACCAACACAAGTAAGGAAAGATAAGGATGGTCGCTTCATATTTGTTCAGGGTAACACTCAACATGATGAGATTTCAATT
The DNA here is from genome assembly GCF_027406575.1 of Nycticebus coucang. Lineage (NCBI taxonomy): Eukaryota > Metazoa > Chordata > Mammalia > Primates > Lorisidae > Nycticebus > Nycticebus coucang. Next base: position 63,301,967 of record NC_069784.1, read on the forward strand.
ATTAACATTTATGGACCCAACCAGAATTCACTTCAATTTATAATAGATACTCTAACAGACATGAGCAACTTGATTTCCTCCTGCTCCATAATAGTCGGAGATTTTAACACTCCTCTGGCAGTGTTGGATAGATCCTACAATAAGAAGCTAAGCAAAGAAATTTTAGATTTAAACTTAACCATTCAACATTTGGATTTAACGGAAGGGAGACAAGATGGCGCACTGAAGCCAGCTTTCAACAGAGGCTCCCGTCCAGAAGGAGAGTTAAGGGACAGGAATTTAATAAGTATCCTGGTGGACTTGAGCCACACCAAGAGAGAAGGTTGAAGAACAAACATCAACACCGCTGAGGCAAGCTGTGATCACAAGGACGCAAATAAAAGGTAGAAAATCCACCACCAAGCGGACGGGAGTCCCCCTTCCCCATGAGACCGGCTCAAGAGCCCCACAATTAAACAAGCAGGCAGAAATTAAAGGCCCTCCCACTACACTCCACAGGAGAGACCTTCTAAAAACTGGACCTACCTCCGCCCTACTGGGGTGCCGTGGCCTTCTAATGCCGGGCATAAAACTGAATAAAACTTTAAAAATCCTTTGCCGGCAACCATGAATCCCCAACACTCCCCTCCCGCCCACTGAGGTCTGGAGGTCTGTCCCCCAGGAGTTCGGATTCTTGAGTGATTTCTCAAGGGGAGTGGACAGTCCCCGAGTTGCGACTGGTCAGCATTGACTCTGAGGCACGCGAGTGAGGAGAGGGCACCCGGCTGAGGGGGAGTCACGCCTCGGCGGCACTTCCCTGTGGTGCAGTGCAGCAGCCCTCCCCGTGCATCAATACAGCCAGGCATAAAACTGAATGAAACTCTAGCTTCACCCCCACTCTCACTCGGGGTCTGGGGGCCTGTCCCCAAGGAGTTCGGATCCTTGGGTGATTTCACGAGGGGAGCGCACAGTGCCCGAGCCCCGACTGCTTAGCGCTGACTCTGAGACACGCGAGCGAGGAGAGGGCACCGGGCTGAGGGGGAGTCACGCCTCGGTGGCACTTCCCTGCGGTGCTGTGCAGCAGCCCTCCCCGGGCAAAATTACGCCCGGGCACAAAACTGAATAAAACTCTAGCTTCCCCGCTGAGCGCCCCTACTCTCACTCGGGGTCTGGAGGCCTATCCCCCAGGAGTTCGGATCCTTGGGTGATTTCTCGAGGGGAGTGCACAGTGCCCGAGCTGCGTCAGGTCAGCGCTGACTCTGAGACACATGAGCGAGGAGAGGGCACTCTGCTGAGGGGAAATCAAGCCTTGGTGGCACTTCCCTGCGGTGTGCTGCAGCAGCCCTCCCCGGGCGGTCAACAGTACGGCCGGGCATAAAACTGAATGAAACTCTAGCTTCGCCCCGACTCCCACTCAGGGTCTGGGGGCCTGTCCCCCAAGAGTTCGGATTCTTGGGGGATCTCTCGAGGGGTGTGGACCCAGCATAAACTGTGGCTGCTCAGTTTATGCTCTCTGGGGCGCGAGACAGAAGAGAAAAGGGTCAGCTGAGTGCCTACACCAGAGCGGAAGTTCCCTGGAGGCAGGGCAACAGCCATTTTTTCTTTAGCTGCAGAACGGCTCACTTCTGGATATTCTGAGGCCACACCCCGTCTCCCTGGGCAACCAGAGGAGGCCACTGGTGAGCGGGGGATTTCCTGACACTGCTCACAAACCCAGGAAGCTTCCAGGGCGGGGCCAACCCAGAGAGGTGATCAGACGCAAGCCTTCAGCAGCAAAGAGGACACAAACCTCCAGCAGCAAAGACGTTTGAACTCAGAACAGCCTGTCTTCTGTAGGCGATTTCGGCAGGAACAGAGACAGAACCCCGCAAAGTTGTCTGTTCTGTTCTCTTAACAGCACCCATAAGGGACGGGGCTAAACCTGAGTGAACACCTCCTTCCCATCACCAGCATCAAGCACTCAAAAGATGTCAGGCCCCATCTCCTCCTGCTAAATAGCGGCAGTCTGCAGGGGCCTGGCAGACGTCCTTGCGATTCAGGCAGGTGCAAACCCCTGGAGTGTCTGTTCACTGCAGGCAACTGGGTTAGCCATCTGCAGAGATACCAGTGACTGGGTCCGACGGAGGGGCAAAGTGGGGAATGAGACGTCAACCTTCCCAGACTGCTCTGTTTCCTGGGTGGCTCCTCCTGATTCCACGCTGCACTGGGATGAGCCGTGTCAGAGGAGTCACCAGGCCCCTGTGATCCAGTTCCCAGAGACCTCTTGAACTCTCCCACCCGAGACAGGTGCCAATTGAGACAGTTGATTTGGACCTTTTGAACTGGGCTAATAGACTGACGACTTTTCAGGCGGTGCCCTGGGTGTGCGGTTGTAGGAAGGTTTGATTCTCCTTCTCGAACTGGGGCCAGAGGGGGGCACGCGGGGTGAGTTCATTGCTGATTTTTCCACACAGCTGAGACTACAAGCCAGAGTTGAAGTTGCAATAGGATTGAACAGAAATTAAATACTTCAATGACATTCATATGTTGAAAAAAATTGCCATAAGTAAACCAGCTCTTCAGGATGTTCTCAGACCTAACCTCCACAATGACCATCCCAATCCTATACCACAAAAGTAAACTCACTCAGAAACTTTGGATCAAACTCCAACTTCCACACTGGCGAAAGGGTTAAAAATGTCCACTGGACCTTTGAAAAACTCGATACCCAAAATTCCACCAGACATATCAATACTCTCCATCAATGTGAATGGCTTAAACTGTCCTCTAAAGAGACATAGGTTAGCTGACTGGATACAAAAACTCAAACCAGATATTTGTTGCATACAAGAGTCACATCTCAACTTAAAAGACAAATACAGACTCAGGGTGAAAGGATGGTCATCCATATTTCAGGCAAATGGTAATCAGAAAAAAGCAGGTGTTGCAATTTTATTTGCACATACAGTAGGCTTTAAACCATCAAAAGTAAGGAAGGACAAGAATGGTCACTTCATATTTGTTAAGGGTTATACTCAATATGATGAGATCTCAATTATTAATATCTATGCACCCAACCAGAATGCACCTCAATTTATAAGAGAAACTCTAACAGACATGAGCAACTTGATTTCCTCCAGCTCCATAATCGTCGGAGATTTCAACACTCCCTTGGCAGTGTTGGATCGATCCTCCAGAAAGAAGCTGAGCAAAGAAATCTTAGATTTAAACCTAACCATCCAATATTTAGAATTAGCAGACATCTACAGAACATTTCATCCCAACAAAACTGAATACACATACTTCTCATCAGCCCACGGAACTTACTCCAAAATTGACCACATTTTAGGTCACAAGTCTAACCTCAGTAAATTTAAAGGAATAGAAATTATTCCATGCATCTTCTCGGACCATCATGGAATAAAACTTGAATTGAGTAACAACAGGAATCTACATACCCATACAAAAACATGGAAGTTAAATAACCTTATGCTGAATGATAGCTGGGTCAGAGATGAGATTAAGAAAGAAATCGCCAATTTTTTGGAACAAAACGACAATGAAGACACAAACTATCAGAACTTCTGGGACACTGCAAAGGCAGTTCTAAGAGGGAAATTTATAGCACTGCAAGCCTTCCTCAAGAGAACGGAAAGAGAGGAAGTTAACAACTTAATGGGACATCTCACGCAACTGGAAAAGGAAGAACATTCCAACCCCAAACCCAGTAGAAGAAAAGAAATAACCAAAATTAGAGCAGAATTAAATGAAATTGAAAACAAAAGAATAATACAACAGATCAATAAATCAAAAAGCTGGTTTTTTGAAAAGGTCAATAAAATAGATAAACTTCTGGCCAACCTAATCAGAAAAAAAAAAGACTAAAATCTCTAATAACATCAATCAGAAACAACAACGACGAAATAACAACAGACTCATCAGAAATCCAAAAAATCCTTAATGAATATTACAAGAAACTTTATTCTCAGAAATATGAAAATCTGAAGGAAATTGACCGATACTTGGAAGCACGCCACCTTCCAAGACTTAACCAGAATCAAGTGGAAATGTTGAACAGACCCATATCAAGTTCAGAAATAGCATCAACTATACAAAACCTCCCTAAAAAGAAAAGCCCGGGACCAGATGGTTTCACGTCAGAATTCTACCAAACCTTTAAAGAGGAATTAGTACCTATATTACTCAACCTGTTCCAAAATGTACAAAAAGAAGGAAGACTACCCAACACATTCTATGAAGCAAACATCACCCTGATCCCCAAACCAGGAAAAGACCCAACAAGAAAAGAAAATTATAGACCAATATCACTAATGAATATAGATGCAAAAATATTCAACAAGATCCTAACAAACAGAATCCAGCAACACATCAAACAAATTATACATCATGACCAAGTTGGTTTTATCCCAGGGTCTCAAAGCTGGTTCAATATACGTAAATCTATAAATGTAATTCAGCACATAAACAAATTAAAAAACAAAGACCATATGATTCTCTCAATTGATGCAGAAGAAGCTTTTGATAAAATCCAGCATCCCTTCATGATCAGAACACTCAAGAAAATTGGTCTAGAAGGGACTTTTCTTAATCTGATACAGGCCATCTACAGCAAACCCACAGCCAATGTCATATTGAATGGAGTTAAATTGGAATCATTTCCACTCAGATCAGGAACCAGACAAGGCTGCCCATTGTCTCCATTGCTTTTCAACATTGTAATGGAAGTTTTAGCCACCGCAATTAGGGAAGAAAAGGCGATCAAGGGTATCCATATAGGGTCAGAAGAGATCAAACTTTCGCTCTTCGCAGATGATATGATTGTGTATCTGGAAAACACTAGGGACTCTACTACAAAACTCCTGGAAGTGATCAAGGAATACAGCAGCGTCTCAGGTTACAAAATCAACATCCATAAATCGGTAGCCTTTATATACACCAGCAACAGTCAAGTTGAAAAAGCAGTTAAGGACTCTATCCCATTCACAGTAGTGCCAAAGAAGATGAAATATTTGGGAATTTACCTAACAAAAGATGTGAAAGATCTCTATAAAGAGAACTATGAAACTCTAAGAACAGAAATAGCTGAAAATGTTAACAAATGGAAAAACATACCATGCTCATGGCTAGGAAGAATCAACATTATCAAAATGTCCATACTACCCAAAGCAATATATAATTTCAACGCACTCCCTATTAAAGTTCCACTGTCATATTTTAAAGATCTTGAAAAAACAATACTTCGTTTTATATGGAATCAGAAAAAAACCTCAAATAGCCAAGACATTACTCACAAATAAAAACAAAACAGGAGGAATCACACTACCAGACCTCAGACTTTACTACAAATCGATAGTGATCAAAACAGCATGGTATTGGCACAAAAACAGAGAAGTAGATATCTGGAACAGAATAGAGAACCAAGAGATGAATCCAGCTACTTACCGCCATTTGATTTTTGACAAGCCAATTAAAAACATTCAGTGGGGAAAAGATTCCCTATTTAACCAATGGTGCTGGGTGAACTGGCTGGCAACCTGCAGAAGACTGAAATTGGACCCACACCTTTCACCATTAACTAAGATAGACTCTCATTGGATTAAAGATTTACACTTAAGACATGAAACTATAAAAATATTAGAGGAGAATGCAGGGAAAACCCTTGAAGAAATTGGTCTGGGTGAGTATTTCATGAGGAGAACCCCCCGGGCAATTGAAGCAGCTTCAAAAATACACTACTGGGACTTGATTAAACTAAAAAGCTTCTGCACAGCTAAGAACACTGTAAGTAAAGTAAGCAAACAGCCCTCAGAATGGGAGAAGATATTTGCAGGGTATATCTCTGACAAAGGTTTAGTAACCAGAATCCACAAAGAACTCAAACGCATCAGCAAGAAAAAAACAAGGGATCCCATCGCAGGCTTGGCAAGGGATTTGAAGAGAAAGTTCTCTGAAGAAGACAGGCGCACGGCCTTCAGACATATGCAAAAATGCTCATCATCTTTAATCATCAGAGAAATGCAAATCAAAACTACTTTGAGATATCATCTAACTCCACTGAGACTACCCTATATCACAAAATCTCAAGACCAGAGATGTTGGCGTGGATGCGGAGAAAAGGGAACACTTCTGCACTGCTGGTGGGAATGTAAATTAATACATTCCTTTTGGAAAGATATATGGAGAACACTCAGAGATCTACAAATAGATCTGCCATTCAATCCTGTAATTCCTCTGCTGGGCATATACCCAGAAGACCAAAAATCACAACATAACAAAGATATTTGTACCAGAATGTTTATTGCAGCCCAATTCATAATCGCTAAGTCATGGAAAAAGCCCAAGTGCCCATCGATCTACGAATGGATTAATAAATTGTGGTATATGTACAGCATGGAATACTATGCAGCCTTAAAGAAAGATGGAGACTTTACCTCTTTCATGTTTACATGGATGGAGCTGGAACATATTCTTCTTAGTAAAGTATCTCAAGAATGGAAGAAAAAGTATCCAATGTACTCAGCCCTACTATGAAACTAATTTGGGGCTCTCACATGAAAGCTATAACCCAGTTACAACCTAACAATAGGGGGAAGTGGGAAAGGGAGGGGGGTGGTGGTTGGTAGAGGGAGGGGGATCGGTGGGATCACACCTGTGGTGCATCTTACAGCGGTATTTGCGAAACTTGGTAAATGTAGAATGTAAATGTTTTGGCACAGTAACTGAGATAATGCCGGAAAGGCTATATTAACCGTTGTGATAAAAATGTGTCAAATGGTCTGTGAAGCGAGTGTATGATGCCCCATGATCATATCAATGTATACAGTTATGATTTAATTAAAAAAAAAAACATTTGGATTTAACAGACATCTACAGAACATTTCATCCTCACAACACTGAATACACATTCTTCTCATAATCCCATGGAACATACTCCAAAATTTATCACATCTTAAGTCACAAGTCTAATATCAGCAAATTTAAAAGAATAGAAAGTATTCCTTGCATGATCTCAGACCATGGAATAAAAGTCAAACTCAGTAACAACAGTAATCTGCATACTCATACAAAAACATGGAAGCTAAATAACCTTATACTGAACGATAGCTGGGTCAGAGACGAGATTAAGAAGGAAATTACCAATTTTTGGAACAAAACGATAATGAAGACACAAATTAGGGATACTGCAAATACAGTCCCAAATACAGTGGAAAATTTATAGCACTGCAAGCCTTCCTCAAGAGAACAGAAAGAGAGGAAGTTAAAAACTTAATGGGACATCTCAAACAACTGGAAGAGGAAAAATATTCCAATCCCAAACCCAGCAGAAGAAAAGAAATAACCAAAATTAGACCAGAATTAAATGAAAATGAAAACAAAAGAATTATACAACAGACGAATAAATCAAAAAGTCAGTTTTTGGAAAAGGTCAATATAACAGATAAATCTTTGGCTAACCTAACCAGACAAAAAAAAAGAGTAAAATCTCTAATTTCATCAATCAGAATGGTAATGATGAAATAACAAGAGACTCGTTGGAAATTCAAAAAATCCTTCATAGTGCCCCATGACAGAGCAAACTGTGGCCCTGAACTGTTGCCTGGCCTCTGTGTCCATAGGCTGCTGGCACTGAAGTGGGTTGCACAGAGGAAAAAAAAAAAAGAAATTCAAAAAATCTTTAATGAATATTACAATTAACTTTATTCTCAGAAATATGAAAATCTGAAGGAAATTGACCAATACTTGGAAGTACGCCACCTTCCAAGACTTAGCCAGAATGAAGTGGAAATGATGAACAGGCCTGTATCAAGTTCTGAAATAGCATCAACTATACAAAATCTCCCTAAAAAGAAAAGCCCAGAAAGAAAAAAGAAAAGCCTGGGACCAGATGGCTTCACATCAGAATTCTACCTAACCTTTAAAGAGGAACTACGACCTATACTACTCACCCTTCTTCAAAATATAGAAAAAGAAGGAATACTACCCCACAACACATTCTATGAAGCAAACATCACCCTGATACCCCAACCAGAAAAAGACCCAACAAGAAAAGAAAATTATAGACCAATATCACTAATGAATATTGATGCAAAACTATTCGACAAGATCCTAACAAACAGAGTCCAACAACACATCAAACAAATTATACACCATGACCAAGTGGGTTTTATCCCACGGTTTCAAGGCTGGTTCAATATATGTAAATCTATAAATATAATTCATCACATAAATTTAAAAACAAAGACCATACGATTCTCTCAATTGATGCAGAAAAAGCTTTTCATAATATCCAGCATCCATTTTTGATAAGAACATTTAAGAAAATTAGTATAGAAAGGACATTTCTTAAAATGATAGATGCCATCTACAGCAAACCCACAGCCAATATTGTATTGAATGGAGTTAAATTGAAATCATTTCCACTCAGATCAGGAACCAGAAAAGGCTTCCCATTGTCTCCACTGCTTTTTAACATTGCAACGGAAGTCTTAGCCATCGCAATTAGGCAAGAAAAGGCAATCAAGGGTATCCATGTAGGGGCAGAAGAGATCAAACTTTCGCTCTTCGCAGATGCTATGATTGTGTATCTGGAAAACACCAGGGATTCTACCACAAAACTCTTGGAAGTGATCAAGGAATACAGCAGAGTATCAGGTTACAAAATCAACATTCACAAATCTGTAGCCTTTATATATACCAAGAATAGTAAATCTGAAAAAAACAGTCAAGGCCTCTATTCCATTCACAGTAGTGCCAAAAAGATGAAATGTTTGGGAGTTTACCTAACAAAGGACATGAAAGATCTGTATAAAGAGAACTATGAAACTCTAAGAAAAGAAATAGCTAAAGATGTTAACAAATGCAAAAACATACCATGCTCATGGCTGGGAAGAATCGACATTGTTAAAATGTCCATACTACCCAAAACAACATACAATTTTAATGCAATCCCTATTAAAGCTCCACTGTCATATTTTAAAGATCCTGATAAAATAATACTTTGTTTTAAATCAGGAAAAACCTCAAATAGCCAAGACATTACTCAGAAGTAAAAACAAAGCAGGAGGAATTACGCTACCAGACCTCAGACTATACTACAAATTGATAGTGATCAAAATAGCATGGTACAGGCACAATGAAGGTAGATGTATGGAACGGAATAGAGAACCAAGAGATGAACCCAGCTACTTACTGTTATTTGATCTTTGACAAGCCAATTAAAAACATTCAGTGGGGAAACCATTACCTATTTAACAAATGGTGCTGGGTGAACTGGCTGGTGACCTGGAGAAGACTGAAAATGAACCCACACCTCTCATCATTAACTAAGATAGACTCTCACTGGATTAAAGATTTAAACTTAAGACATGAAACTATAAAAATACTTGAAGAAAGTGCAGGGAAAGCTCTCGAAGAATTCGGCCTGGGTGAATATTTTAAGAGGAGGGTCCCCTGGGGAATTGAAGCAACATCAAAAATACTGGGATCAGATCAAACTAAAAAGCTTCTGCACAGCCAAGAACACAGTAAGTAAAGCAAGCAGACAGCCCTTGGAATGGGAGAAGATATTTGCAGGTCATGTCTCTGATAAAGGTTTAATAACCAGAATCCACAGAGAACTCAAACATATTAGCAAGAAAAGAACAAGTGATCCCATCTCAGGGTGGGCGAGGGACTTGAAGAGAAACTTCTCTAAAAAAGACAGGCACATGGCCTTGCAGACACATGAAAAAATGCTCATCATACTTAATCATCAGAGAAATGCAAATGAAAACTACTTTGAGGTCTCATCTAACTCCAGTAAGATTAGTCCACATCACGAAATCCCAAAACCAGAGATGTTGGTGTGGATGTGGAGAAAAGGGAACATTTCTACACTGCTGGTGGGAATGCAAATACGTTCCTTTTGGAAAGATGTTTGGAGAACACTTAGAGATCTAAAAATAGACCTGCCATTCGATTCTACAATTCCTCTACTAGGAAGGTATATATCCAGAAGACCAAAAATCACATTATAACAAAGATATATGTATCAGAATGCTTATTGCAGCCCAATTCATAATTGCTAAGTCATAGAAGAAACCCAAGTGCCCATGGACCCAATTCATAATTGCTGAGTCATGGAAGAAGCCCAAGTGCCCATCGAACCAAGAATGGATTAATAAATTGTGGTATATGTATACCATGGAATATTATGCAGCCTTAAAGAAAGATGGAGACTTTACCTTTTTTGTGTTTACATGGATTGAGCTGGAACATATTCTTCTTAGCAAAGTATCTCAAGAATGGAAGAAAAAGTATCCAATGCATTCACTGTTTCTATGTAAGAATTATAGCCCAAAAATAAGGGGAAAAGGGAGGGGCTGGGAGAGGCTGGGTGGAGGGAGAGTAATTGGTGGGACCACGCATACGGTGCATTTTTCAAGGGTATGTGTGAAATTTACTAGGTGTAGAATATAAATGTCTTAACATAATAACTAAGAAAATGCCGTGAAAGCTATGTTAAACAGTTTGATGAAAACAGTTCAAATTGTATATAAAACCAGCACATTGTACCCCATGATTGCATTAATGTGCACAGCTATGATTTAATAAAAAAAAAAAAGAAAGAAAGAAAGAAATATCCAACCATCAATGAAACTATTACTTCACATTCATAATATTTTTGACATGCTGATGGGTGTTAGCAAGTACTTGATGAATTGTGAACCAGTGAACACAAGGAAAGTGCCCTAAACATGAACAGTCATACCTTGATTTGTGCAAAGGGTCTTTCATAACCTCCGACATAGAGAAGGCCAACATTCTGAGGAAGTAATCTACGAAGAAAATAAAAACATTATTTATAAAATAGTCTTCCATAAATGTAAGGCTGTATAATTAACAAAATTTATATAATACATATAATATAGACATTAATACATATAACATCTATTATATCATAAAAGATAACACTGTAAAAAAAATATGTAATTGGGCAGCACCTGTGGCTCAAAGGCAGGGCGCCAGCCCCATATGCCAGAGGTGGTGGGTTCAAACCCAGCCCTGGCCAAAAACTGCAAAAAAAAAAAAAAAAAAGACAGAAAGAAAAAGAAAAAATTATGTAATTATTTTTGTCTTTCACGCTATGAAGTAGTAACCAGCAAAAACATTACTTTATATTTTAGAAAATCACAGGCAAAATGTTGTGACTGAATGTAGACAAATGGACACCATGCTTACAAGAACAGTTACCGATTCTTATCACATTAAAGGGAAACGCTGAGAATAGGATAGTCTTCAGGCAAGCCTAGAGATGTTTTGTGACCTAGGAGGGGCAATCCCCCAAGAAACTCAGTGTTCCAGAATAAGATAAGATCAGTCACTCGTTAGTAAGCATGTGTTAAACACTGATGCTTGATACTTCTTTTTTTTTTTTTTTTTTGCCATCTTTGGCCGAGGCTTGGTTTGAACCTGCCACCTCCAGCATATGGGGCTAGTGCCCTACCCTTTTGAGCCACAGGCACCGCCCAATGCTTGATACTTCTTCATGGGGGTTGTGGGGAAAGAACACGTGAGAAATAGCACGTGGCAATCCTTAGGCATGCAGCCCTCCTCTGTAATTACCTTAACTCTCCACACCTGTTGTGTATAACCTTAAAAAATAGCTGTTGTGGAGGGGGTTCAGGGCTACCCTGCACTTAAGGTTAGCCTGCCTCCTGCAAGCTTGTACTTCTAATCTTTGTCATGCCTAGTTCTTTCTTGCAGCGACCAAGACAAGGGCGGTAGGGGTTGTGACATCTGGAGCAGTCAGCAGGATACAGTAGGACACCAGGGACTCAGACAGAAGGGGAAAAAGGACACTCGGAAGCAAGTGAAGCCTTCGGTAGACAGCGGAAAGAAGTCCCAGAGGGAAACTCCACATAGAGTAAGTGGGACCTTTTGGCCAATCTAGAATCAAAGGAACTTCGCTCTGAATAAGCCAGGCCTTTGGTAAATAATACGCAGAAAGATTTAACAAAAACAATGGGTAACTTCCTGTTTGGGGAGTCGCAAGAATTAGAAACTAAGGAAGGAGGTAATGTTCAAGCAGAATTTGAAATTGAGGAGGATAGTGAGGTTCAGTGGGAACCTGAACCTGAGGAGAGTTGGGAACCAGGAGTGTATGAAAGATTTTCCAGCCCTTCCTCAGGGGAGGAAGTATGTGATACAGACATGAATAAGCAAGAAAATACCTCACTGAGGGTTATGGCAGCTCAGATTAAACAGTAGATGGTTGAATAGTCTCACAGTTAAAAATGCTAACATAGCTCTCAACACAAGGGTTGCATATCTGGCGCTGCAAGCACCCTGGGTTAGGTCCATCTGACCGACCATTGGCTGTCCTCCGCTCTCCCACCCGCAGGCAGCAGGAAGCGCGGGTACGGGGAGGTGGCGGTGGAGTGCGAACTGGGACAGTGTGGATGGGGCCATGTGGCACCTTCCCCTCCCCACCCGCCTTCCCTGAGCCCTGCTGGGACTGGGGGCTCCAGGGAGCGGAGGTGTCTACCAAGTAGCTGGGTCGCCTGGTTCCTTCAGGTTGCAACAAATGAAAATGTAAATGTATTTAGTAAATCTAACAAAATTACACAGTCCTAGAACAACACAGGTTTGAACTGCCCATGACGATTTTTTTCAATAAAACTGCTCCAAGTGCACCTGCCTCTGCTTCTGTCTCAGCCGACTCAATAGAAGATGGCAAGAATGGAGACCTTTATGATGAACCTCTTTCATTTAATGGTCAATATGTTTTCTATTTCTTATGATTTTCTTAAGTAACAATTTCTTTTCTCCAGCTTACTTTATTGTAAGAATATAGTGTATAATACATGCAACATACAAAATCAGTGTTAATTAGTTGTATATGTTATCAGTAAGGCTTCTGAGCAACAGTAAGCTATTAAGTTATGGGGGAGTTTAAAGTTCTTGTGGATTTTTGAATGTGCAGGGCCTTGGTGTACCTAAGCCCCACTGTTTTCAAGGGTCAACTGAACTATTAATATACAGTAGACCTTTGAAAATTGACCATCAAGAGGACTGGAACACTGGTCAACATAGCGAACTAGGCCTACTGTACTGATATGTACATGTGATGCACATCCAGTTTACAAAAATTAGGTCAACTTAAGGAGGTGGTCAGTTTAGGGAGGCGGTCAGCTATGGAGGTTCTACTGTCTGTTGGAAAAGAATTAAAAGAAGTTATGTATATATCTAAAATGTCCAAGGCTTCAATTCAAAAAACATTCATTGCATGCATACAGGAGATAATATAATAATATAAACCTGAATAATTCAGTATCAAAATCTAACAGGAAAACCTAACATATAAATAACCCTAACAGGTGCAGAGGCTCACACTTGTAATCCCAGCACTCTAGGAGGTCAAGGCGGTAGATTGCCTAAGTTCATGAGTTCAAGACCAGCCTGAGCAAGAGCGAGACCCCCGTCTCTAAAAATAGCCAGGCATTGTGGAAGCATCTGCAGTCCTAACCACTTGAGCCCAAGAGTTTGAGGTTGCTGTGAGCTATGAAGTCACAGCACTTTACCGAGGGTAACAAAAAAAGATATCTTCTGATAAGAGGTATATATTGAGGGTGGTGCCTGTGGCTCAAAGGAGTAGGGCTCCGGCCCCATATGCCAGAGGTGGCAGGTTCAAACCCAGCCCCGGCCAAAAACTGCAAAAAAAAAAAAAAATGAAAAAAATAAAAAGAGGTATATATTGGAAAATAGTTGAATAAGAAGAGCTTGCTACGGAGAAATCTGTAGGTAGGCTTAGGCTTAGAGCGTGGGTAACAAACACAAAGGGAGAAATTTAAACAAAACCCGAGAATACCAAGGATTTGAGACAAAGAGTAAATAAATGGAGTAAAGGATAATTTAGCTAGAGATGAGATCCCAAGGAAAGTCTGGAACCGTAAGAATTTTAAATGCCATACGCTTTATTTCCATCTGTGCATCATGCCTTCCTTCCTATTCCCAAATTCTAAAAGGACTGGGAATGAAGAAATGCCACCTTTGGAACTATGCTATTGGAACATACAGAGATGAACTGCTAGTGGTGCAGGATATGGGTAGGACATAATTAAATATTCCCTGTTAATCAAGCAAATGTAGACATATCTCCTTTTTATTTTATCATAACTTTTTGCATAATGTACATTGTTAATAAATGGACACAACTCCAGTCTAAATATGACTGTACATAAAGAAAAAGAATTGTTAGTACTCCTTGCACAAAGCCACTAGACTACAACAACTCTCAGAATCTGGACAGTGATAGCTGATGATCTTTGAAGACAGGCAACAGAATCTAATGATCTCTAGGATGGTATAAATGCTGCTGTAGGAATCTGAGAATGGAACACTGAGCATTATCTAAAGTAAATAATGCTGGGTGTGGTGGCCTGAAATCCTAGCACTCTGGGAGGCCGAGACAGGTGGACTGTCTGAGCTCACTGGTACAAGACAAGCCTGAGCAAATGGGAGACCCCATCTCTTAAAAAAAAACAAGCAAACAAACAACTAGCTGGGCATTGTGGTGGGTGCCTGTAGCCCCACTCGGGAGGCTGAGACAAGAGAATCGCTTGATCACAAGTAAGAGTTTGAGGTTGCTATGAGCTATTATGCCACAATACTCTACCAGGAATAACAAAGTGAAACTCCATCTCTATAAATAAATAAATTTGCAAGTTCAAAATAATCAAATAAAAAATTCTCAGTGTGTAATACTGGTCTAATCATAGAAAATTAGAATGCTAGATTGTCATAACCATCTCTTTTAAATTCAGTTAGTGCCAGATGCAGTGATGTGATGTATGCCTATAATCCCAACTACCCAAGAGGCTAAGGCAGGAAGATTTCTTGAGTCCAGGAGTTCAAGACCAGCCTGGGTAACATAGGAAGACCTCATTTAAAAAAAAAGAAGAAGAAAGAAGAAGAAATTCAGTTAATGACTTTAAAGAACGTATTTCGACAATTCCAGTACATGAATTTATTCATGATTTAACATTTCTAAAACTGGAATACCTCGGAGACTCAATGGTGTCTTATAATTATTGTCACCAGGTGACAGCTGTGAGGTAGTTAAGTGATTACCCTCTACTGACATGGTCTAATTCTAGTAAGACCATAAAAGAATACTCTCAAAGCAACTTAAATTCTATAAAGTAAGTTAATCTCCTGAGAACATCCTCTGTTCCCTATATTCTACTTTAAGGACCGATGAATATTACAGGTCACTAAAATAATATTAATAGCTGATGAACAACCTGAATAAAACCAACTTAGCAAAAAGCTTATGTTTGGAATATACATGGTGATTTGTAGTACAAATCATCACATAAATTCGAAATGTAAGTAGGCATTTGTTTCCTAGATTCAAGTAGAAGGTAGAGGAAATATCCCCAAATCTCAACAATGAAATGGAGAATTTCATAGCATCATTTGACAAATAAGAAATTAATCTAACACAAGCTTTAACTTTCTCCTAAATCAGTGGATCTCAACCTGTGGGTAGCGAGCCCTTTCAGAACTGAATGACCCTTTCACAGGGGTCGCCTAAGACCATCGGAAAACATGTATTTCCGGTGGTCTTAGGAACCGAGACACGGCTCCTCTACCCCTCTCCAGGCGGGTCCCCCCACATGCAGATATGCCCACGAGTATCCAGAGTGATGACATCATTGCACCAACCCCGTCACATACACCCCGTACAAATACAGGTGTATGTGACAGGGTTGGTGCCATAATGTACTTATGCAGACCAGTCAGTCACACATGTGTAGAGAGCAGCTACTGTGTAGAGAGCACCTGCTGTGTTAAAAGCAGCTACTGTGTTGAAAGCAGCAGTATTGGTGGTGAAACGACACTTCGAGAATTATAATTACTAGGTAAATGTACAATCATGTACTGTAAAATCATCAACTACTGCAAAAAAAAAAAACTCTACCACGGGAACTTAATCTGGATGCTGATCAGTGTTTTTATATTCAGCTGTGGTTGATGTGAATACTGCCCCCTTGTGATAGTAACAGTTATGTAAAAAAAACCCACAGAGAATGGTAAATCATAGGAAACTTTAATGAACTGTATTGACTGAACCATGCCATGTATCATCTTTAGTATCATTAAAGCTAGTGTTATATATTATTTTCATTAGCAAACCATCCCATGACAATGGATCATGTAGAGAAAAGAAAACATAGTGAGGATTTTTTGTAGTATGGTTTTACCTCAATAATTACAGCAGGAATTAAGAAATTGCAATGTGTTATTTGTTGTGAAGTTCTATCAGTTGAATCTATGAAGCTGAATAAACTAAAATGCCATTTGGATAGCAAGCATCTGGGCTTTGCCAGCAACGATATCAACTATTTTAGAAGCAAAGCTGATGGACTCAAGAAAGCACTGGTGGCAATTACCAACAAACAAAATATTGCAGCCACTGAAGCTTCATATTTGGTGGCACTCAGAATCTCCAAAGCTATGAAACCTCACACCCTTGCTGAGGATTTACTGTTGCCAGTGGTCAAAGACATTGTTTGAGCTATGATGGGAAATAAATTTGTTACAAAATTGAGTGCAATTTCCTTATCTAGCGGCACTGTCCGCAGAAGAATAGATAACGCATCTGCTGATATTCTTGATCAGGTAATTCAGGAAATTAAATCTGATCCACTTCTAATATTTAGTATCCAGATTGATGAATCTACAGACATTGCAAACTGTTCAAAATTACTGATTTACATGAGGCATATTAATGATGGTGACTTTAAAGATGAGTTTCTTTTTTGCAAACCTCTTGAAACGACAAATACTGCACGTGATGTATTTGACACAGTTGGTTCATTTCTGAAAGAGTGTACGATCTCTTGGGAAAAGGTTTGTGGTATTTGCACAGATGGTGCTCCAACTATGCTAGGATGTTGATCTGGATTTCAACGTTTGGTACCGAATGAGTGACCGAAAGTCATTGGAACTCACTGAATGATTCATCGGCAAATATTAGCAATGAAGATGCTGCCCAAGAGTTACGAGAAGCAATGAAAAGCATCATAAGTTCTGTCAATTTTGTAAAGGCGAGCACTTAAAACAGTCGACTGTTTTCGCAACTGTGCAATGAGCTGGATGCGCCAAACAATGCTCTGCTATTTCACACTGAAGTGAGATGGTTGTCGAGAGGAAAAGTTTTAAAACATGTTTCTGAGCTTCGTGATGAACTGAAAACTTTTTATAATCAGAAAGCAAGACTGCAGTTCGAAGCACTTTTCAGCGATAAAAGTGAACTGCACAAAATAGCTTACCTGGCTCAGTGCCTGTAGCACAGTGGTTACGGCGCCAGCCACATACACTGAGGGTGGCTTGTTCGAACCTGCTCTGGACCAGCTAAACAACTGCAACAAAAAAAATAGTCGGGCACTGTGGTGACCTGTAGTCCCAGCTACGTGGGAGGCTAAGGCAAGAGAATCGCTTAAGCCCAAGAGTTTGAGGTTGCTGTGAACTGTGACGCCAGGGCACCCTACTGAGGGCAACATAGTAAAACTCAGTCTCAACAACAACAACAACAACAAAAAAGCTTACTTGGTTGACATCTTTGCCATCTTGAATGAGTTAAATTTATCTTCCAACCCAAAACCCAGTAGAAGAAAAGAAATAACTAAAATTAGAGCAGAATTAAATGAAATTGAAAACAAAAGAATTATACAATAGATCAATATATCAAAAGGTTGGTTTTTTGAAAAGGTCAATAAAATAGATAAACCTTTGGCTAACCTAACCGGGAAAAAAAAGAGTAAAATCTCTAATCTCATCAATCAGAAACGACAAAGACGAAATAACAACAGACTCCTCAGAAATTCAAAAAATCCTTAATGAATATTTCAAGAAACTTTATTCTCAGAAATATGAAAATCTGAAGGAAATTGACCGATACTTGGAAGCACGTCACCTTCCAAGACTTAGCCAGAATCAAGTGGAAATGTGGAACAGGCCCATATCAAGTTCGGAAATAGCATCAACCATACAAAATCTCCCTAAAAAGAAAAGCCAGGGACCAATGGCTTCACGTCAGAATACTACCAAACCTTTAAAGAGGAATTAGTACCTATATTACTCAACCTGTTCCAAAACGTAGAAAAAGAAGGAAGACTACCCAACACGTTCTGTGAAGCAAACATCACCCTGATCCCAAAACCAGAAAAAGACCCAACAAGAAAATTATAGACCAATATCACTAATAAATATAGATGCAAAAATATTCAACAAGATCCTAACAAACAGAATCCAGCAACACATCAAACAAATTATACATCATGACCAAGTGGGTTTTATCCCAGGGTCTCAAGGCTTGTTCAATATATGTAAATCTATAAGTATAATTCAGCACATAAAAAAATTAAAAAACAAAGACCATATGATTCTCTCAATTGATGCAGTAAAAGCTTTTGATAATGTCCAGCATCCCTTCATGATCAGAACACTTAAGAAAATTGGTATAGAAGAGACATTTCTTAAACTGATAGAGGCCATCTCCAGTAAACCCACAGCCAATATCCTATTGAATGGAGTTAAATTGAAATCATTTCTACTCAGATCAGGAACCAGACAAGGCTTCCCATTGTCTCCACTGCTCTTTATCATGGTAATACAAGTTTTAGCCACCGCAATTAGGGAAGAAAAGGCGACCAAGGGTATCCATAGGGTTTGGCAGAAAAGACCAAACTTTCCCTCTTCGCAGATAATATGATTGTGTATCTGGAAAACACCAGGGATTCTATTACAAAACTCTTAGAAATGATCAAGGAATATAGCAGGGTCTCAGGTTACAAAATCAACATTCATAAATTGGTAGACTTTATATATATCAACAATAGTCAAACTGAAAAAAAAGTTAAGGACTCTATTCCATTCACAGTAGTGCCAAAGAAGATAAAATATTTGGGAGTTTATCTAACAAAGGACGTGAAAGATCTCTACAAAGAGAACTATGAAACTCTAAGAAAAGAAATAGCTGAAAATGTTAACAAATGCAAAAACATACCATGCACATGGCTGGGAAGAAGCAACATTGTTAAAATGTCCGTACTACCCAAAGCAATATACAATTTTTTTTTTGTGTGTGTGGTTTTTTTTGGCCGGGGCTGGGTTTGAACCCACCACCTCTGGCATATGGGACCGGCGCCCTACTCCTTGAGCCACAGGGGCCGCCCGCAATATACAATTTTAATGCAATCCCTACTAAAGCTCCACTGTCATACTTTAAAGAACTTGTAAAAATACTACTTCGTTTTATATGGAATCAGAAAAAACCTCGAATAGCCAAGACATTACTCAGAAATAAAAACAAAGCAGGAGGAATCACGCTACCAGACCTCAGACTATACTATAAATCAATAGTGATCAAAACAGCATAGTACTGGCACAAAAACAGAGAAGTAGATGTCTGGAACAGAACAGAGAACCAAGAGATGAATCCAGCTACTTACCGTTATTTGATCTTTGACAAGCCAATTAAAAACATTCAGTGGGGAAAAGATTCCCTATTTAACAAATGGTGCGGGGTGAACTGGCTGGCAACCTGTAGAAGACTGAAACTGGACCCACACCTTTCACCATTAACTAAGATAGACTCTCACTGGATTAAAGATTTAAACTTAAGACATGAAACTATAAAAATACTAGAAGAGAGTGCAGGGAAAACCCTTGAAGAAATCGGTCTGGGCAAGTATTTTATGAGGAGGACCCCCGGGGCAATTGAAGTAGCTTCAAAAATACACTACTGGGACCTGATCAAACTAAAAAGCTTCTGCACAGCCAAGAACACAGTAAGTAAAGCAAGCAGACAGCCCTCACAATGGGAGAAGATATTTTCAGGTTATGTCTCTGACAAAGGTTTAATAACCAGAATCCACAGAGAACTCAAACATATTAGCAAGAAAAGAACAAGTGATCCCATCGCAGGCTGGGCAAGGGATTTGAAGAGAAACTTCTCTGAAGAAGACAGGCGCATGGCTTACAGACATATGAAAAAATGCTCATCATCTTTAATCATAAGAGAAATGCAAATCAAACTACTTTGAGATATCATCTTACTCCAGTAAGATTAGTCCATATCACAAAATCCCAAGACCAGAGATGTTGTCGTGGATGTGGAGAAAAGGGAACACTTCTACACTGCTGGTGGGAATGCAAATTAATACATTCCTTTTGGAAAGATGTTTGGAGAACACTTAGAGGTCTAAAAATAGATCTGCCATTCAATACTATAATTCCTCTACTAGATATATACCCAGAAGACCAAAAATCACATTATAACAAAGATATTTGTACCAGAATGTTTATTGCAGCCCTATTCATAATTGCTAAGTCATGGAAAAAGCCCAAGTGCCCATCGATCCACGAATGGATTAATAAATTGTGGTAAATGTACACCATGGAATATTATGCAGCCTTGAAGAAAGATGGAGACTTTACCTCTTTCATGTTTACATGGATGGAGATAGAACTATTCTTCTTAGTAAAGTATCTCAAGAATGGAAGAAAAAGCATCCAATGTACTCAGCCCTACTATGAAACTAATTTATGGCTTTCACATGAAAGCTATAATCCAGTTATAACCTAAGAATAGGGGGAAGGGGGAAAGAGAGGGGAGAGGGGAGGGAGGAGGGCAGAGGGAGGAGGATTGGTGGGATTACACCTGCGGTGCATCTTACAAGGGTATATGTGAAACTTAGTAAATGTAGAATGCAAATATCTTAACACAATAACTAAGAAAATGCCAGGAAGGCTATGTTAACCAGTGTGATGAAAATGTGTCAAACGGTCTATAACCAGTATATGGTGCCCCATGATCGTATTAATGCACACAGCTATGATTTAATAATAATAAAAAAGATTATTGCTATAAGGATCAAAAGCAACATCCCTCAATTTGTCTGAAAAGATCAGATCATTCCAAGTGAAACTTCATCTTTGGCAAAAAAAAAAAAAAAAAGGATGAAAATAAAATTTACATGTTGCCTGCCTTATCTGCTTTCTTTGAGGAATATGACATTGAACCAAACAAAAGGATTACAATGATAATTTCTGTGAAAGAACACTTGCACATGCTTGCAGATGAAATTTCATCATACTTTCCAAATCTATCTGACACCCCATTTGTACTTGCCAGAGTCCATTCACAGTCAAAGTTGAAAATGTTCCTGAGAGACAGCACAAAAGGAGTTCATTGAACTTACTAACAGCAATGCAGCGAGAACTGATTTCTCTACAATGCCAGTTACAAAATTCTGGATCAAGTGTTTGCAGTCATATTCTGTTCTGAGACTGTGTTGTGCCTTCTTCTTCCATTTCCAACAACATATCTTTGTGAAACAGGGTTTTCCAGCTTGTTGGTTATCAAATCTAAATACTGAAGTAGTCTCGTTGTGGAAGATGATCTTCGTTGTGTTCTTACAAAGATTGCCCCAAGAATTTCTGATCTGGTGAGAAAGATGCAATCTCAACCTTCGCACTGAGGTTGGCTTTTTATGCATACTGTCGCAAAATGTAGCAATGTAGTTTATTGTTGTTATATTAAGACTGTTATCCATGCTACACCATGCTTCAAGACAAAATTCCATTTATTTGTAATTAGAAATAAATATTTCACAATATATAATTACATATTGTTTTTGTGATTAATCACTATGCTTTAATTATGTTCAATTTGTAACAATGAAAGTACATCCTGCATATCAGATATTTACATTACGATTCATAACAGTAGCAAAATTATAGCTACGAAGTAGCAACGAAAATAATTTTATGGTTGGGGGTCAACACAACATGAGGAACTGTATTAAAGGGTCGCGGCATTAGGAAGGTTGAGAACCACTGTCCTAAATCATTGTTGGTCTCACAAATTGAATGTTAGGTATATTACATACAGCGGCAGAAATATATTTCCTATAGAACAATGTTCACAGAAAGCTTGTAAACCCCCTTTAGAAGTAGGGCTGTTAATACAAATAGACACTAGAGAAAGAAGAGAATAAAAGCTGGCTGACATTTAGAAATCAATATGCCTCTCACTACTGTGCCCATGCATTTGGGAAACTTGTTAATATACCACTTAGCGTGTCCTTCCTTCTAACTTGCTTATCTAATTTACCTTTCCTAAACAAATTCCTTCAATGTATCAGATAGCTTTTATTCATGTACCTCTTTCTTACTCATTTTTTTCTTACTATATATCTTATAAAGGCTTCACTTAGGTGGGTTTTCATATGTATCATAATTTAAAGGCCTGTGATGCATTATATAATAATACTTTGAAAGCACTGAATCTTAGCCACTAGACTATCAGAAGCCATGATAATTAATACTCTGAGAACACAAATTCCCACTTTTTTTCGAGCGGCGCCTGTGGCTCAGTGAGTAGGGCACCAGCCCCATATGCCAAGGGTGGCGGGTTCAAACCCAGCCCCGGCCAAACTGCAACCAAAAAATAGCCGGGCGTTGTGGCGGGCGCCTGTAGTCCCAGCTGCTTGGGAGGCTGAGGCAAGAGAATTGCGTAAGCCCAAGAGTTAAGAGGTTGCTGTGAGCCGTGTGACGCCACGGCACTCTACCCGAGGGCGGTACAGTGAGACTCTGTCTCTACAAAAAAAAGGAACATTTCTTTAAACATTTTTACCTTTCAAAAAATTATTCTGCCAAATTGTAGACATAATTATTGTCAAGTGATAAGTACCATTTTGCCTTGTCAGGGTGCTTATACGCCTACCATACAGCAATCATGCATTTTAATCCACAGAGCAAGGCAGTAATTCAGCACTGACAGATGCATCTGTATGTTCATTTTAAAACAGAAACACCTCATTTAGTACCAGGTAATTATTGTGCCCTTAAGTTAGGTAAATGAACATTACCATAACCTTTATACAAATGCTGACAACCTCTAAAATATTTGCACATAACTAAATGCTTCCATAGTATATGTACCAAAAAGGATGTTTTGGCAAAGTAGCAAAAAGGAGAAACTATGGAGGGTGGGACCCTATTATACCCATTGAAAAAGTGAAAATAAGCAAGATTAATGTTCACTTTGCTTTTAATTTCCTGAACTCAAATATTAACAAACATCTATCCTAAAAAGAAAACCCTAAGTGTTTCTAGTAAAATTTCTCATATAAAAGGAAAAGTAAAATCTGTCAGGTAACAGAATAAATATTATTTAAAAGAACCTCATTCACCATACACTAATGATACATCAGACACAGAAAAACTGCTTTAAAAGTAAATTGAGCTTATAATTATTTCAAATTAAAAGTTTAAAAAAGGCAAGTACCCACTAGCAGATATATTTTCAAATTGCAACAAAATACCTTGAAACAACTTGAATATCATGAACAATTAATTACATAAAACCTCACTTCTTGACCAGACAGTGAGTTATCTAACTACCAGTCTATCCAATATACCTACTACTAGAAAAAGAAACAAAAATCAAATGCACTTATGATGGAGTCAGTAGTGCCATTTTGAATTTAAGGAAATGGGTATCATTGAGAATATCTACATTATTCTTTGAATCTTCTAATAGGACATAAATTTAAAAAGCTTAATTCCATAAAGTATATTTCAAACAAGTAAAATAATGCAGATCATGGTCTCAAAACACAACAATTCAGCTACTAATCAATAACATAAAAATAACCAGGAAATTCCTATGTCTGAAAAGATAGAAGTATGCTTACTTATAATATTTAATGCAATCTCAAAACACCTGCCAAAATTTGTTTGAGAAATTTCATAAACTCATTCATATGTATGGAACAGCAAAAAGATAAGAACATAAGGATGGTCAGTCTTTATAGTTAAATGATAAGAACATTTTTGACTTATAGTTTTTCAGTAAAGACTAAAATCAATCTCTCTCTCTCTGCTTGCTTTCTTTCTCTGTCTAGCAGACCTACTAGTGGCCACCCACACCTAAGTTTCCTTTTCACAAACCACAGGAAAGAGTAGACAAAAAGGAAATGTAAATTCTTCCTCTTTACATTTCATCAGCTCTCCTATAGCCTCAAGAAACTATAGGAGTATGACCATCAGGCCTCAAAATCAGAAACACCTGTATAAAGTCCTCTTCAACATGGCCAGAGGAAAAACACAGCATTCACATTTATAATATCTTGAGAATTTGGCTACAATTACCTTTTTTCTCTTTGTCTCCCTAAAATTCAGGTACCTACTGGACTTCAGGGTGGGCATTCTTCCTTTCTTTCTTTGGCATCTCATGCTACCTCCTGCTCTCTTTTCTCTCTTTCCTATTTTTTTCTCCCCTCTCTCCTTCTAAAAGATAAAATAAACTTATACTTTCATATCCTAATCTTGGTCTAGAGAAAATCTTTTCTTATACTGTGTGGAGCACCTGCTGAGCTTTCCACCCTAACAAGAAGATAAAAGATTCTCGTAAGAAAGAACAAAGTAGGAAGACTTGCTCCACTAGATGTCCCTTGCTTCCTCAATAGCACACCATGGTGTTGGTGTAAGGATAGACAAGTAGGTCAGAGGAACCCAGTGGAGAACCTAGAAACAGACCCACACCTACAAGGTTGGTAACGAGGGTGGCACCACAAAGCTTCAATGAAAGGATAATCTTCCTAACTAACAGTGCTGCAAAAACTGGCTCTCTGCATAGATAAAAAATACACCATAAAGGTAAATACTGATGTATTTGACTATATTAAAATTAATAATTTCTGTTTATAAAGACATAGACTAACACCCAAACTTCACATAACATAACAAATGGATTGGGAGTCTAAAAAAAGAACCATATAATAATTAGAAGAAAACCTGGGTGAATTGTTCTTTAACCTTGGTGTACTAACGCAATAAGATAAAATATTGGTTAAATCAAGTTATATAACAACTAAAAAAAAAAAAAATTGTCATGGCAAGAAAATGCCATGAATGGAGTCCAAAGTAACCTATCAAAGAGGCAGATAATATCTGAACCTACACCACAGCAAAGAGGCTAATGACTCTGACATACAAAGTTCTCTCAGAAAGTAAGGAGGTAAGAGTAAAAATCCCTAGAAACATGAGAAAAAAGACATAAAAAGACAATTCACAAAAAGTATATAAAACATGGACATTAACCATATGTAAAAATATTCAAACTCACTAGTAACAGAAAATGCAAATTAAAACCGTGAGATACCATGCTCACTTATCAGACTGGCAAAAATTAAAATGCATGGACAACACATTCTGTTGGCAAGCTGTGGGAAACAGACACTCTCATTTACTGTTGTTAGAAATGCAAACTAGGTCAACTCTTCTGGAGGTAAATTTGGCAATATCTAGCAAAACTACATATGTACTTTGCTTTTGACCAAGTAATCTCCCTTCTAACAATCTGCCTTGAAAATAAAAATTAAAAAATACGTATGTACAAGGCTATTCACTACAGCACTGTTTGTAACTGCAAACTGTTGGGAACAATCTAAATGTTCAAACATTTCAAAATGATGAAGTAAGTTATGGTAAATCCACATAATTGAATAATACATAACTGTAAAAAAATATTAAGGACAATCTTTATTTACTAATAGGGAGTGATTTCCAGGATATGAGTGAAAAAGAAAATTATAAAAGAAATTTTGTAAAGAAAAAGAGTAAGAAAGCATTCATGTATCTTTTCATGTGTGCAAAAGAACTGCACAAAGGCTTAAACAGAAACTAAAGAGATTGGTTTTCTTTAGGGGACAGGTGCAAATAGGGTAGAAATATTGAAGAAACGAAAATGAAGTAGTAGGATGAGTGAAGAGTGACACTTCTGCAAGAATACCCTGTCTTGGAAGCTTTCCATTTTACAACTGAAAAAAAGGGGTGGGGGGATCCCTTTTTGTATAGTTATGACATAGAACCATGATAATGTTGCATATAGCAAATAAACAAAGAAATATATAATTAAAATCAATTAGTATTTTGAGAGAACCTAAAACGGAATAAAAATTACTATATAGCAAATAACATCAAGAGGGATGTGAATGAAAAAGAATTTAAGTAACTTCATAAAACAGGATTTGACTATATTCTGTAAAGCTACACATGGAAAAAGCTGCATACAAACATTGATTTTGATTAGTAAGTTTGTTCTCATAGGGGTATAGGATAGAAATTCTGAAAATACTTCTTTTATACTATTATTTAACAAACAAATATAAAATGGGCAATGCAGTACAGGTTTCTCACTGTACAGTCACAAATAAGAAATGGGGAAAAGATAGAATTAATATTATGATGTTGGCTGAGGATCATGGCATCGCTAGGCATGCCCTGGTACTATGGCATCATGGCTTTTAATATATTCAAAGACAGAAGAGAAATAAATACAAATGTGTGTGTAGGAGGTTGTTAGTACATGGAATGACATCAAGCAGCAACAACCACACCCGGGAAACAGATTTTTGTTCCTATCATTCACCAATGAAACAAACCCCAGGACTCCTTGGAGAAACAGCTGCTTCCTGGCCTGATGAGGGGAAAATAGAACATTCTAGAACATTGTGCGGTACCAGAAACTTAGAAAGTACTGAAAAAATGATGGGAGCATGTTAAAAAGCCAAAAAAAGGCAATTTGAAACACTTCCTAATGGTCAAAATCAAAACACCAAAATCAAATGATGGTATTGAATTACAACCCTGGAATAAAACAAAGTTGACCCTTGAACAACAAGGGTTTTTTTTTTTTTTGTAGAGACAGAGTCTCACCATACTGCCCTCGGGTAGAGTGCTGTGGCTTCACACAGCTCACAGCAACCTCTAACTTGGGCTTACGCGATTCTCTTGCCTCAGCCTCCCAAGCAGCTGGGACTACAGGCGCCCGCCACAATGCCCGGCTATTTTTTTGTTGCAGTTTGGCCGGGGCTGGGTTTGAACCCGCCACTCTCGGCATATGGGGCCGCTGCCCTACTCACTGAGCCACAGGCGCCGCCCGAACAACAAGGGTTTTAACTGCATAGATCCCCTCACACCTGATGTTCCAACACCCCTGCCCTTAATGAGACAATTAAGGCCAATCTCTGTTCCTCCATGGTCTACACAACGTGAAGATGACAAGAACGAAAAGCTTTATGATGATCTACCTCCATTTAATGAATAGCAAATGTATTTTCTCTTCTCTAGCTTATTTTCTAAGAAGACAGCATATAATACATGTAACATACAAAATATATATTAATTGATGGCTTATGTTATTAATTAGGCTTCCAGTCAACAGTCAGATATTACTAGTTAAGTTTGAGAAAATTCAAAAGTTGTACTTACATTTTCTACTGCACAGGGGTGGGAGGCATCAGCACCCCTAACCCTTGTGTTATTCAAAGGTTAATAGTATTCTTAAGTACATACTCTTATAAGGAGGTACCTGGACAAAAAAGAGACAATTCTTCTTTACAGTAAAATTCTAATTCATAATGAAAAAAGGAAAGAAACTGAAAATCAATTATTTGAGATAGTCACAAAACTGAAATTAAAAATTGTACAGTAAGGACTACTGCAAGCAAAGACCATTGAAAGGTATTAAAATTAGATGAAAGTTTAATGAGAAACATAAATTATATAGTTTCAAAGTTTCCCCACAGAAAACACTTAATAAAGCAAAAAACAACTTTAGAATAGACTCCTGTATTTTTCATCAAGGTATTTTAGCCTCATTTATTCTATTTCCCTCCTCTTAATTCTCTCTGTTAATAGAGATTCTTGTAATTCCCTTATCTTTCCCACATAAATCACTCATAATCCCACATAAATCAGCTCCTTTTTTGCTCTTTCTTCTCTATTTCCCTTTTTCCTTTTCTCTCTCTCCTTTATTTGATACAACCATGGTTTAAATTTTCTTTATGTATTCCTATTTTGTTATTATTATTATTTTCCTATCCTTTTTCATCTTTTCTTTGTTACCTAGTGCTGGAGTGGCATGACTGTGGTCTGGTGGGGAGGTCACAGCAGTAGTATGGCTCAAGGAGGCCATGAGATCATGGTCTAAAAAGCCCTTCTAACTTTGGCTTTGGTAACACAGAATTGGCAAGCTCACACTATACAGTTACTCTATTTCTTTTATTTTTATTTATTTTTTCCTTCCTGTTTTTGTTTCTACTCTTCTCTTTATCATCCTATTTCTGGCAGAGGAAGAGTTTGGCTTTGCTCAGGCTGGTAAGGAGCTTCTGATTTCAAGAAACCCATCCACCCTAGCCTTTCAAAATCCTAGAATTACAGGTGTGGACGTAATACAATGCCATTCAATACATTTCTTCTATCACTCTTATTCTTCCCTCCCATCCTACATTTCTTTTCTTTCATCCCTTTCCCTTTTTTTCTTTCTTTTCCTCTTCTTTTTCACTGCTTGCACTTTACCCTTCTCTTCCCTTTGACCTAGCTCTGAGAAAAGGTAATTTGAAGAAAAGGAGGAAGCGAGAAGGAAAAAGGAGAACAAAGAGGTGAATAACAAGAAAGTACAAATGAGCAGGAACCAATAGAAAAATTCGGGTGGCACCTGTGGTTCAGTGAATAGGGTACCGGTTCCAAAGGAATGGAAGGCCTACTGGAGACTATCATAAATGAAAACTTCCCAAGTTGTACAAAAGACCCCAACATACTCCTTTCATATGGATATCAAACCCTGGGTCATCTCAACTCAGAGCCTCTCCAAGACACATTGTAACGAACATGTCCAAAGTCAAGATGAAAGAAAAAAATTCTGCAAGCAACCAGGAGTAAGCATGAACTGACCTACAGAGGCAGAGCCATTAGGATGATAGCAGACTTTTCAAATAAAACCTTCCAAGCCAGAAGAGCATGATCATACACCTTCAAAATTCTTAAACAAAACAATTTCCAGCCCAGAATTCTGGTTCCTGCTAAACTATGCTTCAAAATTGATGGCAAAATCAAATCCTTTGCAGATATACAAGCACTGAGGAAATTTGTCACAACAAGACCACCTCTACAGAAAATACTTAGACCTATTCCTAACACCAACCATCACAATGAACTACCAGCAAAGTAAACACCCAGAAGCTAAAGGTAAAACTTAGCTTTCACAGTGGCGCAAAGAATAAAACTATACAATGCACTTTCACAAAATAAGATGACTAGAACTCCACCACATTTATCAATTCTCTGAATAAAAGTCAAGGGATTGAACTCACCACTGAAGAGGTACAGGCTGGCTGATTGGATCAAAAAGCACAAGCCATCTATATGCTGTCTCCAGGAGACACACCTAGCCTTCAAGGACAAATCGAAACTCAGGGGTCAAGGGATGGAAAACAGTATTTCAAGCAAATGGAAATCAGAGGAAAGGAGGGGTTGTATTTTCAGATACGAGCGGATTTAAAGCAACTAAAGTTAAGAAAGACAGAGATAGACACTTTATACTAGTCTAATAAACAATACAACAGGAAGAAATTTCAATTATAAATATTTATGCATCCAACATAAATGTTTCCAGATTTATGAAACAGATCATATTGGGTCTAATCAATACAATATCCCCTAACATCACAAAAGCCAGGGACTTTTAACAAACCTCTGACAGAACTGGGAAGAGCCTCTAAACAGAAACTAAACAAAGATACAAAGGACTTAAATGTGACCCTAGAGCAAAAGAGAAAAATAGAGATATACAGAACACACCATCCCAAGCTAAAGAATATACATTGTTTTTTATCAGCCTGTGGTATGTACTTCAAAATAGCCCACATCCTAGGATACAAGTCAAACCTCAGCAAAACTAAAAGAATAGAAAGTAAACCTTATATCTTCTCAGACCACAAGGCAATAAAAGTGGAACTCAACTCCAACAAAAACGTTCATCCACAGACTTGGATATTAAACAACCTCATGCTGAATGATAGTTGGGTTCAGGAAGAACTAAAAGAGGAAATCATTACATTCCTCAAACATACCAACATTGAAGACACATGGTACCAAAACTTGTGGGATACAGAAAAAGCAGTTTTAAGAGAGAAATTTATTACATTAGATACCTACACTCAAAAATCAGAAAGAAAGCACATCAACAAACTCACAAACCATCTTATGGAATTGAAAAAGGAGGAACAATCTAATCCCAAACCCAACAGAAGAAAAGAAGTAACCAAAATTAAATCATGAATTAATGAAATTGAACAGAAAAGAATCATTCAGAAAATTAATGCAGCCAAAAGTTGGTTTTATAAAAAAAATAAAATTGATAAAACTTTGGCCAGATTAGAAAGAGAAAAGTGGCTTAGCACCTGTGGCTCAAGCAGCTAAGGCACCAGCCACATACACCTGAAGTGGCGGGTTCGAATCCAGCCTGGACCCACGAAACAATGAGGATGGTTGCAACCAAAAAATAGCTGGGTGCTGTGTTGGGCTCCTGTAGTACCAACCACTTGGGAGGCAGAGGCAGGAGAATCGCTTGAGGCCAGGAGTTGGAGGTTGCTGTGAGCTGTGATGCCACAGCACTCTACCCAGGGTGACAGCTAAAGGGTCTGTCTCAAAAATAAAAAAAAGAAAGAAAGAAAGAAAGAAAAAAGTAAAATTTCTAGTAACCTCAATCAGAAATGATAAAGGGGAAACAACAGATGCCACAGAGATACAAGCGATTATCTCTGAGTACCACAAGAAACTCTATGTCCAGAAATTTGAAAATATGGAGAAAATGGATCAATACTTGGAATCACAACCTCTCCCTAGTCTTAATCAAGAAGAAATAGATTGCTTGAACAGACTGATTTCAAAACCTGGGATCAAAGAAACAATAAAACATCTCCCAATAAAAAAAAAGCCCTGGTCCAGATGGATTCACACCAGAATTCTATCAAACCTTCAAAGAAAAGCTTATACTTACACTGCAGAAATTATTCCAAAAAAATGAGAAGGAAGCAATTTTCCCCAACCCGTTCTACGAAACAAACATCACACCCTGATATCCAAACCAGGAACAGACCAACTAAAAATGAGAACTTCACACCAATTTCACTAATGAATATAGATGCAAAAATTCTCAGTAAAATGCTAGCCAATAGATTACAGCTACTCATTAAAAATAATCATTCATCACAATCAAGTAGGTTTCATCCAAGGATGCAAGTCTATAAATATAATTCACCATACCAACAGAAGCAAAAGCATACACTACATGATCCTCTTAATAGATACAGAAAAAGCATTTGAAAAAATTCAGCATTATTTTCTAATTGGAACCCTAAAGAATATAGGCATAGCTGGTACATTTCTTAAATGATTGAAGCCATCCACAACAAACCCACAGCTAATATTATACTGAATGGAGTAAAACTGAAAGCTTTTCCACTTAGAACTGGAACTAGACAAGGTTGTCTTCTGTCACCACTAATACTCAACATAGTGATGGAAGTTCTAGCCAGTACAATCAGACAAGAGAACTAAATAAAGGTCAAACTCTCATTCTTTGCCAATAATATTAGAGAACCCCAAAGACTCAACCACAAAATCCCTGGAAGTGATCAAAAAATACAGTAATGTCTCAGGATATAAAATCAATGTGTACAAATCAGTAGCCTTTGTATATACCAATAATAGCCAAGATGAGAAGCTAATAAAGGACATAATTCCCTTCACAGTGGCTTCAAAAAAATTGGAGTACCTAGAATATACCTAACAAAAGAGGTAAAGGAACACTACAAAGAAAATTACAATTCCCGAAGAGGGGGAGGAGACAAGATGGCTGACTGAAGCCAGCTTTCCACAGAGGCTCCCATCCAGAAGGAGAGTTAAAGGACAGAAATTTAGCAAGTAACCTGGCGGATTAGAGCTGCACCAAGAGAAAAGGTTGAAGAATGCACATCAATCCTGCTGAGGTGAGCAGGATTGATACAAGGATACAAACAAAAGGTACAAAATACATCACCAAGCGGATGGGAGTCCCCTCCCTCATGAGAACAGCTCAGAGTACCCCATAAACAAACAAGCAGAGTTCAAAAGTCCTCCCATTTACTCCACGGGTGAGAACCTCTAAAAACTGGACCTACTTCCCCTACGAGTGGTCCATGGCACTCTCCTGCCAGGCATAAAACTGTGTAAAACTGTATATATTCTCTACCTGCAATTCTGAGCTCCCAGCACTCCCCTCTACTCACACTTTGAGGTCTGGAGGACTGTCCCCCAGGAGTCCAGATTCATGGGTGATTTCTTGAGGGACGTGGACAGGGCCTAAACTGCAACAGGTCAGGGCTGATTCTGCGACAGGGGAGTGAGGAGAGGACGGTTGGCTGAGAGGGAACCACACCAGAGTGACGGTGCCCTGAGGTGCAGAGCAGCAACCATTTTTGGCAACAATAGGGCTCACCCCTGGATATTCTGGAGTCACACCCCCTATCTCTCTGGGCAACCAGAGGAGGCCAGCCATCTTCTCAGGTGGCAACCACCGGTGGAAGATCTGGGATGGAAATGCAGGCGCCGTGAGTAAAGGGTTTGCCTGAGACGGTACTGGCCTGGGTGGAGAACAGGGACTCGAAAATGCACGTGCAGTGCCACAGACTCCCAAGGCGGGGCTGACCCAGAGGAACACTTTACTGACCTAAGACGCACCCGGCCCTCAGGGGATCATAAGCCTAGACAAAGGAGGGCAGGAGGCTAGAACTCACAGCTAACCAGGCTGCAAATACAAACCTTTGCAGCAGCAAAGACAGGGCCTGAGGTGTAGGTTCTGTGAACTCATAACAGCATCTCCTCTGCAGGGGAAGTTAGCAGGGACAGAAACAAATTCTGTAAAGTTGTTCTCTTTGGTCAGTAACATCAATCAGGGCCGGGGATGGAACTGAGTGAACACCCGCCCCAGCCTCCATCAAGCCCCCGAGGTTGTCAGGCCTCACCTCTCCCTGCCAGATAGAGGCAGACAGCAGCGGCCTGGCTGAGGAGACATAGATTTCCTTGTGATTCAGGCAGGTGCAAACCCCTGGAGTATCTGCTCATTGCAGGAAACTGGGTCACAGCCCTGCGGGGTTATCAGTGACTGGGTGTGACAGAGGTGCAAGGTGGGGTGTGACAGAGGTGCATCAACATTCCCAGACTGATCTATTTGCTGGGTGGGTCCTCCTGACCTCACGGAACACTGGAGCAAGTCATATCTGAGTTGTCAGCAGACCCCTGCGATCCAGTTGCCAGAGACCTTTTAAACTCTTCCACCTGAGACAGGTGCTGACTGAGACAATTGATTTGGACCTTTTGAACTGAGCTAATTGGACTTAATTAAACTGAAAAGCTTCTGTACAGCTAAGGAAACAACAACCAAAGCAAACCAACAAACTTCAGAATGGGAAAAGATATTTGCATATCATGAATTGGACAAAAGCTTAATAACGAGGACCTACAGAGAACTCAAATTAATCAAGAAGGCATATATATCCCATATATCACTAGGCAAGGGGCACGAATAGATCCTTCTCTAAAGAAGGTGGATGAATGGCTAACAAACATACAAAAAAAAAATGCTCATTGGCCCTAACCATCACAGAAATGCAACACAAAACTACCCTGAGGTATCACCTCATCCCAGTTGAGAATGGCCCACATCACAAAGTCTCAAAGCTGCAGATGCTGGCATGGATGTGGAGACAAGGGAACACTTTTATACTGTTGGTGGGACTGCAAACTAATACAACCCTTTTGGAAGGAAGGATGGAGAATCCTGAAAGAACTCAATCTAGACCTCCCATTTGATCCTTCAATTCCATTACTAGGCATTTACCTAGAAGAAAATATCCTTTTATCATAAGGACATTTGCACTAGACTGTTTATCACAGCTCAATCTACAATCACCAAAATGTAGAAATAACCTAAAATGCCCACCAACCCAGGAATGAATTAACAAGCTGTGGTATACATAGACCATGGAGTACAATTCAGGCACTAAAAACGATGGAGAGTTTATATCTTTTGTATTAAACTGGATGGAGGTGGAACACATTCTTCTTTCTTAGTAAAGCATCACAATAATGGAGAAGCAAGAATCCAATGTACTCAATTCTGATATGATGAGCTAATACAAGGGCGGGGGACAAGGGAATGAGAAAGCGGGAAGAAGGGAGGAGGGACAGGGATAGGGTATGGCACACCTCTTGGGGGCGGGACACAATTATAAGAGGGACTTTATCTAACAAATGCAATCAGTGTAACCTAATTCTTTGTATCCTCAATGAATCCCAAACAATAAAAAAGGAAAAAAAATTGTGAAATTAATAACTTACTGTTATTTATTTTTTCCAAAAGGGAGGTTACATGTAACTTTTTAGTTTAAAACAAAAACAGTTAAATAGAATAAAATTTTTATTTCCTGTGTTAGGAAATTCTGAGTCTTATTTTACATCTATTTTTGTTATAAACAGTTTCCTTTGAACACTACAGACAAATAAGATATTTCACTGTGGAGTCTTCTTTTTCCCCCAGGAAAATGTAGGAACATGACGTTAAGAAGCAGTTTCTGAAGAAAAAGAAGTACAAAAGATACTCTAGAGACTACAGAGACATTTAAGCTGAGTGGATATAATTCACAAATCAATTTTCAGTTTAAATTATAGTACTATGTCACATGCTACCAGCAGTTGCAATAATAGCTATGATCAATCAAGGAGAAAAATAATATTTTTTTAAATAAAAGACCCCAGAATGACTAAAATTGTTATATTCCACATTGAAAAGAAGTACCACAATTCTAAAATTCAAGGATAAGTTCAGCTTCATACAATTCTCCACAAAATGCTGATGGACATATGAACTATAAACAAAATGCAAGTGTCTCACTGATAGAATATACATTATATAGGTCTTCATTCGAATATTAATTTTAGCTTGAATACTTCCTCAGTAAATATTATATATAAATCTCACTTCTTAAAATTTGGATTTGGGTAGATATTATTTAATAATTAGGGTAGATATTATTTAGTATATATTTTAATAATAATATCAATGAATGATAAGAAAATATTTAATTATTTTCTCATTGTTAGACATGAAAGATTGCTATCTCTTTATTTTACAAAGTAATTAGTTCTTTACTATTTTTATGGCTATAAATATGAATTGATCTATTCTGAGTTTGCTGACTTGATAGTTTCCACCTTAATTGAATCACTGTAGTGTTTTGTTCAGACTACTGTCTGGCTGTAATCTGTAAAGGTCTTGAAGGAATTTTTTACTTAGCCTAATACATGATGCAAAATAATTTGAACTACAACAATTCATTTCATCCTTTCTTTTGATATCAGCTCCAAACACATTTGTAGTAAGAATAATACATATTATTGCTATATAAATTTTCATCATGCCCATCAAAAATAGACAAAATGTGGTAAACACATACAATAGAATATCATTCAACCTTAAAGAGGAGTAAAATTCTGACTTGCTACATGGATGAACCTTGAAAACATTATACTAAGTGAAATAAGCCGGATACAAAAGGACAAATATTATGTGATTTGACTTACACAAGGTATCCAGAAAGTAGAACAGCGGATACTAGGGGCTTAGAAGGGTACAGAGTTTCTAGTTGGGATGAAATAGTTCTGGAAGTATATTGTAGAGAAAGTGGTACAACAGTAACAATGTACTTAATGCCACTAATTTGTACTTTTTTAAAAAATGGTTAAACAGCAAATATCATGGTATTTGTATTTTACTAAATTTTTTTAAATGATCAAAAAAAATCTATTCCTAAAGCACAAGTCTGCCAACTACTTTATACATTTTTTACTCTTCTTGATTCAGCACTTAAGATTCCAATAGAAACTGTTCCAGATCTTCTCCTTTCTCTACATTTTCTCAGATCCATCCCTTTCCTTCCCACTCCAAACAAAGCAAAACAAAACCAAAAATTTTTTATTTCTCACTAAATGGAGACGGTCTAGTCTTGAGTTATAAGTTTATTCACCCTTCAATCCATCTGTTATTTCTAGACATATATTCTCATCTCCTCTTTGCTAAATCTGGCCTCCAATTATTGGCTATTTCCCAACTTCAACACTTAACTCTTCCTTTTCTCAATAATCTGTAGCCTCTTATTTTCTACAAATAGATATTTTATAAAAGCTATCAGCCTGGGTAAAGATGACTCATATAATCCTGTGGGAAGGGTGGCGTGAAATCATGTAACAGATCTTACTCTAACTATGGTGTTTATTAACATATCTTTAGCCAGTTCATTTAACTCCTCTTTAGCTTCAGTATTTTGTTGGGCAAATGGATATGACTTGTTTCATAAGGATTAAATGAAATAATATATGTGCTTAACTGATGTTTAAATGAGTTGAATCCATTAAAAGACCAAGGTATAGACTTTCTCAAAATACATGACATTTAAAAAGAAAAAAAATATGAATTGCTTTGTATGAAATATTGAAGTTTATACTTAAATGGCAAATAGGAGTTTAAAAATGTAAATCTGTCAGAGTTCATATAGTATGTGTATGTTGGTATGTATGATAGGAGGAAGGAGGAGGCAGATGGTCAGAGGGAAAGAAAAACAGAGATTTACGGATATAATTAGAAAAGATAAGCAATCTGGATGCTAGAAAAGCAGGATATACACCAATGTGGAGGCCTAATTTTCCAAGCTCTACAACAGCCTTGATGAAGCATCCTTTAGGATCATCTCTTTTTCTTTGATCACATATTCACAAAGCAATCTGCTGATAACTAATTAAGTTTCCTAAGTAGTTAAATAGTATGTTCTAAATAGCTGGCCTAAGCATGCACATATATTTTATATGTGTGTGTGTGTTCACTTATATAGTGTATATTAGTAAAGATATGTTCCTATAAATTAGTATAAAGGCAACAACAGTAAAAATTACAGTTTTGAGAATTTCAATGTGCAAGGCTCTATGTGAAAGCTTCATTTTAAATTGCTATTTAAAATGCTATTAATTTAATTTGAATACTTCTTTAGTATTAGGGATTTAGAATTGTCATTTAATCTTGTCAGAGAACCTCATGAGTTAGGTTCTCTGACAAGAGATCACCTCATGATAATTATCCTCATTTAATAGATATAGAAGCTAATAGAAATGACCAATTCACCTAAGGGCACACTGTTTGTAAGATGTAGAAATGGGAATCAAACTTCTCTTTTTCGAGCTCTTTATTCTTACCTCCCATGCTATACAGACATTGTTTTAATAATTAAGAAGTCTGATTAAGCATAATTAATCCTCCCCAAAAAATCTCAGTGATAAAATCCATTTGGGGCTCACAAAGCTCTATCCAACCTCTTCAAAGATCAACACGTCTGCTTTTTATAATAAAAAAGGAAATAAAGAAAAGAAGAGAAAGGTAACAAATAGCAGGGGAGGAAGATTAGGTCCAACTTCTATCACCTTGGCTCTTTCTCATCCTTATAGAAATGAAATCATCCATTAACCATTCATTTATTATATATCATTTATTTATACTGTATGTCAGACTCTGGACCGGGTACCAGAGACACAAAGATAACAATCCCTGTTCTCAGGGGCTCATAGTCTTAAAGAGGCAGTAAGTTTGTAGTAGTTAAACCACCAGAAACTAAGACAAACTGGTAAATTTTATTATTGACTAACATGAACCATAAAGCCTTTTCATTCCTAAAAGTAAAGGTCTATATGTTACAAGCAAACTCATATTCTGGTTCTATGGAATTCCTTTAGCTACACTATGATTCAACACTGGAACCAATGATAAAACCTTTCACTTTAAGACTCTTAGCAAATGCTATCAAGATGTCATTGTACAACATTTTACATTACAACTCCAAGCTTCCAGAACAGTTCCTGACACATGGCAAGTGATAAATGCTTATTTGATAAATAATCTATGAAAAAGCAAAATAAACAAAAAATCCCACATACTTCCTTAAAGAAAAACTAACCAGTAATATAAAGTCAGTCTAAAATATAAAGAAATGTAATGCAGACATTTTAGTGAAGGAATATGAAACAAGTTTATATGTAGATTACTTTGCCATAAAATATTTGGCTATGCAAAGCCAAAACTAATAGTTAAAGTTCTGATATGATCTAGACAAGATAAAAATTACCTGGTCTTTGGAACATTTAAAGAAAGATTCCTACAAATGAGATGACAGATGATAAAACAAATACATACCGACAAAGCTTCATAGTTTCCTAAAATTTTTCCTTAATCTCTTGGTAGAAAAAGAAACCTGAGGTGTTCATGCAAAATTCAAAAAATGTTGCTGTATTATATCCTTTGCTGGTAATAAAACATCTAAAGTCATCTGTTGCATATAAGTCAACAAAAATCATCTTGCAAATATTCTGATTATGGTCAGTAGGGCCAGAGTCAATTTATCTCTAACATCGAAGAAAATATTTCACTTAGAGTGGGGTTATGACTATAAATTCGCAAGCTTGGAGCCTCCTTTTACTTTCCTATGAGTGATACTCAAAACAGGTAGACGGGTAAAAGAGCCTTTTAAAAAAATGATCATTTCTGTCCCAGGAGTCTGATGTGCTCATGTGTGAATTACTGGACTGGGAGCAGGAGGAATGAAGAACAGAGAAGGAAGAGAAGTCAGTGGACACCGTGAGAGATCCCAACAGAAAAGGGACTTCGGGTAACTGGCCGAGGAGAGATTTAATCCGCCGACAGTCTCCAACTTCAAAACATAAGAGTTGTTCTCATAGCATATAAAAAAAAATTTAAGATGAGCAACTCGGGCAGCAGCAGCAAACACCATGAGCCAAACCTCAAGGTCTACATGAACACTCAGCATGTGTCTTCAATGCACTGAAATGCCTATTTTAGTTAAAGAAAATTTTTAAGTGTTTTGGGTGGTAAAAATGATATGAAGTGATATGTTGCCTCTGAGATCAGATTAATTTTACAAGGAAGTAGAGGTGTCTTTATATTTTATTTATAAGGTACAATCTTTATCATCAGAAAAAACACATGGCTAATGAGAACATGAAAGGCACTGCAAATTTATCTATCACATATAAATAATTTAGAGATGGATACAAAGAAAGGTCACTGTATATAAGAAATAGCACTCAGGTTTCTCGTAGGGTTTCACGTAAGATGAGCACATTAATAAGCTTCTACAATTTAAATGACATTATGCAGCAATCTGCAAGCTAAAACAAATATTCTCAATTAGTATTTTTTTAAAAACAGAATTCTACTACAATATTTGAAAACGGTGTGTAGAATTGTTTGAACTGTTCCACAAGGTAAAAATATAATTTAGTAAAGCAAATATCAAAGAAGCTTAAAACAACTTGCTATGTCTACAAGACACAAATAAAAGTGTTTTATGATTTGTTGAAGTTTGCCTGACACTCATTTTAGAATTAAATTACCTGCTTAAAAATTCACTTATAATTGGTTTTAGATACCTACTTCAAAATAGTAAGAGCCTATAAGACAAATCATTACGGTGTAACCTAAATAATACCAAACTGGTATATTCTTTACGTCTGCCAATCCCTCATCAAATGGCAAAGACGTAAAATACCTGTTACTAAATAAACATGACTACACAAAGGCAAAGAACTCAATTCCTTTAAAGCAAAAGAAGGGCAATTTTATTAAGTACAATACTGATTAATTAAGCCTAGCAAATATTTTACACAGTAGCAAAAAATTGGTCAAGCAATTTATAATAAGCGAAACACTAATTTATATTTTGTAAATATAAATGAAAATGATGAGTAAATCTTAATCAAGTCAAATTTTAAATATAATAACTAATATAAAAGATGACATCAGAAACACAGAGTCCATCTTACTGGCCCTCTAGAAACAAGTAGTCTCGAAGATTGTGTGAAGAAAAAAAGAAATATATATTCTCTGGAGTTCTTAACTCTGGGCCTATGGTTAGCTTTAAAGGAACTTTAAACTACCTAAAATTTCATGCAATTTCAAATTTGTGTTCATTCTTTCTGAGGGGAACAGGGAATAATCCAGAGCTGAAAGGAATGCACTATTCAGACATAATTTGAATACTATTACACTTGGTTCCTTGTGCTTTCAACCTATAAAATGTCTCCTAAGTAAAAAGGTAGAGAGAATGGAAAGGATAACTACCCAGTTAACTTCAGACTCACCAAACTGAGGTACTTAATGTCGGTGCTTTATTCCCTGTGTGGAATTCATGTGCACACAGTAGGCTTGAACACATGAATTTGGTAACAATAAAAATACTTCATAGCTTCCCAGGCGGCGCCTGTGGCTCAGTCGGTAAGGCGCAGGCCCCATATACCGAGGGTGGCGGGTTCAAACCCGGCCCCAGCCAAACTGCAACCAAAAAATAGCTGGGCATTGTGGCGGGTGCCTGTAGTCCCAGCTACTCGGGAGGCTGAGGCAGGAGAATCGCTTGGGCCCAGGAGTTGGAGGTTGCTGTGAGCTGTGTGAGGCCACGGCACTCTACCGAGGGCCAGAAAGTGAGACTCTGTCTCTACAAAAAAAAAAAAAAAAAAAAAAAAATACTTCATAGCTTCCTAACATTAAAAAAGTAGGGGAGGAGGAGGGAGGGGGAAGGAGGGGGATTAATGGGATTACACCTGCGGTGCATCTTACAAGGGTATATGTGAATCCTAGTAAATGTGGAATGTAAAGGTCTTAGCAAAATAACTAAGAAAATGCTACAAAAGCTATGTTAACTAATGTGATGAAAATGTGTCAAACAATCTATGAACCAAGTGTATGGTGCCCCACGATCATACTAATGTACACAGTTATGGTTTAATAAAAATAAATAAATAAATAAATAATAAAAAAATAGGTAAACTATATAAAATCCATTGTTCTCTAATTTTATTAAGGTAAAAAAAGTCATTAATGAATTAGGAAATGACTTTATCATTAATTAATTAATTTATTTATTTATTTATTCATTTATTTGAGAGAGTCTCACTTTGTCGCCCTAGGTAGAATGCCGTGGCATTATAGCTCACAGCAACCTCAAACTCTTGGGCTCAAGCAATGATTCTCTTGCCTCAGACTCCCAAGTAGCTGGGACTATAGGTGTCCATTACAATGCCCGGCTATTTTTAGAGATGAGGTCTCCCTCTCGCTCAGGCTGGTGAACCTGTGAGCTCAGGCAATCCACCCACCTCCCAGAGTGCTAGGATTACAGGTGTGAGCCATCGCGCCCAGCTACCCTTAATTTAAAAACACTTAATTATCCCTCTCTGTTAACCTCACCACTATTACCATCCTCCCCTCAAAACTGAAAACTTGACCTTTAAATTAAGTCAAGAAATTTAAAGTTTTAATTAGATGCAATAGTCCTTTGTTCAATTAGGAGAACAGAGGGTCAAGTCTAACAATTTCAAGGGTCCTTTGAGGAAAAGATGCATACTTATACTTCAGGAATATAAATAAATACATAGTATATAATATGATATATAATAAATCTATAATGTAAATTAATAAACCATATTTACCAGATTACATATTTAATAGGTCAATTTTGAAATAAATATGTTTCCAAATTTATCTTTTCTCATCCTGAATCCTCTAAAACTAAAAGTCTAAATCCTTTAAGCTGATCAGTAAATGATAACCCTGTAACAACACATTCATCATATCAAAAGGGAAGATGCTATACAGAAAACAATTACAAATAATGATTACTCAAAAGTAATGATTACAGAGATGCTATCTGAAGGCCTTGACCAAGGCTGAGAGAATGGGGTTAATTACAAATCTACACTCTATTTCCATCACTCACTTCACAACGGTTAGTCTAAGAACAAAGAAAGGAACAGAGGCCTGATAAATATAATTGATTTCCTGGAATCTCATGAGATTGAGAAATTTATGTTATGATAAACTTTTTTCCCTTGTAAAAATGTGCTACTCTGCAAACAGTGAGACCCAAGAGACAAACCTCCTACTCTCCAAGGCTATCATTCAATGTTTTATTTCTCTAGTTAAAATTTATTTTAAAGGATAGGGGCTTAGCTATTTAGTGACCACTAGTCTAGGAAATAAACTTTCCACAGCTGAATTTTTTTAAGTACATATTAGAATCAATGATATCCTATTATAACTTGTGAAAATTGAAAATGCAAAATGTCCAGTCACACAATGTCCAAAGATGCCAGGATATTTAGTTTTTTACTGTTGAATTGTTTCAGCTCCTTTTATATTCTGGATATTACTCCCTTGTCAGATAAATAGTAAGCAAATATTTTCTCCTATCAAAAGAGATGATTGTTTCCTCTGCTGCACAGAAGTTTTCATTAAGAAAACCAAGTAAGGGTGGCCCCTGTGGCTCAGTGGGTAGGGCACTGGCCCCATATACTGAGAGTGGCAGGTTCAAACCCAGCCCCAGCCAAACTGCAACAAAAATATAGCCAGGTGTTGTGGTGGGTACCTGTAGTCCCAGCTACTCTGGAGACTGGGGCAAGAGAATCGCCTAAGCCCAAGAGCTGGAGGTTGCTGTGAGCTGTGACGCCATGGCACTCTACTAAGGACAACAAAGTGAGACTCTGTCTCAAAAAAGAAGAAGAAAACCAAGTAATCCCATTAAAAAGTGGGCAAAGAACACAAATAGATATTTCTCAAAAGAAGACATACAAATGGCCAACAAGTATATAAAAAATACAAGCATCACTAAGCATCAAGAAAAAGAACATCAAAAATGATCTCTCCCCAGGTAGCATGGCTATTATTAAAAAGACAAAAATAACAGATGCTGGCAAAGATGCAGAGAAATGAGAATTCTTACATGTGTACACTGTTAATAGGAATGTAAATTAGTATAGCCACTATGGAAAACACAATGGAGATTTCTCAAAACAACTAAAAGTAGAACCACACAATCCCTCAGTCCTACTATAGGGTATTTATCCAAAAGAAAGGAAATCAGTAATCAAAGGAATATCTGTATGCCTGTGATTACTGCAGCCCTATTCACAATACCAAAGATAGTCAACGTAAATGTCCATCAACAGACGAAATGTGATTGTTTGTTTGTTTGTTTTGAGACAGAGTCCCACTTTGTTGCCCTTGGTAGAGTAACATGATGTCATAGCTCTCAGCAACCTCAAACTCAAGCGATCCTCTTGTCTCAGCCTCCTGGGTAGCTGGAACCATAAGCGCCCACCACAACTCATGGCTATTTTTATTTTTATTTATTTTTATTTATTATTAAATCATAGCTGTGTACATTAATGCAATCATGGGGCACCATACACTGGTTTTATATACCATTTGACATATTTTCATCACACTGGTTAAGATAGCCTTCCTGGCATTTTCTTAGTTATTGTGTTAAGACATTTATATTCTACATTTACTAAGTTTCACATGTACCCTTGTAAGATACACCGTAGGTGTGATCCCACCAATCACTCTCCCTCCACCCATCCTCCTGCCTCCCTCCCCTCCCTCTCCTCCTTCCCCATATTCTTAGGTTATAACTGGGTTATAGCTTTCATAT
This sequence comes from Nycticebus coucang, assembly GCF_027406575.1. Lineage (NCBI taxonomy): Eukaryota > Metazoa > Chordata > Mammalia > Primates > Lorisidae > Nycticebus > Nycticebus coucang. Next base: position 63,345,430 of record NC_069784.1, read on the forward strand.
GAAAGCCATAAATTAGTTTCATAGTAGGGGTGAGTACATTGGATACTTTTTCTTCCATTCTTGAGATATTTTACTACGAAGAATATGTTCCAATTCCACCTATGTAAACATGAAAGAGGTAAAGTCTCCATCTTTTATTAAGGCTGCATAATATTCCATGGTGTACATATTCCACAATTAATCCATTAGTGGATCGATGGGCACTTGAGCTTTTTCCATGACTTAGCAATTATGAATTGGGCTGCAATAAACATTCTGGTACAAATATCTTTGTTATAATGTGATTTTTGGTCTTCTGGGTATATACCTAGTAGAGGAATTGTAGGATCAAATGGCAGGTCTATTTTTAGATCTCTTAAGTGTTCTCCAAACATCTTTTCAAAAGGAACGTATTAATTTGCATTCCCACCAGCAGTGTAGAAGTGTTAACACATGAAACTATAAAAATACTAGAAGAAAGTGCAGGAAAAACTCTTGAAGAAATCTGTCTAGGCGAATTTTTATGAGGAGGACCCCCCTCCCACCCCTGGAGCAGTTGAAGCAGCTTCAAAAATACACTACTGGGACCTGATCAAACTAAAAAGCTTCTGTACAGCCAAGAACACAGTAAGTAAAGCAAGAAGACAGCCCTCAGAATGGGAGAAGATATTTGCAGGTTATGCCTCAGACAAAGGTTTAATAACTAGAAAGGACAGAGAACTCAAACGTATTAGCAAGAAAAGAACAAGTGATCCCATCTCAGGCTCGGCAAGGGACTCGAAAAGAAACTTCTCTGAAGAAGACAAGCGCACGGCCTACAGACATATGAAAAAATGCTCATCATCCTTAATCATCAGAGAAATGCAAATCAAAACTACTTTGAGATATCATCTAACTCCCATAAGATTAGCCCATATCACAAAATCCCAAGACCAGAGATATTGGCGTGGATGTGGAGAAAAGGGAACACTTCATGGCTATTTTTAGAGATGGGGTCTCACTCTTGCTCAGGCTGGTCTCAAACTCCACAGCTCAGACAATCCACCTGCCTCAGCCTCTCAGAGTGCTGAGATTATAGGTGGGAGCCACTGCACCTGGCCTCAGATGAATGGTTGAAGAAAATGTGGTGTATACACACAATGACACTCTACTCTGCCATAAAAAAAACAATGAATCCTGTCATTTGCAGCAACATGGATGGAACTGGTGGCCATGTTAAGTGAAATAAGCAGGCACAGAAAGACAAATATCACTCTCTCTCACTCATATGTGGAAGTTAAAAAAGTTGATCTCATGGAGGTTGACAGCAGAATGATAGATATTCTCAGAGGCTGGGAAAGGTGTATACAGGGAGGGGAAGGGATAAAGAGAGGTTGGTTAATGGGTAAAAACACATAGTCAGATAGGAGGAATAAGTTTTAATGTTCAGTAGCACAGTAGGGTTACTATAGTTAACAACAATGTATTGTGTATTTCATAATGGCTAGACGAGAGGACTTAAAATGTTCCCAATGTTGGCTCGGCACCTGTGGCTCAAGCGGTTAAGATGCCAGCCACATACACCTGAGCTAGCGGGTTCGAATCTAGCCCAGGCCCGCCAAACAACAATGACACCTGCAACCAACAAATAGCTGGGCATTGTGGCAGGCGCCTGTAGTCCCAGCTACTTAGGAGGCAGAGGAAGGAGAATCACTGAGCCCATGAGTTGGAGGTTGCTGTGAGCCATGATGCCACAGCACTCTTCCCAGGGTGACAGCTTTGAGGCTCTGCCTCCAAAAAAAAAAAAGTTCCTAATATCTAGAAAATGATAACTAATTAAGGTGATGGATACCCTAAATACCCTGACTTGATCATTACACATTCTATGCACATAACAAAATCACACGAATCTTATAAATATGTACAAATGTTATCAACAAAGTAAACCATTATCAAAAACCACTTTAAAAAAAACACCATAATGAGAATAAAATCCTTATAGGTTTCTTAACTCCTAACTTTAAGCCATAAACTAAGTATGTGGAACCAGGTGGCATCTCTTTCCAAACAAGAAGAAAAAAATCTTGCTACAGATATTCCAAAGTTGACAATATCTAACATCTTTCTTATGTTTGACCTCATAAATGATGCCATTATTATTAAATAAGACAAGAGAAGTTCTTCACAAATAGTAGAGGTATTGTCTGTGCTATTCTTCCCTCATAAAACTTGCTAAGTAGACATCCATTTAGGAAACAGAGAACTGTGTAGTCACATCAACCAGACTACTCTATGTTAAAAGCTTGAATTATATGTTTTTTCACTTTGTCAAAATTACAGCCAACAAAAATTATTTTTTGGACCAGGCGTAGTGGTTCACGCCTGTAATCCCAGCACTCTGGGAGGCCAAGGCGGGTGGATGGCCTGAGCTCAGGAGTTGGAGACCAGCCTGAGCCAGAGCGAGACCTCATCTCTAAAAATAGCCAGATGTTGTGGCGGGTGCCTGTAGTCCCAGCTACTTGGGAGGCTGAGGCAAGAGAACTGCTTAAGCCCAAGAGTTTGAGGTTGCTGTAAGCTGTGACGCCACAGTACTCTATGGAGGGTGACAACGTAAGGCTCTGTCTCAAAAAAAAAAAAAAAGAAAATTAAAACACCTAATAAACATAGCTATGAAACAAATTAGCAATTATACCTGGCACATATAAAACCTAGGATATAACCAATCCATAGTATATCCGCTATCTTTGTACACCATTAAGGTACTGTTGGCTTTGTTAGAAAAAACAAATCATGTATCAGGGACTAGGCATCATTTGGTTTAAGCAGAGCTAGATCCCAAAATCACAGTGGTTTCATCAAAGGATCAAGACAATTACTAAAGTACATTCTCTTTTTTTGAGGAAATATGTTTTATATTTTTATTTCTTTTTTTTTTTCAGATTAATATGGGGTACACATGATGAGGTTACACAGTTTGCTTTTGTAAGGTAAAAGCCCAAGTTGCAGGTGTAGCTTTCACCCCAGGAGTGTGCAAAACACCCATGTAATGTATGCACTGCGTAGGAACTGACCCAACCACTCTTTAAATAGAGACAGAGCAAAAAATTTAGAGTTTTTACTCTTTCAGGCAAGAAAATGAGTAAGAACTGTTTCTTAGAAAATATTTAAACAGTTTGTAGAGAGAGACATCAAAAAATCAAGATACACAAATCAATAATAAGTACACAATAAAAGGACTAATGTACTCAGCTACAAGGGGCATACCAATAAAGACATTATCTGCCAGGATATTTGGTTTGTCTTTTTTTGTGCTTTTTTTTTTCTTTTGTTTTAGTAGTATATTTTAATTGATGTCATATCAATACACCTTATAATTCAGGATTGAAGAAATTAGACCTGGACCTTGGTTCCTGAACCAAGTAGGAGATTCTAGTGAGAGGAAAGCCAGAGGAAGGGGTGACCACAGCAGCAATCAGAGCGTGCAATCCCATGGCTTTCTTTCCATGCCGCTGTGACAAGCTCTCTCTTTTGAATCCTTTTTCTCCCTCACTAGGGCCAGGAGGGCTTCTGCAACCAGCTTATGTTCCCCCTACTTACCTAGTTATCTCACTGCCACAGTCTCAAGGGTAGCAGTCCTATTCTCCAAAGCAACCCCTGAGCTTCAGAGTAAGTTCCTCTGCTTCCCCTCCTGCTCCTGCCTTGCTGGCTACTGTATAATACCAACGCTCAGCTTTGACCAGGGTGATTCCAGCTCCAGCTTTCAGACTCAGCTCGGGCCCAGCTTTGAGGTAGTACCTTAACATTGGTGCTTTCTGAAATATGTCCCCACTCGGTGCTGTTTCACCTGTGGCTCTGCCAAATTTCAGTCACTTCAGGCAGCACTCTGGACTTTGAAGATTTTTCTGTCTTCTAAAAATAGAATTTATGCAGTTTCTTTTATTTATCCTATTGTTGTATATGTTTTCCAGGAGAAAAAGGGACAGGTTCTAACCCTAACTTGCAGGTTTCAGACATTGACAGTACCACCAACGTCTGAGCACACACCTTCCTCTGAGAAGACCAGTCTGAAAGACCACAGGACCACAGACTGCTCTTCTTCAGAACACAAAGCATTAAATTATCTATATTCATGTGAATGACTTGTCAATGCCCGTGACCTCTAGGGGAAGGAAGGTGAAATCTTAATTTCTAAATACTTATCTTAGGAAACTTGGGGATTAAAAAAAAATAGTATCCTATCCTAGAACACTAATAGCTTTCAAACTGGATTGAGGTTGAATAGAAAAAAATACGTAAGAAAATATGTAAGTAGGGAAATTAGGTCATAAGTACAACATAAAAAATGCTTCAAAACATAAGCTAAGCTGTGGTTATCTAATATATACATTACTGTAATTTTTTAAAATCACACAGGTTAATGCTGTCCAATAGCACTATCCACAAATGCAAGCCACATACATTTTAAAATTGTCCAGTAGCCACATTAAAAAAAAGATGAATTTAATTATAACACATTTTATATAACTGAATATTCAAAAATATTTTCATTTCAATATGACAATAAATATAAAAGTTATTCATGAGATACATCTTTCTTTTTTTTTAATCAAGTCTTCAAAGTCTGGTATATATTTTACACGCACAGCTCATCTCATTTGGACCAGCCACATTTCAAGTGCTCAACAGCCACCAGGACTAATGGCTACCACACAGGAGAGCACTGTTTGTTCACCCAGGGATATGACCTGAACAAAAAAAAAAAAAATTCTCAAAGAGCCCTACTGAAGAAAGAAGAAAATTCTGCTGCGTCTTAATGTAAAATTTGTTGTGCTGGATACAGGCAAGAATGGAAGGAACTGCTGATATACTTCCTGTCCTGTAAACTTGACTAACAAAACCGGGTGGGCAGGGCTTCTGAGCCCAGGACTTATCACTAGACACCATTTAGGAGAGGCAGAGAACGAAGATGACACAGAAAGGCAGTCATCTGGAGCCCAGAAGTTATACCTCTTTGTAAGAAAATATTTTATCCTAATCTCATTTCCAATTGATTTAAATCAAACAAGTATTTTATCATTTGGGCATCTTGAAATTTTATAATCCATAAGATATATATACATATAGACACACATTACATTACTAGGGTATCTTAAAACTTTTATAATCTACAAGATATACACATTATTTAGTCTAGCTTACTTTCTAAAACTAAGCATTTTAACTACACGTTGTAGTCAGTTTGATATTTACTGTATATTCCTTTCAGTCGACATTGTACTCCTACCCAGCTGTGCACTTGTGAAGAAGCAATGCTGCACACTGTGAGTATCATATTGTTTATGCACAAATGAATGCAATTAAAATTGCTTAGTGAGTCTTTGGAAGTTTTTGTTTTACCCTCAGTAAAACTACACATACTTTCTGAAATGTATTTATAATTATCAATTGCTTAGCAAGTCACTCTACAATATAAAAGTGCACCTACAGTCCCAGCTATTTGGGAGGCTAAAGCAAGAGGATGGCTTGAGGCCAGGAGTTCAAGATCAACCTGAGTAACATAGCAAGGCCTCATCTCTTAAAAAGAAAGTTAATTTCTACTCAACCTGTGTGCACACCATGTCTAGACTTACAAAAGTCTGATCTAAAATAACAAAGTTGTATTATACATACATACATATTTAAATGCACTGTATGTTGTCTAAAGGTTAAAACTCTTGATTTTATCTGTTTAAGTGGGTTCTTAAAAGAAAGCATGACTGATAGATTACAGTAAAGAAAGGGAACAAAGGCTTGGTGCCTATGGCTCAAGTGGCTAAGGCACCAGCCACATACGCCTGAGCTGGCGGGTTGGAATCCAGCCCAGGTCTGCCAAACAACAATGACAGCTGCAACCAAAAAATAGTCAGGCATTGTGGCGGGTGCTACTTGGGAGGCGAAGGCAGAAGAATTGCTTGAGCCCAGGAGTTGGAGGTTGCTGGTGAGCCGTGATGTCACGGTACTCTACCCAGGGTGACAGCTTGAGGCTCTATCTCAAAAAAAAAAAACAAGAAAAGAAAAGAAACGGAACAAAATAGGAACAATTAAAAATAATGTTTGTATTAAATTGGTTATTAGCAATGGATTTTAATTGTTCTTCATATCTTTTCCAAGTATGATATTTAAAACTTTCTTTTAAATTCTGCCTTGAAACTATGATACATTGATCTAACTAGTGAAGTACAATCTTTTTTAACCACTGGTAAATAGGGGTCTGGACAGCAAATGATACTTGAAAGGACATATTTCCACTGAATAGTAAGTTCACAGCACTCTGTTCTACCTTACCATATACAAATGGAAGGAGAACAACAAAATGGTATCAATGAAAAGAAAATTTCATAGAAAAGTATATGTTCTCTTTTTGCACAAGAAAAAAATTATATAAGTTTCCAAAGACTCAAAATTGTTAACCAAGAAACATATTTCATAGTGATTTTTGAAAGTTAGATTGTTCTTAGTAAATGTTTTTGGCATAAAATTAAAAGGTCAAGTATTACTAATGCGCTTAAATGTTTTCTTGGGTGAAACTGAGAATTCTTTCCAATGACACATTTTCAACCATAAATAAACCATTTTCTGTTTCCTTTATCATATTTAACTTGAAATAAACAGAAAATCTAGTCTTGTTTTTGAATAATCTTTAGAGAGAAGTTTAATCTTTCAATGTCTAGTCTTGTAATATTTTGGACAAATAAATGCAAACTAATATTTCATCCAAAATAAACCCCCCCCAGCTTCACTTTCTGATTACAGCACTGACATTCAGAAATTAGCTTTTTAATAACCATCACCCAGGAATATATTCTACATATTTAGTTATTAATTTATAATTTTTCTCATAATTACATGCTTCTAATTATTTAGGAGCACCCAAATACACCTCACAAAGAATTAGATACTCCTGTAGAGCTTAGTTCCAATCCTGACAATTTATTTTAAGATCAAATACACTTTGCATATTCTAAGAAATGTAGTTACAGCACAGTAATGTTGCATAAAATGTATTATTGGTTCCATATTCATAAAAGGTTCCTTAATGAACGAACTAATCTCTGTGCAAAACTTTCGAACTTATAGAGATTCCCTTTACATACATTATATCTCATTTAATCTATATAATAATTCCATGCAATTCTGCTTAATGAGCCCGAACCTATCAGCTTATTTTGATAATATCGACTGGGTACACCTTAATTCAGTGCACAGATTTCAGGTAGTATGTTCATGCCCACATGTAGCGAGTGAGGACTTTAAATTAAGAATTTTTGGGGGCGGAGCAAGATGGCAGCCAAGTAACAGCTTCCTTGCATCTGGGCACCGTGAGTCTGGGGAGATAGGACTCCAGGCATCTCTGGCTGGTGGGAACTGCCTATCATCACTCCTATGAGGATACAGGGAGTCAGCGAGAGACTTCTGGACCCCAAGAGGAGGACTAAAACAGTGGAAAACCGGCAAGTGGTCGCGTGTGTTCAACCCGTCTAAACCCGCCCACAACTTCCACAGGCACAAGAACTTAAAGAGCAAGAGGAAGTGAAAGGAAAATTAGGGCAAGGAAACAGATAAAAGAAATCACTCATGAGGAAGAATCAGCAGAAAACTCCAGGCAACATGAAGAACCAGTCCAGAACAACCCCGCCAAGGGACCATGAGGTAGCTACTGCAGAGGATTCCACCTATACAGAAATGTTAGGAACGACAGAAAGGGAATTTAGAATACACATGTTGAAAACAATGAAAGAAATGATGGAAACAATGAAGGAAACTGCTAATAAAGTGGAAAATAACCAAAAGGAAATCCAAAAACAGAATCAAATCAGAGATGAACGATATGAAGAATATAAAAAGGATATAGCAGAGCTGAAGGAAATGAAACAGTCAATCAGGGAACTTAAAGATGCAATGGAAAGTATCAGCAACAGGTTAGACCATGCAGAAGAAAGAATTTCAGAGGTAGAAGACAAAGTTTTTGAGATAACTCAGATAGTAAAAGAGGCAGAAAAGAAGAGAGAGAAAGCAGAAGGTTCACTGTCAGAATTATGGGACTTTATGAAACGTTCCAACATACGAGTTATAGGAATTCCAGAAGGGGAAGAAGAATGCCCCAGAGGAATGGAAGCCATACTAGAGAATATTATAAAAGAAAATTTCCCAAACATCACCAAAGATTCTGACACACTGCTTTCAGAGGGCTATCGGACCCCAGGTCGCCTCAACTCTAACCGAGCTTCTCCAAGACACATTGTGATGAACCTGTCCAAAGTCAAGACAAAAGAAAAGATTCTGCAAGCTGCCAGGAGTAAGCGCCAGTTGACCTACAGGGGCAAATCCATCAGAGTGACCTCAGACTTCTCTAATGAAACTTTCCAAGCAAGAAGACAATGGTCATCTACCTTTAATCTACTTAAACAGAACAATTTTCAGCCCAGAATTCTGTACCCTGCTAAGCTAAGCTTCAAAATTGATGGAGAAATCAAATCATTTACGGATATACAAACATTGAGGAAATTCACCACAACAAGACCAGCTCTACAGGGAATACTTCAACCTGTTCTGCACACTGACCACCACAATGGATCAGCAGCAAAGTAAGAACTCAGAAATCAAAGGACAGAACCTAACCTCCACACTGATGCAAAAGATAAAACTAAGCAATGGACTCTCACCAAATAAGACGAATAGAATACTACCACACTTATCAATTATCTCCATAAATGTTAATGGCTTGAATTCCCCACTGAAGAGACATAGATTGGCTGACTGGATTAAAAAACACAAGCCATCCATTTGCTGTCTGCAAGAAACACACCTGGCTTCAAAAGACAAATTAAAGCTCCGAGTCAAGGGTTGGAAGACAATTTTTCAGGCAAATGGAATTCAGAAGAAAAGAGGAGTTGCAATCTTATTTTCAGATACATGTGGATTTAAAGCAACTAAAGTCAAAAAAGACAAAGATGGTCACTTTATATTGGTCAAGGGAAAACTACAACAAGAAGACATTTCAATTCTAAATATCTATGCACCAAATTTAAATGCTCCCAGATTCTTGAAACAGACCTTACTCAGTCTGAGCAATATGATATCTGATAATACCATCATAACAGGGGACTTTAACACACCTCTTACAGAGCTGGACAGATCCTCTAAACAGAAATTAAACAAAGATATAAGAGATTTAAATGAGACCCTAGAACAATTATGCTTGATAGACGCATATAGAACACTCCACCCCAAAGATAAAGAATATACATTCTTCTCATCACCCCATGGAACATTCTCCAAAATTGATCATATCCTGGGACACAAAACAAATATCAACAGAATCAAAAGAATTGAAATTTTACCTTGTATCTTTTCAGACCATAAGGCACTAAAGGTGGAACTCAACTGTAACAAAAATGCTCGACCCCATCCAAAGGCATGGAAATTAAACAATCTTCTGTTGAATAACAGATGGGTGCAGGAAGAAATCAAACAGGAAATCACTAACTTCCTTAAGCATAACAACAATGAAGACACAAGCTACCAAAACCTGTGGGATACTGCAAAAGCAGTTTTGAGAGGAAAATTCATCGCTTTAGATGCCTACATTCGAAAAACAGACAGAGAGCACATCAACAATCTCACAAGAGACCTTATGGAATTGGAAAAAGAAGAACAATCTAAGCCTAAACTCAGTAGAAGAAAAGAAATCTCCAAAATCAAATCAGAGATCAATGAAATTGAAAACAAAAGAATCATTCAGAAAATTAATGAAACAAGGAGTTGGTTTTTTGAAAAAATAAATAAAATAGATAAACCATTGGCCAGACTAACTAGAAATAGAAAAGTAAAATCTCTAGTAACCTCAATCAGAAATGATAAAGGGGAAATAACAACTGATCCCACAGAGATACAAGAGATCATCTCTGAATACTACCAGAAACTGTATGCCCAGAAATTTGACAATGTGAAGGAAATGGATCAATATTTGGAATCACACCCTCTCCCTAGACTTGGCCAGGAAGAAATAGACCTCCTGAACAGACCAATTTCAAGCACTGAGATCAAAGAAACAATAAAAAAGCTTCCAACTAAAAAATGCCCTGGTCCAGATGGCTTCACTCCAGAATTCTATCAAACCTTCAAGGAAGAGCTTATTCCTGTACTGCAGAAATTATTCCAAAAAATTGAGGAAGAAGGAATCTTCCCCAACACATTCTATGAAGCAAACATCACCCTGATACCAAAACCAGGAAAAGACCCAAACAAAAAGGAGAATTTCAGACCAATCTCACTCATGAATATAGATGGAAAAATTCTCAACAAAATCCTAGCCAATAGATTACAGCTTATCATCAAAAAAGTCATTCATCATGATCAAGCAGGCTTCATCCCAGGGATGCAAGGCTGGTTCAACATACGCAAGTCCATAAACGTTATCCACCATATTAACAGAGGCAAAAATAAAGATCACATGATCCTCTCAATAGATGCAGAAAAAGCATTTGATAAAATCCAGCATCCTTTTCTAATTAGAACACTGAAGAGTATAGGCATAGGTGGCACATTTCTAAAACTGATTGAAGCTATCTATGACAAACCCACAGCCAATATTTTACTGAATGGAGTAAAACTGAAAGCTTTTCCTCTTAGAACTGGAACCAGACAAGGTTGTCCTCTGTCACCTTTACTATTCAACATAGTGCTGGAAGTTCTAGCCAATACAATTAGGCAAGACAAGGAAATAAAGGGAATCCAAATGGGAGCAGAGGAGGTCAAACTCTCCCTCTTTGCTGACGACATGATCTTATACTTAGAGAACCCCAAAGACTCAACCACAAGACTACTAGAAGTCATCAAAAAATACAGTAATGTTTCAGGATATAAAATCAATGTCCACAAGTCAGTAGCCTTTGTATACACCAATAACAGTCAAGAGGAGAAGCTAATTAAGGACACAACTCCCTTCACCATAGTTTCAAAGAAAATGAAATACCTAGGAATATACCTAACGAAGGAGGTGAAGGACCTCTATAAAGAAAACTATGAAATCCTCAGAAAGGAAATAGCAGAGGATATTAACAAATGGAAGAACATACCATGCTCATGGATGGGAAGAATCAACATTGTTAAAATGTCTATACTTCCCAAAGCAATCTACCTATTCAATGCCATTCCTATCAAAGTACCTACATCGTACTTTCAAGATTTGGAAAAAATGATTCTGCGTTTTGTATGGAACCGGAAAAAACCCCGTATAGCTAAGGCAGTTCTTAGTAACAAAAATAAAGCTGGGGGCATCAGCATACCAGATTTTAGTCTGTACTACAAAGCCATAGTGCTCAAGACAGCATGGTACTGGCACAAAAACAGAGACATAGACACTTGGAATCGAATTGAACACCAAGAAATGAAACTAACATCTTACAACCACCTAATCTTCGATAAACCAAACAAGAACTTACCTTGGGGGAAAGACTCCCTATTCAATAAATGGTGTTGGGAGAATTGGATGTCTGCGTGTAAAAGACTGAAACTGGACCCACACCTTTCCCCACTCACAAAAATTGATTCAAGATGGATAAAGGACTTAAATTTAAGGCACGAAACAATAAAAATCCTCAAAGAAAGCATAGGAAAAACACTGGAAGATATTGGCCTGGGGGAAGACTTCATGAAGAAGACTGCCATGGCAATTGCAACAACAACAAAAATAAACAAATGGGACTTCATTAAACTGAAAAGCTTCTGTACAGCTAAGGTGACGATAACCAAAGCAAAGAGACAACCCACACAATGGGAAAGGATATTTGCATATTTTCAATCAGACAAAAGCTTGATAACCAGGATCTATAGAGAACTCAAATTAATCCACATGAAAAAAGCCAACAATCCCTTATATCAATGGGCAAGAGACATGAATAGAACTTTCTCTAAAGACGACAGACGAATGGCTAACAAACACATGAAAAAATGTTCATCATCTCTATATATTAGAGAAATGCAAATCAAAACATCCCTGAGATATCATCTAACCCCAGAGAGAATGGCCCACATCACAAAATCTCAAAACTGCAGATGCTGGCGTGGATGTGGAGAGAAGGGAACACTTTTACACTGCTGGTGGGACTGCAAACTAGTACAACCTTTCTGGAAGGAAGTATGGAGAAACCTCAAAGCACTCAACCTAGACCTCCCATTCGATCCTGCAATCCCATTACTGGGCATCTACCCAGAAGGAAAAAAATCCTTTTATCATAAGGACACTTGTACTAGACTGTTTATTGCAGCTCAACTTACAATCGCCAAAATGTGGAAACAGCCTAAATGCCCACCAACCCAGGAATGGATTAACAAGCTGTGGTATATGTATACCATGGAATACTATTCAGCCATTAAAAAAAATGGAGACTTTACATCCTTCGTATTAACCTGGATGGAAGTGGAAGACATTATTCTTAGTAAAGCATCACAAGAATGGAGAAGCATGAATCCTATGTACTCAATCTTGATATGAGGACAATTAATGACAATTAAGGTTATGGGGGGGGGAAGCAGAAAGAGAGAGGGAGGGAGTGGGGTGGGGCCTTAGTGTGTGTCACACTTTATGGGGGCAAGACATGATTGCAAGAGGGACTTTACCTAACAATTGCAATCAGTGTAACTGGCTTATTGTACCCTCAATGAATCCCCAACAATAAAAAAAAAAAGAATAGAAAAAAAAAAAAAAAAAAAAAAAAAAAAAAAAAAGAATTTTTGGCATGGGGTGGCACCTGTGGCTCAGTGGGTAAGGCGCTAACCCCATATACCAAGGGTGACGGGTTCAAACCCAGCCCCAGCCAAACTGCAATGAAAAATAGCCAGGTGTTGTGGTGTGTACCTGTAGTCCCAGCTACTCGGGAAGCTGAGGGAAGAGAATCGCCTAAGCCCTGGAGTTGGAGGTTGCTGTGAGCTGTGACGCCATGGCACTCTACCAAGGGTGGCATGACTCGGCGCCTGTAGCTCAGTGGCTAGGGTGCCAGCCACATACACCGGAGCTGGAGGGTTCGAACCCAGCCCAGGCCTGCCAAACAACAATGACAACTACAACCAAAAAATAACTGTGGCAGGTGCCTGTAGTCCCAGCTACTTGGGAGGCTGAGGCAAGAGAATCACTTAAGCCTAAGAGTTTGAGGTTGCTGTGAGCTGTGATGCCACAGCACTCTATCATGAGTGACAAAGTGAACCTCTGTCTCAAAAAAAACAAAAAGAATTTTTGGCAACTACAAATATTTGAACATAGCAACCATGCCTATATACCTATAAATACTTGGATAAACTATTAGACAGGTCAGAAGCATTCATTAGCTCACTCGCTCATCTGTTTCATTCTTGAGTACTTACTGTGTGGCAGACACTATTATAGTTGGACGGTGTATCTAAATAGTATTTATTAGAATGGAATTTAAATTTAGAAGCAATTCAACAATGATCATCTATTATTACCATAGAAAATTAAGAGATTACCAGCGAACAAAATCTGAACAATCCAACCAATTGAGATACAATAATGAATAGACAGTAAAACTAAAAATGAATATATAATTTGATAACCAAATGAGAAGCAAGCAGGAATAGAAAGGAAATCAACATGCCACACTAAAGGACCAGACATGGGAAAGGTGCCACATGTTCATCTTTTCTTCAGGTAAATTAATGTAATTCAAAACATGTACTGGGGAACAGGCTAAGTATAAAACCATTACATGCTGTGAAGGACAAGTAAACAGCTCACCATGATACGAGGCAAAATACAATAAATGTTAATAACAAAAAACTGTGGGGCAGCGCCTGTGGCTCAAGGAATAGGGCGCGGGCCCCATATATTGGGGGTGGTGGGTTCAAGCCTGGCCCCAGCCAAAACTGGAAAAAAAAAAAAAGGCGATACTTCAAAAGTAGGAAGAATTTATCTGGACTTGGGAAATAAAATTTATAGTAATTTAGTTTCATTATAGGCATTCCTAACTTTAGATAATTGAGATAACAGGCTTTAATTTTAAACTAGTATCACCTCAAACTGACTCATTGTGAAAATACCCAATGTGATAAATAGAAGCATTGAATAGGAAAACAATACAGTAATTACCCAGCTTTATTAGACACTGACTAGAATTTTAACAACCGAGTGCAAACAGAGAACCGTGGGAACAGGAGAAAGTCTGGAAAGGAAGGAAGAGCACCAAAGAAATCTCCACGATGCCACAAAACACTGCTACGTCAGGATTCTAATTCCCAAAGACAGTATTGCAAATATGCTTCCATGATCAACATATTTGCAGAATAAGAGCTAAATCTAGATGTCAGGCCCTAATTTTTAGTGATAAATTTTTGCCAACATATTATGAGTATTTTAAAAAGAAGGCATACCCACATGCTCTGGGCTGCATGTCTGTGTGCCCCCGGTCACTGTGGAAACCCCAGTCCACGAGGCTTTAGGTTTTAGGAGGTGCCCCAAACACCCCCAACACTCCCCTCCAAGCACTGGCTTTCTTCTCTGCAACCCAGGAAGAGCACCCTCACTAGAACCTGACCAGGCTGGCACCCCAATCTCGGGCTTCCTGTGTTCCAGAACTACCAGCAATAGATTTCTATTGTTTAAGTCAACTAGTCTATGGCATTCTTATTATAGTACTCCACACTGACACTGAATTTAGATAACTACTTCAAATACAGACAAATATGGCATGAAATTCAGATAAACAGTTCCTCAATTCCAATTTATTATACATCACAGTATTCTTTCACACAGTAGCATCAAAATGAGTTTGTACACCTACCATAAATTTTCAGTCTTACACTGTACACATATAATATATAAAGTGTGAATATGCAATATATTTCATGGCAAGTATTATGTACTATATTTACATGTTTGTTACACATACTTATGTTTCATTTTTCTTTAAATTATAAAAAATGAGTTATTTTCAAGTAACTGCCATTTTTCTTATTAAAGAGAAAATGCTTTTAGAATTGCCTTGTATCATGGGCTTTTTATTATGCTATATATGAAAGAAGGGATATGATAATGATGAAACATTCTTGATGCATCAGACTGAAAAATTAGACATTTACAGACCATGTCTAAAACTAGGTTCTAATTGGATAATCTTTTGCTCCCTTCACTCTCGTTGTGAAAGATATAAATTTAATTTGGTTGCTGACATGGTCTATTGAACTAAGCACCGAATGGTGGTAAAAAAAATATTTAGAGTTCCAACTTGGTGTACTATTCTAAAAGCAATTCACCAAATGCTCTTGGATAAGTCATAAACTAAATGACTTTCTCTATTTCCTCATCTATAAAATGGAAATAACTGTCTTACCTCCTCAAGGTACTACTCAGATTAACAACTGGGTAAAATACTGTGAAATGGAAAAGGATGAAAATGTTCAGTGAAATTTTAAGTTAAACTTAAGTCATTATTCAATCTGAAAGTTTTGGAAAGTACTTTTCTTTTTTTTTTTTTTTGCAGTTTTTGGCTGGGCCAGGTTTGAACCATGCCACCTCTGGTATATGGGGTCAGCACCCTATTCCTTGAGCCACAGGCGCCGCCCTGGAAAGTACTTCTTAAAATAGAAACTGAATACTCTAATAGCATTTGTTGAAAGATCACCAGACTGATCCAAATCTTCATCTTTCATGGTGTAGAATAGCCTCAAAATAAGTGTGACAACTTATAGTTTAGAACAGAATGCTTTCACTGTGTCCCACGATGTGACCTTTGGTTTTATAATAAAAATCAGGTTCATTTAATCTATAGCACAAGAAAACAATTAAAAGACAAATGACCATCCAAAATGAATTTAGATGTAACAAAATCAGTTTCTAGGTAACAATAGAAATGATACTAAATAAAGTTATTGTTAAATGCAATACTATCTTTCTTCCCCTACATTATGAATTGTGTTTTACAAAAAGTATAGAAATTATTTGAAGACTAATTTGATAGAAATGCTATATTTCATTTTACTTACCTCTTCCTTTTCTCAGTTCTCAAAGATCACACATGCATGCAAACAGCCTTCCTAAAGGAATATGCATTACTTTTGACTCAATCCAACAAGTACTTAGTGAGCCACTACAGTGTTGATCATTCTTCAAAGGTTACACATAATAAAATCTTTCCTGCAACTTCTGCCTGCTGTATTTCAAATGGGTACTGGAGGAGCCAACAACCCAAAAATGCCAATGGAAGGAAACAAAAAAGCCAGAAGAAAAGCCTGCCCTCTCTCTCTCCAGGAAAGGGGCAGCCTAGAGAGACAGGACACTT
Organism: Nycticebus coucang; assembly: GCF_027406575.1. Classification (NCBI taxonomy): domain Eukaryota; kingdom Metazoa; phylum Chordata; class Mammalia; order Primates; family Lorisidae; genus Nycticebus; species Nycticebus coucang. The sequence continues at coordinate 63,361,719 of NC_069784.1, forward strand.
TTTGATAGTAACAACTCCACTCTAGGTAACACACCACAGAAAACACTGCAGCCACCTCCAGACCTGCCCGCAAAGGCCAAGTGGGGAGCCCAGGTGTCTCTCTTCACCAGGCTATAAGGAGGAACCCTTATCCTCACCAGAGCAGGAACAGAGAAGGCTAAGAGGGAAGCCGGGGTAATGAGACACGTCTCACCAAGATGGCAGTGAAGACCAAGGTAGGGCCCTGGACTTCCAGCCCTAGCCCACTGTGAAGAGGCACCTGCCCTTCACTGGGGTGGCGTCCAAGAAGGCCTGGGGCATCAGGACTCATACCTGATGATACTGAAGCTCTCCTCCCCATAGCGTGTCAGTGGGGATCATGTGGGGAGCCTCAACTTCTACTGCCCCCCCTCTACCCCACCTCTGATCTGCAGAGGCCAAGTAGAGAACCTCGGAGTCACAGGGAAGAGACCCTCTCCCCTGCTGGAGTCATGATAGGGAAGGCCTGCTACAACAGAGAATTTCAGTAATCACAAAGTTTCATAATACCCACTATGTCTGGTTTAAAAAAAAAATCATTAAGCAGATCCATAATCAGAAAAAATCTCAACTTGAATATGAAACTATACACTCCTACTTACTTTTTACTTAATTTATAGTTATCCTTTTGTCATTTTTAAATGATTTTTAACTCAGTAGTTTTTAAGGTCTTACATTTCTTTTTTTTTTTTTTTTGTGATTTTTGGCCGGGGCTGGGTTTGAACCCGCCACCTCCGGCATATGGGACCGGTGCCCTACTCCTTGAGCCACAGGCGCCGCCCAGGTCTTACATTTCTTTCATCTATAGTTTTTCAGTCAAGTACACCACAGACGAGCAAAACAAAAACTGCTAAAGGATCCTGCAGCGGGTTGAATAGTGGTCCCCAAAAAGGTATGCCCATGTCCAAATCTCTCAAATCTGTGAATGTGACCTTATTTGGCAAAAGGGTCTTTATAGATAATTAAGTTAAGGATCAGAGAAAATCATCTGGATTACTTGGGTGGGCCCTAAATCCAATAACTGGAATCCTTATAACAGATAGGAGAAGATAAAGACATACAGAGGGAAAGAACGTGAGGACTGAACAGAGAGGTGTAGCCACAAGCCAGGGAAGCCAGCACCCACCAGAAGCTGGAGGAAGCAAACAGCAGATTCTCCCACAGACCCTGGGGAGAGCGGCACTGCCTGTACCTTGACTTGGGATGTCCAGCCTTCAAAACTGAGAGAATGAATTTCTGTTTTAAGCCACCCAGTTAGCTTGTTGTCACTTGTTACAGAAGCCTGGGAAACTAATATAAACCCCTTCTATAATTTCATTTGAAAGGCAAATCATGGCTTTTTGTTTTCTTTTTTTTTTTTTTTTTAGAGACAGAGTGTTACTTTGTTACCCTTGGTAGAGTGTGGTGGCGTCACAGCTCACAGCAACCTCCAGCTCTTGGGCTTAGAAGATTCTCTTACCTCAGCCTCCCAAGTAGCTGGGACTACAGGCGCCACCACAACACGGGGCTATTTTTCTTTTGGTTGCAGTTTGGCCAGGGCCGGGTTCAAACGGCCACCCTCAGTATAGGGGGCTGGCGCCCTACTCACTGAGCCACAAGTACTGCTCCCAAATAATAGCTTTTTTTTTTTTTTTTTTGGCCTTTTAGGAATGAACGATTTATTGAAAATAATGCATCTGGGGCCAAAATAATGGCTTTTTAACTTGATTTGCTTTACAAGTGTGTTTAAATACCTTTAAAGGATAAAAAGAAAATACTTGCATTAAGTATGCTTTCTTATGTTAAATTATGCCATCACGTGGAGAAGAGGAAATATAAAATAATCTGAATGATTACCAAGGAGTACTAGGTCACCTCATGTGCTAAAATATAAGTACATCCATGATCATTAAGAAGGAACAGGCGGGGCAGCACCTGTGGCTCAGTGAGTAGAGCACCGGCTCCATATACTGAGAGTGGCGGGTTGAAACCTGGCCCCTGACAAACTCCAACAAAAAAAAAATAGCGGGTATTGTGGTAGGCGCCTGCAGTCCCCAGGGTGAGGCAAGAGAACTACCTAAGCCCAAGAGCTGGAGGTTGCTGTGAGCTGTGATGCTACAGCACTCTACCGAGGGCAACAAAGTGAGACTCTGCCTCTAAAAAAAAACAGAAGGAACAGGCAGTATGACAGCCAGTCACACCACAGAGCAGCAGGCCTAGAACAGAGACTGAAGAAGCCCTAACCAGTATGAACACTTACAAGGAAATTTCAACTAAGTACAGAGGCTGAATATGAGTTACCCTGACAGTAAAGAGCTCCTGGTGACCTAGTCTCAGGGTGACACTCACGTTTTGATGGGTTTTATTTCCAGGCTTTCCATGAGGTTCTCACCCAGAGGATCCAAGAAAAATACCCTCGGGTATAGGACAGTGGGAGAAGAATAACTACAGGCGTGCATATCTGACACTGTAGGTAACAAAGGACGACCATGACGGCAGTCCCCCAATCCCACAAGATGACAAAGGCGCTAACAGCATGTCTCATCAGTGCATTACTCGTGTTTGTGGTGATACCGCTGAAGCAGACCCACTGTGCTATCAATTGCATGAAAGAACAGCACTATAATGATGTACAGTACACAGCACTTGGTAACGACTACTGTCACTGGTTTATGTATTTACTCTTACTATATTTTCTATCATTTTAGAGTGTAGTCCTACTTATTAAAAAAAAAAAAGTGAAATGTAAATCAGCCTTCGCAGGTCCTTTAGGAGATATCCAGACGAGGACACCGTCCACCATAGATGACAGTTCCACGTGAGTCACTGCCCCTGCAGACTCCCCTCCCAGTGGGACGCGAGACAGTGATGCTCACAACCTGGCATTGTGCAAGCCTAGGCTAATGTGTGTGCTATGTCTTAGTTTTTAACAAAAAAGTTTAAAAATAAAATTAAAAAACAAAAGATTTTGAAAATACGAAAAAGCCCATAGAATAAGGATATAAAGACAAACAGTTTTGTATAGCTATACAATTTGTGTTTTAAACTAATAATTTTATAAGAGAGTCAAAAAGTTTAAAAAAAACAAACTTAGAAGTTCATATAGGAAAAAAGATATAACAAGCTAAGGTTAATTTATTACAGAATAAAATCTGTTTTAATAGATTTAGTGTAGCTTACGTGTATAATGTTTATGAAATCTACAGCAGTGTACAGGGACACCCTAGGCCTTCACATTCACCCACCACTCACTCACTGACTCATCCAGAACAACCCCCAGTCCTGCAAGATGCATTTACTATGAGTGCCCATACAGGCGTTACATTTGTTTTCTTTCATACCACATTTTTACTATACCTTTTCTATGTTTAGATATGTTAAATAAGCAAATATTTACCACTGTGTTACCGATACCTATAGTATTCAGTACAGTAACATGTGTACAGTTCTGTAACTCAGGAGCAGTAGGCTACACACCATACATTCTAGGTATGTGGGAGTCTATACCTCTCGGATTCTGATCCAGAAGAAATCTCCTAAGGACACTCCAATGCATTACTATGTTTGGGAATATGCCCAGCTTGTTCATCAGAACAAAGGCTTGTTCTCAGGGAAAACTACTTTACCAGAGGTTTATCTAACCTGGGCAAAAGGAAAGTAACAAAGCAGAACCAGCTCCATCTAGCTTTCTGTCTCTTGGAGAAATCCCAAACAAACAAACAAACAAACAAAAGGCTAAGAAACACTTCCAAAGTTCACAGCCTAGGAATGGAGGCTCCTTAAAAGTTTGATACTTTGTAATAAGATGGTAGAACATTTTTGTTCCCTGACACCTTATCACTAATCAAAAGTGCTCTGGTATAATTAAACTGGTTTACAAATGACAGAGCTGCAAGACAGACTCCATTTAAGAGCAGTTTCATAGGGAAATCCAAAGACAACAAAGGAAAGAAACACACACACACACCATAAAAACAAGGACAAAACAAGAACAAAACAAAAAGCAGCCCATGGCACGTGCACATGCAGTATAAAAGTAAAGACAGCCCAACTCCTAGCCAGGCTGAAATAAACCTCAAACTAAAGACCTATTTCCCACAGCTCCTATTATAAAATATATTACATCTAGCATTCAAGAAGAAAACCGTGAGGTATATGAAAGGGTAGGAAAAATGGTACTCTCAAGAGACAAAGTAAACATCTGAACCAGACTCAGATATAAGACAGATTATGAAGACTGGGACTTAAAAATAACTATGATTAATGTTAAGAACTTTAATGAATAGACAATAGGTAAGAACAGATAGGTAATTTAAGTAGAGAGAAGGAAATTCTAAGAATAAATGAAATGAAAATATAGGTGCGACAGAAGAAAAAATAAACTGGACTTTACAAAAAAAATTTAAATTTGTGTATAAGAAGATACTGTCAGTACGCTGGGGGCAGTAGCTCACCCCTGTAATCCCAGCACTCTGAGAAGCCGAGGCCCATAGATTGCTTGAGCTCAGGAGTTCAGACCAGCCTAAGCAGGTCTCTACTAAAAATAGAAAAACTGGGCAGGCATTGTACTAGGGGCCTATAGTCCCAGTTACTCAGGATGCTGAGGCAAGAGGATCATTTGAGCCCAAGAAGTTTGAAGTTGCTGTGAGCTATGATGCTGTCACAGCATGCTACCTAGGGCCTACTTAGGGTGACAGTGATACTCTGTCTCAAAAAAAATAAAAAAGATACTATCAGTAGAACTAAAGGCAACCCGTAGAATGGGGGAAAATATTTGTAAATTATTTATCTGATATGAAGTTAGCATCAGGAGTATTATTAGTCAACCCTTGAATAACACAGAGGTTAGGAGTGCCAACTCCCTCAGTCAAAAAATCTGAATATAACTTTTGACTTTTTTTTAATGTCATATTAATATAAGGGTACATACAATTAGGTTACATTGTTTGTGTTTGTTAGGTAAAGTCCAAGTTGTAGTTAAGCCTTTCACGCAGGTGTGCCATATACCCCTACATTGTGCCCATTAGGTGAGAGCTTACCAAACCCTCTCCCTTCTCCTCCCTCGGCCCCTTCTTGAATTTGATTGTGTTTTTCTCTTTTGTAGGTGTGTAGTTGTTCATCTACTAGTTTCATATTAGTACACTGCATGCTTGCTTTTCCCATTCTCGAGATACTTTACTGAGGAGAATGTTCTTTGACTCCATCCAGGTTAATACAAAAAATATGAAGTCATCATCTTTCTTTACAGCTGAATAGTATTCCATGGTAGACACATACCAGTTTATTTATCTATTTGTGAGTTGATGAGAAGTTGGGTGGTTTCGTGGTGACTGTGAATAGAGCTGTGATAAATACTCTAGTGGAAAATTAATGAAGACAGCAATGGCTACTTTATAGACTTACTGTGATGAACTGAAATGATGAATATAAACTGATTAGTACAAAGCCTGGAAATACTTTGTTAGTAACCCTTCTCCTTTTGTTTTTTCCAAATGAACTAAAGTTACCATTATTTAAGTAACATTACAATTTGCATTTGCCACCACACAATAGATTTCATCATCAAGTAAACTTCTATGAGTTCATAAAACTTATGCACATTTTCCTATATATTTTAACTTATTTCTAGATTACTTATTATAATGGATACGCTTTGCAAATAGTTGTTACATTGTATTGTCTAGGGAATAATGACAAGAAAATAAAATCTGTGCTGGGTTATCACAGATGCAATTTTTTCTGGAATAATTTCAAAGTGAGGTTGGTTGAACCAACAACAGCAGAACACACAAATGTGGAGGGCTAATTATATTTTAAATTAATGATGTGGTGTCTTTATCATAAACAAAATTGAAATATATCCTATTTCATTAATATGTTATATACTGTTTTTTATTTTGCAAAAATAAATTTTGACTTAAAATTATATATTTGAAGCATTATAATAATAATAGCAACATGTTACTGACTAGGACGTGCAGGCAATAGACCAGGCACGTTTATTATTTCTAATCCTTAAAGCCTGCAAGGTAATTATTGTGATCTCCATTTTATTGATGAAAAAACTAAGTTTTAAGATGCCAAGTAATTTACTGAGGATTAAATTACTAAACATGCCAGGTAACTTAACTCAAGATCATACTACTAAAAGATAAAGTGAAGATGCCAACTCAAATCTATCTGATTCCAAGGCCTACGCTCTTTCTGTTCTGATATACATTACATTTACTTTATTAATTTTAACAACTTCAAAGAAAATAATTCATCCTTATTTTTCTCAACTTTGAAAATTAATTAAAATTTGGCTTCTTACCAATGATCCATAAAGTAGGTGCAACCCTAACATGATACTAGATTCAAGGGAAAAAAAGGATTTTACCCATTACCAAAACTAAAAGAATATAATTAAATTTGTTCCTTTATTCTTTCAAAAGCATTATCCCAGGGAACAACCTTTTCTAGAGAATCCTGGTTTTTATGAACAATAAAAATTTTATTTACAGTTTAACTCATACTCATTGATCCATTTACTCAACAAATACTTGCTGTACCACACATTTGTAAATAGTAAATACTCCATAAATTTCAATATAATGTGCAACTACAGTTCTAAGTGGTTACATATCTATCTGTGGGCCACTACGAAAAGTTCTGAGACAACGTTATCCATCATTTCACTTCCAAGATACTCAGTTAACAGCATCCTTTCTAATTCACCCGTGCAAGTTTCAACTTGCTCTCCTTATTGGGTTGCTGGGAGGGCTTCACTTGTTTCTATATACGTGTGGTTTTTACATTTCCTGATTTTTTGTGTGCCTCAAAACTTTTGTAATGACCCATGTAACAAGTAGTTATATATCTATAACGAGATAAAACCAGGAACCACTGCTTAATGCGTTTAAATAATGTGACTCTCTATTCTCATTTACTGTGACTTCCTATCTCTTCTGTCATTTACCCACAATCAAATAAAACCATAGGCAACATTTCAAAAAGTATATTATTTCACATCTTTATATTCTGGACCTACAGTTTCCACTCTTAGGAAAGTCCTACTTGGTCTTTCACTTAGTAAATTATCTTTCAAGACTCGGAGGGGAGAAGGGGTGCAAACAAAGAGAGAATGGCTAAAGAACACAAAAACACAATTAGATAGAAAGAATATGATCTAGTGTCTGGTACACAACATAGCAATTAAATTGAATAATAATCTATTGTATATTTCAAAATTACTGAAAGGCTGGAATTAGAGAATATTATCATTCTTTGTGTTCCTAACACAAAGAAATGATAATATCCCAACTACTCTGATTTGATCATTACACATAATATGCTTGCATGAAAACTACTATGTATCCACAGTAACTTAAAACTTTTAAAAGACTCGCAAATGTTATCTATGCCCAATTCTTATACTGGATAATTTCTGTCTCAAAATATTTTTCACTTTACATTAGATTAGAATACTTGATAGAAAGTACTACAGTTACTTGCCTTGGGTTTCTCTCAACTAAATTATACGTTCTTTGAGAGCAAAGATTCTCCTCTCCTTTTTATATGTCCTAAAATACAGTACAGTGTCTGGATATATTAAATTTTTAATAAATGCTCACTGAATAAAGAAAATAGGAAGGGAAATAAAATGCCAACATTTATGGAGTACAAACTTTGCGTCAGGCAACATACCCTTTGCATTTGCATATATTATTTTAATTAATGAATGACTGACAGAATAGAAAAAAATGAATATATTTTGAATATTATTAACACCCATTAAAAAAAACAAATAGAAAGTTCATTATCCATGGACCTGTTAATAATTCTAATGGCTATGTTCCTTGTTAATTATAAGACAATTTTGCCCTGGCAAAAAATAACAAGAGCTCATCAGGTTGACATTAACAAAATGCTCAGTTGTGAGGAGAGAAAAAAAGATGGTGTCCGAGTAACAGCTTCTGTGCAGCCAGGCACAGTGAGAGTGGTGAGAGAAGACGCCAGGCATCTCTGGCCAGTGGGTTTTGACCAGAGGCTTCACTTTGGTGACCCAGGAAGCCGGTGAGAGACTTCTGTCCCACGAGGAGGACAGAAGCGGTGGAAAATCTGGCAAGTGGTAGGTGCATTTGTTCGGAGGCTGCCTGCAGCTGTATCCATAGCAACAGCAAGACTGCAAGCAGGAAAAGCTTTACCTGTGGGCTGTTTTGGTTTTCTTGGACTTGGGCACTCGATTGAACTGCCTTGAAGATCTTGGGCCGCTGTGTGCGCAGACTACTTTAGGCATTGTCAGGGGCACCTGGTCTGGAACGCTGAGCTGGAAGGGAACTAACATTGTTCAGCTGTGGGCTGCCTGCACAGCTGCTGTGGGAGAGCTGCCCCTGTGTGTTGCAGCGCAGAGATCAGCCAGGAGACTTTGGGTGAGCAATCTAGTGACTGAGCTGCCCTAAGGAGGGTACTGAGACACTAGGGAAGTGCGGAGTTCCAAGTGTGGCAGATTAACAGCCTTGGCCCTCAGGGGCATAGTGGGAGTCTGGACTTGGTGCACTGGATTAGCAGCCAGCCACACTGGGAGAGATCCCAGGGATAAGTGCTTTCCTTGCAAAGCTTCTGCTTGGGCAAGGTTCATAGTTTGGAGTGCCTTTCAAGTGGGCTGAGGACATTTTTGGGCTCCCAAGCCTGCGGGGTCTGAGAGATCAGCAGAGGCTTCCAGTCTCCATCTCATACAGCTGTATTAACATTGTGATTAACATCTTATACCTCAGAAGATCACTTGCTGCGCGGACAATATTAAGCAAGATATATATACTATTTGGTTCTTCAGTTTGGGAGTTTTGGAGTTTTGCATTTTTTGTTTGTTTGCTCTTTTTCTTAATTTAAACATTTTTCCCTGGTATTTTTCTTGTTTTTTTTTTTTTTCACTATCCTAGTTTAAATACACTTTTTCATTTTTGCCTTCTATAACAATTAGAATTTCATTTTTGCCAATGCTTCTGCCCCTATTATTTGTTTGTTTGTTTTTCCTCCAGTGTTACCACATAAGGGTTCTTGCTTGTTTACTTTGGTTTGATTTATAGTATTTTTGGCTTTCCTCTATACCTGGTAGAGGCGGGGTACTGTGTTTGAGGTGGGGTACTGTGTTTGATCCGGCTGGCAATGAGCTGTTGACCTCAAGGGAATCACCCAACCCAGCACCCGCAGCGGTGGGGGGTCTTTAAGGTTGGGTCATAGTACCCTACCATACACCTACATTACTCCTGTTTCTTTCTTTCAGTGCCTTTCCTTTTTTTGTCAATATTTCCTTTTACTAACCCCCTCTTCTTTCTGTTTTTTCTGTCTTTTTTAAATCTTTTTTTTTTTTTTTTTGGGCCGGGGCTGGGTTTGAACCTGCCACCTCTGGCATATGGGACCGGTGCCCTAGCCACTTGACCACAGATGCCGCCCCTCTTTTTTAAATCTTTTTTCCCTTCTTGCTCTTCAATTTTCTCATCCTTATGGTCCCCTACCAAAAGAACTCATTAAAACTTTAAAGAGCAAGAAGAAGTGAAAGAATAATTAGGGTAAGGAAACAGATACAAAAAAACACTCAGGAAGAAGAATCAGCAGAAAAATCCTGGTAACATGAAATACCAGTCCAGAGTAACCCCTTCTAGGTATCACAAGGTAGCTACAGCAGAGGACTCCTCCTATAAAGAAATGTTAGAAATGACAGAAGGAGAATTTAAAATACAGATGATGAAAACAATGAAGGAAATTGCTGAGAAAGTAAAAATAACCATAAGGAAATCCAAAAACAGAATCAAATAAGAGATGAAAGATATGAAGAATATAAAAAGGATATAGCAGAGCTGAAGGAACAGAAGCAGTCAATTAGGGAACTTAAAGATGCAATAGAAAGTATCAACAATAGATTAGATCATGCAGAAGAAAGAATCTCAGAGGTAGAGGACAAAGTTCTTGAGATAACTCAGATAGTTAAAGAGGCAGAAAAGAACAGAGAGAAAGCAGAACATTCACTGACAGAATTATGGGACTCTATGAAGCGTTCAAACATACGAGTTATAGGTAACCCAGAAGGGGAAGAAGAATGCCCCAGAGGAATGGAAGCCATTCTAGAGAATATTATAAATGAAAATTTCCCTAATGTCACCAAAGATTCTGACATACACCTTTCAGAGGGATATCGGTCCCCTGGTCGCCGCAATTCAAATAGAGCTTCTCCAAGGCACATTGTGATGAATCTATCTAAAGTCAAGACAAAGGTAAAAATTTTGCAAGCTGCCAGGAATAAGCACCAACTGACCTACAGGGGCAAACCTATCAGAGTCACCATAGACTTCTCTAATGAAACTTTTCAGGCCAGAAGACAATGGTCATCTGTCTTTAATCTACTTAAACAGAACAACTTCCATTCCAGAATTTTATATCCCACTAAGCTAAGCTTTAAAATTGGCAGAGAAATCAAATATTTTATTGATATGCAAACATTGAGGAAATTTGTCACAAGACCAGCTTTATAGGAAATATTTCAACTTGTTCTACATACTGACCATCACAATGGACCTTCAGCAAAGTAAACACCCAGAAATTAAAGGACAGAACCTAGTTTCCACAATGATGCAAAAGAAACACTAAGCAATGGACTTTCACAAAATAAGATGAATAGAACGCTACAACACTTATCAATTATCTCAATAAACGTCAATGGCTTGAATTCCCCACTGAAGAGGCACAGTTGGCTGACTGGATTAAAAAGCAGAAGCCATCTATTTGCTATCTGCAGGAAACACACCTCACATCAAAAGACAAATTAAAACTCAGAGTTAAAGGTTGGCAGTCAATTTTTCAGGTATCACGAAAACGGAACAGAAGAAAAGCGGGGTTACAATCTTATTTTCAGATCCATGTGGATTTAAAGCAAGTAAAGTCAAAAAAGACGATGATGGTCACTTCACATTGGTCAAGGGAAAAATACAACAAGAAGACATTTCAATTCTAAATATTTATGCACCCAATTAAATGCTTCCAGATTCTTGAAACAGACTTTGCTTAGTTTGAGCAATATGATATCCTATAACACCATAGTATTGGGAGACTTTAATACCCCTCTCTCAGAGCTGGACAGATCCTCTAAATAGAAATTAAACAAATATTTTAGAGATTTAAATGAGATCCTAAACAACTGTGCTTGATAGACATATATAGAACACTCCATCCCAAAGATAAAGAATATACATTCTTCTCATCATCCCATGGAACATTCTCCAAAATTGATCATATCCTAGGACACAAAACAAACCTCAATAGAATCAAAAGAATTGAAATTCTACCTTGCATCATCTCAGACCACAAGGCACTAAAAGTGGAACTCAACTCCAACAAAAATGCTCAACCTCACACAAAGGCATGGAAGTTAAACAACCTTATGCTGAATGACAGTTGGGTGTGGAAAGAAATAAAAAGGAAATAATTAACTTCCTTGAGTATAACAACAATGAAGACACAAGTTTTTAAAACTAATAGTATACAGGAAAAGCAGTCCTAAGAGGGAAATTCATCTGTTTAGAAGCTTACATTCAAAAAACAAAGAGAGTACATCAAGAAACTCGCAAGCCATCAGATGGAATAGGAAAAAGAAGAAAAATCTAAGCCTGAATCCAGCAGAACAAAAGAAATATCCAAAATTAAATCAGAGATTAATGAAACTGAAAACAAAAGAATCATTCAGAAAATTAATGAAACAAGAAGTTGGTTTTTTGAAAAACTAAATAAAATAGATAAACCTTTGGCCAGACTAACGAGAAATAGAAAAGTAAAATCTCTAGTAACCTCAATCAGAAATGATAAAGGGGAAATAACAACTGATGCCATAGATATACAAGAGATTATCTCTGAATACTACCGGAAACTCTATGCCCAGAAATTCGACAACATGAAGGAAATGGATCAATATTTGGAATCACATTCTCTCTCTAGACTTACTCCAGATAAAATAGATCTCCTGAACAGGCTAATTTCAAGCACTGAGATCAAAGAAACAATAAAAAATCTTCAAACAAAAAAAATGCCCTGGTACAGATGTCTTCATACCAGAATTTTATCAAACCTTCCAAGAAGAGCTTATTCCTATATTGTAGAAATTATTCCAAAAAATTGAGAAGGAAGGAATCTTCCCCAACACCTTCTATGAAGAAAACATCACTCTGATACCAAAACCAGGAAAAGACCCAACTAAAAAGGAGAATGTCAGACCAATTTCACTAATGAATATAGATGCAAAAATTCTCAACAAAATCTTAGCCAACACATTACAGCTTATCATCAAAAAAGTCATTCATCATGATCAAGTAGGTTTCATCCCAGGAATCCAAGGCTGATTTAATATACGCAAGTCTATAAATGTTATTCACTGTATCAACAGAAGTAAAACGAAAAACTATTTGACAAAATCCAGCATCCTTTTGTAATTAGAACGCCGAGGAGTATAGGCATAGGTGGCACATTTCTGAAACTCATCGAAGCTATTTATGACAAACCCACAGCCAATATTTTACTGAATGGAGTAAAACTGAAAGCTTTTCCTCTTAGAACTGGAACCAGACAAGGTTGTCCTCTGTCATCATTACTATTCAACATAGTGCTGGAAGTTCTAGCCAATACAATCAGGCAAGACAAGGAAATAAAGGGAATCCAAATCAGAGCAGAGTAGGTAAAACTCTCCCTCTTTGCTGATGATATGATGTTATACTTAGAGAACCCTGAAGACTCAACCACAAGACTCTTGGGTCATTAAAAAAACACAGTAATGTTTCAGGATATAAAATCAAGGTCCACAAGTCAGTTGCTTTTGTATATGCCAACAACAGCCAAGATGAGATGTTAATTAAAGACACAACTCCCTTTACCAGAGCCCCAAAGAAAATTAAATACTTAGGAATTTACCTAACAAAAGAGGTGAAAGACCTCTATAAAGAAAATTATGTAACCTTAAGAAAGGAAATAGCAGAGGACCTTAACAAATGGAAGAACATACCATGCTCATGGCTGGGAAGAATCAACATTGTTAAAATGTCTATACTTCCCAGAGCAATTTACTGATTCAATGCCATCCCTATTAAAATACCAACATCCTATTTTCAAGACTTGCAAAAAATGATTCTGCGTTTTGTATGGAACCAGAAAAAAACTCGCACTGCTAAGGCAGTTCTTAGAAATAAAAACAAAGCCAGGGTTATCACTATACAGGATGTTAGGCTGTATTACAAGGCCATAGTGGTCAAGACAGCATGGTACTGGCACAAAAATAGAGACATAGACACTTGGAATCAAATAGAAAACCAGGAAATGAAATCAACAACTTATGGCCACCTAATCTTCGATAAACCAAACAAAAGCGTCCACTGGGGGAAAGATTCTCTATTCAATAAATGGTGCTGGGAGAATTGGATAGCCACATGTAAAAGACTGAAACTGGACCTATACCTTTCTCCACTCACAAAAATCAATTCAAGATGGATAAAGGACTTAAATTTAAGGCATGAAACAATAAAAATCCTTAAAAAAAAGAATAGGAAAAACACTGGAAGATATCAGTCTGGGGAAAGATTTTATGAGGAAGATTGCCATGGCAATAGCAACAATAGCAATAATAAACAAATGGGATTTAATTAAATTGAAAAGTTTTTGTACAGCCAAGGAGACAACAACCAAAGCAAATAGACAACCTACCCAATGGGAAAGGATATTTGCATATTTTGAATCAAACAAACACTTAATAACCAGAACTTCTATTAATTCACAAGAAAAAAATCAACAATCCCATACGTCAATGCGGAAGAGAGATGAATAGAATCTTCTCCAAAGAAGACAGACAAATGGCTAACAAACATATGAAAAATGCTCATCATCCCTAATTATTAGAGAAATGCAGATTAAAACCACCCTGAGATAACACCTAACCCCAGTGAGAATGGCCTATGTCACAAAATCTCAAAACTACAGATGCTGGCACGGTTGTGGAGAGAAAGGAACACTTTTACACTGCTGGTGGGACTGCAAACTAATACAACCTTTTTGGAAGGAAGTATGGAGAAACCTCAAAGAATTCAACCTAGACCTCCCGTTTGATCCTGCAATCTCATTACTGGGCATCTATCCAGAAGGAAAAAAAAAACCTTTTATTATAAAGACACCTGTACTAGGCTGTTTATTGCAGCCCAATCTACAATTGCCTAAATGTGGAAACAACCAAACTGTCCTTCAACCCAGGAATGGATCAGTAAGCTGTGGTATATGTATACAATGGAATATTATTCAGTCAATAAAAAAAATGGAGATTTTTCAGCATTTGTACTAACCTGGATGGAGGTGGAACACATTATTCTTAGTGAAGCATCACGGGAGTGGAGAAGTATGAATCCTATGTACTCAATTTTGATTTGAAGACAATTAATCACAATTAATGACATGGTGGGGCATGGGGGAAGGGGAGAGCAGACAGAGAAGGAGGGAAGGGCTGAGGGAAAGGAAAAGAAGAAAAAAAGAACAAGAAAAGAAAATGGTGACTAATTTTCACCATTAAATTGGTTTTTATTTTGACCAAAGTATATTACTTAAACATTAATGTTAAACTCAACATGTTCATATGTTGTTTAAGATATTGTATCATCATTTATAAGTGACATATGTTTGTAATTTCTTCTTTATAATAATATATTTTCTCCAACTTTAATATCAGGTGTACCCAGATCAAGTAGAATGATTTTGATGTATTTCTTCTTTTTCTACTGTCTATAAGATTTAGCATGATCTGTTTTTTTGAAATTATCTTTTACTTGTATTTATATTAGTTGTCTATTTTTTGATACTTAAAAAAAAATAAGTTAACTGATGACTCCATACTGAATCTCAGAGTCAAAGCATTCTATAATAGACATACTCTTATTTGACAATGTGAACATTACTTTCTTTGCATTATTATTATTATTGCTTAATATTTCAATGAAGCAATTGTCTGATTCCTTTTCTGAATGTCTTTATGTTCATTCGTTCTTTACAAGGTTTTTGTTTCTAATCCTTATCTTAAACATTGTTATTGTTATTAAATTTTAAGTCTTTTTAATTTTGTGAAGGCAAAAAAAATGGAAACCAAATTAACACATGTATATGTAAAAATAAAAATTTAAAAAAATGCTCAGTTGCTAAATTATCTAGTAATACAGTATTGAAACCTACTATCACAACTTGTGCTTTGGTTCACTCGTTATCATCTGCCCACCATGACTTTGACAAGGTCACACTGTAGTCTCTTAGAAGGCCAAGTCCTCAGCTTTCTGCTGGGCCTCTGACCCTAAGGAGCAGACCGACGCAGTTTTCCTTATCTCAGCAATTTCTGTCCACCGATATGTACAGCTTTGCCAATCTCCTCAGACGCACAACATTCATCTCTCTGTCCCTTGATGTATTTGTTTCCTAAGTCTTCCCTGCCTCCTAAATAAATAGGTTGCTGAAAAATGCAGGCTTCTTTAATCTAATGCTGACCACACTAAGTTACTGGGCCAGTATTAGAAAGTCCAGCATTTCCCTATTCATCACATGGAAACTGTCCTTTCAGTATGTAAAGAAAGTCAAAACTACGGTGATGAAAGTGTACCACAGTCATGACGCTTTGGTAAAGCTTTAGTTTACTGTAAAGAAGTCAGTTAAGCTATCCTAATTTCTTCATTCTTGTGAAGCACCATAAGTTGGGGGTTTGAGGACCTTCATTAATTACCATTTTGCCCCACCCCCAATATGTCATGCAACTCTCCCAACCCTTTTCTCACCTGAAAATGAGATGACCTCAAAAGTAACTTTCTGCTCCCACTTTTTACGATGGACCATTTAAAATTGATTTGCACTATTCATAATTTACGTATTTACAAATCTGCCTACTTGTTAAAATCTATTTGTAACCCCAAATTAATACTTGTAGCACTTTCATGACCTTTTGCAGACCTATACAGAGCAGTAAAAAGTTAGAATCATCTAATGTGTGTGTTCCTGACTGAGTAGAACAAAGCAGCAATGCTTTGCTTGTTGTTTTAGCTCTCATACCGAAAACAGGTGTCCCGTTTAGTGCCATTTTGAACTAAATAATGAATTGTCTTATATGGTAAAGAAAAAATAACTATTTACTTAGAATTCCAGATTCTAAGAATAAGAATAAAGACTGTCACTAAAAACAACTGAATTTGCTACCAGCACAGCCAAAAGAAGTGTTAAAGTATGTAACTAGTAACAGAAATTTAGTAATTCCACATTGAAAGTCTCAAATAATAAAAGAAATATATGTAAATATGTAGGAAATGGAATGGAATACCAATTGTATGTAACAAAAATAATGCAGTACTGTGGGCTTTAATAAAAGGAATAAAAAAAAAGTTAACAGTAAGATGTAGAGAGCAGGCCATGGGAAGGCAGGGCCCTCACAGCCTGGGGAACATTCAGGGAATGAACCCCCCAACTGCTTCTCCTCCTTTCCCAAAACAACCATATTTCTTTCTTCATGTTCCCTCACCAGAAGTCACATAGCTCTTTGTCTTGGTAATTTTTAGGAAGTATGCAGAAATCCTTGTGATCTTTCCCTTTTTACTTCTTACTATATGTTAATGAAGTTAAGTAGAAACCATTAACAGGATGATTTGTCTTTGTTAAAGTTATTTACATTTTCTAATCATATTGTAAGACCAAAGATATGTCTATTGTCTATGCTACTTCCCCATAGACATCCCTGCTGAGATACTATAAAATAAAGCTGACTTTGTGCTTTGGTGCTGGCTGCAGCCATCAGCTCAGTCAGACCTCCTCATCTATCTTTCGTCTCTGTGTCTTCTCTTGTGCTGTATTTTCCTCAATCTCCACCACTTCCACTCTGGTTCATTCCCCTTCTCCATGCGTGTTTGTCATAGTAAGAAATAAATTAGAAAAGTATAGTTAGAATTATAATTTTTGGACAAAGATGTTAACTTTAAATTAATGAGTTAAATATGCATATGCTAAGATTTCTAGAGTAATGACCAAAGGGCGGGGGGGGAGGGGCCAAACTATTACTTTCAATTGTACAGAAAAAAAAATGAGAAAAAAATCAAAATAAAAGGCAAGAAAGATGAGGGAAAATGATAGAAAAGGTAGAACACACAACACAAGAAAAGATGACTTTGTCTTCAATGACTTTTCTAGGTATTATAAAGTATTATCTTCTCCAGAGCATTTGTTGTCCTATTAATAAAAATTAAAATGTTTTCATGTTTTATATTTCATTTTTGCATTTCATGTGTTTAAGATAAGAAAGTGTCTGAGTTCCTGCAATATTTTATTCACATTAACAGTCCAGCATTTGTCATACTGACAGTCATTTATATTTGTCATCACTGTCAGGTTATGCACTCCCTTCAGGACAGGGCTTATCCATCTTCTTACTCCTAGGTGGTTTTCAATAAACGCTTACTGAATAAATCCTTTATAGCTAGCACTGCTACTTATAATGCTGAAAGGTTAAAAGTAAATGGAAGACAACCAAGAGTGAATTTTTTAGATTCTGAAAAAGATGAATAAAGGTCTTTGTTCCATAGTAATTAATTCATGTAATTTACAATTAATTTATTCTAAACTCCCTTGAGACCACAGAATGTGGTGTATACCGGGGTCCTCAAACTTTTTAACCAAGGGGCCAGTTCACTATCCCTCAAACCGTTGGAGGGCCAGACTATAGTTAAAAAAAAAAAAAAAAACATGAACAAATTCCTATGCACACTGCACATATTTTATTTTGAAGTAAAAAAACAAAACAGGAACAAATATAATCACACCACCACATGTGACCCGCGGGCCATAGTTTGAGGACCCCTGGAACAAACCCACAGTTATATGCCCATGCAAATTTTAAATCTAAACACTACATATTCCAGTCCAACTTATAAAAATTAAAATTATCAAAAAATTGGTAAATTTGATGTAATTTGAAGAAGTCATGTAACTGCATAATGGTTGCTAAAAATACTCTTTTTTTTTGAGACACAGTCTCACTATGTCGCCCCTGGTAGAGTGCCGTGGTGTCACAGCTCACAACAACCTCAAACTCTTGGGCATAGGTGATTCTCTTGCCACAGCCTCCCAAATAGCTGGGACTACAGGCACCTACCACAACGCCTGGCTATTTTTTGACTGCAGTTGTCATTGTTGTTTAACAGGCTCGGACCAGGTTCAAACCTACCGGCCTCAGTGTATGTGGTTGGTGCCCTATTCATTGACTTACGGGCAAGGCATCTAAAAATATCCTTAATATTAACATGTTAACAATATATAATTTAGATTATCAGTTTTCAAACATTAAATGAAAATAAAATGAATTTATTAAAACATTACAAAATTTACTTTTCATTTGATGACTGAAACATGTGTCTGAAACCTGGAATGGCTTCTATTTTATATGAATATAAAATATCTCTGAGCTGTAAATACTGAAACCCTCCAGTTGATAGGGGCTTCTAATTAAAAGGATACAAGTTATTAAATCTGTAGTATTTATATTGAATAATGCTAGGGCAGTATTAGGCACTTAAAAAATCTAAGTCTATATTGCTATTATGTACTGGAATGCATTTCTTATGATTAAGCATAATATTTTAAAATAAAAATCATAAATAACAGGTGCCAATGTAATAAAATTAATATATTAAAAACAACCACTAGCTCCACTATATGCAGCTCTGCAAAAGTCTTACCTCATAAATGTTCCTACTATCCCATTATTTAAGACCTGGGAGTCTACTTTGCTAAAACAGTTTTTTGATGTACACAAAGAATAAAGTCAACCTCTTCCATACCCTTCTCCAATATTCTCTCCCCTGAGATTCAAATCTTAATATGAGCTTCATTTTCCAGAGATAAAAGGACTACATTAGCAATGACGTGCCCTGGCTTTTTTTCTTTTTATAATAAATTACCATATTTATATTTTGAAGCTGTCATATGCTAGAGGATATTGAATATCCTCTCATCGCAATTAACTCTTTATACTAAATTAAATGACTTAGTTCAAAACAAACTGTTATTTTCAATTATTTTAATAATCAGAAACATTTCATTTATCCCAGTGGTTCTCAACCTGTGGGTTGAGACCCACAGGAACTGTCTTAAAGGGCTGTAGCATTAGGAAGGTTGAGAACCACTGATTTATCCTGATTTTAATTAAGAAATGTATAGTGGCTAAAACACTTAACTCTTTCCTCCCTTTATCATTAAGATGTAAACAAAAATTTGAACTTAGAATGTTTAGCAATAAATATATAGCAACTTCATAAATACTTTAAGTCAAATCCTAATACACCAAACTGTAACGAATTGCTAATTTTTTTAATTCCAACTTGCAATTATATCAAATATAAGCCACTAGACTACAACATAATTATTTTATTTTAGTAAGGCTTAGTATTATTTTGATCATAACCAACTGTTTTTGAGAGACTAACATAACACCAGGGATTTGAGCATGTACATAGGATAAAGTGAGAAAGAGAAATGTGAAGTAAACAGGGATACTCTAGTTTTCAAGCTTTCATAATCTGAAGATTTCTGATGATCCCAAACATATCATCAACATTCTAAAAACAAAAAAAAAAATTCTTTATATACTCTTTGAAGAAAAAGAAAAATAGAAAAAATACAGACTATTTCACATTAATGTTAAGGATTTTGATAAAAACATTTATCAGTGAAAGCTGTTGTAATCTTTTATTTCCCCCTAACATTAAGGTAATTACATATACACATATAAAATTAGATCACAGTAGAAAGATTGCTGCTTATAAAGAAATAATAAACAAATTTACTTCTTAAAAACACTATGTAAAAATGTACTTGAACTGAGAGAAGCATTCTGGAAATTACATGAAGCCAGACACGAAGTGCCAGTCAATGTCAGGCCTAGTTACAATAGGGATGAGTTTAAGTGACTGTTAGAAACGATATCATATCATTAAAACATAAGTGAAAAAAAACTTTTTGAAAGAAAAGATGTATAAAGAGAACACAAAAACAATAATTATTTGTATTAAAATCACAGATTAAACTAACAAAGAGTAGCAGACACAGAGGAGCGCTGAATACTATACTGTGCTGCTTATCTTGGAAGAGAGAGAGTTTCACTCCAAATTTAGATATTTAGAGAAATACGGGTTAAAAAGGTCTTTGAATTTTTTTTTTTTTTGAAAGAGTCTCACTATGTTGTCCTCAGTAGAGTGCCGTAGCATCACAGCTCACAGCAACCTCAAACTCTTGGGCTTAAGCGATTCTCTTGCTTCAGCCTCCCAACTAGCTGGGACTACAGCCATCTGCCACAACGCCCAGCTATTTGCAGTTGTCACTGTTGTTTAGCAGGCCCAGGCCAGGTTCAAACCTGCCAGCCCCAATGTATGTGGCTGGCACCCTACCTACTGTGCTACAGGCGAGGAGCCAAAAAAGGTTTTTGATCTTAAATTGAGGATCAGAAGGAGGAAACAGAAAATAAAAGGCATTTGAGAAATTTAAGAATGACTACAAATAGAAGTTAAAATAGAACATACCGTATTAGAACATAGCCCCTCTCCTTCCTAGGGAGAATTGATCAGAACATTTTTGTCATAATTTGTAAAAGAAAAATGATAAAGAGGAGAAGGACTACTTCAAAACTAGAAATAAAAATTAGAGGGCAGCGTATGTGGCTCAGTAAGTAGGACGCTGGCCCCATATACCGAGAGTGGGGGATTCAAACCTGGCCCCAGACAAACTGCAACAAAAAATAGCCAGGTGTTGTGGCGGGTGCCTGTAGTCCCAGCTACTCAGGAGGCTGAGGCAAGAAAATTGTCTAAGCCCAGGAGTTGGAGGTTGCTGTGAGCTGTGACAGCACCACACTCTACCGAGGGCAACAAAGTGAGACTCTGTCTCTAAAAAAAAAAAGAATAATAATAAGAAGAAGAAATGAAAATTAGAATCAAATAAAAATTAAAATCAAAATTAGAAATAAAATAAAATATTAAGAATACTGAAAAATGATATGCCCAGAGCAGAGGATACAGAGGGTCTTTCCCCAATGACTTGGCACGGTGGGCTGGAAGCTCCCACACAACTCACCACTGGGATGAAGAACATACACCATTCCTTGTGTGCAGGCTACCACCACCTCAAGCACTCCAACTTCAACTGAGCCCCAGGAAGCCAATAGAGAAAAATGGTAACAAGGTAACCCAGAAAGGAGCCGAAGAAAAAAAAAAAAAAGGGTGGCGCCTGTGGCTCAATGAGTAGGGCGCTGGCCCCATATGCCGAGGGTGGCGGGTTCAAACCCAGCCGCGGCCAAACTGCAACAGAAAAATAGCCAGGCGTTGTGGCGGGCGCCTGTAGTCCCAGTTGCTCGGGAGGCTGAGGCAAGAGAATCGCATAAGCCCCAGAGTTAGAGGTTGTTGTGAGCCATGTGACGCAACAGCACTCTACCCGAGGGTGGTACAGTGACACTCTGTTTCTACAAAAAAAAAAAAAGAGAGAGAGAGAAAAAAAAAGGGCGGCGCCTGTGGCTCAAAGGAATAGGGTGCCAGCCCCATATGCCAGAGGTGGTGGGTTCAAACCCAGCCCCAGCCAAAAACAAAAACAAAAACAAAAAAAAAAGAGAGAGAAAGAGAGAGAGAGAAATGCACCTCAAGAATTCTATCTCCCAGTAGACATGATTTATGTGACAAGAAAAGAAAAGTATTTACAAATATGCAAGAATCAGATTAAAAATCTATGTATCTCCATCTGAGAAAAACACTCCAAAGAACAAATGAATCTGAACAAGAAAGGTAAAATGAAGAAAAGAAAGGTGGCAGGCAGCAAGTCTTGCAATCTATAAATGCTGCTAACTTCAAATTGGATAATGGTAGGCTGACTGCAAATGTACAATCCAAGATCCCCCAAAAATGATTCTTGAAATGTAAGTTACACACCTAGCTATAAGAGAAATCCTAAAAAAATAAGCTAGACACAAACTACTACGATGCTTCAATAATACTTGTAGGGATCTGAGTTGGGCAGAATGTTCTAGTAAATAATCCAATAAAACCTAGGGCCAAGGGTGGCAAGAATAAAAGCCTTCCAAAGATTTCATCCCTCCCCCCCAATGGAAAGGTATAATATTATAGCAAATATTCTAAGATTCTTAAATAACAAGGGAAAGAGGATGGAAAGAACATCATGATGGGAGAAAGAGTTGGTATCTTATTTTCAAATAATAACAGAGAAATATATCTGATTACGAAAATGAAGAAAGGAAAAGTAACTAATAATGTAAGGAAAAGTTAATATAATTTTCAAGTTAACAAGGTCCCAAATTAATGCCAATACAGGCAACACAGAATCTACTTTTTATAAAAGGAAAATTACACTACATTCTTAAGAGGTGTCTACAGGGTTCACTACGATGTTCTCAAATCAGATGTCAGAGAACACAGCTTTGGGGGTTTACTCTAGTTTGTTCATATGTGGGAGAAACTGTCCAGAATGAATGTCATGGGAAATGGATGGAAAGGTCAGAGAGGGGATGTTATTAGCTTTTTATGACTCTTGTGTTCTCAGATTAAAACACAGAAAATTTACCTAATTTGTGGGGGAAAAAAATTGTCTCTAGTGAGCCATCTTCCAGGTTGGACAACTAACATCCATCCCTGCCACATTCCTACCTTATAAACTGATTTCACAACTAGTCATCAAACATCAACAGTCATACCTGTTCCCTGAGGTCCCTGAGGATAGGTGAACACATATTTGCTATGTTCGAAATGTGACACACCAGTATTTGTTACTAGATATACTCTTTGCTTTTGCGTCCTGCCAATGGAGAGATCTGGGAAATGGGTGTATGCGTACACGACACACATGCACATTCATAGATGCTCGTATACATGCACAGGCGCACACATACACATATTCAGTTATTTTAAAAATTCTACTCTATCCCATGGCATAGTTCTTCGCTGCCTTCCTGTATTTTGTATTTGTATCTTGTCTTTCCTCACTGAGAACCCTGATTTCCTACAACATTCATACTCATTTGTTTAATCCTGTAATACTTCTAAAATAGTTTACAATTTCTATACTATGAGTATAGTGTTATGAACACTGAAAAAACAAATTTACTAAAAAAGAGTGCAAGATTTGTTTGCAGTTCTACCCAGGCCACCACTCAGGAGAGTCCACAGTCAAACAGTATATTCCTAAATTACCTAGGTTAGTTTTCTTCCCATAATGTTCAATGTGATTCAAAGTAGAAATCTGACCACTATCTAATCTATACAATATTTCCCAGAGACATATGACAGGTTACGAGCTTCTCATAAAGCAAAGGTAATAGAGAAATCACAGTTAAGGAAAACATGCATTAACTGGGAACAAATGATACAAGCAAAAGGTTCTCAATGTAAAGAATAGTGTTTAAAAAACATAAATATGAAAACTACACTCCAAAGAACCAATTGATGAAACAATCCTGGCATACATATTTTAGTAAATTAACAAGTGAAAAGTAGTAATTTGACTCCAGTGAGGTCATAAGCAGATGTTCTAAAACTATATCCTTTTCTCCTATTAGTTACTTATACACACTTTATGTCATTGGCTTCTGGTAAGTGGCGAGGGTAACATTTTCAATAGGACGTGGGGAAGATGAAAAGACACAAAGTTAGCAGTTTCTAATACTGAAGAGGCAGCCGGGCAGAGAACTGGTCAGCCCCAGCTCCTCCTTTCCCCCTAGGCCACACTGGAGATAAAATATTCAAGAATGTGGAGAGTAGTAACCACACAAAAGACTGAGTGCTGCAGATGCTTTTCTCTTAAAGAACGTTTGGGGGTTGAAAATATTTCAAATGAGAAAGCAGTTACTTTAGAGCCATCTGCTAAATGATAAAAATATGCATTGTTACACATTAAAAATATATGCCTTAGTTATTAAGTAGTCTATGTAATAATATTGATTGATAATATTAATATTTTTATCTCTAATTTTACTTCTTTGGAATAATTTTTAAATGAAATAAAAGATTTAAGCACTGCATTTCAAAATAGAGGCTGAGGTGGGGGAAATTTTTTTTTAAAAAGGCTCTGCTCAGCAAAGTAGTAAGACTTCTTTCCTCTATTCGGTTTATGAAGTCAGACAATTGAGTTTGCAAACTCATCCTAGAAAAGTGCTACATGCCTTATTACTGAATATCACTGCATCACCTTAGAAGTACTCCCCTCTTGGCCGGTCAGTGACCGTAGTGAGATCCAGGAATGAAGTCTGTAGCCACTTTTTCTAGGATGAGCTCATGAACTCCATTGTCAGACCTCATACAATAGCAATAGCTCTGATGGCCATTCCTGAAAAACATCCCCAAAATTGCTGTGGATGGTGGAAAATGCACTGGCATTGGTGCACAGCTTTGGGGGGTACTTGAAGGTGACCATACCATAGTGATATTCAATAATGAGGTAGGGAGTGCTTTTACTAAAATGAATTTGCAAACTTAATTGTCTGACTTGTATTAGCTATATTCTTGCTGACTTTTATAGAAGAACATTTTTTTTTTTTTTTTTTTTTTTTGAGCCAGGTGCAGTGGCTCATGCCTGCAGTCCCAGCTACTTAGAGAGGCTGAGGCAGGAAGACCACTTGAAAGCAGGAGTGTGAGGCTGTCGTGCACTAAGACTGAGCCAGGGAATAGCCACTGCACTCCAGCCTGAGCAACATAGTGAGCCACTGTTTCCAATGAGGGAGAAAAAAGAACAAAGGTATCTACTTGATTGAACTGCAAATTTTAGATAAAGAATGACATCTTTTCAATATTTAGGATAATATTTTATCACTATAACCACTTTCTTCAGTAACACTCCTTCTCCCCACTCCACCCCCCAGCACTGACACAGGGCCTAAGCTAGCTCAAGCAGTCCTCTGCCTCAATCTCTAGAGAACCTAGGACTATGGCCTGAACTACTAAACCAGGCTCATTCTATTTTTAAAATAAATCCAAGCAAAGGGTGGGCACACTTTTAGTCAGCAGAATAAAAGAAGTTTTTCAACAGAAGGCAAAGCAGAACCATGCTGTCAAGTCTACATTTTCTACTGTGCTTGCTATCAAGCTAGCGTTTGTCAATTTCAAGCACTTACACCGGAGCTGGATGACAACCCTGAGTCTCTTAATACAAAAAGAAGGCCAGATCTCCTTAAAAAAGGACTCCCCAATACCTATAAGTATAGCACAGTATACCCACAAGTGCAGCCTGTGGTTATTTCCCAGTGACTAGGTGCATAAACTGAAGAGAAAGTCAGCAACTGAAAGAATATCTACATTAGCTCTCTGACCCATGGATTAAGGGGTCATTATGAGAGGAAATGCCAAATGAAAGTCCCTGTAACTCGGCCTCCCTATCAGAGGAATAAACCAAAAACAATAATGCACCCCTGCCAAGGGAAACACAGAGATTAGTACCACCATCATTTGGAATGATGGTGGTTTATTACAAATTTAATCAGGTTATTATACCAATCACAAGTGCTTTTCAAGATGTGTTATTTTAATGAAACAAATCAACATGGCCTGACATCTTATACATAACTAGAAACTCGCTAACAATTTTTTCTCTATACCAATCTAAGGTTCTAGCAGCCCTTGCCTGGCATGACCAACAGTGCATCTCACGGGCAAAGAACAGGGCTCCTTTGCTCTCTACCATAGCGCATTCCACAGTCAGTGGTCTTTTTAAAAAAATAGTAAATATGCATTTAGTATCTGCTATATAACATGCAGCAATCTAAATGTTTTGCATGCACTATTCTCATGAAATTCCCACAAGAAGTAGGTACTACTATTACCATATAATAGTTACAGAAATACAAGCAACATCCAGATGAAGTAATTTGAGTAAAGAACACCAGAGCTGCAACTGAAATTCAGGTTTATTTCTACAGACTCTTTGTTTAGAAGGATCCACTATATTAGTATGGTGAACAGAAGGAAGAGCTATTTTATTTGCACATTTATCCATTCATCAGTTGACAGACATTCGGTTGTTTCCACTTTTGGCTATGATGAATAATGCTGCTACAAAGATTCAAGCACAAGTTTTTGTATGGACATGTTTTTATTTCTCTTGGGTACATACCTGAGAGCATCGCTGCTGAATCATATGGTAAACCTATCTTAAAATTTTTGTAGAAATACCAAACTGCCAGAGTGGCCACATTAATTTACAATCACAGTATCAATGTTTGAGTGTTCCAATGTCTCCATTCTCAACATGACTTGTTATTGTTTTTATTTTTTCAGAGATCATGTTCATTTTGACATTACACAAAACAAACCACTGACCAACAAAGGTGGTGAGTCTGTACTTATGCTTATTAGGAGGGATGAGGAGGACCTCCTTAAGCCATTTTAATAAGACTCCTGTAAGACAAAAGAGATAAAACTCACCAAAAATTAAAAGCTCACTACCTAAGTAAGATTTCCGGAGTTTTAGACCTTGTCTGAGGCCTGCCAGGATAGCCTCTCCAAAGTAAAAGACAAGTTATTACACTTGCACTACCTAAAAAGGGAGTCACAAAGTGTAATAACCATTGTGTATCAACTGTCTAGAGCTCCAGGAATTGTTTCGAGTTTTAGAGCAAAACAATGCCATTTCCTCAAGATCGTTATTCTTTTGAGAAACAGACCCTGGATTATTACTGGGCCTTGACAAAGACTGAAGGACTACTCTTGTGCAGTAAATGACCATGTGATGACCTAAGGTGTTTGCAGCAAAGACTTTCTACCTTAGGGACAGTAGTTGATCCCACAGATATATTCATTCTAATGAAGTTTTTCTATGCCCTACAACCTATAGCTTCATTTGGCCCCCTCTGAAACACCACCTGCCAGCTAGTATCCACCCCTTCCTCAAATGTCTGAACATACTAAAATCACAGGATTCTTCCTGAAAGATCTTCACATAAGAAAATCAAGCAGGCTCAGCACCTGTAGCTCAGCACCTAGGGCACCAGCCATGTACACCAGAGCTGGCAGGTTCAAATCCAGCCTGGGCCTGCCAAATAACAATGACAACTACAACCAAAAAATAGTCCAGCCTTGTGGCAGGCGCCTGTACTCCCAGCTACTTGGGAGGCTGAGGCAAGAGAATCGCTTAAGCCCAAGAGCTGGAGGTTGGTGTGAGCTGTGATGCCATGGCACTCTACCGAGGGTGACATAATGACTCTGTCTCAAAAAAAAAAAAAGAACATCAAGCAGGCAGCAACCTCCTATGAATTCTGCAGAGCCCCTTTAAGCATCTACATTTTAAAGATCCTCATTGCTTTGTCCCTGCAGCTCTCTGTGTGGTACAGGCTTCCACAGTGCTTACTTCCTGCACAAGCCTCTTGCCCCTTTTCAGTTCTTGAGTAAATAACAATAATTCCTCATATGAAATCCATCCTGCTAAAATAATTGCTGTGGTTTCTGTCTTTGACTACATCCAACTGATGTATCTATCAACCCAGCACAACTGTGTGTGAATATGAAATCAAATAACAAAGTTGGATGATAGGTCTCAGTTCAGTCTCAAAGCTCTAAGAAATCTTGTGTCTGTTGAAGATTGGACACACACATATTTCTGGAGACAGAGTCTCTCTGTCACCCCATCTAGAATGCAGTGACATCATCACAGCTCATTGCAATGTCAAACTTCTGGGCTCCAACAATCCTCCCGCCTCAGCCTCCCACACAGCTGGGACTATAAGCACATGTCACCACACCTAGCTGATTTTTCTACTTTTTGTAGAGATAAGGTCCTACTCCTTGCTCAGGCTTAAACTCCTGACCTCAAGCAATCCTCCTACCTCAACCACCTGGAATGCTATGATTACAGGCATAAGCTGCCTCTTCCAGGTGAGATCCTTATAATGCTATTAGCAACTTTTCTTGAAACACACAAAGAAGACATATGTGTGCAAAAATATTTTACACAAAGACTTTTACAGTTAAAAAAAAAAATCCACTTCCAATATCTCACTATTATAAGTGATATTTCAATAAAATTCTTATACACATAACTTTTTTGCATTTATATTTGTTTGTATATACAATCTGCCACTAATATCTCTGGATTGCCCACTACATATGAGCCACTACACTATGCACAAGGAACACAGCTGGGTAGAAGACAAATACGATCTCTTCTTTCAGACATCTGAAACATGTTTTCTCAGGATATATAAACTACCTTATTGCTCACTGGAAGAGTTACTTGTCAATTTGCATTCCTACCACACAGCTTTTCAGAGGGCCTATTTGCTGACA
Organism: Nycticebus coucang; assembly: GCF_027406575.1. Lineage (NCBI taxonomy): Eukaryota > Metazoa > Chordata > Mammalia > Primates > Lorisidae > Nycticebus > Nycticebus coucang. Next base: position 63,390,056 of record NC_069784.1, read on the forward strand.
CTCCATCCAAGGGACATTACTTAGTAATAATGTAGATATTTCTGAAACAAAATGGATAAAAAAATAAATTTCTCTATTGTTTTAGAATGTGTATTTTTTGTTAGAAAGAAAAAGAATTTTATATTTTCACAGAAAAGTGTGGCTTCTTCATTTAGAGTACTTTTATTTCCACTTGATAATACAGGGTATGATTGTAATCCATGACAACCACACATTCTGCCGAGTTTAAATTAATAACCATAACCATCAAAACAGTTACTAAAAAGTAAACATTCATTGAGTTCTGTGATGAATTTACATGTATCATTTATCCCCATAAAACCTCATAAAGCAATACTATTTTTACATTTTAGCCCACTACATTAGAAAGTCTGTCAAGAGCAGACCCATATTTATTTTGTTCACCTTTGCAATTAACTATCAAGCATGAATAAATCTTCACAACAAATCTATAAGGTAAGCCATCACTGTGGACATTTTACAGATAAGGACACTTAAATTAGTAACAAGCTAGTAAATACTAGAACTGAATTTGGGCCTGAGCAGTCTTGGTCAGAACTCACATTCTTAATCACAACATATACCTAGGAGACTTGTTACAAAAAACCCTAAGTGAGGTGGTTTTTGTTAGATTCTTGCTCTTCAATTATTTAACTATTTGATTAACTACACAAAGGAAAAGTGAACAGGAATTGGAATCAAACAGGAAACAACTGACACAGAGACTGCACAGCACGTGTCAGGCAGAACTGCAGGAGGGGCAAGAAGAAAAGGTGGTCTTTTAAATTAATTTTGAGTAGAACAATTAAATAATAGCAAACATTTAAATGTGTACCATGTGCCAGATGCTGTCCTAAATATACAATATTAGCTCATTTAATCCTTGCAAAAGTTTTTTGAGGCAACTTCCTATTTTATTGATGTAAATAATGTGCTCAACACCACAAAGTAAGTAAGGAGATTTCAACCAAATAGTCTAGAATCCATGCTCTAAAATACCACAGCATACAAATAATAAGTTTATACCACTCAGGATAAGTCACCGGCATCATAGTCCAGAGTCTGCAATTTCCAGAAGATACACTACATTTGTAATTCAAGTTTTTGAATTGACCATGGTTTTCCATTGCAGGTTAGTTAACATAAAGCCACAATTTTTAAAAAATAATGAATAGCTCTCAGATGAAAAATCTATGTTGTATGTCTATAAAACTCAATATAACACAAACTGCTAAGATATACAAAAGTTATGTTAGGCCATGATAAATCAATGTTAAGTTACTATAGTTCAAACTTTCAGATATAATAAGGGATGAAAGAGCAAAGTTCAGATTTTAATTGCCATTAGCAGGGCATTCAACACAAAGAATAGATTTTTCTATTTGTATTACATTTTCTATCTAACAGGAATCTATACTGTTACTACTTTATTATAGCAACTGAGTGAGACTCAAAACCATGCTTGCTACACCTAAAACTTCATTCAATGAATAATAATAAATTATTGCAGACATTTTCAAAGACTGGCATTTGTATTATACCTTTTAAGATATTCTATTCCATTTTAAGCTTTGTAGAAATATTTGAAAGTGCAATAAAAAAGATAAAGCGTATCTCAGAGCATTTTGATAGCTTAGTCCCCTACTAGTCTATTTTTACAAGTCATAGACATGGTTACTCTTTCAAACTATTACAGGCATATTTCCTACGGTGTTCTCTAATATGATGAGTTGCTATTAGGCATTAGATATAAACTCACTTATTTAGTGCAAACTGTGGTAATGCACAGCATTCTTCAGATTAAGTATATTACCCTGGTTAACTGAGTAATACAGATAGTTACCACATTATGTTTAATAATAAATATCTTATTTTTGAAAACTGATACCAATGTTATATGAATTATGTGTCTATACTGATATAATTTGCATATCCCTAACTCAAAATAGCTTTAAATAGTAACATTTTGATGTGTCTTAAAGATGCACTATGATAAAAAGTAATTCTATTTTTTGTAAGACATATAAATAGGTAAAAATTTTAAAAGAACAAAATATATTTAAAACATGCTAAAAATAAAAGCAAAACTGGGATAATAAACTATTAAACTGAATTATATTGTGCTATAAGGTAGAACCTCCAAAGTAGGTAACCTTTCTACATTGACCACCCCCTTAAGTTGACCCAATTTTCATGGATCAGACATGTACCACCTGTACATATCAGTTATAGCAGGCCAAGTTCCTCATGTTGACCACCTCCAAATGTTGACCAGTTTGTTATAATCCCTTGGGTGGCCAACTTGTAGAGGTTCTACTGTATTTAACTGCAATAGGCAACTATAAGAAAAAAGTCTTCTTTGTTCCTGAAGAATGGGCATGCTATATTTTAGCCTCATACAACTTTTTATGTGTTGCTAAGATCTCTGATCTGTGTAAAAGGCAAAAACTAATGACTTTCAAAATTCAATGAAACAATCAAGAAAAACACGTAAAGGCTTATTCTAAGCAAATAGAATAAGCACCTGTGCCTCAAGGAGTAGGGCGCCGGTCCCATATGCCAGAGGTGGCGGGTTCAAACCCAGCCCCGGCCAAAAATAAACCACACACACACACACACACACACACAAAAAAAAAATAATAATAATAAATAACATTAGACAAAACAGAAAATTTAGTAATAAAGCAATTTTAAATAAATTTTACATCATCCAGCTCAGCGCCTGCAGCTCAGCAGCCAGGAGGCCAGCCACATACAAGGGAGCTGGCAGATTCAAAGCCAGCCCAGGCCTGCCAAACAATAATGACAATTACAACCAAAAAAAATAGCCGGGCATTGTGGCAGGCACTTGTAGTCCCAGCTACTTGGAAGTCTGAGGCAAGTGAATCACTTAAGCCCAAGATTTGAAGTTGCTGTGAACTGTGATGCCACGGCACTCTACCCAGGGTGACAGCTTGAGACTCTGTCTCAAAAAAAAAATAAATAAATATTTTTTTACATCATCCTTGAAGTCTTAATTTCCAAAGAACTATATTTATGTGTCTTAAAAAGAAAAGTGAGGCCCCACCAGAACTAATTCCTCAGCTCCACTGTTTTAGTAGTAAGTAGTAGCAAGGTGGTCTTCTATAAGGTACTTCTAGAAGAACATACTGAGCCTACATCTAGTATGCATGATTATTGACAGATAGTTCTACAGTTAACCAGCAACTGAGAATATCTATACTCCAGGCACTTTGGCAGGAAGACTAATCTTCAATCTACTATTTACCAATATTTATCCAACACTCAGATAAGAGAAATAATATTTTTTTAATTCTTTTTTATTAATTTTTTTTTTTTTTTTTTTTTTTTTTTTGTAGAGACAGAGTCTCACATTACCGCCTTCAGTAGAGTGCCATGATGTCACAGGACTCACAGCAACCTCTAGCTCTTGGGCTTCCGCGATTCTCCTGCCTCAGCCTCCCGAGCAGCTGGGACCACAGGCGCCCGCCACAATGCCCACCTATTTTTTGGTTGCAATTCAGCCAGGGCTGGGTTTGAACCCGGCCCCCTCAGTATATGGGGCCAGCGCCCTGCTCACTGAGCCACAGGTGCAACCCGAGAAATAATATTTTTGAAAAATACCTCCAAAGTCATCTGTGTGTTTGTATGTGTATTCCACCTTTTTCTATAAATAGCCTAAATATATCTACACTTGCATTAAAATTAGAGCAAGTAGAGCTTAATATCTATTTGGGAGCCCTGCAGAATTGTTCTAACAATTTTTTGTCATTAAGTTCAGTGGAAAATTAAGTCACAAACGTTTAAAGGTGTAAAATTTTACATACCCTACATTTTTCTTTTTTGAATATCCCAAGTCATTAAGAAATAAATATCCCATTTTTGAAAACCAATAACCATATGTCTTATTAAACTCACTTTCTACTTAGGATTCAATTCTGTTTCCATTCTTTGAGAATGCACAATCTTTAAGAGACTATTAGGGGATCTGGACTCCTGCTAATAATAAATCTTTCATTCCATTAGCTACAAAAAAGTATATCTGTGTTTTACCTTTAATAAGCAAAAAGAACTGCCTGGCATACATTGGTATAATAAATTTTAATTTCTTTGCTAGCATTATCTTATTTACTTTCTCTTTATGACTTCCTCGATTAATCAGTGTTTGGTTACACATCTCCTTGGATAAGAGGACTTAAAAATTTGTAGAACAAAGAGAGAAAAAAGAGGCTTTAGAAAAATAACAAAAATATTAAAGCATCTTTTATCAAAAGTAATGAATGAAGTCATAAAAGATTAATTAATAAATGAAAAAATAAGCATTTAGTGAACAATACTAAAAGCCTAAGTAAAAGTCAATGATTAAAACCTTAGCCAACAAAATTATGGATAAATTGTTGCTATGCAAATGCAAATATGAAGTTTTTTTCCAAAGTAAAAAAGACATATTTCAATACACTTAATTATATTACAAATAATCATAGTATACATTTAGAATTCATTTGACAGAATTACTTTTAAGTAAAATCTATTTTTTGCTTTTATAATTTAACAAAGTTCACTTTGATATTATTAATAACTACATTCTTCTTTTAAAAAAGGGATTTTAAGAATAAAATTGGTATAGTTTAAGGATTCTACAAAATGTTAGCTGTCAAAAGTAATCTGTGAAAATGAGACAGATATGTGTATATATAGAAAGTATAATATAAAATAAAGTATTTTTTCAGTATTGAAAAGAAATAATGAAGCCTTATACAAACATTATCATTTCATACAAAAATTGTGGGAAAACAAAAGTGCATACTTACCCTTCTCCTCCCATTCTTGTTATTTTTAGACGAAAATCCACAGAATTCAGACTGGGAGGCTTCCATTTCAGAATATCATCACATCGACCAGGTTTATATTTCTAAAGTGAATTGAAATGATGATTGATCCATAGTTAATAAAAAGCTAAAAAATAAACAACCAATTTATTAAACATAAACTTTTATATAATTAAGCAAAACTACTTATTTTCTGGACATAATTTTTATCTTCAGTCTACACTCACTGATGACCACTTTTCCCGCCACACACACGTAGGCCTGTCTGTTTTAGCGGTGAGGGGCTCTTCTACCAGGTACTTCCAGAAGAACACTTCAGTAAAGTGTCTGTTCAAATATTTTACTCCTCTTTTTATGGCGCTATTTGACTCATCACTGACTTGAAGGAGTTGTTTATATATTCTAGACAGTCTTGGTTTTCATCCGTTTAACAATTTCTTTAGAGGAGTAAAGTTTCTTATTTTAATGAAGTCAAAATTATCCATTTTAAAAATACATAATTGTGCTGGGTTTATGAGTTATGTAAGTTTCCTAATCTAAAATGTTCACAATTTTCTAATATGTTTTCTTAGAGAAATTTTATAGTTTAGGCTCTTATTTTTAGGTATACAATCAACTTAAGGTTTATTTCTATGGTGCAAAGCAAAGGATTCAGTTCACTGACAGATGGATATCAAATCAATCTAGTACCATTTGTTTAAAAAGATTATCATTTCCTCATTGAAATTGCCTTAGCACCTTCATAAAAATTCAATTGTTATAGATACAGATATATTTCCATTCTCACTGCTTATTGATACATATGCCTTTCTTCCTGCTAACGGTACACTGCTTCAAAGCTTTCAAGTTTTTTCAAGTTTTAAAAACAGGTTGTATAAATTCTCAAACTTTATTCTTCTTTTTCAAAAGCACTTTTAGTTAATGTAGCATTTACATTTCCACATAAACTTTAAATTCAGCTTGTCAATTTCTATGAAAAATAAGCCTGCAAAGATTTTAATGAGAATTGTGCTCAATCAATTGATTATGAGAAAAATGATATCCTAACAAGATCAAATCTTCTGATTCATAAATATTGGAAATATGATCATTTACTAGGTCTCTATAAATGAATATCATTACTTTGTTAAGTTTATTCCTAATAATTCAATACTTCTGGTCTTTATATCACACAAAACAGTTTTATTTCTATACACCAGCAATAAAAATCTAAAAAATAAATTAGAAAATTAAAGAAATTTAAAATATTATCAAAAGAACAACATACTAAGGAATTAATTTTATCAAGGAGATGAAATGAAAACTATAAACATTAATAATAGAAATTAAAGAAAATCCAAAAATGCAAAGACATCATATGTTCATGAACAGAAAGACTAAGAATTGATAAGATATCAATACTATAGAGAACAATCTACAGATTAAATATAATCACTATCAAAATACCAAAATCTTTTTCACAAAAATGGAAAAGCCAATCCTCAAATTTGTATGAAATTTAAAGGGATCCTAAAAAGCCAAAACAAACTTGAAAAAAGAACAAAGTTAGAAGATTCACATTTTTCCCTTTCCAAACTTACTACAAACTTAATCAAAACAATGTGGTGCTGTTATAAAGATAGACATACAGAGCAGTAGACTAGAATTAAGAGTATAGAAATAAACACATGTGTCTATAGGAACTCCTGTTTTTGTAAGAATGTCAAGTTCATTCAATGGAGAAACAATACTCTTTCTTTTTAAGAAATACGTTTCTCTTTTCAAGAAACAGTGCCGAAGACGCCTGGATTTCTACATACACAACAATTAAGTTGATTCCTATCTCACACCATATTAAAAAAAATAAAAACAAGATATAGATAAACAACCTAAATTTAACAGCAAAAACCATAAAAGTCATAGCAGAAAACAACACTTCATTATCTTGGATTTAGCAATGGATTTTTAGACTCGATAACAAAAGCATGAGCAACATAAGAAAAACTAGATAACTTGGACTTCATAAAAATGAAAAACCTTTGTGAGTCACAAGATATTATCAAGAAAGTGAGAGGACAACCTACAGAATAGAAGAAAATGTATGAATTATATACATAATATCTAGTAGTATCTGTGTACATTATATATATATATATACACCTAGATATTTATATATTCTAGATACCAGTATCTAGGTAGATACTCTACCTAACAAATGCAAACTTTTTGGGGGGTAGGGGGCAGTTTTAGGCCGGGGCCGGGCTTTAACCCTCCACCCCTGGTATATGGGGCTGGTGCCCTACTCCTTGAGCCACAGTTGCTGCCCACAAACGCAAACATTTTAACCTAGTTGTTTGTACCTTCATATTAACCTGAAATAATAAATAAATATTTATTTGTTTATATATGTGTGTGTGTGTTCAAAACCAAAATGAGATACCCTTCACAGCAACTAGGGTAGCCAGCCATTAACATAATTTTTAAAAACATGAAGAAAAAGAAATAACAAGTGTTGGTGAGGATGTGAAGAAATCAGAGCCTATATGTCCTACTGGTAGAAATGTAAATGAGGTGGCCCCTGTGGATAAAAGGCGGATGGTTCCTCAGAAAGATGAACACGGAATCATCAAATGACCTAGGAGCTCCACTCCCAGGTACACAGTCCAAAAAGTTAAAACAGCTACTCAAACAGACACTAATTTGCCAATGTTCATGGAAGCATTCATTACAGAACTCAAAAGGTGAAAACAATCCAAGTTTATGGCAACAGAGGAGTGCATTTACAAATTCAATATGGACTGTTAAAAAGGAATGAAGTTCTGATACATGCTAGAAAATGGATAAACCTCAGAAGCTTTTAAATGAAATAGGTGAGACCCAAAAATCATAGCCACAAAAAGTGGATCATAGGTTATCAGGGGCCAGAGGGAGGAAGAAAAGGAGATTGATTCTAATTCAATCATCTGCTGAAAGGTGTTTATGTGGTTTCCATATCTTGGCTATTGTGAATAATGCTTACTGGTTGCACAATTTCTGTTTGAGATGATGAAACAGTTATGGAAGTGGGTAGTCTATTAATTAAAAAGACCACAGGAGGAGAATTTATTAATAAACAAGTGTTTGTGAATATTATTGTGTTCTTAACTGTTGAAGGTTTTCAATGCATATAATATGTAGATAAATTATATTAATCAATGTATTTACAGATTCACTTTATAAGTAACCTAAATGGAATGTATTTATTCAACACAATCAAAACTTACCTGAAATTTTTATCGCATGTATTTCAGATATATATACTTATAGACACACACAGACATTGAAATGATCACCATGGTGTGTGTGTGTGTGTCTCAAGAGCATCAGAAATCTACTCTTAGCAGATTCCAAGGACATATTATTAGGCGTAGTCAGTGTGCTATACACCAGCTCTACAGACGAACTTACCCTACAGAATTGCAACTTCGTGCCTCTTAACTTACATCTCCCCAGCCCCACTCCTGGAAATCACTGTTCTAATCTGTGTATTCAGCTATTCTAGATTCCACATATAAGTGAGATCCTGCAGTATATCTCTTTCTCTATCTGGTTCATTCTGCTTAGTACAAGGCCCCTTAGCTCCATTGTCCCAAATGGCATGGTCTCCTTCGTAAACCTGAATAATATTACACTGTATGAATATACCACAATTTCTTTATCCATCATCTGCTGCAAGATATTTATGGGGTTTCAATATCTTGGCTATTGTGAATAATGCTGCAATGAATATGCGAGCACATATATCTCTGTGACGTACTGATTTCATTTCCTTTGGAATATATGTAGAAGAAGGATTGCTAGTTCATACACTAGATTTATTTTTAACTTTTTGAGGAACTGACAAACTGTTTCCATATTGGTTGTGCCAATTTATATTCCCACCAACAGTGTACAAGTGTTCCCTTTCCTCCACAATGACATTTGTTATCTCTAATCTTTTTGATAATAGCCATGTAAATAGGTGTGAAATAACTCACTGAGGTTTTAGTCTACATTTCTTGGATGATTAATAATGTTGAGAGAATCCAAGAGATGAACCCAACTACTTACTGTTATTTGATCTTTGACAAGCTGATAAAAAACATTCAATGAGGAAAAGATTCCCTATTTAACAAATGGTGCTGGGTGAACTGGCTGGTGACCTGTAGAAGACTGAAACTGGACCCACACCTTTCACCATTAACTAAGATAGACTCTCACTGGATTAAAGATTTAAACTTAAGACATGAAACTATAAAAATACTAGAAGAAAGTGCACGGAAAACACTTGAAGAAATCAGCCTGGGAGAATATTTTATGAGGAGGAAATTGGAAATTGAACCAACACCAAAACTAAATTACTGGGACCTGATCAAACTAACAAGCTTCTGCACAGCCAAAACACAGTAAGTAAAGCAGACAACCCTGAGAATGGGAGAAGATATTTGCAGGTTATGTCTCCGACAAAGGTTTAATAACCAGAATCCACAGAGAACTCAAACGTATTAGCAAGGAAAGAACAAGGGATCCCATCTCAGGGTGGGCAAGGGACTTGAAAAGAAACTTCTCTGAAGAAGACAGGTGCACGGCCTACAGACACATGAAAAAATGCTTATCATCCTTAATCATCAGAGAAATGCAAATCAAAACTACTTTGAGATAACATCTAACTCCAATAAGATTAGCCCACATCACACAAGAGATATTGGCGTGGATGTGGAGAAAAAGGACCACTTCTACACTGCTTGTGGGAATGCAAACTAATATATTCCTTTTGGAAAGATGTTTGGAGAACACTTAGGGATCTAAAAATAGACCTGCATTTGATCCTACAATATCTCTACTAGGTATGTATCCAGAAGACCAAAAATCACATTATAAGAAAGATATATGTACCAGAATGTTTATTGCAGCCCAATTCATAATTGCTAAATCATGGAAGAAGCTTAAGTGCCCATCAACCCACAAGTGGATTAATAAATTGTGGTATACGTACACCATGGAATATTATGCAGCCTTAAAAAAGATGGAGACTTTACCTCTTTCATGTTTACATGGATGGAGCTGGAACATATTCTTCTTAGCAAAGTATCTCAAGAAGGAAAGAAAAAGTATCCAATGTACTCAGCCCTACTATGAAACCAAGTTATAGCTTTTATATGATAACTATAACCCAATTATAGCCCAAGAACATGGGGAAAGGGGATAGGGAGAGGAGGGATGGGAGGAAGATGGGGGGAGGGATATGATTGGTGGGGGGGTGATTGTTGGGACCACACTTACGATGCATCTACAAGGGTACATGTGAAATTTACTAAATGTAGAATACAGGTGTCTTAACACAGTAACTAAGAAAATGCCGTGAAGGCTATGTTAACCTGTTTGATGAAAATGTTTCAAATTGTATATAAAGCCAGCACATTGTACCCCACAATTGCATTAATGTACACAGCTATGATTTAATAAAAAATAAGTAAGTTAATAAATAAAATAACGTTGAGTACTTTTTCTATACCTCTTTACCATTTCTATGTCTTCTTTGGAAAAACTGATACCAATGTTACATTTTTTAAACTGGGTTATTTGCTGGGGTTTTGTGGTGGTAGTGTTTTTGGCATTGAGTTGTGTCCCCTCTATCAAAAATAACAGTTTGCAAATATTTTCTCCCAATCCGCTTTTTCATTTTGTTGACTGTTTCCTTTATTGTGTAGAAGCATTTTAGCTTGGTGTAGTTCACTTGTCTATTTTTGCTTTTGATGTGTGAGCTGTGACATCCAAAAAGTCATTACCAAAGCCACTGTCAAGGAGTCACTCCCTGTTTTTTTCTAGGAGCTTTACAGTTTAAAGTTTTACTATCACTTAAATCTTTAATCTAAGTTGAATTTTCTGTGTGGTATGAAAGGTCTAATGTCCTTCTTTTGTACGTGGATATCCAGTTTTCCCAACACTGTTTGTTGAAGATATTATCTTTTTCCTATTGAGTATTCTTAGTGCCCTTGTCAAAATAATTTGAACATAATACACTCAGGTTTATTTATGGGCTCTCTATTCTGGTCCATTGGTCTATGTGTCTGTTTTTATGTCAGTACCACATGGTCTTTTGTTTAGGTTTTTTTTTTTCTTTTGTATTTTCAGATTAATATAAGGGTGGAAATGATTAGGGTACATTGTTTGCATTTGTAAGGTAAAGTCCAAGTTGTAGTTGGGCTCCTCACCCAGGAGGTGTGCCATATTCCCTTACATTGTGCCTGTCAGGTGGAAGCACACTAATCCCCCTCTCTCCTCCCTACTCCTCCCTCCATCCTCCTCGCTCCCCTCCACATGAGTCAGATAACTGTGTTTTCTCTTGTGTGGACATGTCTGTGTTCATCCACTGGTTTCATATTAGTACTGAGTACTTTGGATACATGCTTTTCCATTCTTGTGATACTTTATTAAGAAGAATGTTCTCTAACTCCATCCAGATTAATACAAAAAAATTAAAATCTCCATCTTTTTATGGTTGAATAATATTCCATCGTATACATATACCACAGTTTATTAAACTATTCATGTGTTAATAGAAACATCACACTGTTTTGATTACTATAGCTTAGTAATAAAATTTGAAAACAAAGTGTGAGGTCTCCAACTTTGCTTTTCTCTCTCAACAATGCTTTGGCTACTCAGGGTCCTTTGTGGTTTCAGACAAATTTGGAATTATTTTTTCTAGCTCTAACAAAAAACACAATTTGTATTTGGATGGGGATTATATTGAATCCACTCATATCATTTTGGGAGTCTACACATTTTAACAATGTTAATTCTCTAATCCATTAACATGGGCTATCTTTCCAGTTATTTGTGTCTTCTTTAATTTCTGTTATCAGTGTTTTATAGTTTTCAGTATATAGATATTTTATCTTCCTGGTAAATTTATTCCTGGGTATTTCAATCTTTTTTTTTTTTTTTTGTAGAGACAGAGTCTCACTTTATGGCCCTCGGCAGAGTGCCGTGGCCTCACACAGCTCACAGCAACCTCCAACTCCTGGGCTTAAGCGATTCTCTTGCCTCAGCCTCCCAAGTAGCTGGGACTACAGGCGCCCGCCACAACGCCCGGCTATTTTTTGGTTGCAGTTTGGCCGGGGCCGGGTTTGAACCCGCCACCCTCGGTATATGGGGCCGGCGCCTTACCGACTGAGCCACAGGCACCGCCCATTTCAATCTTTTTGATACTATTGGAAATATATATATATCTTTCTTGCAAATAGAATTTTTTTTCCATTTCTTTTCATATAGATTATAATTGGTATAAAGAAATAACTGATTTTTGAAACTTGGTTTTGAAGTCTAGTACTTCACTTAATTCCTTTATTAGTTCTAACAGGTTTTGTGACTGTGTGTGTGCGTGTGCAAAGACTCATGCCACCTGCAAACAGGGCTAACTGTATTTCCTTCTTCCTGATTTAGATGCCTTTGATTTCTCTTTCTTGTGATTGCTCGCCCTAGTATTTCCAGTATTAGTCTGATTACAAGTGGTGAGAGGAGGGATCCTTGCCTTGTATCAGATCTTAGAGGAAAAGCTTTCAGTTTTTTTCCATTGATTATGATGTGAGCTGTGGCACTTTTTCACAAATGGCCTTATTATGTCAAGGAAATTTTCTTGTGTGTCCATTTTGTTGAAAGTTTTTATCATAAAACAATGTTGAACTTTCCCAAATACCTTTTCTGCATCTATTGAGATGGTCACGTGATTTTTACCTTACATTCTGTTAATGTGCTTTATCTTATTGATTGATCTGTAGATAATTAAACCAACTTTGCATCCCAGGGATAAATCCCATTGCAAGTTTTAAATGTATTCTGAGAACACAGAAAAAAAAGTATATAATACGTTGATGGCTTATGAACTGCTTATAGGGGAAAAAATATTGTTAAGCCTGAAAGCTGGGAGATACTCACTTGTGCAGATTTTTACCACAAAGTTAATGGCAGCAAGAAAACAGGAGTGGAAAAGCACCCAGTCTCCTACTGGAGGGCACTGTGGAGAGTGGGCCATGTTATGAGAAGATAATTAGGAAAGAAAAACTAACTACCCTTATTATTAATATTTTTTAAATATGCAAGTAAATTGCATTCTAATGAATTTTTTACTTCTATTTTTTATCTTTTTTATTAGAGATAGGCTCTCACTATGTTTCCCCAGGCTGAGGTGCAGTAGCTGCTCACAGGTGAGTCACAGTGTGCTGTACTCTCAGACTCCTGGACTCCAGCAATCCTCCCATCTCAGCTTCCCTAATAGCTGGGAACAAAGGCATGTACCACTACTCCCAACTCTAGAAGATTTTTATAAATTTAAGAAAAAGTCCAAAAACTCTAGTCACAGGATCACTTATTTCAAATGAAAGTTTATATGATAATTCAGTATGACTAAAATTTTGATAAGAAAGAGCACTGCAGTTGACGGGAAACCCCCCTTTTACCAATAGCACATTTAAGAACATAACATACACAATTTTCCCCCAAGCCCTGTGTTTCAAAGAGTAAACATAAAATCAAATGAATAGTTTTTCAGTGGAAATTTTTGTCCATTTATTTGCAGTAAAAAATTCATTCACTGCCGGCGCCTGTAGCTCAGTGGGTAGAGCACCAGCCCCATATACTGAGAGTGGCGGGTTCAAACCGGCCCTGCCCAATCTGCAACAAAAAAAATAGCTGGGCGTTGTGGCAGGCACCTGTGGTCCCAGCTACTTGGGAGGCTGAGACAAGAGAATCGCCTAAGCCCAGGAGTTGGAGGTTGCTGTGAGCTGTGTGACACCTCAGCAACTCTACTGAGGATGATAGAGTGAGACTCTGTCTCTACAAAAAAAAAAAAAAATTCATTCAGGTAATATATGAGTATATACTTCAGGATGATCACAAATATCTTCAGAATGACTTTGAATATACAGTTTTTAGAAATGTTGAAACTGCAAAAATTTATAATTGTTAACCATTCATTAAAGCAGTCTGATAAAAATACAATTGTTTTCCTCATAAAGCTTATTTGACAGAAATATCATAGACCTTTTACCAAAGGGTCAAAAAAAGTAGAGGGGAGAAGGGTAAATGGGTTGAAAAAAATAGTCTGTGTAGTTTGAGACTACCCCATGTTCACCCTATCCCATTCACAACAAGCTCTGCCAAGGAGATTCCATAGCTACAGACTGTAGCATTATGGTATACATACTGACTTTGCTCACAATTCCTGGCTCATAACTTGGAAAGAGATATGGAGAACACTTAGAGATCTAAAAATAGATCTGCTATTCAATCCTGTAATCCCTCTACTGGGCACATACCCAGAAAGACCAAAAATCACATCATAACAAAGATATTTGTACCAGAATGTTTATTGCAGCCCTATTCATAATTGCTAAGTCATGGAAAAAGCCCAAGTGCCCATCGATCCACGAATGGATTAATAAATTGTGGTACATGTACACCATGGAATATTATGCAGCCTTAAAGAAAGATGGAGACTTTACCTCGTTTACATGGATGGAGCTGGAACATATTCTTCTTAGTAAAGTATCTCAAGAATGGAAGAAAAAGTACCCAATGTACTCAGCCCTACTATGAAACTAATTTAGGGTTTTCACATGAAACTATAACCCAGTTACAACGTAAGAATAGGGGGAAGGGAGAAAAGGAGGGGAGGGAGGGGGGAGATGGGTGGAGGGAAGGGGATTGGTGGGATTACACCAGAGTTGCATCTTACAAGGGTATATATGAAACTTGGTAAATGTGGAATGTTAAGTGTCTTGGCACAGTAACTGAGAGAATGCCAGGAAGGCTATGTTAACCAGTGTGATGAAAGTGTGTCAAACGGTCTGTGAAGCTAGTGAATGATGCCCCATGATCATATCAATGTACACAGCTATGATTTAATTAAAAAAATAATAAATAAAAAAAATAAAACTGGGTGGCGCCTGTGGCTCAAGGAGTAGGGCGCCGGTCCCATATGCTGGAGGTGGTGGGTTCAAACCCAGCCCCGGCCAAAAACCACAAAAAAAATAAATAAAACTAACAGGGAATGTTCCACACTCAAAAAAAAAAATAATAATAAAATAAAGTTGGGGCACCTTAGGCCTCATGAGATTGAATCAATCTAAATCCAACTCTCTCTCTCTCCCTCTCTCTCTCTGACCTTCTCTTAATTCTCCTTTCACCTGCCCAAGGCAGAAATCAAACCTAATTGTCAATCAAAGGACTCTCATGCCCTTGAGGAATGAATGCTACACAAGGAAGCCAGGAAGAATCTATATCATGTGCCTTTTGTCCAGTCAATCATGTCTATGTAACGAAGCTTCTGTGAAAATCCAAGAGGTGGGGGTTTGGAAAGCTTCCAGACAGCAGCAAGAGGAGATTCCTGGAGGGTAGTGCACTCAAGGGGGCAGGAAAGCTCCTTCCCCCATACATTGCCCCATGTGTCTCTTCATCTGTATCCTTTGTAATATTCAGTAAAATAAACATGTAAATGTGTTTCCCTGACTTCCATGAGCCATTCCAGAAAATTAAAAAGAGGGAGAGAATTGTGGAAATCTCAACATGAAGCCAATTGGTCAGAAGCTCCAGAGGCCCAGACTTGTAAGTGGTGTGGGATAATTGGCACTCTGGGGGACTGAGCCCTCATCCTGTGGCATATGACACTATCCCCAGGTAGACAGTGTTGGAATTCAATGTGAAGACACCCAGCTGGTATCTGCTGCTGGGTGTATGGGGAAAAAACCCACATTTGGTCACAAAAGTTCTCTTCTGTATTGATTGCTATGGTGTTTAGTGGAAAGAACAGAAAATTATTTACTTCTATGCCCCATTTATTTATATAAGTGACTAAGACCCCTTGGAAACCAACATCAATCTAAGCTATTAAATTTAGAAAAGTTTAATGATGGTACAGTTTTAAAACATCTCATGATAAGTACTTAGTGACAAATTCTATATAATTGTATTTGTATAATAAATATTAAATATCATTCATAGCCAGCCTCCTATCTGAAAATAAAGACGCAATCCTGTCTAACAAGAAAATAGTATCAATAATTCTTGTTTTTATGTAGCAATAATTCAGAAACTCAAGTCATTTCTTATCTCTTTGTACATAAAATCATTTGTATGAATTTGAAATACTAAACTTGACATTAGAAATTTTAAAGCAGCTTTATGAAAATTAATGAAATGCACGATAAAAACATTTTAGAAAACATTGCTTTTTAAATACTGTGGTTCCCAATTACTCAAACCAGATTCAACAACAATATAGATTCCATGAGTAAAATGTATTAAAATCCCCACTGGTATGTAAATTCCACTTCAGCAAAAATCACATCAATTTTGTACCTATAAAACACCTACTAAAATACTTAAATACTTGACAAAAAATAAAAATAATAATTTTTTTTTTTGGACAGTCTCATTCTGGCACTCTGAGTATAGTGTAGTGGCGTCATAGCTCACAGCAACCTCAAGCTCTTGGTCTTAAGTGAACATCTTGCCTCAGTTTTTCTATATTTATTAGAGACAGGGTCTGGCTCTTGTTCAGGCTGGTCTTGAGCTCCTAAGCTCAGGCAATCCACCCACCTTGGCCTCTCAGAGTGCTAGATTACAGGCATGAGCCACCACACCTGGCCAAAATTAATAAGTTTTATAAAGAATTTGAGAGCTTAGTAAAAAGTGTTTGTTTCAGGCATACCTAAATTTATTTTTAAGAATATTTGGGGATTATGAAATAAGTTAAATTAGCAATATTTATAAAAGACTGTATGTAGCAGTCACTTCCAAAACATTCATTTTTTGTGAACCCCAAAATAATAAGAACAAAGATACTATAGAATATAGGAACTTACTAAGCCTTTTAAAAATAAATAGTTATTATTTATCCAAACTTGAAATATAGTATCTTGAGCTATAAACAAGGATACAAAGATACATGCTGTCATGTATAATTAGGGAGTTACACATTTTAAATTCACTAAATTTGCCAACACATATCTAGATAAAAACAATTATCAAAGCTATATTAAACTGATAAATCCGATAGTTCCATAGAAATAAATCTGATTTTACCAAGTGAGGTGTTAAAAAAAACTGGGATAGATTAAGTCTGAACACAATTACCAATATAACCTAAGATATCCATTGCTATCTTAAAGAAAAAATATTATAAATGTAAACATCAGATGACAAAGTTAGATTATTTAGAGAAGCATTTACCAAATGAGACCAGAACCTGGCTTAGAGGTGGAAAATGGCTATATGGCAAATAAAAAGTCTCTAAAACTAGACTAGAGAAAGAAAACTAGAGGCATAAGTGATATACTACATGTTTGCTGTGTAAAGCAGTGTTCTCCAAGGGGTATCTGGTGACAGCTGCAGACATTCCTAATTGGGGGGAAGGGAGTGCTACTGCCATCTAGTGGGTAAAGACCTGGGATGCTGCAAAGCACAGGAAAGGAGCCCACAACAAAAGAACTGCCTGGCCCCAAACGTCAATAGGCCAAGGTTGAGAAACTCTGATGTAAACACAGCTAGAAGTGAGAACAACCGAAAAGGTAGGATTTTAGCCCCTCTTTGCCTCCTATAACTTAATGATATTAACCAAGTCCAAAGTGGACTTCGTCTATCTCCTTTGCAAAAATGCAATAATAGCATCTTGCTTGCCTACAACAGGATATCCAGACCAGAGATAACCTAACATTATCTGTAGCCATGTTATTCTATTATGTCCACTAGTAAAACATGAGCAACCATATTGTCATATGTATTTCAGGCCCTATACCAAAACCTGAGCCATAATGCCTTCATCACAAGATCCCTGTATAAAGATCCCTTGTCCTCACTAAAATATTAGTTTTATTATCTGTTGTTGTTCTAGTATTTAGTTTTAAAGAAAACTAAAGAAATCCTAGTAGTGATGATACTGGAAAGAGTGAAGTAATAGAATCAATTATGAAAAATATACAGTCTTCAATAATTATTTTCTACCTTCTTTTTACCATCACTATATATAATCTACTCTCATAAAAGTCCAAATATTCCTACAATGAAAATTACTCGCAAATATTAATCTCTAGTCCTAATTTTTCTCCCAAGGAAATCTCAGTACTCATTTTCAAACATGAAAGTATGTCAGGCACAGGCCTCCTCATTAATGTCCTAATGGAAGTCTGAAGTTTCAAATCTAAAACCAAATCATTTATATTTTTAAATAAAAAATGAGCTTCTCTCCATTCTGATTAACATGAAACTTCTAACCAGACAAGTTTAAAATTTCTGAATCATCTTTGATGTAATCTTTATCGCTTCCATATTTCATCAATTATCTCCATTAATTTTTTTACCCAAGCTACTGTGATTAACCTAATTGCTATCCCTATTATCAATAGGCCCTGTCAAATAGAACTGATCCTGAATATATCTGGTTAGACGGCTTACTGAATGGAATACAAGCTTCTCAACCTAACAACCAAATATCTCCTTCTCCACATCTAGCCTTATTCATCCTCTCTAGTTTTATCTCATCAGACATGGTCTCATTTGTTTGTGGCATCTAAAATAGTCAACTTACAGAAGGAGAGAGTACGATGGTAGTTACCAGGGACTAGAAAGAGGTAGAGATGGGATGATGTTAAATGATACAAAAAAGGGAACTAAGTAGAGGTGACAGATATGTTAAGTATCTGGAAGGTGGTGATCACTTCACAATGCACAGCAAAACATCAAGCTGCACACCTTAAATGTACATGTCCATAACTTCTATATATCAAAAAATTAAATCATCACAAAGAAAAAAGGCAAAAGGACTAAAACACCATCTGTTCAAGTATATTCAAAAGCCCTATAAATTTATAAAATAATATGAAGAAAGCAAAAGAACTAAATCCAAAGACTAAAGCAGGATTTTCTTCAGCAGCAATACTAGCGACACTGGCACCAGTTAAGTCTTTGCTGTGGAGGATGTTCTGGGCCTTTCAGGAGGTTTAACACCATGCCTGCCCTCCATGGGATGCCAGCAGCAGCAACCATCACCCTCTCAGTACTGATCATCAAAAATGGCTCTGGATATTGGTAAGTAAAATCACACCAGTTGAGAACCTCTGGGCTAAAGTATGCATTCATTCTTTTTTACCAAACTAATATCTATCAATCAGCTACTAGAGGTCTGTGTCAACCTCTGTGCTAGAGGCCAGAGGACAAGGGGAGGTTCCAACAAATAGGCAACTGCACTACACCGTGAGGGACTTAGGGAGTACCAGGTTCCGAGTGCTGTAACAGCACATAGTAGGAACATAACATGGTCAAAAAGATCAAGAGATTTTCCTAGAGGAAGTAAAATTTAAGCTGAGAATTATACAGGCAGAAAAGATGAAAGTAAGTGAGCACAAGAGAAAGTGAGTCTAGGAACTAAGACATTGAGGGTGTACTGTAAAACACAGTACTTAATATTCAGCCCCCGAGAACCTCCTGCTGCAGACGCTAAAAATACACTGTGGAGACAGACACGGTCTCTGCCTTCATGGTACATACAATCTAGTAAGGGAAATAGAACTTTTTAAACTAAATGAAAATTAATATGATAGTAAATGCTCTGCGGCCAACAGGAGTATCATGGAAGCACAGAGGAGAGTCCTGCTTGAGAAGTCTGGTCAGGCTCCCCAGGAAAGCACACCTAATTCCCTATGTGAAAGACAAATGAGAAAACACAGAAACAAACGTATGAGTTAGAAGAAAACAGTCTTTTTATTACTCATTAAAGACTATTTCAGACTGAAGCTTTTACAAAATGAATTTTGGTCTACCAGTAGAAAGAACCACTATCACTGAACTTCAACAAAAGGAAAATCAATTGTCTTATTCTAAATTGACAAATGTGTGCTTTTAAATACCTCCTTCTAAAATTCAGAATTGCTGTAGGGACAAGAGATCAGAAATGTCAATAATAAGCCATTTGTGCTATGATTCAAGTATGTTCCCAGATGCTGAAATCAGAGCACTAACAAAACATTCATTAAAAAATACACCTGGACAAATTCTGACAGACAAATCACAAAATAATATGCTATCTTTTTTTAAAACTGAGGTAGGAATAAGAATGGATTGACATATTTGTATTTCTTTATAAATGCATAAAGAAATTATGAAAGAGTAAACAAAAAAGTAACAATAGATAACTAGGAGGGAGAGAGGTATGAGACAGAGACTTTCTTCTCTGTATTTTTTAAACACATGTTAAAATTTCTGAACCATGTGAATGTATTATGTAGTTAAAAGATTAAAAATATATCACTGTAAAGCACAAATTTTTAAAAAATCTACCATGTTTCAACATTAAACATAAGTTATCAACAACAAAAAAACTATTCCTAATTCATAAAATGTTTAATATGCATCATTTATATGAGAACTGATCTTGTACTGTATTTACCCTCTAAGGAATACACTGCCTCTTTCATTTTTATGAAGTCCTTATTTACATTTATTTCCTCTTTCTCTGCTACCAAATGTCATCATTTCCAATTGCTTTTAGCTAAACAGTAACATTACATATCTATACTGAGCTGAGACTGACTACAAATTATTCATCTGTAGCTGTTTATTTTGTCAACAAAACTCAAAGGAAAAGCAAACATTTTATTTATTAAGTAAACTAGAAAATGTTCTTCCTTTTTTTTCTTCTTTACACAAAGCAAACTAACAATATTTTGTTGTGCTCTAAAAGTTGAATAAGGAAAAAATTAAAATTAAACAAAGTGTATTTTCTTTTTTAGCACTTCACTATTACGATTCCTTGGAAATTATGTTTTTTAATAAAAAAAAGACACGTTTTGAGAAAAGATAGAATGACAGTTTTCTAGCCTCCAGAAAACAGAGCCTTTCTTCGTGAAGACCTATCAAAATATGCAAGCAAATGTCATGGAAACAGAAGCTCTCACCATGGTAACACCCTTGTTACAGAGGAAAACCACTCTAATTCATCATGTGCTTCAAGACAAGGCATTAGACTAATTCCAGTTTTCATTTTACAATCTATCTTATAACATTTAATATACCTGGCAATAGTAAAGATTTAATAAAAACATTAATATTCCAAAGAATACAATATTGAAATCAAAGCTGCCTTTAAATTTACATACAGATGAGTGCTAGCGATACAAAATAAAGCTGACCCACCTTAGAGAAAAAGTCAAGATAGTGATAAAAACACAATCACAACTCTATTGTTTCAACATAAATAATCTAGGCTCAATATAGAAACAATAATATGTTTTACTAACAACAGTAGAGATAGCGAATACAACAACCAAAAACCATTTTTTTCAAATATAAAATAAAAATACTTTTAAGAATTTATTCTCATCTCAACTATGTAATCCATTATATATAATGTTGTTTTTATTTCATAGTGATGGATTATTAATGACATAAAAATTCTTGTCTAGAAATACTAAGTGTCTCATCAAAGATGATTTTTTAAAAGGTTAAAAATCAGGCTGGGTGTGATGGCTCACACCTATAATCCTAGCACTCAGAGAGGCAGAAGCGGGTGGATTGCTTGAACTCAGTTCAAGACCCACCAGAGCAAGGGTGAAACCCCATCTCCACTAAAAACTGAAAAAACTAGCCCGGCGTTGTGGCAGGTACCTGTAGTCCCTGTTACTTGGGAGGCTGAGGCAAGAGGATCGCCTAAACCTAAGAGTTTGAGATTGCCGTGAGCTATGATGCCATAGCACGCTACCAAGGGCAACAAAGTGAGACTCTGTCTCAAAAAAATAAATAAATTTAAAAATTGAAAGCTTAAAAATCAGTTATTACCACAAATAAAAATTTAATATGCTACATAAATCACCATTAAAATAAAAGCTAATAAACAAATAAGATTTCATTTTACTATCAGCTTTGTAAATTAAATTAAGTGATTTAATAACTAAGTGAAAGATCTACTCATTGCATATTAAAATTCCCAATTATCGGCTCGGCCCCTGTAGCTCAGCGGCTAGGGCTCTATCCACATACACGGCAGCTGGCAGGTTCAAATCCAGCATGGCCCCGCCAAACAACAATGACAATTACAACCAAAAAATAGCCGGCCCCTGTGCCAGACCCCTGTAGTCCCAGTTGCTTGAAAGGCTGAGGCAAGAGAACTGCTGAAGGCCAGGAGTTTGAGGTTGCTGTGAGCTGTGATGCCATAGCACTCTACCTAGGGCAACAGCTTGAGACACTGTCTCAAAAAATAAATAAATAAATAAATCCAAATTATAATTTACAATATTCATTTTTTAAGCACCAAACAACAAAAGATTGCCAATTCAAAATGGCAATGAAATTGCAGAAGTGAAAACTATATAAATAAGAGCCTAACATGCTTGCTTTATGACACATTTGTATTGAAGTTATACTTCAGCTAACTTTATTCTTTTGAAAATACCAAAAATTTTTCTCAAAATATTTAAATTTTTTGTCTAGTATAGCTTAACATTTCAATTTTTTTTTTTTTTTTTTGAGACAGAGCCTCAAGCTGTCACTCTGGGTGGAGTGCTGTAGCATCACAGCTCACAGCAACCTCCAACTCCTGGGCTCAGGTGATTCTCCTGCCTCAGCCTCCCAAGTAGCTGGGACTACAGGTGCCCGCCACAACTCCCGGCTATTTTTTGGTTGCAGCCGTCATTGTTGTTTGGCAGGCCCAGGCGGGATTCAAACCCTCCAGCTCAGGTGTGTGTGCCTGGCACCTTAGCCACTTGAGCCAGAGGCACTGAGCCAACATGTCAAATTTTTAAGAACACTCTGCTACAGAATGAATGTCTCTGCCTCCCCGACTTACATGTTGAAATCTTTACCCTCAGTACAATGGTATTGGGAGATGGGCCTTTAGGGGTTGACTACCTTACAAGGTCTCTGCCCCATGAATTCGGTTAGAGACCTCGAGAAATAAACCTGGCAGAGTTTCCTCATCCCTTCCACCAGCTGGGGCACAGAGAGAAGACTGTGGTCTGAGTTAAGAAGCAGGCCCTCATCAGACACAGGATGTACCAGCACCTCAACCACAGAATTCTCAATCTCTGTAAGTATGAGAAATAAAATTATGTTGCTTATAAGCCACTCAGTTTGTGGTATTTTGTTACAGCATTCCAAACGGACTAAGACACACTGTTTGTGAATAATACAATTAAACCCAGTTAAATTTAAAAAGTATTAAAGTCAATTTTGAGTCAATGGCAAGATACACGGGAAATCAAAAGGCAGCATGTGATAAAAATAAAAGTGAACTGTCTCCAGCTCTCATTTTGGTCTTTAACCTGGGAACAGGGAGAAAGCACTAGAGACTATGGAAGATGATCATTCTGGATGCAGAATGAAGACAAAAGTGGATGTTACAAGACCAGTTCGGACCCCACTGCAGTAATCCAAGTAAGAATTGATGGATGACAGTCAGTTTAGAGTTGTGGTAGTAACAACGGAGAAAAGGGGGAATGATTTAAGAGATACTCAGAAGACAGTAAGACTTGGAGATGGAGTAAGGGGAAGTACCAAAAATGACAGTTGGGTTTCTGATTTAAGTAACTGACACAGAAATGCTTAAAAAAACCAGTTTGCTAGTTTGGGGATTAGAGATAAGAGTTCATCTTAAACATACAGATAGGTGCTCCTCAATTTATGGCAGGGTTATAATCCTAAGGAAGTTAAAAAATTATAACCTGAACCATCATAACCTGGGTGCTGTCTATGTTTCTGGTGTTACTGTGAAATTCAGAAAGTGATATAAGGTAGGTAATCATAAGATAACCCAATTGGGAGCTTCTACAGAAATCACAAGTCTGAGTCAAAGTCTGATAGGGAAACCTGAAGTCCCATGTGCGGATCCACCAATAGACCTGAAGTCATGTGTGCAGATCCATCAACAGACCTGAAGTCGTATGTGTGTAGACAGACCACTAGACCCGAAGTCGTATGTGTGTGGACAGATCACTAGACCTAAAGTTGTGTGCGTGGATAGATCACTAAAGCTGAAGTCGTATGTGTGTGGACAGATCACTAGACCTGAAGTCGTGTGTGCGGACGGATCACTAGACCTGAAGTCATGTGTGTGGACAGATCACTAGACCTGAAGTCGTGTGTGTGTGGACAGATCACTAGAGCTGAAGTCGTATGTGTGTGGACAGATCTCTAGACCTGAAGTCGTGTGTGTGGACAGATCACTAGACCTGAAGTCGTATGTATGTGGACAGATCACTAGACCTGAAGTCATGTGTGTGGACAGATCACTAGACCTGAAGTTGTATGTGAGTGGACAGATCACTAGACCTGAAGTCATATGTGTGTAGACAGATCACTAGAGCTGAAGTTGTATGTGTGTGGATAGATAAAACTAGAACTCAAGTCGTGTGTGCGGACAGATCAACAGACCTGAAGGTGTGTGTGCGGACAGATCACTAGACCTGAAGTCATGTGTGTAGACAGATCACTAGACCTGAAGTCATGTGTGTGTGGACACATCACTAGACCTGAAGTCATGTGTGTGGACAGATCACTAGACCTGAAGTTGTATGTGTGTGGACAGATCACTAGACCTGAAGTCGTATGTGTGTGGATAGATAAAACTAGACCTCAAGTCGTGTGTGCAGACAGATCAACAGACCTGAAGGCATGTGTGCGGACAGATCACTAGACCTGAAGTCGTGTGTGCGGACAGATCACTAGACCTGAAGTTATATGTGTGTGGACACATCACTAGACCTGAAGCCGTGTGTGCAGATCCATCACTAGACCTGAAGGCATGTGTGCAGACAGATCAATAGACCTGAAGTCATGTGTGCAGATCCATCACTAGACCTGAAGTTGCATGTACAGATCCATCACTAGAACAGAAGACGTGTGTGCAGACAGATTACTAGACCTGAAGTTGTGTGTGTGGATCCATCACTAGACCTGAAGTTGTGTGTGCAGATCCATCACTAGACCGGAAGGCGTGTGTGCGGATCCATCACTAGACCTTAAGACATGTGTGCAGATCCATCACTAGACCTGAATTCGTGTGTGTGCGAACAGATCGCTAGACCTGAAGTCGAGTGTGCAGATCCATCACTAGACCTGGAGTCGTGTGTGCGGATCCATCACTACACCTAAAGTCATGTGTGCGGATCCATCACTAGACCTGAAGTCGCGTGTGCAGATCTATCACTAGACCTGAAGTCGCATGTGCAGATCCATCACTAGACCTGAAGTCGCGTGTGCAGATCCATCACTAGACCTGAAGTCGCGTGTGCAGATCCATCACTAGACCTGAAGTCGCGTGTGCAGATCCATCACTAGACCTGAAGTCACATGTGCAGATCCATCACTAGACCGGAAGTCACGTGTGTGCGAACAGATCACTAGACCTGAAGTCGTGTGTGTGGACAGATCACTAGACCTGCAGCCGGGTGTGCGAACAGAACACTAGAATAAAATCACAAGAGTAAATCTCTAATTTCATCAATCAGAAACGACAAAGACAAAATAACAACACACTCCTCAGAAATTCAAAAAATCCTTAATGAATATTTCAAGAAACTTTATTCTCAGAAATATGAAAATCTGAAGGAAATTGACAAATACTTGGAAGCACGTCACCTTCCAAGGCTTAGCTAGAATCAAGTGGAAATGTTGAACAGGCCAATATCAACTTCTGAAATAGCATCAACCATACGAGATCTCCCTAAAAAGAAAAGCCTGGGACCAGATGGCTTCACGTCAGAATTCTACCAAACCTTTAAAGAGGAACTAATACCTATATTACTCAACTTGTTCCAAAATGTAGAAAAAGAAGACTACCCAACACATTCTGTGAAGCAAACATCACCCTGATCCCCAAACCAGGAAAAGACGCAATAAGAAAAGAAAATTATAGACCAATATCAATAATGAATATAGATGCAAAAATATTCAACAGATTTAGAGGGAGGCGGAGCAAGATGGCGGCCAGTAACAGCTTCCTTGCATCTGGGCACCCTGAGTCTGGGGATATAGGACTCCAGGCATCTCTGGCTGGTTGGAACTGCCTATCATCACTCCTATGAGGATACAGGGAGTCAGCGAGAGACTTCTGTACCCCAAGAGGAGGACTAAAACAGTGGAAAACCGGCAAGTGGTAGGTGTGTTCAATCCGTCTAAACCCGCCCACAACTGTAAGTTCAGTAGCAGCGAGACTGCAAACCAGAAAGGCCTTACCTGTGAACTGTTTTGATGTCCTTGGACTTGGCACTGAGTTGAACTGCCTTGGGGAAGGCCTGAGCGGGAGTGCGGAGAATTTGGCCGTTGTCTAGGGCCCCAATCTGAGCCGCTGAGCCAGACGGAGCTAATAGTGTTTGGCGGTGGGTCACACGGAACCATTGTCAGTGATGTGCCCCGGCAAGCTCAGCCCTCAGGGTCCCAGAGCTAGAAACAGGTGGGAGCTGGTAACCCAGCAACCAAGTAGCCTAAGGGTGGGGTCTGAGCCACCTTGCAGCCCTAACCCATAGGGGCAGAGTGAGACCGGTTTTGGCACACTGGGTAAGTGGATAGCCACTTCAGCAGTGATTCCAAGAAAGCTGGGAAAGCTTCTGCTCAGCAAGTTTACAAGTTCAAAGTGCCTTTTAAGTGGGCTGAAGAGAGATTTAGGGTGTCTACCTGCTGGGGTTTGAGAAATCAGCAGCCTCGAGTCATATCAGAACTGTGATTAACATCTCAGACCCCAGAAGACCACGTGTTGCCCAGACAATATTCAATAACATATACAAACTGTTTTTGGTTGTGTATTTTCTTCTTTTTTAATGTTTGGTTGTTTTTTTTTGTTTATTTTGACGTTGTTGATGTTCTTTTGTTTTTTAATTTCAATCTTTTCCATAGAGATCCCTTTTTCTTTCTCAATTTTCCTAGTTTAATTGTAATTTCCCATTGCTGCCTTTTTTAATAACTACAACTTCATTTTTGCTAGTGTTTCTACCGCTATCATTTGGTTTTTCACCGAATTTTATCCCCATAAAGTTTTCTGTTTGCTTGTTTTGGATTGATTTATAGCATTTTTGTTTTTCCTCTCTACTTGGTGGAGGTGGGGTACTGTGTCTGATCAGGTTAGCAAAGAGCCGCTGACCTCAAGGGAACCACCCAACTGGGCACCCCCAGAAGGTGGGGTTTTTTAAGGTTGTGTCAAAGTACCCTACTGTACACCTATATTGCCCTGTCTCCGTCTTTCTCTGCCTCTGTTCTTTTTGTCAATAATCATTATACCCACCCCCTCTCCTTTCTCTATCTTTCTTTTTTTTCTTATCACTCGGTCCTCCTTTCTTTCATCCCTTTTTTGCTCTTCAACCTTCTCACCCTTCTGGTCCTGTAACCCTTAGTCCACAGGCACAAGAACTTAAAGAGCAAGAGGAAGTGAAAGGAAAATTAGGGCAAGGAAAAAGATAAAAGAAATCACTCATGACAAAGAATCAGCAGAAAACTCCAGGCAACATGAAGAACCAGTCTAGAACAACCCCACCAAGGGACCATGAGGTAGCTACTGCAGAGGATTCCACCTGTAAAGAAATGTTAGCAATGAAAGAAAGGGAATTTAGAATATACATGTTGAAAACAATGAAAGAAATGATGGAAACAATGAAGGAAATTGCTAATAAAGTGGAAAATAACCAAAAGGAAATCCAAAAACAGAATAAAATCAGACATGAACGATATGAAGAATATAAAAAGGATATAGCACAGCTGAAGGAACTGAAACAGTCAATTAGGGAACTTAAAGATGCAATGGAAAGTATCAGCAACAGGTTAGACCATGCAGAAGAAAGAATTTCAGAGGTAGCAGACAAAGTTCTTGAGATAACTCAGACAGTAAAAGAGGCAGAAAAGAAGAGAGACAAAGCAAAACGTTCACTGTCAGAATTATGGGACTTTATGAAGCGTTCCAACATACGAGTGATAGGAATTCCAGAAGTGGAAGCAGAATGCCCCAGAGGAATGGAAGCCATACTAGAGAATATTATAAAAGAAAATTTCCCAAACATCACCAAAGATTCTGACACACTGCTTTCAGAGGGATATCGGACCCCAGGTCGCCTCAACTCTAACCGAGCTTCTCCAAGACACATTGTGATGAACCTGTCCAAACTCAAGACAAAAGGAAAGATTCTGCAAGCTGCCAGGAGTAAGCGCTAGTTGACCTACAGGGCCAAATCCATCAGAGTGACCACAGACTTCTCTAATGAAACTTTCCAAGCAAGAAGACAATGGTCATCTACCTTTAATCTACTTAAACAGAACAATTTTCACCCCAGAATTCTGTACCCCGCTAAGCTAAGCTTCAAAAATGACGGAGAAATCAAATCATTTACGGACATACAAACATTGAGGAAATTCGCCACAACAAGACCAGCTCTACAGGAAATACTTCAACCTGTTCTGCACACTGACCACCACAGTGGATCAGCAGCAAAGTAAGAACTCAGAAATCAAAGGACAGAAGCTAACCTCCACACTGATGCAAAAGATACAACTAAACAATGGACGCTCACAAAATAAGATGAACAGAATACTACCACACTTATCAATTATCTCAATAAATGTTAATGACTTGAATTCCCCACTGAAGAGACATAGATGGGCTGACTGGATTAAAAAACACAAGCCATCCATTTGCTGTCTGCAAGAAACACACCTGGCTTCAAAAGACAAATTAAAGCTCTGAGTCAAGAGTTGGAAGACAATTTTTCAGGCAAATGGAATTCAGAAGAAAAGAGGAGTTGCAATCTTATTTTCAGATACATGTGGATTTAAAGCAACTAAAGTCAAAAAAGACAAAGATGGTCACTTTATATTGGTCAAGGGAAAACTACAACAAGAAGACATTTCAATTCTAAATATTTATGCACCCAATTTAAATGCTCCCAGATTCTTGAAGCAGACCTTACTCAGTCTGAGCAATATGATATCTGATAATACCATCATAACAGGGGACTTTAACACACCTCTTACAGAGCTGGACAGATCCTCTAAACAGAAATTAAACAAAGATATAAGAGACTTAAATGAGACCCTAGAACAACTGTGCTTGATAGACGCATATAGAACACTCCACCCCAAAGATAAAGAATATACATTCTTCTCATCACCTCATGGAACATTCTCCAAAATTGATCATATCCTGAGACACAAAACAAATATCAACAGAATCAAAAGAAGTGAAATTTTACCTTGTATCTTTTCAGACCATAAGGCACTAAAGGTGGAACTCAACTCTAACAAAAATGCTCGACCCCACACAAAGGCATGGAAATTAAACACTCTTCTGTTGAATAACAGATGGGTGAAGGAAGAAATAAAACAGGAAATCATTAACTTCCTTAAGCATAACAACAATGAAGACACAAGCCACCAAAACCTGTGGGATACTGCAAAAGCAGTTTTGAGAGGAAAATTCATCGCTTTAGATGCCTACATTCGAAAAACAGAAAGCGAGCACATCAACAATCTCACAAGAGATCTTACGGAATTGGAAAAAGAAGAACAATCTAAGCCTAAACTCAGTAGAAGAAAAGAAATATCCAAAATCAAATCAGAGATCAATGAAATTGAAAACAAAAGAATCATTCAGAAAATTAATGAAACAAGGAGTTGGTTTTTTGAAAAAATAAATAAAATAGATAAACCATTGGCCAGACTAACGAGGAATAGAAAAGTAAAATCTCTAGTAACCTCAATCAGAAACGATAAAGGGGAAATAACAACTGATCCCACAGAGATACAAGAGATCATCTCTGAATACTACCAGAAACTCTATGCCCAGAAATTTGACAATGTGAAGGAAATGGATCAATATTTGGAATCACACCCTCTCCCTAGACTTAGCCAGGAAGAAATAGAGCTCCTGAACAGACCAATTTCAAGCACTGAGATCAAAGAAACAATAAAAAAGCTTCCAACTAAAAAATGCCCTGGTCCAGATGGCTTCACTCCAGAATTCTATCAAACCTTCAAGGAAGAGCTTATTCCTGTACTGCAGAAATTATTCCAAAAAACTGAGGAAGAAGGAATCTTCCCCAACACATTCTATGAAGCAAACATCACCCTGATACCAAAACCAGGAAAAGACAGAACCAAAAAGGAGAATTTCAGACCAATCTCACTCATGAATATAGATGAAAATTTCTCAACAAAATCCTAGCCAATAGATTACAGCTTATTATCAAAAAAGTCATTCATCATGATCAAGTAGGCTTCATCCCAGGGATGCAAGGCTGGTTTAACATACGCAAGTCCATAAACGTTATCCACCATATTAACATAGGCAAAAATAAAGATCACATGATCCTCTCAATAGATGCAGAAAAAGCATTTGATAAAATCCAGCATCCTTTTCTAATTAGAACACTGAAGAGTATAGGCATAGGTGGCACATTTCTAAAACTGATTGAAGCTATCTATGACAAACCCACAGCCAATATTTTACTGAATGGAGTAAAACTAAAAGCTTTTCCTCTTAGAACTGGAACCAGACAAGGTTGTCCTCTGTCACCTTTACTATTCAACATAGTGCTGGAAGTTCTAGCCAATACAATTAGGCAAGACGAGGAAATAAAGGGAATCCAAATGGGAGCAGAGGAGGTCAAACTCTCCCTCTTTGCTGATGACATGATTTTATACTTAGAGAACCCCAAAGACTCAACCACAAGACTCCTAGAAGTCATCAAAAAATACAGTCATGTTTCAGGATATAAAATCAATGTCCACAAGTCACTAGCCTTTGTGTACACCAATAACAGTCAAGATGAGAAGCTAATTAAGGACACAACTCCCTTCACCAAAGTTTCAAAGAAAATGAAATACCTAGGAATATACCTAACGAAGGAGGTGAAGGACCTCTATAAAGAAAACTATGAAATCCTCAGAAAGGAAATAGCAGAGGATATTAACAAATGGAAGAACATACTATGCTCATGGATGGGAAGAATCAACATTGTTAAAATGTCTATACTTCCCAAAGCAATCTACCTATTCAATGCCATTCCTATCAAAGTACCTACATCGTACTTTCAAGATTTGGAAAAAATGATTCTGCGTTTTGTATGGAACGGGAAAAAACCCCGTATATCTAAGGCAGTTCTTAGTAACAAAAATAAAGCTGGGGGCATCAGCATACCAGATTTTAGTCTGTACTACAAAGCCATAGTACTCAAGACAGCATGGTACTGTCACAAAAACAGAGACATAGACACTTGGAATCGAATTGAACACCAAGAATTGAAACTAACATCTTACAACCACCTAATCTTCGATAAACCAAACAAAAACTTACCTTGGGGGAAAGACTCCCTATTCAATAAATGGTGTTGGGAGAACTGGATGTCTACATGTAAAAGACTGAAACTGGACCCACACCTTTCCCCACTCACAAAAATTGATTCAAGATGGATAAAGGACTTAAATTTAAGGCATGAAACAATAAAAATCCTCAAAGAAAGCATAGGAAAAACACTGGAAGATATTGGCCTGGGGGAAGACTTCATGAAGAAGACTGCCATGGCAATTGCAACAACAACAAAAATAAACAAATGGGACTTCATTAAACTGAAAATCTTCTGTACAGCTAAGGAGACAATAACCAAAGCAAAGAGACAACCTACACAATGGGAAAGGATATTTGCATATTTTCAATCAGACAAAAGCTTGATAACTAGGATCTATAGAGAACTCAAATTAATCCACATGAAAAAAGCCAACAATCCCATATATCAATGGGCAAGAATAGAACATGAATAGAACTTTCTCTAAAGACGACAGACGAATGGCTAACAAACACATGAAAAAATGTTCATCATCTCTATATATTAGAGAAATGCAAATCAAAACAACCCTGAGATATCATCTAACCCCAGTGAGAATGGCCCACATCACAAAATCTCAAAACTGCAGATGCTGGCGTGGATGTGGAGAGAAGGGAACACTTACACTTTTACACTGCTGGTGGGACTGCAAACTAGTACAACCTTTCTGGAAGGAAGTATGGAGAAACCTCAAAGCACTCA
Source organism: Nycticebus coucang (assembly GCF_027406575.1). NCBI lineage: Eukaryota > Metazoa > Chordata > Mammalia > Primates > Lorisidae > Nycticebus > Nycticebus coucang. Next base: position 63,421,935 of record NC_069784.1, read on the forward strand.
AGCTAGACCTCCCATTTGATCCTGCAATCCCATTACTGGGCATCTACCCAGAAGTTAAGAAATCCTTTTATCATAAGGACACTTGTACTAGCCTGTTTATTGCAGCTCAATTTACAATCGCCAAAATGTGGAAACAGCCTAAATGCCCACCAACCCAGGAATGGATTAACAAGCTGTGGTATATGTATACCATGGAATACTATTCAGCCATTAAAAAAAATGGAGACTTTACATCCTTCGTATTAACCTGGATGGAAGTGGAAGACATTATTCTTAGTAAAGCATCACAAGAATGGAGAAGCATGAATCCTATGTACTCAATCTTGATATGAGGACAATTAATGACAATTAAGGTTATGGGGGGGGGGGAGCAGAAAGAGGGATGGAGGGAGGAGGGTGGGGCCTTAGTGTGTGTCACACTTTCTGGGGGCAAGACATGATTGCAAGAGGGACTTTACCTAACAATTGCAATCAGTGTAACTGGCTTATTGTACCCTCAATGAATCCCCAACAATAAAAAAAATAAATAAAAAAATTTGAATAAAGTAAAAAAAAAAAAATATTCAACAAGATCCTAACAACCAGAATCCAGCAACGTTTCAAACAAATTATACATCATGACGAAGTCGGTTTTATTCCAGGGTCTCAAGGCTGGTTCAATATACGTAAATCCATAAGTGTAATTCAGCCCATAAACAAATTAAAAAACAAAGACCATATGATTCTCTCAATTGACACAGAAAAAGCTTTTGATAATATCAAGCATCCCTTCATGATCAGATCACTTAAGAAAACTGGTATAGAAGGGACATTTCTTAAACTGATAAGAGTCCATCTATAGCAAACCCATAGCCAATATAGTATTGAATGGAGTTAAACTGAAATCATTTCCACTCAGATCAGGAACCAGACAAGGCTATCCATTATTGTCTCCATTGCTCTTTAACATTGTGATGGAAGTTTTAGCTATCGCAATTAGGGAAGAAAAGGCCATCAAGGGTATCCATATAGGGTCAGAAGAGATCAAACTTTCACTCTGCGCAGATGATAGGATGTTATATCTGGAAAACACCAGGGATTCTACTACAAAACTTTTAGAAGTGATCAAGGGATACAGCAGCATCTCAGGTTAAAAAAATCAACATTCATAAATCGATAGGTAGCCTTTATATATACCAACAATAGTCAAGTTGAAAAAACAGTTAAGGACTCTATCCCGTTCACAGTAGTGCCAAAGAAGATGAAATATTTGGGAGTATATCTAACAAAAGACGTGAAAGATCTCTATAAAGAGAACTATGAAACTCTAAGAAAAGAGATAGCTGAAAACATCAACAAATGGAAAAACATACCATGCTCGTGGCTGGGAAGAATCAACATTGTTAAAATGTCCATACTACCCAAAGCAATATACAATTTTAAAGCAATCCCCATTAAAGCCCCACTGTCATACTTTAAAGATCTTGAAAAATAATACTTAGTTTTATATGGAATCAAAAAAAACCTTGAATAGCCAAGCCACTACTCAGAAATAAAAACAAAGCAGGAGGAATTACGCTACCAGACCTTAGACTATACTATAAATCGATAATGATCAAAACAGCGTGGTACTGGCACAAAAACAGAGAAGTAGATGTCTGGAACAGAATAGAGAACCGTTATTTGATCTTTGACAAGCCAATTAAAAACATTCAGAGGGGAAAAGATTCCCTATCTAACAAATGGTGCTGGGTGAACTGGCTGGCAACCTGTAGAAGACTGAAACTGTACCCACACCTTTCACCATTAACTAAGATAGACTCTCACTTGATTAAAGATTTAAGCTTAAGACATGAGACTATAAAAATACTGGAAGAGAGTGCAGGGAAAACCCTTGAAGAAATTGGGTTGGGCGAGTATTTTATGAAGAGGAGCCCCAGGGCAATTGAATCAGCTTCAAAAATACACTCCTGGGACCTGATCAAACTAAAAAGCTTCTGCACAGCTAAGAACACAGTAAGTAAAGCAAGCAGACAGCCCTCAGAATGGGGGAAGATATTTGCAGGTTATGTCTCTGACAAAGGTTTAATAACCAGAATCCACAGAGAACTCAAACATATAAGCAAAAGAAGAACAAGTGATCCCATCGCAGGCTGGACAAGGGACTTGAAGAAAAACTTCTCTGAAGAAGACAGGCACATGGCCTACAGACATATGAAAAAATGCTCATCATCTTTAATCATCAGAGAAATGCAAATCAAAACTACCTTGAGATACCATCTAACTCCAGTAAGATTAGCCCATATCACAAAATCCCAAGACCAGAGATGTTGGCGTGGATGTGGAGAAAAGGGAACACTTCTGCACTGCTGGTGGGAATGTAAATTAATACATTCCTTTTGGAAAGATGTTTGGAGAACACTTAGAGATCTAAAAATAGATCTGCCATTCAATCCTATAATTCCTCTACTAGGTATATACACAGAAGACCAAAAATCACATTACAACAAAGATATTTGCACCAGAATGTTTACTGCAGCCCAATTCACAATTGCTAAGTCATAGAAAAAGCCCAAGTGCCCATCGATCCATGAATGGATTAATAAACTGTGGTACATGTACACCATGGAATATTATGCAGCCTTAAAGAAAGATGGAGACTTTACCTCTGTCTTGTTTACATGGATGGAGCTGGAACATATTCTTCTTAGTAAAGTATCTCAAGAATGGAAGAAAAAGTATCCAATGTACTCAGCCCTACTATGAAACTAATTTTTGGCTTTCATATGAAAGCTATAACCCAGTCATAACCTAAGAATTTGGGGAATGGGGAGAGGGAGAGGAGGGAGGGCAGAGGATGGGTGGAAGAAGGGTAGATAGGTGGGATTACACCTGTGGTGCAACTTACAAGGGTACATGTGAAACTTAGTAAGTGTAGAATATAACTGTCTCAACACAATAACTAAGAAAATGCCAGGAAAGCCATGTTAACCAGTGTGATGAAAATGTGTCAAATGGGGGCGGTGCCTGTGGCTCAAGGAGTAGGGCGCCAGTCCCATAGCAGGTTCAAACCTAGTCCTGGCCAAAAAGCACAAAAAAAAGGAAAATGTGTCAAACGGTCTATAAAACCAGTGTATGGTGCCCCATGATCACATTAATGTACACAGCTATGATTTAATACAAAATTTATTATACCTTTTCCCTAACTCTGCAGTACATACAATGAAGAGAAGATTATACCAAGTTGCACGGAACTATGCAAACACGATCAACAGCTTAAGGCCAAATCAGAGTCCGAAAATTATAGTAGCTTAGAGACTACTAACAACAATCTCCTTAGTTTACAGGTTAAATAAAAACTTCATAGCACAAGGGCACGTTTGCACAGCATCAGGTTTTCAAGCTCACTCAAACCAATAAAACAGAAAACAAAGTCTAAGAACTGAGGGATTTATCAGAGAAGAAAGGTAAAATGGGATTTCCAGTATGAAAGTGAAAAGAAATTCAAAAAATAAAAACCTATTCCTTGGGGCAGCGCCTGTGGCTCAAAGGAGTAGGGCACTGGCCCCATATGCTGGAGGCAGCAGGTTCAAACCCAGCCCAGGCCAAAAACTGCAAAAAAAAAAACCTATTCATTGGGAATAGAGAAATGGAGGGTTTCAGAAGGAATGCCTTCTAGTAAAAACTGGACCTTATGTTAGACTGCACTGAAAAAAAAAAATCTAACAATTATTTTGGAGAGTTTATAAGGGAAGAAACACTGAGAATCGTAACAAAATATTCCAACTCTAAGTGAAAAAAATGTTTTCCAAGAATGAAAACATAATAGTATACTACCTGACTCAGAGGTAAACAATATTTATATCACCATAAAAATAAAAACACTGAATATTCATTTGACCAAACATGATCTAATTACAATGGGATGAACAGAGAAAAGGGGACACAGGACATTGGTGGAATTAGAGGTCTCAATCCTATTCTTCCATAGTAAAAAGGAAGCAGATCATGTAGAAAAATAGAAAACTAAGAGCCATGTAGATTTTGTGGAAATGTGGAAATAAATAACAACTAAAACAAGAGAAAGTAATTGCCTTCTGAGAGTGGCACTTTGGTACAGAGAATGGTAAGAGAAAAAACTGCTCTACTTTTCTGTATAAGCCACTCCATTTTTATTGACTTTTAAAATCATGGGCATGCATTATGATATTTTATTTGCAACTTATATAATTTTGTCCACAATAAGAAATATTATATTCATTATTTTAAATATACAAAAGAGATAAACAAGCTGCAAGAAATAAGGTGACAGAAACCCTCAAGAAACTATTGCACCAAGATCAAGGGTATACTTAAAAAATTATAGACAGGGCAGCACCTGTGGCTCAGTGGGTAGGGCACTGGCCCCATATACCAAGGGTGGCAGGGGTTCAAACCTGGCCCCAGCCAAACTGCAACAAAAAACAGCCGGGCCTTGTGGCAGGCGTCTATAGTCCCAGCTACTCTCAAGGCTGAAGCAAGGGAATTGTCTAAGCCCAGGAGTTGGAGGTTGCTATGAGCTGTGTGACACCATGGCACTCTACCAGGTTGATAAAGTTAGACTCTGTCTCTACGAAAAAAAAAAATTATATAGAAGGTCAGACAATTAAGTCCATGAACTCATCCTAGAAAAAGTGCTACACACCTTATTGCTGAATATCACTATGGTCACCTTTGAAAGAACTTCCCTTGGGAAGCTGTGCATTGCGCCTCATCCTAGAAAAGGTACTCTAAAGGGTAGATACACAGCTTCCCAAGGGGAGCCCTTCAAAGGTAACTGTAATGATATTCAGCAATGAGGTATGCAGCACTTTTTCTAGGATGAGTTCACAAAGTTAATTGTCTGACCTCATACAACAACAGCTCTGATAGCCACTTCAGAAAAAAAGTTCCAAATCTGCTTTGAAGGGTGAACTAGGCACTGACATCAGTACACAGCTTCTGGGAAGGGAGGGAGGGTGGTAACTGTAAGGTGACTGTAGTGATATTCATCAATGAGATACGTAGTGCTTTTTCTAGGATAAGTTTAAACTAAACTTATAAACTAAATTGTCTGACCTCATTTGTCATAATTAAGTAGCATCTATCCCAGGAATGTAAGGATGGGTCAACATAAGAAAAATCAATGTAATTTACTACAGGGATAGTGTAGAAAAGAAAATGGCATGATACTCTTAATAGATACATAAAAGGCATTAATGCCTTAAAATTCACACCTTAAATGGAGTTAAAGGTTGGCCAGGTGTAGTGGCTCATGCCTGTAATCCTAGCATTCTACAAGGCTGAGGCAGGAGGATCAACTGAGATCAGGAGTTTGAGACTAGCCTGACAAAGAGCAAGACCATTATATATAAATATATATATAATAAGTAGCCAGGTATTGTGGCAGGCACTTGCAGACTCAGCTCAGGAGGCTGAGGCAGAAGGATGGCTTGAACCCAGAGCTTTGAGGTTGCTGCAATCTAGGCTGACATCATGGTACTTTAGCCTGGGCAAAAGAATGAGACTCTGTCTCAGAAAAAAAATTTAAAGAAATAAAAAATGGTGTTAATGCTCAAATCTTTATGATTAAAGAAAATAACTTCAAGAAAAATAGAGCAACAATTTCTCAACACAATAAAAGTTATCTAACAGAAATCTACCACAAATATACTTAATGAAGAAAATTTAGCAAATACAATTTTCAACAACTAAATTTTTAGCCAACAAAAAATTCAGTGCTAAAAGTCCTGGCCAATATATAAAATCAGACAATTATTAGAACTAAGAATGTTCAGTAAAACTGCCAAATCAATAAAATCTATAATGAAGCAGTATATTAGAAATAGGAAAAAAAAAACATTTAGAATAAAAGCAGAAAATTGTAAATATCTAGAAATTTGTAAACAATTAAAAAACAAAAATTTGATTAGAGACAGAAAAAGACCTGAAAAAAAATAACATACACTGTAAGCACATCAATTTTCTCCAAATTAATCTAAATTCGAAGCCATGTCAAATAAACTCCTAACAATAAATTCGGGGTAACATGACAAACTGATGCTGAAACTTCCATGTTTAACCAGATGCCCACAAATATTAAGAAAATCCTGCCAAACAGAGAAACCCGCCTTGCCATATATCAAAGTCAATATAACAAAAACTGTGGTTACTAGAACGGGAACAGACTGACAAACAACTACACTAGACACCCAGTACAGTCACTGGGTGGGCCAGTAGTCACAATAGTTATTTGTTGGGCCATTTTTCTTACATATACCAAAATCTCATATATGCACAGGTCTGAACTGTAAGTCTCATAGGCTAAAATTTTCTGAATTAATTGTTATATCTAGACTTTCCTTTCTTCAATCTAAGGAAACAGGGCCTAGAAAATACTAGAATTCAAAGATCTAATTTCCATCTTTCTACCATAGAGTTTTCTACAATTTCTGTCTACAGCTCTTGCTTCAACCGCAGATTTTTTCTGTTTAGCAAGAGGGGCTGGAAGACAGAAACCAATCATGTATCACATCGTATCAAATTTACACTAAAGCAGAGTTTTATTAGAGATGTAAAGCTTGGGCAATAAGGCTTATTATCCCTTATCCGAAGGCTGGGGACCAGAAGTGTTTTACACTCGAATTTTTTTCAGAGTTTGTAATATTTGTGTTGCATATACTTATCAGTGGAGCGTTCCTAATCTGAAAACCCAAAACCCAAAATACTCTAATGAGCATTTCGTTTGAGCATCATGTCAGCACTCAAAAAGTTTCAGATGTTGGAACACCAGATTTGGATTCTCAGATTAGAGATAATCCATACAGGGTTTATCACAGTGTTTAGAGTATTAGTTGACTTCCCTTTCCTCCAGGTGCCCCATTTGTTGTATCTATATGCATGTATAACTTTTCAACTAGCTCATATACTAATTTCTAAAAACAGAGTTAGTGAAGGCAAAAAGTAGCATTTGACAGGGTGATGGCATGTGAAATACTCTTTTCTATAGTATGTAAGTGGTTCTCATATTTGAATATGCATCAGAATCACTTGCAGAGTTTGTTAAAACACAAACTGCTAGTCTTCATCCCCAGAATTTCTAAACAGTAGACCTGGAGTGAATTGCATTTATAGCTATATAGTTACCACCCATAAGTTCCTGGGTAGGAATTAATTCTCCTCAATGGGCCACATTTTGAAAAACACTGCCCCACCAAACAGTTGTTAACCAGTGAGACTAACTTTGCTCTACAGAGGAAAGTAAGCAATGTCTGGGTATATTTATTGTTGTCACAACTGGGAGGAAGGGAACTACTAATAATCAATTGAGTAGAGACCAAGGATGCTACTCAATGTCCTCCCACGCACAGGACAGTTCCCACAGAAAAGAAGTATCTGGCCTAACACATCAACACTGCTGAGAAAAATTGCCAGAGGGTAAGACACAACTTACTCCAAATACATGAACTAACCATTAAGTTGGTGAAAGTTCTTCAGTGCATTTCAGAAATTTAACATGGAATAAATATTCAAAAGTTCTATTTTTCTGCAGGTATTGACAACTCTTTGATTTTACTTACCTATAGCTAAATGAAGTTTTAGAGATATACCAGGCTTAAAGGTATACCAGACTAGAAAAGGAAATAAACCAATTTACGTAATTGGTAAATTTCCAGTAAAGAAACAAATTGACAATCATTTTCCACAAATTGTAAGAAAGATATATAAAAAGACTAACCTCCTTGAAAAGTAATGACCAACACTGTTTATTTCTCAAGCTGAGTGAAAAGCTAACAGGTGTTTATTTTAGTATTACATATTTAAATATAAATAAAACCTTTCCTAACACATTATTTGTTTTAAGAAAAGGCAGTAATAGCGGCAGTAATCAAGTCTAACCAAATATGTCTGAGGCAAATACACTTTAAATACACTTGTATATATGTATACCATGTACGTACAGATAGTCACACACGCGCGCGTGTGCACACACACAAATGAACTTACTCCTGTAGGTTGAAAAATAAGTCCATCCATTTCATGGCTGACTTCTTTGGCAAAATTTCCTTCAAGTAGCTATAAAATAAATACACAGGTATTTTAAAAATACAATAATTACTTTAAAATTACTTTAATTTCTAGGGACTCTACCTAACAAATGCAAACACTGTAACCTAGTTGTGTCCTCACATTAATCTGAAATTTTAAAAAGAATAAAAAAATTATTTTAATTTCATGTTCAGCTTTATAAAAATTCTTTAAGATAATATGTATGCTATAAGAAATTCAAAATAGGGGAGGGGATGAATCCAGAGGAGCTAGGCGAGAAAAAAAAAAATACATTAAAATTTCCATTCCAGTGCAGGCTAGACATACTGAACAATAGTCCTGACTACAACAACCAAAATCATGGATGAAGTACTGAAAAAGTATTTCTAAATGTACTGCTAAGCCAGCACAAAAGGAAGAAAGACACAGAAGCCTGGAAAGTATTACATCCCTCATACAATTTTTTGATCTTTCTTGTTTTGTTTTTTATCTTTTTTACTTTTTCTTTTTTAAGCAGAGAATTTCACTGCAAGGGAAACACATTACAAAACAATCACTGATAGTTTTTTCAATACCATATCTACTAAAGAGCAGAGTTAAACACCAACTACTCTTCTAATTAATTTTGATCAAGTAGTTTTAAATGTTTCCCTTTCACAGATTTGTATTATTTTGAAGAACTCACCATGTGTGTCACTGAAGAAGGCCCTAAGCACTGATTTCTGTGTTTCAGGAAAGAGAACTAAATTTACTTTCACAGAGCCAGGTAACATCATGTTATCCAGAATATAGACAACGAGCAGAAAACTCAGGATAGTTCTAGGATTCAGATATGTCTCTAAAACTCTGGGTATGCTAAGTATCTTATGTGTTTCCCTTTTACCACAATCACGTCCTTCTGAAAGCACTACACTTATAAGGAGATCTGCTTTCCAAAAGCAACAACCTAGGGCAGTGCCCGTAGCCCAGTGGGTGGGATGCTGGCCACTTACACTGAGGCTGGCGGGTTTGAACCCGGCCCAGGCCAGTTAAACAACAATGACAACTGCAACAAAAAAATAGCCGGGCGTTGTGCTGGATGCCTGTTATCCCAGCTACTTGGGAGGCTGAGGCAATAGAATCGCTTAAGCCCAAGAGTTTGAGGTTGCAGTGAGCTGTGATGCCACGGTACTGTACCAAGGGCGACATAGTGAGACTCTGTCTCAAAAAAAAAAAAAAAAAAGCAAGAACCTAAATTCAAGTTTGTATTTTGCATGCAATAAAATTTAAGATTCTCTTTCCAAACTGAGAATTCATCTTCCATATTTCATCCTTCAAAATTCATAATTTCTCTGAGGGCAGTTCACATTTGAGTTTAAATATCTACATGCTCCTTTCTGTCCTTTCAGAGACAGAGATTAGATCAGTGATTTCCAGAGGCTCAGAGGTGGTGTTAGTGTTTAAGGAGCTTCAGTTCTGAAAGATGAAAAAGTTCTGGAGATGATGTTTCACAATAATATAAATGTACTTAATGTTGCTGAATGGTATGCATAAAAATACACTAGAACCTCTGTAAATCGACCAAAGGAACGTAACAAACTGGTCAACATGCACAGGTGGTCAACGTAAGAAAGTAGGCCTACTGTACTGACATGTACATATGGTGCATGTCTGGTCTATGAAAATTAGATCAACCAAAGGAGGTGGTCAGTGTAGGGAGGTGGTCAATGTAGGGAGGTGGTCAGCTACGGAGGTTCTACAGTAGTTAAAATGGTAAATAGTGTGTTACATATTTTTAAAAATCAAAAAATGTTTGTGTTTTTGTGTTGTTTTTTCATCTTATTATAACAGTAAGAAACTGGAAGCTGACAAATTGATCAGAGTTTGATCAATGGACAAAAATTTCAGAACAGCTCTGACAATCATACATTTGTCTGCAGTGCACTCATAGGTTTAAATGACCTACCTATCCTGAGGAGGCAATCTGCCTAAGTAAAAATTCAATATGGATTAAAATTACTGATTTCTGGGGCTCGGTTCAATGGCTCACAACCATAATCCTAACACTCCTGAGAGGCCAATGCTCAGGAGTTCCAGACCAGCCTGAGCAAGAGCTAGAACCCCTGTTCTAAAAATAGCTGGGTGTTGTGGTGGGCGCCTGCTCCTCAGGAAGCTGAGGCCAAAGATTGCTTGAACACAAGAGTTTGAGGTTTCTGTGAGCTGTGACGCCACTGTCAAAAAAAAAAATTTACTGATTTCCTATAAATTCCTTTCAAAAGAGGAAAATAAACTCTAAACATAAAACTATTAAAATAACCTGTTACAGTCTTGCTGGAAATTTGGAAGGCAATGTGTTAAACTAAAGTCTTTGTTTCACATATGTGAAATATTCCCTCTGGAGGGAAAAAATTTTTGAAATTCATGTTCAAACTGACAAGTATAGTATATATACTTTTAAAGATATGTGTGTGTATGTATTTTTTAATGATTTCCATGTTTTATTTCAACATTTTCAAATATCCATAAACTAATGACAGGTTAAAAGGTTCAAACAAGACAAAATTGCATACCCTTTACACTTCTTGCACACATCATGTAAGAAAAGATGCTTGCTAAGCTCACAACATAAATTCTGCTAAGCAGTGATACAATGAAAACCAAATACTTCAATTAGACAGGAAAAAATGGGTAAAAAATTTTTAACCTTTAATCTATGAGTTGTTCTACTTTTATTTACAGTGGGTACATCATTTATGTCACTAAACATGGCTTTTAAATTCTACCCAAGAAATAAAAATAAAATCCTAAACCCTTCCCACTTCTCCTCTTGGCCAAGGAGATCCAAGAGAAACCTTAAAACTTGAGTTCCTGCCATGACAGGACGGGAGGTCAGGCACTCAACATATCCCTCCCCCACAGCGCGTAGGCTTTCTTCCCTCCAGCTAGACAGAAGCAGCCTTTTGAAAAGACTTCTCCACCACTGCTTCAATCCACCACCTAATGCTGCTCTTTCTTTTCTGCGTCTCAACACTACAACTGACCAGCAGTCATTCCTGATAAGTGGCCATCAACCACGAACAGTTCTGGCTAGTCTACAGAGGGCGCATAGGGAAAGTCTGCGTGTCTTCTACTTAACCTTTTCGCTTAAGAGGGCAAAAAATTCCACACTGGGATCGTGCTAATTCTGCCATTCTCTGCACACGGATCCCACCAAGCAGCGAGAAGCTCATGTAGCTCAGTGCGTGCTCCTCCTTTCATAAATATTCATACCTCCTCCTATAGCTTGTTAAATATGTATTTCTGCTGAGCCAACCCACTCTGCATAAATTCCTATTCCCTGTACCATCCCGTCCAAGTGTCATGTGTGTTCTGCTTCTGGGTAGAAGCTCTGCTTCCCAGGCTGTCAGAACAGCCACTCAATAGGCTGCAATCCTTTACACAAAATAAAGTTCCCCTTTCCAAACTTAAGAATCTTGAGTTAACCGTGCGGCGGTGACTAAGGAGGCTGAGGAGGCGACGGAGGAAACAGAAGATGGCAGATTTCTTGAAAGGATTGCCTGTCTACAACAAAAGCAATTTTAGTGGATTTCATGCCGATTCCTTGTGCAAAGCCTCCAACCGACATCCCTCAGTCTACCTGCCCACTCGAGAGTACCTGTCTTAAACAGATTATCATGACAGAAAAGACAAACGTTCTCCTGCGCTACCTACATCAGCAGTGGGACAAAAAGAACGCCGCCAAGAAGAGAGACCAGGAGCAAGTGGAACTTGAAGGCGAGAGCTCGGCGCCCCCTCGCAAGGTGGCACGGACCCACAGTCCAGACGTGCACGAGGACACTGAAGACTCACTCCCTACAGGCGCCTTGGCCCGGTCTGCTCCCCGATTGCCGGCCTGCCTGTCCACCGAGTGTAAGCACCCCGCCTGCCTGTCCACCGAGTGTAAGCACCCCGCCTGCTTGTCCACCGTGTGTAAGCACCCCGCCTGCCTGTCCACCGTGTGTAAGCACCCCACCCACCTCCCTGCTGACCCACCCACACCCTGCCGTCCACACCACTTCCAATCTCATAGGAGCTGATGTATTTATTTTCCTTGAGTTTTTATTTATGCTGTAACATGTATCAAGCGTTGGTTAAAGGGGATGTCAGAGCCAGTAGTATGATGTTGGTAGATGCTTTTAAAAAAAAAAAAACAAACAGTAACACTGTTCTTCAACCTTCTTCCCACCCTTGTCCCCACCACTTCCTCCTTCCTGCAGAGAACCAGAGCATCTGTGAGGGTTTCGTGCGCACGGGGGGGCGGGGCGGAGAGGGGGTCTGCTGTGGCCTGGCGGCAGGGGTGGGAGCAGGTGGCCTTGCCCCGCTGGACATCTGAGCAGCCTTCTCCCCACTCCCACCCACAGGCGCAGGCCTTTGAGACTCGGCCTTGTCTCACTTCCACAGGGAACTATTCCATGCCCAGACCTCACTCTGAGCGTCTGTGCAGGGGAGAAGTTGGCCCTTCCCTATCTTACTCTTAAGTCATTTTATCATGGACTATTATGTGCTCTGTGTCCACCCCAATAAAAAGCTCTTTCCTACTTGGAAAAAAAAAAAAAAAGAATCTCTTCATTCTTAGCTGACAAGCCAAACTTCTCAATTCGTAAAATGGACCATCCCTATGGTTAACAAAAGAAAAAAAAAAGGTATCTTTTATGTATCTAAAGTTTCAGGAAAAAAATAACCAGCTGGCAAGACTAGATAACATGATGTCTCCCACTTCATTTTTTATTTTCCTCTAACTTTTCATGAGTAAGAATTTAAAGGACTATGAAAATTCTTGGATCAAAACAAGAGTTCCTCTGCATTACTCCAGACAATATTTCCTTCCTTACTTAACACATCAACATTTACAATTATCACCTGTCATGTATTAAAGAGCCATGATAAAGTCTTGGGCTTGGTATAAAACACATAACTCCTTATGGGATGTGCATTCTTGAGTTTGACATTATACTATTATTCAACTTCCCAGAAAAGGAAATCAAGGCCATTAAGCAACTAGCTTCAAGATAGATAGCTAAAAAAAAATAAAATCTCTCAGAGCAGATTTAAATCAGGCTAATAACTAAAAATAGGAAATAACCAAAGAGAGGGTTTTGAAACAAATGCCCCAAAGCGTTCTGTAACTTCCTAAATATACTAGTCTTCCAACAGTCATTTAAAATTTATATACTTTAAAATGTGTTCTACCATGTATTACATGAATAAGGTGAATGCAGAGGGGGGCCAAATTCTCAAAGGGAAAAACACATTTTTTGAGGTGAAATCTAAAGTTTTTATTAGTATTGTATAATTATTAATTGATTTACTTATTCATATTTTAAATCGTATTTATAAAGTAATATGTTAAATTAGGAATTTTTTTTGGCTATTCACAATGCTTTTTTTTTTAATTGTTTGGGATTCATTGAGGGTACAAAAGATTAGATTACATTCATTTCATTGGTTAGACAGAGTCCCTCTTATAACTATGTCCCACCCCCAAGAGGTGTGCTATACACGGTGACTATACAGCCCCCATCTTCCTCCCTCCTCTCCTCTCCCTGCTCCCTTATTCCCCTATCCCCTACTTTGTATTAAATCATCTACTGCCTTCATATCAGAATTGAGTACATTGGATTCTTGCTTCTCCATTCTTGTGATTCTTTACTAAGAAGAATGTGTCCCACGTCCATCCAGGTTAATACAAAGGATGTAAAGTCTCCGTCTTTCTTAGTGACTGATTAGTATTCCATGGTGTACATAGACCACAGCTTGTTAATCCTTTACTGGGTTGGTGGGCATTTAGGCTGTTTCACATTTTGGTGATTGTAAAATGAGCTACAATAAACAGTCTAGTGCAAATGTCCTTATGATGAAAGGTTTTTTTTTTCCTTCTGGGTAGATGCCTAGTTAATGGGACTGCAGGATCAAATGGGAGGTCTAGTTTGAGTTCTTTGAGGTTTAGCCACACTTCCTTCCAAACTGGTTATTTTAGTTTGCAGTATCATATTCACAATTCTTAAAAGAAAATTTACCTAAACTTGTTATGGACATCTCCTATATATCACTGTCCTCATCACAAGAGTCAACATTTAAGTAACTTGACCAATTTCCATTCTTTTGACTGCTATTGTCTCTGAGTTACAGCATATGTCAAATTATACATGAGACTGTAACAGTAGATGTTATCCCAAGCTACACAAACTAATTATGTAACATTAGGAAAATGTTTTATCCCCTCATTCATTCTATAGGTCTATATTCATAAACTTCCGGGGGTTTTATTCCATGAAGTTATCTTTAAGAGGCTGGTTTACAAGAAAGTTCTACTTACATTGACAACATAAAAAATGGCAAGAAAACGTCACCTCTACCCTGATAATAATAAAAAAGCAGTTAATCTATAAAATCGAAAGTTTTGGTAGGCTATCAGAAAGCTGACATCTACAGGCAACCATATGAAAGGAATCCCAAGTCCTCCAAAGGAGAATGAGCTATATGCACTGAAATGTCCCCTTGGGCAGAGCACAAGAAGAGGTAAGTACAGCCATAGAAGTGAGTAGAAAGAAAACTGAAAGTCTGACCAATTCTTTAAAACCTAAGTATGGGCTAGCCTAACGTTTAAGAATCCATGGAAGCCCAAACACAAAAGAAATCCAAATCTACCTGCTAGGTCTTTCCTCTAACTTCTATCAAGATTCACAGGAAAGATAAAGGCAAGGCAGGAAACATGAGAATGTCCCAGTTTGGTTATATACAGACATGAAACCCTCCTGCTTCTCAGACCCTTCTCAATGTGGAACAAAAGCAATCTGAGAATAAAGGCACCGACAGCAACAGAAGGGGCTGGAGACAGCCTTGGGCCAGGGATAGAATTACACTGATATAAAGCAGAAAACGTGTTTCTGCCTATATGAGGCAATACTTGTTTCCAAGAGGGACATGAAAAACAGAACACAGGCAGACAGAAAAGTACTGGAGAAATGTAAGACCAGAAGACCACCGTGAAACAATCCGACCCAAGAGACATTTATAAAATATTCCCCAACAACAGGAGAAGGCACTTTTCCCCCAAGTGCACATAACACATTTAAAAGTTAAAGTCGGCTCGGCACCTGTAGCACAGTGGTTATGGCGCCAGCCACGTACACCAAGGATGGTGGGTTCGAACCCGGGCCGGGCCAGCTAATCAACAATGACAACTGCAATAAACGATAGCCGGGCGTTGTGGCAGGCGCCTGTAGTCCCACTTACTTGGGAGGCTGAGGCAAGAGAATCGCTTAAGCCCAAGAGCTGGAGGTTGCTGTGAGCTGTGAGACCACGGCACTGTATCAAGGGTGACATAGTGAGATTCTGTCTCAAAAAATAAATAAATAAATAAATAAATAAATAAAAGTTAAAGTCATTCAAAGTATGTTCTCTGATCACAATGAATTAAATCAGACATCATTAAGAGAGAGAGATTTAGAAAGTCACCCAATGTTTGGGAAACTAAAGAACACATTTCTTTTTCTTTTTCTTTTTTTGAGACAGAGTCTCACTATGTGGAGTACCATGGCATCATAGCTCACAGCAACTTCAAACTCTTGGGCTCAAGCAATTCTCTTGCCTCAGCCTCGTGAGTAGCTGGGACTACAGGCACCCACCACAATGCCCAGCTATTCTTAGAGACAGGGTCTTACTCTTGCTCAGGCTGGTCTCGAATTCCTGAGCTCAGGCAATCCACCCAACTCAGCCTCTCAGAGTGCTGAGATTACAAGCATAGCTACTATGCCCAGCCTAAATAACACATTTCTAAATAAGTCATGAATAATAAAAAAAAAAAATCAAATGGAAAATTTGAAAGTATTGTGAACTGAATTAAAATAAAAATACAGTAGATTAACATTTGAGGGATACAGTAAAGTATACCTATAAGAAATTTTACTGCACTAAATGTCTAATTAAAAAGAACAAAGGTCTTTGGAACATATTCTTCTTAGTAAAGTATCTCAAGAAGGGAAGAAAAAGTATCCAATATATTCAGCCCTACTATGAAACTAATTTATAGCTTTCATATGAAAGCTATAACCCAGTTATAGCCAAAGAATATGGGGAAAGGGGAAAGGTAGGCTAGGGGAGGGGGGAGGATGAGTGGAAGGAGGGTGATTGGTGGGACCACGCCTACGGTGCATCTTATAAGGGTACATGTGAAACTTACTAAATGTAGAATATATGTGTCTTAACACAATAACTAAGAAAATGCCAGGAAGGCTATGTTAACCAGTTTGATGAAAATATTTCAAATTGTATATAAAACCAGTGCATGGTGGTTGCATTAATGTACACAGCTATGATTTGATTTTTAAAAAGGAACAAAGGTCACAAATTGATGACTTCAACTTCTACCCTAAGAAAGAAAGAACTCTAAAGAATTTAAGAATATCAGCTATAAAAGAAGAGCCACTTGGGCAGAGATAATATAATATGCACAATAAATTTCTCCCCCTAAGGCTAAGGTATAGACCTCATGGAGGGGGTCCAGCCATAGCTCACTGGATGGCAGAGAAGCTGATTACGATATCTCAATGTCTCAGCAATTTGTAAAGATGAAAGTTGTCTGAAAACAGTATGTCTCAACTTAAAACTTTAGGAGTAATAACTAGGAATGACTTTCCAAAATGAAAGTGTCTAAATCAAAACGAAGTCACTGAGATGAAAACTTCAAAGAAATGGAGAGGCAAGGGTTATAAGAAAGTCAAACCGGGTGGCGCCTGTGGCTCAGTCGGTAAGGCGCCGGCCCCATATACCGAGGGTGGCGGGTTCAAACCCGGCCCCGGCTGAATTGCAACCAAAAAAATAGCCGGGCGTTGTGGCGGGCACCTGTAGTCCCAGCTACTCGGGAGGCTGAGGCAAGAGAATCACTTAAGCCCAGGAGTTGGAGGTTGCTGTGAGCTGTGTGATGCCACGGCACTCTACCCAGGGCCATAAGTGAGACTCTGTCTCTACAAAAAAAAAGAAAGTCAAACCATAAGGAAGTTATATTCAGCAAGGATGCAGGCATCTGTTAAAAAACAAAAAAGAGTTCGGCCAGTCTCAAGGGAAGGGGAAGTAATTACCCAGAAGTCAAACAAACAGTCTAAACACATTTAGTTAAAATAGCATGACTTGAAAGGCTAGGTTTTATTTTAATAATTCAAATATCAGGTGTAATTTTAAAACCTTTGTTATTATTTTGTTTTTGATATTATATTCTAAAACAAAATGTCTTATACTTTTAAGCTATTGTTTTTTTCTTTTTCTATATTTTAAGTAAAATATAAAATGTATGAAATATAAATGTAAATACAAAATATAAAATATAAATTTAGTATCTAAATCACTTATATTCTAAAATTTTAAGTAAAATATAAAATCTAAATTTAGTATCTAAATCATTTATATTCTAAAGTTAGTATCCCCGGAAAAATACACTTTTTATGCAGTGTTCATAAGGCAAATGTTTCCTGACTGCCTTCCAGTGCTAGAGATCAAGCCAGCATTCAGAATACTAGTGACTCAATAACATCATAAGCTTAGGCCAATAAGCCTAAATAAAACTTTGTAAAAATGTTTGACTGCAACAATGTAATTAGCCGTTTCTACCTGTCAGTCTTTCTTCAGAAAAAGTCTTTCTTCCTAATTAAATCCCCTAAGATGCTGTTAAGACACTTCTAACAAATAGAAGTGCCTATTAGGAATACCAAGGGCGGTGCCTGTGGCTCAGTGAGTAGGGCGCTGGCCCTATATACCGAGGGTGGCAGGTTCAAACCCAGCCCCAGCCAAACTGCAATAAAAAATAGCCGGGTGTTGTGGCAGGCACCTGTAGTCCCAGCTACTTGGGAAGCTAAGGCAAGAGAATCGCTTACGCCCAAGAGTTTGAGGTTGCTGTGAGCTATGATGCCACAGGACTCCACTCAGTGTGACAACTTGAGACTCTGTCCAAAGAAAAAAAAAGTGAAATCTCACTTTAAGGAATACCCTTGTTTGCCTCATGGGTTTGGCCAATGGAGAGTCTAGCGATTTAAGATAAGGGCTTTGGAATATGCCATATTAATTCAGATCCCCCAAAGAAACTGAAAACTAAATTTAGAAATATTTAATGACTGGCAAAAACTTAGAGAAAATTTAAAGTGAAATATGTGGTGAACTGCCCTAAACTAGAATACATTCCTTTTCAGAATTATAATTTTCTTATTTTCTGTCCAGATAAAATTAAAAGCTAACTGGATGCAAGGTAAAACAGTAGACATAATATATCAGAATATTTTTAATAAAGCACGATTAGTGTTTCTTACAGTTTTCCCTACAAAACTTAAGTTTGCTTACTTATGAACATAGTCTTATTGCTTGCATAGCATCTGAACTATCCTACAGAAGGCATGTAACCATCCATGGACCAAAGACTGGAGAAACTGACAAAGGCTATACCTGATGACAGTACTCTGAGCTAATATTTTATATGTCTATGAATCATAAAGTAATTGAAAACCGAGTCATTATAAATGCATAAGCAGAAAAAGATAATGCAAAAGGGCTTGAAATTAGAAATAAGAAAAACAAAATAGAAACTGCAAAATTGCAATGTATAGAAAGGAGCCTTCTAAAAATAAGTAAAATGATAGCTTCCAAGTACAGTGAAAAAGGAATTGGATCTCCACTGTTATTGGAAATACAAATTGACAACATCTTCATTATAGTAGAGAAAAATACACAGTAGAGAAAAATATGTAAACAAAAAATAATAAACTATCTCCCCTTTTCAGTTCTGATCTATTCTAGTCAGATATTTTCTGAGCAGATATTCCCCACAAAGCTTCACACCTTACTGCCTGAGAATACTCAATACAGTAACTGATAACTGCCAACCTTTCTGTGTGCTTTCGTAACTCCCCAAATCCAAGGTTTAGTTTTAATAATCCTCCAAAAATGGAAATTTGCACTCACCTGGTAATTAATTTTTATTGTTTTTCATTTCCACAGTCTAAACTCTGGTTTAGGTTAAGATGGTTCAATGCATCTGTACGCTAAATATTCCTCTAATCAGTAAATAATAATTCTACAAATTATCCTTCTTAACACAAAGCCAACATCATTATCTTCTTTCAAAAAAGAATGACTGATCATCACTATTTACTAATGATGCCTAAATAACTATGTCATTTAAGTCGGCTAATTAACACCTCCAAATATGGTCACTTTTTTTATTTTCACTAATCAAAATATAAATAGCTTTTGCAATACTATTATTGGTTCTTTAATTGTATTATTGCAATTAAATTTAGGCAAAACAAAACCCATTTGATAAGTTAGAAAATCTAAAGTCAAATTTTCTCAAGGAAACAGTTTATTATTTTTTATTAGTCTTATTTTTACCAAAATCCACTCATATTCCATAGAGGTAATTGACTACACTCTCATGAAACAATAAGAGCTTTTTTTGTCAAATTCTCAGCTTTTCTTTTTAATTTCAAAAATCTTACTTAGTGCCAATAACTGATAACCACTCTCTTAAGTGCTTGAAATTTGAAAGAGGTCAGTGAGTCCCCATCTTGGAAGAGCTAGTGGCAGGGTCTCATGTGGAGGTCCAAACTCAAATGCCTACAGGTGCCAGGCCACAAACCTGAACTGGACTAACCATATGACAACAGGGACTTGTGAGATCTACGACCGACTTGAGAGGACTGAGGCGGTGGGCTCCAGTGCTGTACAACGACCGCCTCCCCTCACCCTCTTGAGGAGGAAGTAAAAAGCAAGAAGAAAGGAGAGGTAATGAGGCCCAGATTGGGAAAGCAGGGTGAGGCCACCCCAGTGAAGCCGCTGGCGCCGCTGAGGCCTACTAACCCCATAGTTTTTGTTTTTAAAAATGATTTTTGCTCAGCTAGCTAGACATACCAGAAATTATCAGTAGCTGCCACAAAACCACTTCTGTACACCAAGTTGTGAAACCTGGTAGCTTGCTTTGCTGGCTCAACTAAAGCTATTTACAGCTACATATGTTAACCTATATAAACTCTGTCTTAAGGCTGGAAGCTGCTGCCCCTCCTGATTTTCTATCAGTGGGGTAGCCAGCTGGCCAGTCTGAAATAAAAGACTCCTATTGAACTTTTCAGTAGGTCTGGTGGTCTTATCTCACATACCATAACAGACATCCTCATACACAAGCAGTCAAATTCAATGTTTGTTTGTTTGTTTGTTTGTAGCAACAGAGTTTCAATTTGTCACCCTCGGTAGAGTGCTGTGGCTTCACACAGCTCACAGCAACCTCCAACTCCTGGGCTTAAGCGATTCTCTTGCCTCAGCCTCCCAAGTAGCTGGGACTACAGGTACCTGCCACAACGCCCAGCTATTTTTTTGTTGCAGTTTTGCCAGGGCCTGGTGTGAACCTACCACCCTCAGTATATGGAGCCGGTGCCCTGCCCACTGAGCCACAGGTACCACTCCAAATTCAATATTTTTTAATTATTATGTGAGCTTGTGGGAGTGGGGAACTTGCTGCCTTAAAATTGTTCTGTAAAACTTGGATTTAGTCAAAAGGCCACACTATGGATCTAGAAAGCCACAGGTCGCCTTAAGGCCATAAGCACTCCACGGTTGGGAGGCTCACCAATTTACCACTTCCAGTTAATATGCACCTAATACACATAAGATAGTTACTTTATAATAAGTGCTTTTAATAAAGGTGTTTAAAGACTTTTAAGAGAATAGAAAAGCAATTACATTTTCATCGATCATTCGTGTATTTATTCTAATGTTTATTGAGTACAAACTATTTCTACTCACTGATACTAGAAATGACTCTCTACAACAATCTGTCCAGAGTCACAGCCATATGTAAGTCTCAAATGCTTATCACTCTCTATAGTCCAAGTTTCCCATGCATGGTTTTGAAAAGCCCTTTTCTTTTTCTGAGTGGTTCTTGTAAATGTATTTATAATCTAATACAATGAAACACTCACATTTTATAAAATGTTTAGTCATTAAGCCTTTGTTTGTGCTATATACTCTGTATCTAGACTGCAGCTGATAGGAAATGAAAGTGAATATTTGTTTTATGGGTAGAAAAGCATATCTTACTAGTATGGAAAAATATTAAGCAAGGATGTAATACAATTACAAGAATACAATACAAATAGAGGAATACAATAGATATTTGGCCATAAACACAGAATACAGTAAAAATGAGACAAAACTATGTAAGAGGCTGGTCTGAATGTTACATGGGATAAACAGGAGAGATAAAGAGACCAAGGAAATGGTTAAATACGTGCAATCCGAGCATAAATGAAAATTCAAATTTATTTATAAAATAAAATCTAGGATCTTCAAAGAAAGTAATATGAGAAATTGTAAAAAAAAATCTCACTCAAAAATACATGCTCTGGGCTCAGTGCCCGTAGCACAGTGGTTACAGCGCCAGCCACATACACTGAGGGTGGCAGGTTTGAACCTGGCCTTGGCCCCCTAAACAACTGCCAACAAAAAAATAGCCGGGCATTATGGCAGGCGCCTTGGGAGGCTGAGGCAACACAATCCCTTAAACCCAAGAGTTTGAGGTTGCTGTGAGCTGTGACGCCACGACACTCTACCAAGGGTGACATACTGAGACTCTATCTCAAAAAAAAAAAAAAAAGCTCTGTTTAAATAGGTATATATTGAAGAATAAACTTTACCAAAGCCAGGTCTGGCCTGTTGCCCTCCACTACTGGCAGATGATCTCTAGGCCTCTGGAATATCCTGTTGATAGGAGAACCTTTGTTTGCCAAGTGGGTTTGGCTAATCGAGATTCTAGCAATGTGATTTATGATGAGGACTTTGGAATATGCCTTATCAGTTCAGATCCCCAAAAGGAACTAAAGACTAAATGGATTAGCCTGAACTTGTAAGAGGGGATAAGGAGTAATAGGACACTGAGGCCATATAGGATTAAACCCCAGCACAATTTCTAGACACCCACAGCTAGGGTCAGCTTCCCTGGATTGTTAACACATCATAGCCTAGGAGAGGTAACACTATTATGACTTCACGGGAAAAAGACAACCAGACGCTTCCCATGTGGACCTGCCCCAGGTTTTTCCCCACATCTCTCTCCTTTGGCTTATTTCAATATGTATCCTTTCATTATCAGAAAAATGTAATCCTAAGTATAGTGCTTTCCCAAGTTCTATGAGCTACTCTAATTAATTATCAAATGTGAAAGAGTCAGTGGGGACCCCAGAATTTATGGCCAGCAAGTGAAGGTGGCCCTACAAACCTCCAAAATCAAGGCTGGTGTCTGAAGTTAGGGCAGTCTTACGGAGACCATGCAGTTAGTCTAAAAAGTTGACTCTAATAGCTTTTTGTCACTGAATTTCTCAGTGTATATAATTTAGGCTGCCCTCAAACGTCATCCTCAGCAGGAAAGCTTGTGACTTCCTCAGTGGGGCACTTACCAAAAGGCAGCTCAGGAACCAGCAGATTGTGGAATGTGGCCATAGTTGCCCTCTCTGCTAATGAGCAGGGTGACCCAGTTAGCCAGCCCAGATGAGACCTTTAGCTTTGCTTTATACCTCCAGATGAGGACAACCCTCACTGGGATACCAAAAGGCATTTAGCTGTGAACTAAACATGTTCTGTAGCATAATAAAGTACCAGGAGAATGGAAGTAAGACTTTAAAAAATAAACTTTGCTTTCCACAACAAAAAAAGTATATAACATTTCCTTGTTCTCTGTACAGATTTTAATTTAGGACAGACTTATAAAGTTCAAAATCATATAATAGGTCCTAAGATTTTATTCAGAACATTTGAAACACTTCATGAAAAAAGTAGCAAAAATATGTTTACCTCTGCTGCAGTGATTTTGTTTCCTCAACTTAACGTTAAGCATTTATCAACAATTTAAATGTAGCAAATTACACTATTCACTGGAATTTTATATAACACCTTTAAAGAACACTACCTTTCATTAATTGTATTGGCATTAACTCTGCTGTCTAACTTAAAATTCTTACGAGTTCTCTTCTATGCATCTATATGCACATTCTCTCCCAGAAAGACCTATTCTACTTCAAGCTAGTGAGTTACCATCTTCTTCTAAGGGGGTACACATATGTATACACAGTGTATGAGGATACACACACACCCACACTCAAAGTCTCTAGGCTAAGACTAGGAATTCTAAAAACATGCAAAAAAAAAAAAAGAAGAAGGGCAAAGCATAAAAAATGGGAAATAAATGAAAATCTTATGAATGAGGAAAAGGAATAAATATAACCAGTGGAAGAAACCCAAAGCATATGATAGGCTATTTGACATAAAACACTGGGGTTCAGAGATAAAACTAAGCAAAGCATATTTTAGGTACTAGAACAACAATGCATTTAAAAACCAATAACAGCACCAATCTGGATTACTCTTTTTTTCTTAAGTATAGAAAACTATGAGTCATTTAAGGTTCTGCTTAAAAATAACATTTAAAAAAAGAAATCTTTGTGAGCCTACTAGAATCAGTAATAAAATCTATTCTAACTATACGAAGACAAAACACTGATTTACAATATACCAAAACTTAGGAAAGGTGATAAAAATATACAAGTATTCCAAATCTCAATATGATTTTTTTTTTCCTAGGTATAATCAATCTAAAGGAGGTTGGGGAGATACGGAGGGGAACAAAGGCTAGCGGAGATGCTCATCATCTCCAAACAATAACATGGAGACTTAAAAATACTCACATACACGTCATCACAGGAGGTTTTAATTCAACCCTCAAAATCACGTCAGTGAATATACTCCTAGATCTGAAGCACCAAAAGATGAGTTTCAGAGGTTGGTGCAGCTCTAAAGACCCTTGAAGAACAAAGGCTGCACCCTTACGCTACACAGCAGAAGCCACTCTGGTCTAACATGCCTAAAAGGAACCCTAAACAAATGGCTTTCATTTAAACTCGTTTCTTCTCAGACACCAAAAGTAATATACAAGGACTCCCAAGTCTCCCATACCACACATCTGGACTAAATTTATCTCATCTCGTGTATATCAGATAGATGGAACCAAAAAGCTACAATCTTAGTTCTTACAGTTTGCTTTTTCTGGTCACCCCATCCAAATTAAGGGGTAGCTGGAGAGGATGGTTCACACCTGTGCTCTTAACACTCTGGAAGGCTGAGGCAGGAGGACTGAGGCAGGAGGACCAGAAGTTTAAGACTAGACTGGGCGAGACACTCTGTTTGTACAAAAAAAATTTTTTAAATTAGCCAGGCATGGTGATGCGCACTGGTAGACCCCCAAGCTACTCAGAAGGCTGCGGCAGGAAGACTGCAGTGAGCTATGGTGGTGCCAACTAGGCATGAAACCCTGGGTGACCAAGCAAGATTCTGTTTCAAAAAAAAAAAAAAAAGGTGGGATTATGGGGGGTATGAAGATACATACACACATATACAAATACAAGCATGCTTACATATACACATGTAAATACACATACACACTCTAATAGTTGAAAAACTAAGTAAAGGCTGGGCCTTTAACTCACGCCTATAATCCTAGTACTACTAAGAACAGAAAAATTAGCTGGGTGTGGTAATGAACACCTGTAGTCCCAACTACTTGGGACGCAGAGGAAGGAGGATCCCTCTAGCTCAGGAGTTCAAAACCAGCCTGAGCAAGATCGAGACCTCATCTCTACTAAAGATAGAAAAACTAGCTGGACACCACTGTAGGTGCCTGTAGTCCCAGCTACTCAGGAGATCAAGGCAGGAAGAAAGCTTCACCCAGGAGTTTGAGGTTGCTGTGAGCTATGATGACGCCACAGCATTATACCCAATGTGACAGAGTGAGACTCTGTCTCAAAAGAAAAACTAAGTAAATAAATCATCCTAAACTATACCCTATCTCTCCTCCTTAAACTAAACAGAAACCTTAGCCCTATCCCTTCAGGTGCTATGCCAAACTCTGAACCTAAACAATAACTAACCATCCCCCTACACTTCCCTAAGTCACTGTATCTGTACAAATGTAAGATGATTCAATGTTTAACGCTTGAAATTTTCTCTACCCATCTGTAATTTTCATGAGGCCATTGTTCCTGAGCATTCTTAAACAGATGAAAACACAACAAGTACACTATGATTTTTAAAAAGTCAACGTATTAGGAACATCAGCTTAATGTATCAGGTTAACCAGGAGCATAATTTAATTTTATTTTGCCCAGGAGGAACCAAATCAAGTCAGACTAAAGATTAATGCAAATTTACAAATAAAATAAAGATATGAAATTAACTAACAACTCATTGTACATATAATAAGATAGTTTTAAAAGTCTTATCATTGTGCTGCAAAAACTATAATAATTAGGAAAAAATAATTCTGGTAAAATACATACTGAGAAGTTTAACAAAGTTAAGCTGATTTCTCTTAAAGTCAGTAATAAATAATGATTTTGCAAAATTTAACCATGTCTTTTCTACATGGAACTATTTTTAGATCTCTAAAACCATTTATGTGGCCATACATTTCACTTTCTTCCTCCAAGTCATAAGTAATAGAAGAAAAGTAGACTTCTGTTAAAATTATTTGCTGATAGGTAAAACTGCACCCAAATTCCAATTTTAATAAAGATAACAATGGTAATACTTTAATATCTTCAACCCACTTTCTTTTAGTTAATAATTCAACAAACACGGCAAGTTATTGAAAGATTCTAATTCTGAAATTTACAGTCATTACAATACCCATGAGAACTAGAGCAAATGATATAATATTGAGAATAGTGTTCTTCATAACCTTAAGTATTCCCAACATTACATGATTTTTTTTATATTTCTAGAAGATAAAAGGGGCACTATAAATCATCTTTTCCCTACAATGACTTCCCCAACAATAAAAAAAAAAAAAATCACAAATGAACTATAGAAAAGTAAAGAACATTAAGAGGAAAGCTTCACGCAGGACCCGTCTATTACACAAATAAACACAGAGAAGGCAAGGCAGAACTCAAGGATTAAAGAGCCCAAGAACAAAAAAAAAGAAAAAGGGCAAGTGCTGAAAAGGGTGCTCTTTGCTCTTTGCTCATGTAGCTCAAAATACACGTCCCACATAACCACCATCCAAGTGCTAAGATCTTCATTCTCTTAAGGCTACTTCCCAAGAATTTACATTTACTTTTGTGTAAAGAGACCTATTCTTTGGCATCATATCTGGCACCAGTTACTCTAACATCAAGTCTAATTTTTCAATGACATCTTTCAAACTACCAACAAGGACTACAGCACTTGAGTTACCATCATCTTCCTGTGTGCTATAATATCTTGCCACCATCCATGTGGACGATCCACCCAGCATCCTAGCATCTAAGTTCCTAAACATTTTCAACTCTGCTGACGTTCTCTTATCCTCTATCTCCTTAACCCCCACCGACAAACAACTGCTAAACCCTTCATTATTTCAAATCCACATCAAACAGATTTTCCAATAGAGGATTCCCTCACAAACACACACCTCCACTCAACAACAAAAGGGGTATTTCTATCTACCTGCTACAGCAGCAGACCTTTATTGTGCCTTCCAAAAATTATTCCACACACTAAATAGGACTAGATGGAAATATTCACACACATCCTAAAACTCTATCCCCACAAGTGCTTCTCTGGGACTGTAATTTTCACCACCGCAATACAACTAGAAGTGAGACTATACAGAATGGTATATGGAACGAAATAAAGCTAGACATATGAAGAATTTATGCCCTGAAAAGGCCCACAAGTGGTGCATTCTGGAGACTGAATTTATCACAAGAAAACCTATAGATTCCCACCAATTATCCAAAGAAAAAGTCTCATTTAAGAATATGATATTAAAGACGATGATGATGGCAATCATGGTAGAAAGGCTAGTAGATCCACACTATTAAATAAAGAAAGCAAAACTGAAAAACACTGGCCTAACTAGGCACACTGGCTCATGCCTGTAATCTTAGCATCCAAGAGGCCAGGGTAGGTAGTAGATTGCCTGAGCTAGGAGTTCAAGACCAGCCTGAGCTAGAGTGAGACCCCATCTCTAAAAACAGCAGGGTGTTGTGGTTCCAGCTACTCAGGAGGCTGAAGCAGGAGGATGGTCTGAGCCCAAGGGGGACAAAGTGAGACTTTTTGTCTCATAAATAAATAAATAACATTGGCCAATTACCCAGCCCTCCAGTTTGGCTAATATGAGAGGGAGAATCAAAAAACAATCAGACTCTTTATTACTAAGATTAGAAACAAAGCAAGAATGTCCACTCTAAGCACTCCTTTTCAACATCTTAAAGTCCCCCCTAAAGCAATAATAAAGACAAATAAAAAGTACACAGATTAGAAAAGAAATAAAACTGGCTTTTTTTCACAACTGATATTATCAAGTATATCAAAAATCTGAAAAAAATTAGTAAAAAACTCCCAGAATGAATAAGCAATTAAAGTAAGATTGCAGGGTACAAGGCTAATATACAAAAACCAATAACTTTCCTATATACCATCAAAGAACAACCAGAATTTCAAATTTAAAGCACAATATCATTTTACATTAGCACCCAAAAAACTGAAATACTTAGGTATTATGTAACAAACTATGTACAAAATCTGTATTAGGAAAACTACAAAACTCTGATGAAAGAAATCAAAGAAGAACTAAATAAATGGAGAGATATTCTGTGTCAGTCTTTCTAAATTGATCAACAGATTCAGCACAATCCCAATCAATCTCAGCACATTATGTTCTGGATAACAACATAATGATTCTAAAGGTTATACAAAGAGGCAAAAGACCCAAAACAGCCAGCACAGTACTGAAGGAGAAGAACAAAGTCAAGGAATAACACTACTGTACAGCTGCTCGAAGTAAATGAAATTGCAATAATCTGTAATCCTGGGCAGGATGAAGAAACTTATGGTAAATAGTTCTACCAAACAAAATAACTAAAAAAGCCGAGGTTAGGGAAGAGGAAAAGTACCCAAAAAATTGAGTTAGATTTATACAGCCAGTTTCTCCCTGGGGGCATTTCCAACTCTCAACATATGGCAAGACGTAGAAAATCCAGACTCTCTTTCTCCTGGGAAAAGGGCCACCACTGAGAGACAAAACAACAAACAGAGATTATGGTAGGTTCATAGAAATAGACAAATTAGGGAAAGAATTCAAACAAACACCTGGATTTCCCCTCAAAATTGTAGAATTCTAAATTTGCATATACATACGGAAAACAAAATTTTAAAAGATAATTAGATAGGTTACTACTATACACTAAGATAATTTAGATTTTAATTTAAATGTAAAAATACTCTACAATATAGACACAAAAATCCTAATTACTAGCAAATTAAGTTTAAATATATAGTCGATTCTGAAAAATTCAGCATTAGATAATTATGTCATTGTGTAAACACCATACAGTGCACTTACAAAACCTAGATGGTGTGGCCTCCTATGCACATCGGCCATTATGTACAGCCTTTTGCTTCTAAGCTATAAACCTGCACAGCAAGTTACTATACTCTGAAATGAATACTGTAGACAACTATAATATAATGGTAAGTATTTGTGCATCTAAACATAGAAAAGGTACTATGAAAATATAGTATAAAAGATAAAAAATGGTATACCTATATAGAGCAGCTTCATTAGACTCTTACTATATAGGAGCACTATCACATATTATGGTCGCCCAAAACACTGTTACATGGGGCCCGACTGCACATAGAGACTGTGCTATCCATTATGGTGGCCACATCCAGTTATTTTAATTTAAATTTAATATGATTTAATTTAAATCCAGTTCTTCAGCTGTGCTGGCCACAGGTCATGTACTAGTCAATAACCACATGTGGCTAGTAGGCAGTACAGTAGATAACACAGATTATAGAACATTTCCATCTCACAGAAATTTCATTTGGATAAGTCTGCAAAATACACATATGAACAGAATGCCAAGAAAAGAAATCATGATTTCTTAAAAAAATAAATAAATAAGGGCGGCACCTGTGGCTCAGTCGGTAAGGCGCTGGCCCCATATACCGAGGGTGGCGGGTTCAAACCCGGCCCCAGCTGAACTGCAACCAAAAAAAAAAACATAGCTGGGCGTTGTGGCGGGCGCCTGTAGTCCCAGCTACTCGAGAGGCTGAGGCAAGAGAATCGCTTAAGCCCAGGAGTTGGAGGTTGCTGTGAGCTGTGTGATGCCACGGCACTCTACTGAGGGCCATAAAGTGAGACTCTGTCTCTACAAAAAAATAAAAAATAAATAAATAAATAAATAAAAATGATAGGAAAAGAATAAACTGAAAAAAATTATTTGCAAAATAATCATTTGCAAAAATAATGCCAAAATTTTAAATAAATGAAAATGTTTACAGGTTATCATAGAGCCCACATTAAAGACCACACTCATAGGTTCGGCACCAATGGCTCAAAGCGGCTAAGGCGCCAGCCACATACACCTGAGCTGGTGGGTTGGAATCCAGCCCGGGCCCACCAAACAACAAGGACAACTACAACCACAAAACAGGCGGGCATTGTGGCAGACGCCTGTAGTCCCAGTTACATGGGAGGCAGAGGCAGGAGAATTGCTTGAGCCCAGGAGCTGGAAGTTGCTGTGAGCTGTCCTGCCACAGCACTCTACCCAGGGCGACAGCTTGAGGCTCTATCTCAAAAATAAAAATAAATAAAAAAAATAAAGACCACACTCGGAGTAAGTTAATACAAACCATCACATCTGCCATTTACTGGTTAGAAGCAAGCAAGCTACAGATCTCATCCATTCTGCACAGTATCATACAAAGGTCACTAGGAGGTCACCTTAGAATTCTGCCTGTTACATGAGGGGAGGCAAACAGTAGCACAAACTTTCAAGTGCATTAGGCAACACAGACTAGAACATAAAATTCTGGGCGGTGCCTGTGGCTCAGTGGGTAGGGCACCAGCCCAAATACCGAGGGTGGCGGGTTCAAACCCAGCCCTGGCCAAACTGCAACAAAAAAATAGCCAGGTATTGTGGCAGGCACCTGTAGTTCCAGCTACTCGGGAGGCTAAGCCCAGGAGTTGGGAGGTTGTTGCTGTGAGCTGTGTGACACCATGGCACTCTACTGAGAGCGATAAAATGAGACTCTGTCTCTACAAAAAAAATTCTATTTTCCTAAAGAAACACTCATGAGCTTTTCACTATGTTATCTACAAAGATATTCATCAAAACATTAGTAACAAAAAAATTCAGAATCAACCTAAACACCCAATAAGGGAATACCAAAATAATGATTTTGAATCATTATTTTAAAATAAACACAGACATTTTCCAACCTAGTATGTGTGTGTGTTTAATATAAATGTTTCTTGATTTGACTATACGTGGATCTTACTTTTGTTTTGTGGCTACAACCACTTTGTTTTACAATAGTACTGGTGTTACTTCCACATTGCAAAGCACAGTAGAAATGGTGTTTCCTCTACAGCAATAGTTAATTGTTCCTTTCCAGCTATCACTGGCTACACAAAAATACTCTGATGGTGACCATTGGGTATTTTTGGAGACAAAGTCTCACACTATTGCCTCGGCTAGAATGACATGGCATCACAGTCTAGCTCACAGCAACCTCAAACTCCTGGGCTCAAGCAACCCTCTTGCCTCTTGAGTAGCTGGGACTACAGGAGCCCACCACAACACCCAACTACGTTTCCTGTTTTTAGTAGAGATGGGGTCTTGCTCTTGCTCAGACTGTTCTCAAACTCCTGAGCTCAAGGGATCCTCCTGCCTCAACCTCTCTAAGTGCTAGGATTACGGCACTTGGCCACCAGTCTGTGGCCATTGTTTTAAAATATTGTCTCTGCACGACACTCAAGGTTGCCATATTCCATATGTTCATATAAACTTTGTTTAAACTTCCCACCCTGCAATCATGTTCAACTAAGTAAGGCAAGACTGGTGACACAGTGATGGAAAACAAATCAATGCTGATCTCACTCTAATCTATTCAAATGCCTGATTTATTCTAACCAGTATTATGAGCTAGCATAGAGAAAATATTGAGTCCTTTCCTCTATTAGGAAACATACATACTTCCCTATTTCACACCCCCTATTTTTACATCTTTGAAAACAGCACACATCTTACAATCCATGATTATTCATTGATGGAGGTCTCTCCTAGCCAGGGCACAGCCTTACAATTGATAACATCATATTTGGTAAAACAAGGTAGAGAAAACTCAGTTCTGTATAAACAATAAAGTTCTCCAACAATCTTCTTGAATGTCATTACTTAAAGCTGCAAAGTACACACTGGAATCTCATCTGTGACTTACAGTTTGTTTTCATGCATTTGTGTTCAGAAGCTTAAGCCACGGAGAGCTGCTTGAACCTATGAGTTTAAGCGCTTCCCTGAAGTGAATTCTTTAAGTATCTTCCTGAGTAAAAATAAAACCATACCCAATTAATTAGATAAAAAGATCAAGCCACAGAGCAGAAGTAGTGGATCTACAACTTCACAATCACACACCCTGTGAAGTCACCAACATGGACTAAATTTTCTATGACTAAACATTCAACCAAGAAGTAGAAAAGCACACAAAATTAAGATCCACAAACAAATTGTCCTAGAAATTTTATAAATTATTTTAGAATTTTATAGTAATCTTTCAATAAAACCCCACAAATTTTCTATATTTTACCTTTGGTAAGATTGGCTCTGCTTGGGGTATAAAAATCGCTGGATTTTGGCAGCACCTGTAGCTCAGTGGGTAGGGCACCGGCCACATACACCAAGGCTAGCAGGTTCGAACCCAGCCAGGGCCAGTTAATCACCAATGAAAACTGCAACAAAAAAATACCCAGGCATTGTGGTGGGCACCTGTAGTCCCAGCTACTTGGGAAGCTGAGGCAAGAGAATCAGTTAAGCCCTAGAGTTTGAGGTTGCTGTGAGCTTTGACACCAAGGCACTGTACCCAGGGCGACATAGTAAGACTTTGTCTCAAACAAACAAACAAAATCATATGTGTACAACCAACTGATCCTCAACAAAGCAGAAGAAAATATACCCTGGGGACAGGACACCCTATTCAATAAACGGTGCTGAAAAAACCAGATAACCACATGAAGAATGAAACTGAATTCTATTATCTCACTCAGTACAAAATTTAACAAGATATATAAAAGACTTTAATGTAAGGCCTGAAATCATAAAAATTCTAGAAAAAAACATAGAAAGAGTTCTTCTGGACATTGGTCTAAGTAAAGACTAAAGGCATGCACCATGATATCTGCCTAATTTTTTCTATTTTTAGTAGAGACAGGGTCTCCCTTTGGTTCAGGCTGGTCTCAAACTCTTGAACTCAAGCAATCCACCTGCCTTCACTTCCCAGAGTGCTAGGATTACAGCCATGACGTATACGCCCTTTAAAGAACTTCATTTCTTTACTGATAACAAATAAGTTTAATAACCAGGAAGGAAGAATATGTATGTTACTTTTTATCTGTTTTGCATTTAAAGTGTCAATGATCATGTATATTGCTTTTGTGGTCACCCATAATAAAAAAGAATTGAAAAAAAGACAGGAAGGCCAAGAAACAGTGCATACCAAAAACTATAATATTAATCCACTCCATCTGCAAATGATCATGCAGTGTAAAACAAAACAAACAAAACAAAAAACCATTTCGACCTAGCACCAACCCAACTAGACCATCGCCATAAACATGAGCAGCCATTCTAACTGAAATTCAAACAGAGCACAGACAAAAGCATAGGACCAGATGAATCCTTTATCATTTAAAGAAAGAAAAGTAATATTATGAAAATAGAGGAAAAGTGGAACTTTAAAAGCAATTTATTTTAAAATTCCATTTAAAAGAAATAAATGTTTAGAAATCTTTTGCTATCTTCAAGAGGATGCCAAAAGACAAAACATCTCAAAGAGAAAAGGAAAATAAGCTAATAAGACTAGAACTAGATAAGAAGAAAAAATAACAGGATAAGATTTAAAGGGAAGTGGGTAAAGCAAAAAGTAAGTATTTTAGAGAATAAGAATTCCATATCGAAAAAACTGACATTAGGGAAAATTAAGTCTTTCATTTAAGACCCAATTTCAAGATTTCCCAGAATGGAGAGGAAAAAAAAACAATGGGGAAAAGAATAAATCAATACACTATGCAAAAATAATCAAGATCCAAGATTATAATTTTAAATGTGCCCAAAGAAAACAGAACACTTAGAACTGATACAAGAATAAAGACACCCACATGTCTTTCCGACATACATGAGGCTGAGCACAGTGGCTCACACAAGTAATTCTAGCACTTTAGGAGGTCAAGGCAGGAGAATCACTTAAGGCCAGGAATTTGGCTGAGGCAGGAGGGAATCACGTGAGCCCAGAAATTCAAGGTTGCTATGACCTATATTGTACCACTGCATTCCAGGCTGGGTGACAGAGCAAGACCCAGTCTCAAAAAAATAAGGGGGGGGGGGGGAGATACCTGAGTTATCAATATATTTAAACAGGATATGAGCTACTCCCTGAAATCAGAGATTAAAATGATAGGAATCTTACAAAATTAATAAAAAACAAAACAAGAAAGACCAGATGATGAAAAAATTTGCAATAAATTTTAGATATGTAAGAAGGTAGAAACCTACTGACAGATAAAATAGAACACACCTCAGAACAGTTGAGAGACATTCGCTGAAAGAGAAGAATGAGCTCACTACCAGGGAAATGACAGCTAAGAAGAACAGCTTCCTATCTTCTAGGCCACCAACCATAAGCAAGGAGAGCCACTTGTGTATTCCACTATTGTATTTGGAATGTCTTAGTCCATTTTGCATTGTTTTAAAGGAATACCCAAGGCTGGGTGATTTATAAAGAAAAGAGGTTTATTTGGTTCACGGTGCTGAACAAGAAGCATCATATGGACATCTGCTTCCAGTGGGGGGCGGGGGGGGGCCCTCAGGAAGCTGTTACTAATGGCAGGCAGAAGGTGAAAGTGGAGCAGACGCATCACCTGGTGAGAGAAGGGGCAAAACAGAAAAAGGGGGAGTCACACTCTTTTAAACAACGAGCTCTGGACTGAGCAGAGCAGCTCACTCATTACTGCCAGGATGGTACCAAGTGTACCAAGAGGCTCAATCACCTCCATGACAAAAACGTCATCCAGATTCCACCTCCAGCACTAGGGATCAAATTTCCACATAATTCTGACTTTAGCATAAATTAACAATTTGTCCATGTAACAAAAAACACTTGTACATCCTAAATAAATTAAATTTTTTTTAAAAAATGAATTTTCCACATATACAACTCTGTGAGGTGATGGCTATGCTAATTAGCTTAGCTGTAGTATTCATTTGACAATGTATACATATGTCAACACATCATGTTGTACACTTTGAATATACACTATACACAATTTTTGTCAATTACACCTCAATAAAGATTTAAAAGGAAGCAAATAAATAAAATGCTAGAAAAACATAAATATTGTTTTCATCAGTACATGTCATAAGTCAAAGAACAAAACAAACCTAAATACCCTTAATTTTCCTAAATAAAAGTATATATGCTGAAAAACAAATTTTCAACATGAGATTTGGAGTGGACAAATATCCAAACTTATCATAGTATCACAGAAATCTGTGTACTTGTAAAAAAAAAAAAAAAAACAACCAAGAAGGATTATCTTTGTGTGCTGATACTGGGGTAAGGAGACTCAAGATAGATTGTCAAGTAAAAAATAGGCAAGGTACAGAAACAGTTTATGAAAAATCACCTCTTGGTGGAGGTGGTAAGAATATTAATCAACATATTTATTTATACATGCATAAAGAAATTCTGGGTGGATACACTGAAAGCTAACAGCAGTAGTGACATTTCTGTGAATGGGATAAATGGATGTGGAACTTTTAGAGAAACATTTACTGGGTGCTTTTAAATTTTTGTTCACCATATTTAACCTATTCAAGTAATTTTTAATTGGCCTTCAAACAAGAAATGTAAATAGAATTTTAATTTGAAAATTTGCTAAAATGTTGTTACTATTTTAGATGCTGTATTCTAAGTACGTATAGTAAAGCTAAAAACTGAACAGATCCTTATCCCTTCACTGTGTTTGATGGATCAAATCAGGCAAAATGAAGAGGTTGTTAATACAGCTATATTAATGAAGTCCTAAAATCAAAGTTATCTTCAAGATTTTAAAGATATATAAAATGAAATTCTTCAAGATTTTAAAGATATATAAAAATGAAATTCTATTATTTTCTAAAAAACAGTATGCATGTTTCATAAATTTTGTTTAAAACTACATAAAATCTAGAATTCCTAAAGAAATGACCTATATTTCCCTAACAAATGCTTATCCTTCATAACACCACATTTTACCAGTCCCATTAGCAAGAACAAACATTTCTACAGCAATAACCTGTAAAATGCAGTTATTATCCTATAAGTGGTATAATTAAAGTCTTAACCTTAGACCAACTCTGCTGAAAAAAATGTTTTTTTTAAGAAACACTTTAAGAGAAATTAACAATACAATACAAAACAACAGCAAGAACTGAAAAGACCAAGAGGGAACTTAAATTAGAACCGCTTTCTGCATATATCCATGTCTTAACAGCAGAAATGCTAGGGACCTTGCTTTTAGATGTTCAATATGGTACTTAAGTCTTTAATTTGGGATTTTAAAAATAAATGTTAGATATGATAAATATTTAATGTGCACTAGCAATAACAGTAGTATTTGTAGTGAAAGTACTAGCATTAGTGATATTA
The DNA here is from genome assembly GCF_027406575.1 of Nycticebus coucang. Classification (NCBI taxonomy): domain Eukaryota; kingdom Metazoa; phylum Chordata; class Mammalia; order Primates; family Lorisidae; genus Nycticebus; species Nycticebus coucang. The sequence goes on from NC_069784.1 coordinate 63,457,761, forward strand.
GTGAATATTAAAAATAAGGATAAGAGGAGAGAAGAAAAAAGAGAATGAATAGGAAAATGAGAAGATGGGGTATAAACAGAATTAGCATATTCATATGAGAACCCCAAGCATGAAGAAGAGACAGCAAGTAGAAAAAACTGCTAGAAATAGACTATGAAGAGAGAAGACAATTGTATAGTAGAAAAGATTAAAAACAGAGCAGCTAAATGTATTTGCAAATGAAATCACATTATAACGTAAGTAAATATTTGGGAGATAAAGGGCTTCATAGGCAAGACATAAAACTAAGAAGATGTAAGAAATTAACTGCCAAATTTGACTATATAAAAATAAACTTTTCATTTATGGAAATCACTCTATTAAAAAATATGTAGCCACAAACTAGAAGGAATTACTTATAAGTCCATATAATAAAAATACTGATTGACACTTACGGAATGCTTCCTACATGTTAGATACTTTTCTAAGGGCTTTTCATGTAATGTTTCACTAAATTCATAGAACAACCTACAATTTATAACCCTAAATTACAAAAGAGTAAACTTTGGCAGGAAAAGTTTTAAGTATCTTGTAAAAGACCCTTACAAGTGGAGGAGCAACTTCAGTCCTCCACTCCAGAACTTCCACTCCACTACACAGGACAACACACTGCCTTGCCTCCACGTCAAGATGGCAAAGAGCTGTGGCAGTCGTGTAGGAAATGGACTCTGTTATCTGCTGGACAGGAAACTGCTTCGTTTGGTCCTCAGCACTCTGGGAAGCCAAGGCGGGTGGATAGCTTGAGCTCATGGGTTCAAGACCAGCCTGAGCAAAAACTGAGACACATCCCCCCCCCCAACTCTACTAAAACATAGAAAAACTGAGGCAAGAGGATAGCTTGAGCCCAAGAGTTAGAGGTTGCTGTGAGCTAAGATGAAACAGCACTCTACCAAGGATGACAGCTTGAGACTCTGTCTCAAAAAACTAAAAAAAAAAAGAAAGAAACTGCTTTATTTGGAAGACAATTTGGCAGTAGTTACTAACATTACTCAATCTTTAAACCAAAAATTCTGCTTTTATTTATCCTAAAGAAATACCTACCGGGCGGGGCGGCACCTGTGGCTCAGTCGGTAAAGCACCAGCCCCATATACCGAGGGTGGCGGGTTCAAACCCGGCCCCGGCCAAACTGCAACCAAAAATAGCCGGGCGTTGTGGCGAGTGCCTGTAGTCCCAGCTACTCGGGAGGCTGAGGCAAGAGAATCGCTTAAGCCCAGGAGTTGGAGGTTGCTGTGAGCTGTGTGAGGCCATGGCACTCTACCGAGGGCCATAAAGTGAGACTCTGTCTCTACAAAAAAAAAAAATATATATATACCTACCGGGCGGCGCCTGTGGCTCAAAGGAGTAGGGCTCCGGCCCCATATGCCGGAGGTGGCGGGTTCAAACCCAGCCCTGGCCAAAAACCGCAACAAAAAAAAAAAAAAAAAAAAAAAGGAAAGAAAGAAAGAAAAGAAGAAGAAGAAAAAAGAAAAGCCTGGGAATGACAGGTTTGACAAAAATAGTGGTATAGCCAAGTAATTTCTGGTAAAGTCAAGACTTTATAACCAGGCGGCAAATTATCATGCACCTTCATCTCATAAGCTGAATTATGAGACATTATAAACACCAATTCGAAACAAAAAAGTCAACTTTACCTTTCTTGATGTATAGATATCAAAAAATGGCTTATTTCGGACACTAAATGGTTCCTGTGTTTTGTCAATGAGTCCATTCTTCATTTTTTCATGTCGAGGATTTATAATTTCTCTTTCTATACACCGTAGACGAACATTAAAATCACAATCTCCAACTGGTTGTGCCTGAATTAAAGAGACAATGATTTAAATTTCAACATTAAGAACTATTTCATCAGCATAATTATCAAAGCTGCCAAACTGTATACAGCTGTCTATGTGAACAGCATAGTCTGGAGTTACCTAGTGCACAGCCACGGTTGCCAGCCCTAATAATTAATTTGACTAATGAGTCTCCTTCTCTTCTCCCCAATCAACTTTACCTTCATGGTTCTTAAAGCATCAATGGTTTGAACCATGAAGTTCACATAACCTTTTGTATGAGTTAAGGGTGGGGGCTTGCCCTATCCATATGGTAATCATTGTTACAACACTCATCTGGTTGACAGTGATCATCTACATTAGTATGCATCATCTCAGCAGCATACAAACTACTCTTCTCTTCACTCCACAACTCCCTTCCATGCACTTTCTCCCCTATCTTTTCTGTCATCTTTCTCTTCTCCGATCTGTATTCTCCAATCTAACACCAAACCTAATGTTTACAAACAAGGTGGCGGCACTTTAGGGGATGAATAGCATTAGATAAGGCTCAGAGATATCTTTTTCTCAACTTTGGAAGGATGAACTTTGATACCCAACAAGGAATAAGGTATAAGAAAAAGTGAGCAGAGCTAGGTTACATTGTAGAAAAGGATCTCTTTACACGAAGGCAAACAACTGTCTGTAAAGGTATTTACTAAGGAAATTCCAGTAAATAAGCACATAGTCTATGTGTGATCTTTTCTACTCAACATATTAAAATGTTAGACTTGTTTATTAGACCTATCAGAGGAATTCAGACATTTATAAAATTAAAGTGGAACAAGCAAACGCTTTTCGTCCTAAGAAAAAAGGGCTGACAACTGTTAATAAAAATGTAAGTAGTCTAAATTTCCTCCTAAATGCTTTCCACCTTTCTATATAAATTCACCAAATCAAGATGAATAGACTGACATAAGTTCACCTTCAAATCCACAATACCTACTGAGCGCTTCTCTGCTGACAGGCAAGTGCAGCATCACTGAGAACAGACCAGAGGAAACACTACTAACTAGCTGGCCTCTCTGTTCTCAGTTCTTCCTTACTTCAAAACACTATTCAGGCTGCCAGGGGAGTTATCATCCAAAACAAACAAAATATATACATAGGATATAGCATAGCTGCAACCTTCAATAGTGTCCTGCTACATAAAGAGGTCAATTCAAGTCACCAATCCATTCTCATCTTCTGTTAGGTCCCACCAATGACCATGATCAATTATGCTAACAAACCATCTAATGCTCCTGACCTCCATGACTCAATCTTTCAAAACTAATTTGTTACTTTCACCATCTGTTTTACTATTCATGCTTCAATAATTCTATAGCCAGGGAAATTCTCTAATACTACTAGCGTTTTCCTTAGATCTTTGCTGTTATGTTTATAATAAAAAAATTATATTTCTTCACATTTATATTCTCATCCAGAAGAGTGGTCTGCAAATTTGTTTTGATTTTACACCCAGTCCAAACACATATCCTAATTAATGTATATAATATATGCATATTAATTTTTAATAATTTGTATACATACACAACTGACGTTATAAAACAGACAAAAATAGAATAAATAAAACTACTGAAAAAATAAACAGAAGTTCTCCTATGTTCTTTCCAAATACCAACAAATTGCTGTAGAAATGACCTTCTTTTGGAAGCCAGTACACTAACATCCTGTTTACCTCTGTATAACCAATACCTAACACAGTACTTCACTTGTAAAAGATGACCAGAGAAATTCTTCCTGGACAAAATAATAAATAGAGAGAGGGAATGAAGAGATTTTCACTATTATAATATTTCAAAATACAGATTTTTTTTCTAATAGTGGCACTGACTTAGTGTTATAAAACAACATGGTTAATTACACATGGAGGCTCCGTATTACATTCAAGAACTAACTATATGAAGCTTTCAATTATAAATGCATCCCAATATCAGAAATGTGAAAAAAAATCTCACTTTAAATCATGAAATATGGTTAAAAGGCACACAAGAAATACGTGTTGAATAGACAATTATTGACCTAAAGTGTAACTTAGTCATCATTAGAACAAAATACAGATGAATTTCTTAAATAAGGTACAAAAACACAATATTTGAGGTCTGGTAAGTTTGATTTCATATTAAAACCTTCGATGCATCAATAAACAGTGATTTTGGAAAGATAACGTTTTCCACACATATAACCAAAAAAGGACTAGAATCCAGAAGAGATAAGTCATTATCTCTTTTTTTCTTCTACAAAAGAAGAATCTAATTTTTAATTTGGTTGTCTATCTTTTTTTCTTCTACAAAAAGAAAGAAGAAAAAAAGATAGACAACCAAATTAAAAATTAGATTATACAAACTTCTGATTAAATGACAAGTAAAAATATGAACACAAAAATGAACCTATAGGTGGCACCTGTAGCTCAGTGGGTAGGCGCCGGTCACATACACCGAAGCTGGCGAGTTCAAGTCTGGCCTGGGCCTACTAAAACAACAATGACAACTGCAACAACAACAACAACAAAAATAGCTGAGTATGTCGCATGCCCTTGTAGTCCCAGCTACTTGGGAGGCCAAGGCAAGAGAATCTTGCCCAAGATCTTGCCCAAGATCACTTAAGCCCAAGAGTTTGAGGTTGCTGTGAGCTATAACGCCACAATTCCATTCAGGGCAACATAGTGAGACTCTGTCTCAAAAATAAAAAAAAACAAACCTATAAAATGTTTGACTTCATTAGTAATCAGAAGTAAAATTAGACAACCAAATTTTAAAAAGAAGAAGAAGAATGGGCTGGGCATGGTGGCTCATGCCTATAATCCTAGCACTCTGGGAAGCCAAGGTGGGTGGACTGCCCTAAGCTCAGAGGTTCAAGACCAGCCTGAGCCAGAGTGAAACCCCATCTCTACAAAAATAAAAATAAAAATAAAAAATCCAGGCACCATGGCAGGCACCTATAATCCAGGCTACTCGGGAGGCTGAGGCAAGAGAATCGCTTAAGCCTAAGAGTTGGAGGTTGCTGTGAGCTATGATGCCACAGCACTCTACCAAGGGCCACAAAGTGAAACTCTGTCTTAATATAAATAAATAAATAAATAAATAAATAAATAATTTGAAAATTGTATTAGATTATATAAACTTGATTAAATCACCCAAAGAAATTCCAAACAAGTAAAAATAAACATATGAAACATCTTAAACCTCATTAGAAATTGGAGAAAAGCAAATTAAAACAGAATGAGATACCATCTGACACACAAATAGTAAAAAATTTAAATGTTGGGTAATGCCAACTGCAGCAAATTGGAACAACTATTTGAGAGAAATGTAGTAATAAAGCTGAAGTTGCCAACTTAATCAGAATCTCCAGAAATTAGATGTTTTTAAAACACTCTCCAGATAATTACATCCCAAGAGTAAGAACAAATGTTCTAGGGAAACTTTCATTACTGACTGTGCACAAGGAAAAAAACATACACAATTATTAAAGCAGTAATAACATAAAGGCAAAAAATGGAAATAAAAATGTCCACCAAAAGGAAAGAGAATAAACTCCTCTTTGTTATATTCGTACATATATATTTACACAAAGTAACACTAAATGGTAAGTAAAGTGAACAAACTAAATCTATAGCATTAGCACAGATAAACCTCAGCAAGATGATGTGGAGCAGATGGTGGATAGCATAGCATAGTGACAGCTACATAATACTAGAAACCTTGCAAAAGAATACCACATATATTTCAGGGATACACACATAAGTAGTAGAAGTATTTAAAACATTCATGGGAATAATGAACACCAAATCAAGGGTAGGGTTTGCTTCTGGGCAAGAGAATTGAGAAGAGGATGAGAGAGATGTAACAAAAAACTTCTACTGGATTTGTAATCAATTATGTCTTATAAGATTAGCCAAGCAAGGTAGCTCACGCCTATAATCTTAGTGCTTTGGGAGGCTGAGGCAGAACTGCTTGAAGCCAGGCATTTGAATCCAACCTGAGCAAGAGCAAGACTCCTGGCTCTACAAAAAAATAGAAAAATTAGCTTGGCATGGTGTTGCACACCTGTAGTCCATCTCCTCAGGAGGCTGAGGCAGGAGGATGGCTTGAGCACAGGAGATTGAGGTTACAGGGAACTATGACACCACTGCACCCTAGCCCAGGCAACAGAGTGAGACCCTGTCATAAATAAATAAACAATAAATAAATAAATAAAATCTAGGATGGTGGACAGTACATGAATATTCTTTATATTATTCTCTATATTCTTATATGCTAAAATTTTCCACAGTTTTTAAAAAGTATTAGAAAGCTGTAATCTAAGACAGAGTTCCCAGGCTAAGAAGACCACACTGAACACAGCAGAGTTCAGTATCAAGAGGCAAAGGAGACAGCACTTCTCTACTTACAAAGAAACAAAACCACCAACACCCACTATGTCTAGTTGTAGGCCAATGAATGTTATTCCAAGATCTATGATAAGATTAAGTCAATTCTGGAAAACATTACTTTTGAGGAACACAGTAGTCATAAACAGAACAAAATGAAATGTCATGTGCTCTGACCTTAGGCTCTTAAATATGAAATATAGAGATTCAATCAAAAAAATGAAATCTATACCTTAAAAATTTCCAGGAAAAAAAAGCCTTTCATTAACCTGAATTAATGCAATCCTAAATCTTAATACCATAATTTATTACAAACGCAACACCCCATAATCACTTTGTCTTTTGTTGTTGTTTTAGCAACAGAAATAAAACTTCTAGACCATTTTTTAAAATCAAGTATAAGATAATTAAAACCAAAAAAGTTCCATGTTAAAATGCTGTCTTATTTTATCAACATTTTATTAAACTGCTTTTCTCTTTTTTTCTCTTAACAATTTTTTTATTAACACCTGTGGTGCATATTACAGGGGTATTTGCGAAACTTGGTAAATGTAGAATGTAAATGTTTTGGCACAGTAACTGAGATAACGCCGGAAAGGCTATGTTAACCACTGTGATAAAAATGTGTCAAATGGTTTATGAAGTGAGTGTATGATGCCCCATAATCATATCATTGTATACAGTTATGATTTAATAAAAAAATTAAAAAAAAAAACAATTTTTTTATTAAAATCATAACTGTGCACATTAATGCATTTATGGGGTATAATGTCCTGATCTTATATACAATTTGGAAGAACACAGTAAGTAAAGCAAGTAGACAGCCTTCAGAATAGGGGGGTGGGTATTTGCAGGTTATGTTTCTAACAAAGGTTTGAGAACTCAAACTAATAAGAAAAGAACAAGTGATCCCATCTCATTGTAGGCAACAGACTTGAACAGAAGCTACTCTGAAGAAGACAGAAGCATGGCCTACAGACACATGAAAAAATGCTCATCATCTTTAATCTTCAGAGAAATGTAAATCAAAACCACTATGAGATATCATGTAACCTGCTTTTCTTGAAGTTAAAGAAACCTCAAGACAAATATGCAAAATATTAGGCAATAAGAGAAAGAAGAGGAGATATAATATTTAAAAAAGTAATGCAATAAATAAACTGAGTCAAAAGTTTTCTTTCCTACTATGTCTGAGGCAGTAACACTCTTCATTTAAAAATAAAGTCCATTACTTCAGTGACAATTTTTATTTTATAAATTATAAAAGATACTTACATTGAATTTAATTATGTCATATATCAAGTATCTAGGAACAGCCTGTCCGTTTACTTTGTCAATAATCATTTCCTTGAAAGAGAAAATAAGATAAATTTCCTCATACTTTAACAGCAATTTCTTTAATTTGATTGAAATACAGCATATACACAGAAAGCACATAAATCATAAATACATACTTGATGAAATTTTAAAATGAACACATCTGCACCCAAGTCAAATCCATGTTCTCAGCCTCCCCAACATCCCTCTCTGCTGACCTATCGACAGCAGGGACTCTTCCTAACAAATGCAAACACTGTAATCTAATTGTACCCTCACAGAAATTTGAAATTTTTAAAAAAATCCCTATCATGCATTTATTCTATATTGAAATAAAACCATGACAATATCACCCCCAGTTTTTGCCCAGGGCTGGGTTTGAACCCGCCACCTCTGGTATATGAGGCCAACACCCTACCCCTTTCAGCCATAGGCACCACCCTCACATTACATTTTTTATATTTGAATTACTATGCTACATTTGGTATCATGCTTAGTAGGCAACAATTAAGAGTAAAGAGACTAAAAATTTTTAACACTAAAAATCAGGCTCAATTTTTAAAATAATTTTGCTTAGTCGTTTTGCTTTAAATTTTGTTATATGCCAATTACTTTAATCTACAGTTGATGAGTATAAGTGGCACCTTTCTTAATAAATTTAATTTTCATGTGATTCATGTGTTCCTTCTTGGTTTTATGTCACTTTACTAGACTTTGGTCAAAGGGAACAAGACAATAAAGTATAAACAAATCACTGCATGTAAGTATACAATGCACTATTTTATAAAATTTTAATTGTTTTTTTTTTGTTTTTTTTTTTTTTTTTGAGACAGAGTCTCACTTTGTCACCCGTGGTAGAGTGCTATGGCATCACAGCTCACAGCAACCTCAAATTCTTAGGCTCCAGAAATCCTCCTGCCTCAGCCTCCCAAGTAGCTGGGACTACAGGCACCAGCCACAACACCCAGCTATTTTTAGAGATGGGGTCTTGGTCTTGCTCAGTCTGCTGTCGAACCTGTGAGCTCAGGCAATCCACCCACCTCAGCCTCTCAGAGTGTTGGGATTATAGGCGTGAGCCACCACACCTAGCTCTCTTAACAAGTTGTTAACCTAAATTTTTATTTTCCTCATATTCTTATCCTAGGAAAATAGGCAGATTTCTTGCTAATTTCATAACAGAAAATCCACATACAATTACCTAAAATCATAAAGAACATACTAGTTTAGAAAAAATACATTTTGTTGTTATAAAAATTCATTACTAATTAATTTCCTTTTTGAATATGAGTTTGTTAAGCAACATTTACTTACACAGTTATCTTTAACCTAACAACATAAATTAAATCATGTTTGTTATTTTAAACTGTTGAAATATGTTTACTTAAATACTTATACCTAAGCATTTTATGCACTAACAAGGTGGTACCAATAACAGATTTCAATTAATTATTCTTTTCAAAAATGTGATTGGAAATTAAATGGACTTCCAGGGTCAGATAAGAGACATCACAGATTTTTCCTCCCAGTTACCTGATGAAATGAGCAAAAACACGTTTGTCTCTACAATTATTTCAGAAAAACAAAAAGAAAGTTTACTATCTACAAACAGCTATAAAGGAACAACCAAAAATGATCAAGCTTTAAAAATTTACAGCCAAAGAAATTACCAGTATCAAGATTCTGGGCAAAGAAAAAGACACAGCTGGTCAGAGCTCGAAACCCACTAAGCTACTACTTGTAAAATGACAAATTCCTAATAATTTTCACTATTATAATCAAATATAATTAGAAATGAATTCAATGGTTTGTCTTTTTCCCCCTCTTCTGACTGAAGAGTATTAAAACAGCTGAACAGTCTGTGTGAAGTGATGGCTCTGGGATTTTTTCACTGAATTGGAAAAATCATCTGAATATTATGAGAATAAAATATGGCTCCCAACTAGGCAAAGAACCCAGAAAGTCTAACAAAAACCTAACACTTAAGGTGGTAATATCAAATATTGGGAATACCTGAGTTTTTCCAATGACCCCACCACCTTCCCTACAACTGGCCGCCATATCCTAATATCCTAGGCTATACAAAAGTAGGTAAAGATAAAATACATTAATCTTAAATTTCAGTTAGAAATTGGAACCATTGTACACTATTGGAACTGTAAAACTGTGCAACTTCTACAGAGAGCAATGTGGTAGTTACCTTTAAAAAAAAAAAAAAGATCAAAACAGGGGCCCGGCACAGCAACTCATGCTACAATCCTAGCACTCTGCAAGGCTGAGGGAGGAGGATCTCTAGGGCTCAGGAGTTGGAGACCAGCCTCATCAAGAGTAAGAGCCCATCTTTACTAAAAATAGAAAAATATAACCAGACATTGTAGTGGGCACCTGCAGTCCAGTTACTCAGGAGGTTGTAGTGGGAGGACGATTTCAGCCCAGGAGTTTGAGGCTGCTGTGAACTAGGCTGATGTCATCGTTCTCTAGCCTGTGTTAACAGAGTGCAACTGTCTCAAAAAAAAATTCAAAACAGAACCAGAACATGATCCAGCAATGCCACTTCAGAGTATAATGTCCAAGGGCTAAAAGCATAGTCTCAAAGAGATATTCACACACTTCTTCACTGCAGCATTATTCACAATAGCCAAGAAGTAAAAGCAACTAAATGTCCATCAATGGATATATAGCGTACATACATACAAGGTTATATTATTCAACCTTGAAACAACATGGTTGAACCTTGAGGACACTATGCTAAGTAAAATAAGCAACTCACAGGAAGACAAATGCTGTGTAAATCCACTTAAATGGGGCATCTAAAATTGTTAAATACACAAAAACAGAAAGTAGAATGCAGGAGGGCAGGGGAAAGGCTGTGGAGATCCACTGATCAATAATGTAAATATACTTAACATCACTGAACCGTACACTTTAAAATGGTGATAATAAATTTTATGTTATGTGCTTTTAATCACAATTATAATTTTAAATTAAAAAAAGTAGTTAGCAAGTGAAAACAAATTTCCATTTCTGACCAAAATGGTATAACAGGCAGTGGATTTACTCTCCTCCCTGAAATAAGCAAAGATGTGGACAAAACACATGAAGCAATGATTTTTTTAGACACTAAATATTCAGCTACGAGGGGCAGTAAACAAACTAGGTGAGCCCTACAATTGTCCCATGTGTTGGCCTGAGGAGTTTCCAGGCTTTGGCAAGGGCAAGGGGATCAGAGGTGGAGCCTAGTGGTCTCTGAGTTTAGAAAATGAAACAGACCCAGGCAGTTAGAATTCTCAGGATAGGGTATCAAAGAGGAGCTGCCCCCAGACAAAGAACTCCAAAGATCTGCAGAAAGACCCCTTGACTATTCAGCAGAGTACCAATATAGGCATGTAAGGAGACTACCTAAGACCAAGCTAAGAACAACCCAAACAAAGGTCTTAGGGGGAACAGTACCTGCTATCCAGTACAGGGATGGAAATAATGTCTGTTCCCACCAGCCAGACTGGAAAATCTCTGAATGTGCAAGTTAGTGAATAATGAGAAGACTTTTATCTCAGAAATTTTCCCCAGACTAGATATTATACTAATCCACCTAATAAATCTTAAAAGCAAGACCCAAAAGGAACAAATTAGTTCCAAGTAAATTAACTTTATTCCAGGACAAGGCTAAAGAACATTTATAGAAATACAAAAATAATCAGCCCTGAAAACAAGGTAAAATTCAAAAGTCTGATATCCAATCAAAACTGCCAGGCACACAATTATAACTTATAAAAAAAAAAAAGGAAATCAATTGAAACAGGCCCAAAACTGACAGAGCTATTAAAGACAACTTGTTATGTATTCATATGCAGCAAAAAACGTTCAAAAGCTAAGCAGAGGCATGGAAGACATGAAAAAGAAATCAGAATGAATCCCAAAGATGAAAACTGCAATATCGAAAAGGAAAAAACATGGTGGTTGAGATTAATAGCAGTTGAGGCAGAGCAGAAAAAAAGATTAGCAAACTTGAAGATGCAGTAAAAGAAACTACCCAAAATGAAATATGAAAGAAAAAAGATTTTTCTAAAGTGAAAAGAGCATTAGTAATTAGATCTTAAAGAGGATTAAAAAGAGGATAGAAAATTTTTTCCACTTTTAATGAAAATTGTAAAACCATAGATTAAAAAAAAAAAAATTAAAAACAAACAAACCCCAAGCACAAGAATCCTGAAGGAAACTACACTAACGCACATCAGCTCTATAACACACAAGAACTTAGCAGAAATTACTCCATCGTCTTTAGGATTAAATGTTGCTATGCTGAATCCTTCATTATAGCCCCTACCAAAAAAAAACTCTGCAAGTTTACCTTCCTGCCCTCTGTACTTTTCCATATCGCACGTCCCTAGTCACCAACCCTTCTGCCTGCCCATCCAGTATTTCCTGAGCCCAAACTAAGAATTAGACACAGTTCTAAGTGCTAGAGAAATAAACATACAGTTCCTGCTTTAAGACACTTAAGAGTCTCAGAAAGAGAATATTTAAGTAGTTGGGCTCAATGAAGAGTTATAGTTTTAATGACAGATGGCTACATAAGTAGAATAACCCCTAAGCCTACCATCCAAATCAAGATACTGAAAAGAAGACTGCTATTATAATTACACTAAAACAACAGGCGTATACCTGTACTATCTGAGCCACCCTGGGATATGCTGGTATATGTCTAAGTAGAAGGAGTGGTTATTTCTACTTGAATAATAAGAGAACATTTGATAATAAGGTACGTGACCATTAGCTCAACTCTGAAAGATGCCAGCTGGATGGTGGATGGGCCGAATGGTATAACAAAGTCATTAAAAAAAGACGGGTTGGGGGAAACTGTCCCCAAGTTCAATAAAGGTAGAATTTATGGTTAAGGATCACAATAAAAGATGAGACTGAATACAGAGAGGTACCCTAGATCTATAGAATATTATGTTAAGTAGTTTGGCCCTTATGCTTTGGGCAATGGAGAATGACTGAAGGGTTTTAATGAGAGAAAGTAATCTCTTATGGACCTTCAAGACTCATCTCTGTAACCCATTCCTTAAAGTCTTCTACATAAGACCCATTGGATTTTAATTACCATTGTCCATCTAGGTGAAATGTTCTGGAATTAGACAGTGGCAATGGTTGCATAGCCTTGTGAATATACTAAAGAACACTGAATAAAACACCTTACAATGGTCAATTTCACAATACGTGAATTATATCTCAAAAAATTAAATAATTTAAAAAAAAAAGAAATCCTAAAAGCAGTTCTTCAGAATGAAGGGAAATGATAGAACCCCAGATACACAACACATATTGTCAACTATATACATATCGATTTAAGGTCAATTTCACAATATGTGAATTATATCTCAAAAAATTAAATAATTTAAAAAAAAAGAAATCCTAAAAGCAGTTCTTCAGAATGAAGGGAAATGATAGAACCCCAGATACACAACATATATTGTCAACTATATACATATCGATTATATAAGTTATATAAATATAAGCAAAAAAATGACTAAAGAGAAATACATCAAAATGTTACAATGTAATCTCCTCTTGATTATTCAAGTTTCCCTACCTTACAAATTTACAGACTTTCTAAAATTTCAACAATGAGCATGCATATTCTTTTATAAAAAATTAATAAAGACATGATTTTTCTATGATTCTTGCTATTAATGTTAAATGATTAACTGCTATATTCTTCACTTAGTCTTCATATTAAATAGATTAAATTTCACTAAAGTGTTACAAGAGAATTAATACCATATTTCTAAACTCCTATTTTCCACATTTTATAGGTCTAGGAACATAATTTAGCAGAGCAAAATAGAAGCTTCAATGCTCACATCTGACAGACAATTAGGTGGTTTGAGTTATTCTTGGATTTGGAATTTTACAAAAACAATTTGCAAATGAAAATGTAGAAGAAACAGGAAACTACAGAGGACTGTTTTAATTAACTAACTGAAAAAACAGATATGGCAACTATAATTCCACCCTAAGTAAATCGACACCATGAATCATATTGCTATTTTAAAACCTCACAAGAATCTATTAATGCTGCTCTCAGTTATCCAAGTTTGGGGTGACAATAAATAGTATTGCTAAGTTAAATCTGCAGATGGTTAAACATCTAATTCTTAAACATTATTTCCCACCTGGAATGCCCTCAGCCCATGTCCAACAAAAATCTCTTTCTATAGAAGAAATCTTTCCATTTCTAATGCCAACTCCTACATAAAACAACTGACTATATATGATTTATTTCTCCTCTAAACTACCACAGGACTTACTTCTATTTGAAATACTGTTTGAATGTCTCTCCTTACCCATGGTTCTCCACCCTACCTAATTACATAAAATGGCTAACTGTAAGGCCTCCTCCTAAGCCTCTAAGCAATTATCTGTCCTCCTCTTGGCATAAGCAACTTTTACGTGACAGGCACTCTACTAATACTACTTCTACTACCAACTACACTATACAGACAAATCCTGTCACTTAAGAGTCTTTCTTCCCTCTATTTCATTAATCATACGTTTTAAAAAGATAAACATTAAGTAAAAAGAAAGGCAACAAAAACTACAGTGTTTCTGCTGTTCCTATGGATCAACTAGCAGAGCTGCCACAGATGGCTGTGACATCTGTGGCCTATGGGACTTCAGGGTTGCCAGTCACACCGGCTAATGTAATGGATAGAGCAGAGACAGACATTGATAGATACGCACATGCACATATATGTATGTATCATCTTTAATAAAAGTACTTTATTATATACTGTAATAGGAATGATAATTGACTAGAAATATAAAATTCAAATTGTCCACCAAAGACATTTAGTCCATATTAAAGAACACTGAATGAAACACCTTAAAATGGTTGATTTCACAATGTGTGAATTATATCTCAAAAACTTAAATAATTAAAAAAAAAAAAAGAAATCCTAAAAACAGTTCTTTAGAATGAAGGGAAATGATGGAACCCCAGATACACAACACATATTGTCAACTATACACATGTTGATTGTGATCAAATAAATCACACAACTAATTATCAAGCATGCCTGAAGAAAATCACTTGGTAACCTGTACAGATACCCAGGCCTCTGAGAGATTCCGAGTCACGAGGTCTAGAATGGGTGGTTTGGAGAGGTCATATTTTTTTAACAAGCAATTTTTCAATCCTTCAATTTTCACAATCAAGATAGTTTGGATATCCCAAATTATGGTGATTATATATATATATACATATAATAGTATGTCATTAGGACATTTATGTGAAAAAGATATCCAAAATGAATTAAGTGGTAAAAATGACAAGTTATAAAACACATACAACATTTGATTCTCTTCATGAAAAATTAGGTCATTATCCATCTATGACCACAGCACTTATTTTCAACCAGGACAGAGGTACCATGACTATTCAGCATCTTTCTGGGTACTGAAATGGGCATCTAACTGCCCTAAAGATTTTCACATAACCTCATTTAAAAATCTATGCTCCAAGTTGCTATTTATAACATAAATGTGTTATATCCCTCAAGAACAGATAGATGTCAGATGGAGCACCCTGGCACCAAAAAAAGTCTGAAATTGGTGGAGCCTTTAGCTCAGTAGGTAGGGTGCCGGCCACATACACTGAGAATGGCAGATTTGAACCCAGCCCAGGTCTGCTAAAACAACAATGACAACTGCAACAACAACAAAAAAAAAATAGCCGGACATTGTGGCGGATGCCTGTAGTCCCAGCTACTTGGGAGACTGAGAAAAGAGAATCACTTAAGCCCAAGAGTTTGAGGCTGCTGTGAGCTATGACGCCACAGCATTCTACCGAGGGCATCAGCTTGAGACTCTGTCTCAAAAAAAACAAAAAAAAAGAAAAGTCTGAAATGAAATAGCAATAGAAACATCAAAATAGCAATAAAAATTACCCCAACATTAGGAGTTTAAATAGTTTTTGCCAACTTTTCTGTAATATTCTACATTATTTTAATTTTTATTTAAATGAACCAATATATTTAGAATTGGGGAGGGGGAAGCTATTAGCATGGAAGAAAGTTAAAATATTTTTAATCAAGTTAACTTTAAGATTACTGAATACAGATCTTCTAAAATGGAAAAAAATTATCAACTTTAGAAATTCAAATGTAAAAGTAATGGTAGTTGCCCTCAAAGGCACAATTCTCTTTAAGGAAGAACTTAAAGCTAAGTTCTAAGGAACCAAGGGAAAATACAATGTGTAGTATCACATAATTAAAATACAACTGAAAAGTAAAGTGATACAGTAAAATTCATCTTCTCCACCAAGAATTATTTTTTAATCATAAAGAAAGCAAAATAAATTAAGATTTAACTTTGTTCACTTTTTCTCATAATCAGCAACAATGATCAATGTGGAACTCATTTAACTTGTTTCCCAAATGTTCAACAACTTTACCCTCTAAAGAAAACATCTCTAAATCCTGTTTATGTTCAAAAATTAAGTTGGCAGATACCTTAAAAGGATCTTAATTCACTCTAAGTGCAAGTAAGAAATAAATGAAATTTAACATCGTATTAAAAGTTAGATTCAATTCTAAATGTGTTGACTAATTTAAAAGATACATTAACTGGGCAGCGCCTGTGGCTCACTGAGTAGGGCACCAGCCCCATATACCGAGAGTGGCAGGTTCAAACCCAGCCCTGGCCAAACCGCAACAAAAAATAGCCAGGCATTATGGCAGGTGCCTGTAGTCCCAGCTACTTGGGAGGCTGAGGCAAGAGAATTGCCTAAGCACAAGAGCTGGAGGTTGTTGCTGTGAGCGGTGATGCCACAGCATTCTACCAAGGGCGACAAAGTGAGACTCTGTCTCTAAAAAATAAATAAATAATAAAAATAAAAAATACAGGGTGGCGCCTGTGGCTCAAAGGAATAGGGCACCGGGCCCATATGCCGGAGGTGGCCAGTTCAAACCACCCCCCGCCAAAAAAAAAAAAAAAAAAATGCAAATAAATAAATAAATAAATAGACAATATATTAACTTACATGGAAAACTGAGAATATTTAATTTAAAACAAAACAAAATATATAGGACTTACCCCATCTAGAAGTGTATTTGATAAATGCATCCGAAGATCTTTACGAAATGGAAATTCCAGATTTGAAACATGAAACACTGAATTGTCTCTATCAATCATAAAAACTTCATTTGTGCCATCAATCAACATCATGTAACTGTAGATAAAACATTATAAAGGTATTTAACAGTGTAATATAAAAAACAGGGTCATGAAAAGTAACAGTTAAACTGGTTTCCTTAGATTTAAGACATTTTTGTCAAGTAATATTCACTGGAATCTATCTTTGTATCATCCAGATTAAAGTACCACAAATAACAAGTTTATGATTTTGTTTCATTTCCTATAGAAAACACAGTATAGGGAAATTTAAGTTTTTATGAAGATAATGTGAAGTGCAAGAGCAACCTTGAGAGAATTGTTCTCCAAATTCTGTTAGATCTTAAAATCCAAGTCTTTCAAAGTGTATAACGCACACACATATGTAATAACATTTTATTGGCTCAACAACTATATATTAAGTATTGTTCTCTCTGCTCTGAAGTAGAAAAAAAACAGTGAAAAAGTAACTGATTTGCAAATGGCCAGATCTCAACTACCCAATGCTCTTCTATCATACCCATTAGTAGAAAGGCTAATCCCTGGCTGTGAATCAGTATCATGATATACCCAAATACCAAACTCTCAGATATAATTTTTGTTCTCATTCATGACTAAAAACTAAAATACTTTAAAACACAGCCTCAAGAATTTTTATTAGCCCTTATCTTCTTAAACCGAATCAATATATGGGGAAACTTACACACTTCATATTCTGTCATTCTGCAAATGGTCAAGTTACCATTACTGATTCCCCATCAGCAGATCATCAAGAAGAATGGAACTCTACCTCATACCACATATACATATATATATAAAAAGGCCAGATGGATTCAAGCTGAGGAAATTACAGCTTGGAAGGCTACACTACAAAACAGGTAAAGAAAAGAACTGGGGTGAAAATGGAGATTATACTCAGGTATCAGCATTTTCAAAGAATGAAAGAAACTTGACAGCAAAAAGGAGGAGTAGAAGGTTAAAAGGCCTCAAAGAAACAATCGTTTAGTTAGGCAGTTTTATTTGATGTTAAATCAAAAAGTGGAAGAATAATACTGTGGATGTACCAACGACAACAGAAGCCAACACCTGCTGAATCATCCAGTCTCCTACTTACAAGGTATATAAGGTAGGTCAGAAAAGAGCAGCAACCACTGAAAGACAGCTGAATCAAGCTAAGATGAGAGCACAGCAGAAACATCAAATGAAGAGACGCACGCTAGCAGAATCTATGGAAGCTGGTACAATACAGGATAACTGGCTTACCATAGACAAATGCTCGTAAGAGTAAAGGATGCATGTTTAGGATAAGTGGGGAAAAACGGAGCTGATTAAGGTAAAAGAAGGATGGCAACAACAGAAGACCAGCAAGGAAGACCACAGGCCTTACATGATAGGACTATACTGTGAAGCAGCTGTTACTTGCCGTTGCCACACTAATTAGTTCCAGAAGGCCCCTAGGGAAGGGATGGAGTGCTCAGGACCTTGCTACATATTGAAATAACGGTATCCCTTGATAGATGTGGAGTATGGAGACTCAAGTTTCATTAGGAAAAATAAAATTAGCCTCAGTCTGGACTGACTGTACATCTGAGACACTCCTAGACCGAATACTGGAGCAGCAGCTCACAGTCAACAGGAAGACTGAGTTCCCAAGGCCCTCTTGCAAATGCTTTTCAAAATCAGCAATTCCTAGGACACAGAATCTAAGCTTCTTGGCAGAAGTAAGCCTTGCCCTGGATGGTATCTCAAAAGGAATTAAAATTAACATAAGAAAAGGTTAAATAAAAAGCAAAAGACCTCAAATAGACAAAGCAATCCTGAACAAAAAGAACAAAGCTGGAGTTATCACACTGCCCTATTTCAAAATTTCACTACAAAGCTACATTAACCAAATCAGCATGGGACTGGTATAAAAAAAGACACACAGACCACCAGAACAGAATAGAAAATGCAGATACAAATCCATGCATTTACAGACAACTCTTCAACAAGGCACCAAGAACATACAATGAGGAAAGGATGGTCTCTTCAATAAATGGTGCTAAGAAAACTGGATAACTATATGTAAAAGAATAAAACTAGACCCCATCTCTCACCATACATAAAACAAATCAATTAATGATTTACTTCTAGGACCTGAAACTATGAAACCATTAGAAGAAAACATTGGGGAAATGCTTGAAGATACTGGTCCAGGAAAAATTTTTTGGGTAAGTCCTCAAAAGCACAGACAACCAAAGCAAAGAACAACAGATGGGATCATATCAAGGTAAACAGCTTCTGCAAAAAGGAAACAATTAGAGACAACCCACAGAATGAAAGTATATGCAAACTATCCATCTGACAAAGATTAATAACCAGACTATATGAGGAGATCAAACAACTCAATTCAATAGCCAAAAAAAAAAAAAATCCAATTTAAAAATGGACAAAAGATCTGAATAGACATTTCTCAAAAGAAGACATACAAATAGCCAATAGGTATATGAAAAATGCTCAACATCATTGAACTGAGAAATGCAAATTAAAACCACAAGGAAAGCTCATCTTACCCCAGTTAATGGTTTTTACCAAAAAGACAAGGAATAACAGATGCTAGTGAGATTGCGGAGAAGGGGGAACCTGCGCACAGCGTTGGCAGGAATGCACATTAATAGAGACACTACAGAGAAGAGTATGGACTTAAGAAACTGAAAATAGAACTGCCATATGATCCAGCAGTTCTACTACTGGGCATTTATCCAAAAGAAAAGCAATCAAATATATCAAACAGATATCTGTACTAGCATGTTTATTTCCAGCACCATCTACAATAGCCAAAATATAGAATCAACCTAAATAACCACCAATGGATGAACTGATTTTAAAAGTGTGGCATATATACATTAGAGTATTATTCAACTACAAAAAGAATCCTGTCACTTGCAACAACATGGATGGAACTGATGGCCATTATGTTAAGTGAACTAAGCCAAGCACAGAAAGACAAACCTCACATGTTCTCACTCATATGGGGGAGCTAAAAAGTGGATCTCATGATGACAGAGAGGAGAGCACCAGAAACCAGGAGAGGAGGGAGTAGTCGGCTAGGGTAGAGAGCAGAGAAGTTGATTAATGGGTGCAAACACACTGTTTGATAAAGGAAATAAGACTACGTCAGTAGAGTGACTATACGTTACAGTAAACCACTGTACACTGCAAAATTTAATAAATAATTCAAATGTTTCTAGCATAAAGATAAATATTTAAGGTGATGGATATTCACAGTATACTGATTTCATCTTTATAAATGATATGAATGTATTAAATTATCATATGTACCCTGAAAATATCAATTTAAAACAGCAATTACAAAGAGAAGGTAAGTAGGCTGAGTGCCTATAATTCGAACACTCTGAGAGGCCAAGGTGGGAGAATCCCTTGAGCTCAAGAGTTCAAGATCAGCCTGAACAAGAGTGAGACCCCATCTTTACTACTAATAGAAAAAACTAGCCAAGCATTGTGGCGGACTCCTGTAGTTTCAGCTACTCAAGAGGCTGAGGCAGGATCACTTCAGCCTAGGAGTTCGAGGTTGGAGTGTGAGCTCCAATGATGCCATCATACTCTGCCTAGGCAACAGAACCAGACCTGTCTCAAAAGGGCCCCCGCCTAGAGGAGGGAATTATCAGGGAAATGCGTTTCAAAGTCTGATATTCACTAAATGGGGTATTTCAAGACAAGGTAAGTTAGATAAATGTGTCTTTCTTTCTCAAGAGTCAGGACATTTAGGCTATTTAAAGTCATGAGGAAATATAAATAAGTCTGTTTATTTAGTTTGTTTCCCAACTTACTTCTATTGTTTTCTAAACCCCAATATTTGTTAATACTTGACAGAACGAGGGTCCTACATTCAAATTTGAGAAAAGCTGACTTATACTAAAAAATGTTAGAATTCAGAAAAAAATGATAATGATGATTATGATGATGATGATGGTGACAGAAATATTTCCCTTTTCACTAGCTGCCCACAAATTCAGAATTAAATTTAATGTTCAAATAGAATAGATAATAAATCCCAGGGTAATGATACACTTATTTGATATAGACGCATGTGTATCTTACCAGGCCTTTCTTTTTAAAATCAAGTAGAATATCAATTAAAAGAAAATACTGCCTTATGTACCCACGTGTATAAGAAGAATTAAAAGGCAAGGGAAGAAAAAGATTTAGAGGACAAAATTTACTATGAAGGCCTGCTCATGAGAAACACAACTTCCTCTGCAGAGATACCAGAGGGACCATTTAGCAGCTGGTATTCAGGGATTCTTCCTCACATACACATTTTCAGGCTTTGGAATACAAGTTTCTGGGCCATAAGTTTTGGGTTGAATTCTTGTCAGTACAAATCATGTTCTCTTTTTGTGTGATACAAAAAGTAGTGAGCGATTTCATAGTGAGCGATTTAGGAAAGGAGGGTAAGAAAAATAGAAATATTCCCACACCACACCAAAGTCTCTGAAAGGAACCAAATTCTTTTCAAAAAAGCCAACTATCTCACATACTATAGCCAGATAATGACTTAGCATATAACTTTCTACTTGCAGTACATTTGAGTCACTAGTGCAATGTAATTTCTTATTAGAAAATTATCTCAACTAAAATTAACATTCGGAATTATTTGTATTATAACTATTCTCATTAAAAAATTAAATTAAATTAATTCAGTAGAAGTTTTGCTGAATTAGAAAATAATGGTTCCCTTTTTATATTAATGTATATATACTAAAGCTACAGAAAAGCCTAATTTATAAACTACTATAAATGCAGGTTTCCCAGCTTGACTAGAAACAATCTCTCAGGGTAGTCATTGAAATATGAGGTATAAAATCAAGTAAAACGGCTAAATATACATTATAAAAGTTAGGAAGTACATAATTTAAGAAGAGGAAACTGACAGATTTTGCTAATAGTACCTCAGAGTCCTAATTCACATTTCTTCAGTAGTCTGAGAGCAAAATGTTTTTTAAATATCTTATAATTTAAACTTATCATCAATTAAGGCCCAAATCTGATCATCAATTACACTTCTAAGAATTTATCTCATACCCTATGAAAGCAGAAATCATATCTACCTGAATATATACAGAAGGCACTCAACAAATACTTGTTAAGCAAGGCTATACATTCAAGGAAATTCAGCATAATATTTTATAAAAGTGAAAAGGTAGAAAGTGAAACGTCCATCATTCAGCAGATAGGTTAAATAAATATTGCACATCCATGTAAAGAAGCATACTATGCAAAGTTTTCTTTTTTGTTTGTTTTATTTTTTAAACAGGGTCTAACTCTGTCGCCTAGGCTAGAGTGCAGTGGCACCATCATATCTCATTGTAACCTCAAACTCCTGGGTGCAAGTGATCCTCATGCCACAGCCTCTCAAGTAGCTGGAACTACAGAAACATACCATCTCATCCAGTTAATTTTTCTACATTTTGTAGAGTTGATGTCTTGCTCAAGCTGGTCTCAAACACCTGGCCACAAGCAATCATCCAGCCTAGGGCTCCCAAACTGCTAGGATTACAGAAGTTAGCTACCATGCCTGGCCCATTTTTAAATGACAATAAAAATATTCACTAATATGGAAAGGTTTATTTCCATGCTTGGGGGAGGGGGAAAAATGGAAAGGGCTTTATAATACATTAAGTGAAGAAAAGCAAGTTAAAAAATCAGAATGCATAATATAATTATAGGGGCAAGGGGATGGATAAAGCTGTGCGCACACAGTAAATAAAGATAGGCAGCAATGCCCACACTGAAATAGTAAGAATTATCATCTCTGTGCAGAAGTATCAGTGTTATTTGCTTTCCTCATTACACTTTTCCATATTTTCAAAATTTTTAGAAATATATAAAAATTTATTTTAAAAGCAGGGAGTGAAAGTTAAAGCCACAAAGAAGAAGAAGAAGAGGCTGGATGTGGTGGCTCACGCTTGTAATCCTAGCACTCTGGGAGGCCAAGGTGGGTAGATTGCTTGAGTTCAAGAGTTCAAGACCAGCCTCGGCAAGGGCAAGACCCCCCTCCAACTGAAAGTAGAAAAACTAGCCTGGCATTGTGGTAGGCACCTGTAGTCCTACCTACTAAGGAGGCTGAGGCAGGGGAATCATTTGAGCCCAGGAGTTTGAGGTTACTGTGAGCTAAGGCTGATGGTACAGCACTCTAGCCTTGGGCAACAAAACAAGACTCTGTCAAAAACAAAACAAACAAAAAACCCTACCAGACCAGAAATACAGTCTAATTAGACTCAGAGAAACCTTCCCTTTGCAAAGTGGCAATGAAATAAGATAGGATACTGAGCCTAATTCTTCATACCATAGTAGCTTCAAAACAAGGTATTCCTCCTCTCCCATCAATACAGCCTCTTAGGCAAGAGCTGTTTAGTGGGCAATAAAAACAAAAAAGCTGATTATTTAAATTGATTTATTTCACTACCGTTTCTATCCATTTTTACTAACTCCTATCAAATTCATTATGGTTTTTCTCTTTAAAAATCAATTCATTTTAAAATATTAAATATTTTAAAATATGAACGAGCTAACCAGGGGTCAGGCTGGATACGAGGCAATGCCAGATGCTGGGAATGTAACAGTGAAAAGCACAGAATCTCTTCTCAACTTCATATAATTCACATTCTTAACAAGAAAACAAAACATTAAATAATCCTAAGCATAATCTAAGTATGAAAAGAGCAAAGTATAAGGTGTTACAAGAGAAAACAAAAGACAGAATCTCTCACAATTTGGACACCAGGGAAAGCATCCTGGAGAAATGCATGTGTCACTGGTAACAAGAGACTACACTTGGTGAGCAAGCACTATGTGCAGTGCAGTGTTCAAAGCACTTTACATGTGCTACCTCATTTACTCCTTCTGACAACCTTACCAAAAGATAAAATAGAGATTATTATCTCTATTTTCTAGAAGAGGAAATTGAGGCACACATAAGTAACCTGCCCAAGGTCATAAAGCTGAAAAAAATAGCAAAACTGATATTAAAGCCTAGACAATAGTTTATTTCTACAGTCTCTACATGACACTACCGGAGTCATGTGCAGGAGTTAACCAAGCAAATAGTTGTAGCATAGGAGGGAAAGGGACACTGAGGGCTGGGGCAGCACACAGACACAGGCATCCTCAAACTTTTTAAACAGAGGGGGCCAGTTCACTGTCCCTCAGACCATGGGAGGGCCAGACTATAGTTTAAAAAAAAAAAACTATGAACAAATTCCTATGCACACTGCACATATCTTATTTTGAAGTAAAGAAACAAATATAATCACACCGCCTCATGTGGCCCACAGGCCACAGTTTGAGGACCCCTGGACTAGTAGGTTCAGTGTCCTTCAGACAAGACAGAATATGGCAATATTCTGACAAATAAAAAAGGATCAGAATACTGAAACATAAAGAGAAAGCAGGAAAATGGCACCACATGAGACTAGAGAAGTAGTCAGGAACATAAGAATTGAGAAAACTGACTCAGCGCCTGTGGCTCAAGTGGCTAAGGTGCCAGCCACATACGCCTGAGCTGGCAGGTCCCAATCCAGCCTGGGCTAGATAAATAACAATGACGGCTGCAACCAAAAAATAGCCAGACATTGTGGCGGGTGCCTATAATCCCAGCTACTTGGGAGGTGGAGGTAGGAGAATCACTTAAGCCCAGGAGTTGGAGGTTGCTGTGAGCTGTGATGCTACAGCACTCTAACCAGGGTGACAGCTTGAGGCTCTGTCTCAAAAAAAAAAAAAAGAATTGAGGAAAACTATTTTTTACTTTACCCTATAAAATAGAAAAGGACTTGGATGACACCATGATGGATAATTCAAAAACACATTATTTAAAATGGAAAACTTACTACACAGTTACTGTAAAGCTGAAAAGGTAAAAGAAGAAGCTGAAGTTAACACAGATTAATAGCCTCAGGAAGCACCACCCCCTGCAGTACTGGGGAACAAAAGGGAAGGGACCAGAAGCCACATTCTGGAAGGAAGAGCACTGCAGGGCCCTGCATGAGCAGTGGAGGACCTGAGCGCTCCAAACTCCAAGGAGCTGACACCACATGGTTGGTACCTGGACCTCAAAGGAGAGGTGCCCCACAGCTCAAGTGTGAATCCCTATAAAGAGGCATCAAATGGTGCTTGCTTCGGCAGCACATATACTAAAATTGGAACAATACAGAGAAGTTAGCATGGCCCCTACACAAGGATGACAGGTAAATTCATGAAGCGTTCCATATTTTTATATTCTCTTAAAAAAAAAAAAAAAAAACATCAAATGGAGGGTGTTTGAACTGCTATAGGGACACAGTCTGGCAGGGTGGGAGGTGAGGCAAGTGGCACTCTATTGTCCTAGGATGCCCCACCCAGAAGCTGGTACCTCTGAGATGGAGCAGAAACACTGGCTCTGTGAGTGCCAAAAGGAGATGGAGAATGGAGAGACAGTAAGTCCTCTGCTGCTGGAGGTGCCCTTACAGAAACTGGAAACAAGGGAAGTCCCTTCTCCCACCTTCCAAATTCCTGCAAGTGCTCCTAGTGCCAAGACCAAACAGGACCAAGTTGGCAAGGGAGGCTGGGAGGTGCAGTCATGGAGCCCCACCCCACCCAGCATAGAAGAGGGGCTGGACTGAGGGCAGGAAGTAAGTGGACATACACCAATGACAGCAAACTAATGACATCAGCTCATGTCCATTTTTAAAAGTTCAACCCTTTCATAATATATACCTTAATGGAGTAGAGGCTAATTTGTAGATGAGAAATTATGTAGCTAAGGCCCCTGTAACAGACCAAGTGGGAAATCACAGTGGATGGGAGGACAAGGGTAACAATAATTTAAAGGTAACTGGCTAAACTGAAGACATTTATAGACAGACTGACAGTAACTCAGTATGCTACTCACAGGACATGAGGCACAGGGAATGGGAGAAGTCAAGGAAAGCTGACCACCAAGCTTCTGGCTTAAAAAAATGAGTATATTCACTGGACCATGGGCATTTAAAAAGGAAAGAGCAACTGTACCATTTTGTTTGTTGTTTAGAAGAAATGCAGACAACATGAGTTCAGTTTTAGATATGGATAATTTCATTTTCACAATGGAAACCAAAGGCCTAGATTTTTCTCTCTCCCTATCCCTAGCAGGCTGGAAATAGGCTTTGGATCTAAGCCAGACAATCAGATCCTGTCCAAGACTTTTAACTTGAAGGAGTGACAAAGAGGCAGGAGAATAGTTGAAACATTCAAGTACTCAAAGTGCTCCTGTGCCCTAACTTTGCCTCTGCTCTTTGACATGCTTCCCTTGATCCCATTCCACTTCCCAAACCTTGTTTGCTTGAGCCTTCCAACATATCCCTTGGCATAAATTACCTTAAGTCCATTTCCACCGCTTACAGTCAAGAAGGCTGACAGATACCCTGATTCTTGTTTTGCTTTTTGGCCACTATAGACAAGGAACACAAGAAGGTTAAAAGTGCTCCGATATAACCCCACTATTACCCCACTGTTACGTCACCAGCGCATCCTCAATAACAAAGGTTACATGATAATACCTCTTTACATCCTGATTTCAGGCTGAGACGTGCTATTTCCCAACCTTCAACAGAAACAAGTGTACAATGCTAAGCCCAGAATTTACTTTCCCTGTACATCTTTTCTCTCAATAAGAATTCAACAACAAACCTCTGCCATTTCTATACAGCTACACTTCCTCTCATTTCTATTCCCAGAAGCACTAGCATGCAAGTCCCTGAAACCTAATTCTCAAAGTTGTGGAAGTAAACAGAAACAAACTCAGGTATAATAAAATTTCTTAGAAAGAAAATTCAGGGTTTAGATCACTTTCCCAGATAAATTATATAAACCTTCCTGAATAAGAGGAGTAAGTCAGACCATGCTCCTTACCCACCAACACCTGTCACACGCTCTGAAAACAAGAACAGCTGTGCCCGCCCCCACCCCCCAGGGCTTATGCACACTTTGCCTATTTCTCTCACTACCTCACAGCTCAATAAATTCTCTCTGGTATCTGATAATCTCTTTTAAAAGGAATATACATCCTCTTAAACTCTTTTTTTCCCTTTCTTTCAACTTAAACAAAAAAAAAAGAAAGAGGTTATGTCAAGTATATTTTACAGTTTTTTTAATTTTACAATTTTTTAGAAGCAAAAGAAAAACTTTCCTCCTCACCTCTGTTACTTACTTCCACTCATGAACCTAACAAAACTCTAATCAAAGCTAATGACACATCTGTATCAAGCAAAACTAAAAGTAGTAAGTTTGTTCGTTTGTTTCCTTTTCTTTTTTTTTATTTATTTATTTATTTTTTTTTTTTTGAGACAGAGTCTCATTTTACCACCTTCAGTAGAGTGCCGTGATGTCACAGGACTCACAGCAACCTCTAGCTCTTGGGCTTCAGCGATTCTCCTGCCTCAGCCTCCAAAGCAGCAGGGACTACGGGCGCCCGCCACAACACCCGGCTATTTTTTGGTTGCAGTTCAGCTGGGGCTGGGTTTGAACCCGCCACCCTCAGTATATGAGGCCGGTGCCCTACTCACTGAGCCACAGGCACCACCCTGTTTGTTTCCTTTTAAGAAACAGAGTCTCACTGTCACCTGCTGAAATGCAGTGGCACCATTATAGCTCACTGCAACCTTGACCTCCCTAGGCTTGAGCCATCCTCTTGCCTCAGCCTCCTAAATAGCTGGAACTACAAGCATGCACCACCCTAAAGCTCGGGTCTTGCTAATGTTGCCCAGGCTGGTTCTAAACTCCCGGCCTCAAGCAGGCCTCCCACCTCGACCTCCCAAAGTGCTGGCATGAGCCACAGCACATAGCCTATAATGACTTCTTAAATATATTTAAGACAAAATGAAGAATTGGTGTCAAAAGAGTTTCCTTCACCATCTCCATAGCTTCTATTTCTGTCTTGTCTTACAAAATCCGATCAATTTTCCCCAAAAGTTTAGAACTATTCAAAATTGAGTCTTTATAAAGTTATGCTGCAATTATAGTTTATTAAATTAACAGTGTTGCAACAGTACATTGTACCATTTTTCACAGTATACACAGAAAGTAACTTAGCTACGTTAGAAATTAAATAACTGAACAGGCTCAAATGGGGACCCAGCCACCATTTAGAACATAATTCCTCAGAAATACAACCTTAAGGAATCTCAGAAAAAGAATTCAGGTAGTTTAAAAAAACATCATTGTTTGTATCACTTCTGCAAAAAAGATCAAGATTTGATAATGAAACAATATAATCCTACACATGAACTTTAATTTCAAACCAGTGGCTATTATCTGACACAAATTAACATTTCAATCCCTTGAAAAGAAAAACCATCTAAAGAAGAAATACAGTTTTACCTCATTTCATCTTCCCAGAAATTCACAAATCAACAAGAACATACATGTATATAGTTAATACATGCATATTAACCATTTTTTAACCTTTTATTACTGCTAATGATCACTAAACTCAAGTCAGTTCTAACATTTTTATCAAAAACTATCAAAATTTTCATTCACCATTATAAAAAATTCTCATTCTACAGGTATTTTTATTTTGACTTTATTAAATGTATAAGCACAGCAGAATTTGGTCTTCTGATATCACATCAATTTAAACGTTATGGAAACAGGCTGGGCATGGTGACTCATACGTATAATCCCATCACTCCGGGAGACCAAGGCAGGTGGATCTCCTGAGCTCAGGAGCTCAAGACCAACCTGAGCAAAATTGAGACCCTGTCTCTACTAAAAATAGAAAAACAAGCTGGACATTGTAGCGAGCATCTGTAGTCCCAGCTACTTGGGAGGCCCAGGGAAAGAGATGGCCTGAACCCAAGAGTTGAGCTTGCTGTGAGCTCTGAAACCATGGCACCCTACCCAGGATGACAGAGTGAGTCTCTGTCTCAAAAAATAAATAAATAAAAATAAAAGTTACGGAAACAGATGTAATTAAGGCTTTACAGTCTGAAATTCACTTTAAGACCACAGCTTCCTTCTACTATGTGATCCCTTAAATCAGAGGTTCTCAACCTGTGGGTCACAACCCCTTTGTAACAGTGAAAATATATCCAGCATTAGGAAGGTTGAGAACCACTGCCTTAAATGCACACAACAGTAAGCAACAGACAACATACATGTGTATTTTCTAATTTCAAATTACAAGGCCTTTTCACATCCCCATCAATTTAACTGTCAAATTCGTCTGACCAGTCTTTCATCTGAGAATGGTGATAATGTATTAAATAGCAGACCAGAAGCACACCACTGCAGATTTGGACAATTCACCAACATTTAAATATCTTCTATGTAAGCACAGCCATCATTATGTTATATGTTATCTATAGCACAAATTTTTTATTATATTCTAGGTATCTAAGCTGTGTAATCTATAGTACGTGGTAAACTATGCCCATGGGAAATTCATCAAGATTTTCAAAAGACTACAACTTTTATTTGAATTTTAGTTAATTCATCACCAGTAAATCTTGAAGGCCTAGAGGTACCTACCATAAAGCATCATAAATCTCAATCCTTCTCTATCATATATACTTATTTCTATAAGCAGATATTTAATTATCTTCAAAATCATAAATATTTCTGTATCAAGAAAGCTCCTTTAACCAGCAAGACTGAAAGTCTTGTGCAAAGCTTCCTGTCAATTTAAGAGTGGGAACTGTAACACGGTCTGGCACAGCAGAGGGCCTCGTGTCAGTTTCTAGATTTCTCCCTCCCATTCCACAGAAATAACAACACATAATACAAATAATCAAATGTACAATAAGAACAAATTTGTTCCAAAACACTCAACAATTAAAAAACAATTTAATTTGTTTACATGAACTGTCAATGAATAAGACTGCAATGATTATGGGCTTTGAGGAAAAAAACTCTAGTTTCAGAGCCCATAATTCCAGGCTCAACAGTGCTTGTTATCTAGACCCTAAAAAACATGCAGATTGGAACCAAAATACCTATCAAATACATGAAATGATTTTAGCTACTCAACTCCTAATTACATGCTTTAACTTCAGAATTGTAACTTCCTTATTCTTTTCTCATTTTGCCATCCTCCACTGCTCAGAAATTTGTATCTGTCTCTTCCTAAGCCTATGTACCCACACTACTAACCATCCTATCTTAAAATATGTGTCTTCAAACTCCTACTCAAAACTCATTTCCATGCTCTCTATTCATTCTTGGCAGATTAAAAAAAAAAAACCTCACTTCCATGAAATCTCCCTTCCTCCAAATAACCTATCCTATTCAAATCACTCTATCATTCCAAGTTTTCCACAAATTAAACATCTATTAAGTACAACAAATAATCACCTCATAATAAAACAAAGTATATGGGGAGAAAGTAGGAACTAGAAAATCCAGTTTAAGGAGTTTCAACTTTATTTTGTAACTGGAATGATTTATAGTTGAAACACTAATATACATGACAAGATACGTTCATTTGTCAACATTAGAATTAAAGGTATCTGTATTACATACCATTAATTGTACATTAACATATGGCAAACAGAAGTAAAGGTATCTGTCAGCAAACAAAAGGCACCAGCAGAGTGAGCTACATGGCGCCCCAGGCCAGCTCTCCCTCTGTGAGTCTACACAAGGCCTTGACATCCTCACCAAAAGTCCTCACCTCCTAAAAAGGTTGTGAGGATGAAATCAGTCAGGACACCACACTCACAATAGAACAGTGAGGCAACCCAAATATCTATAGAGGGCTGGGTGACTGGATAAGTAAAATATGGTACATATACACAATCGAACATTATTTATCCTTTTAAGGGAAGGAAATTCTAACAGATGCAATAACATGAATGAACCTGAAGAACATTATGCTAAGTGGAATAAGCCAGTCACAAAAAGATAAACACTGGGTGATTTGAAAGGAGGTACACAGAATCAAAACCATAGAGAAAGAGTAAGAAAGAAGATGCCTGCAGCGGGGTTAGGGGTTAGGGAAAGTGGAGGAAGAGGAGATAACTGTGTTAACAGCTACAGAATTTCAGTTATACAAGATGAAAGGATTCTGAAGGAGATAGTGGTAATGTTGCACAATATCAATATACTCAATGTCACTGAACTGTGTATTTCAAAATGGTTAAAATGGTAAATGTTATATCATAGGTACTTTGCCACAATTTTAAAAATTGAAAAAATATTAAATGAGTTAATACATAAAGGACACAGTGATTGGCACATAGTAATAAAACAATAGTTGTTGCTACATGTCCAAGGCACACAGTAAGTACTTCCTTAAGGCTAGATATCATCACTACTCTAAAGAAGAGTGGAGGCCTTCAATAAAACAAAACCCCAGATAAAACAGGAAAGAGGAGGTCATCCCTTCTAAAAGAAAGGAGAAAGAGACAAGTGAACACAGAAATTATGAAATGTACAAAAATAGGTAATTCCCTTAAAGGTTATCACCAGGTCACAAACCCAAGCTCATAAGCTTATTTACACAGTCAAAGGCAGGCAACAACTGCAGTAATCTATTAATTCATTTTTCTATGAATAGGTATAATCAATGTAAATTTTTTGAATCAGAAGGTACACTATCTACCTGTGTGAACCACAACTCAAAACAGAGAACTCAAATAAAAAGAACTGAAATCAGGTGGTTCTCTCAATCTGTCCTGGAGCTTGTTTTCTAAACACTAGAACGATACAAACAGATTCAGAACCTAAAATATTCCAATGTACTGACACAGTTTCTTAAAATTTACTAACAATAATGGTGCACATACAAGAAATCCAAAAGATACTGTACACAATGGAAAATTATGTTCTTATCCTGTAATCTATTCCATTAAAATAAAGATTAGTTAACAGCAAAATAGTAAATAAAACTGTAACTAAATCTACATGGGTCATATTTCCCTTACGTACTATAAAAAAATACGGTAAATATCATAACAATTAGAATTAATTGATAACATCTCCCTCCTATCTAGAAGTTTATAAAATTAACTAACTAGCTGGGCTTAATAGCTCATGCCTCTAATCCTACCACTTTGGAAGACTAAGGTGGAGTATCACTGAAGGTCAGAAATTTTGAGACCAGCCTGGGAAACACAGTGAGACTGAGTCTCTACAAAAAATAGAAAAATAATCTGGGCCCAGCTAATGTGCACCCACACACATATTATTTATTTATACCCACCTCCAGTCCTACAACAATCCCAAAAGAATTTAAGGCACCAGAAAAAACAGGCTAGACTCAAAGGCAAGGAAAACAAAAAGTATCCATACTGCCCTACCAGAGACACAAAACTGTCTCAACATCACCTCCTCTCATTCCAGTCACTTGTTCACAGATGGGTTTGAGGTAGAAGCTTCTTGCTATCATGGGTTAAATCATGTTTGTATTTGTGTAAAGCAGCGGTTCTCAACCTGTGGGTCGCGACCCCTTTGGGAATCCAACAACCCTTTCACAGGGGTCGTCTAAGACCATCCTGCATATAAGATATTTACATTACGATTCATAACAGTGGCAAAATTATAGTTATGAAACAGCAACGAAAATAACTTTATGGTTGGGGGTCACCACAACATGAGGAACTGTACTAAAGGGCATAAGGAAGGTTGAGAACTACTGCTTTACACAAATATAAACAGGAATTAACCCATAATAGCAAGAAGCTTCTACCTCAAAAACGATCTGTGA
The DNA here is from genome assembly GCF_027406575.1 of Nycticebus coucang. Taxonomy (NCBI): domain Eukaryota; kingdom Metazoa; phylum Chordata; class Mammalia; order Primates; family Lorisidae; genus Nycticebus; species Nycticebus coucang. The sequence goes on from NC_069784.1 coordinate 63,490,196, forward strand.
ACATAATATGGATATGCTGAAGTCACTTTGTTTCTTCACAGTCCTCAGCCTCCCAAGTAGCTGGACTGACGACAGGCATTTGCCACCATGCCCAGCTAATTTTTATTTTTATTTTTGTAGAGAGAGGGTTTCATTATGTTGCCACAGCTGGTCACAAACCCTGACCTCAAGCAATCCTCCCAAAGCACTGGGATTACAGGCAAGAGCCAAGAAGCTCAGCACACTGCTGGTTTTTGTAATGAATATTAGTATTTCCTTATGCTGAGAAATACAGCTTTTGTCACATTAAAAATCAGAAGTCAACCATTAGAAACAGAACATTGAATAAACCAGCTGATCTCTCCAGCTTTGATATTTTCATCCATAGTATGAGAAAATGGAGTACATTCTTGCTATTTAAGTATGGTCCCTGGACCGGGAGCACTGGCATCTCTTAGAAACTTGTTAAAAATGCAGAGTCTTGGGCCCCACCCAAGACTTATAGAATCAGAGTTTGCATTTTAACAAGATCTCCAGGAGATTCGTATGTACATAAAATTAGGAGTAGCACTAGATCAGTAGTTCTCAACCTTCCTAATGCCATAATCCTTTAATACAGTTCCTATGGGTTGCAACCCACAGGTTGAGAACCACTGCACTAGATTAAATAACCCCTGGCCACTCTTAACACCCAAATTGCAAAATAAAATAAGAAAGCCAGACAGTAGATGCCAAATAAAACAAAAGAAACAAAAATATTTTTGAACATTAAAAGGAGCTTTCGGGAAAGAACCTGTCAAAAAGATATAGCCAATAGATTTTTCCTCTCAGATAGAGAAATGTTCTCATTTTGGTCCTAACTAGTACAAAAAAAACAAACAGGAATAAAAGAAGGGGGGAAAGGGCGCACCTGTGGCTCAGTGAGTAGAGCACTGGCCCCAAATGCCAAGGGTGGCGGGTTCAAGCCCAGCCCCTGCCAAACTGCAACAGAAAAATGGTGGGGTGTTGTGGCGGGCCCCTATAGTCCCAGCTGCTCGGGAGGCTGAGGCGGGAGAATCACGTCGACCCAAAAGTTAGAGGTTGCTGTGAGCCGTGTGACGCCACGGCACTCTACCCGGGACGGTACAATGAGACTCTGTCTCTACAGAAAAAAAAAAGAAGGGGGGAAAAAAACAACTAAGCATGATTATAAGTCAGTTCCAATCAAGTCTACTAATTTTCACATATTATGCAATTTTAGAAATTCACTACTGGCTAGTCCAATCAAACAAATGCTAATGTAAACTATTTTCAGTAAAAAATTTCACTAAGTCCCGAAAGGGGAGAAAGCAAGACGGCAGCCGAGTAACAGCTTCCTTCCATCTGGGCACCGTCAGTCTGGGGAGATAGGACTCCAGGCATCTCTGGCTGGTGGGATCTGCCTGTAATCATCCCTGTGAGGATACAGGGAGTCAGCGAGAGACTTCTGGACCCCAAAAGGAGGACTAAAACAGTGGAAAACAGGCAAGTGGTCACATGTGTTCAATCAGTGTAAACCGGTTGGCAACTGGAAGTACAGTAGCAGCGAGACTGCAAACCAGAAAGGCCTTACCTGTGAACTGTTTTCGTGTCTTTGGACTTGGCACTCAGTTGAACTGCCTGGGGGAGAGCCAGAGCAGGAGTGCGGAGAACATTGGCCGTTGTCTGGGGCCCCAGTCTGAGCCAAACAGCCAGACGGAGCTAGTGGTGTTTGGCTGTGGGCCAGAGGGAGCCATTGTGAGTGATCTGCCCCGGTAAGCTCCGCCTTCAGGGTAGCAGAGCAAGAATCAGGCAGGAGCTGATAACCTAGCGACTGAGTAGCCTAAGGACAGGCACTGAGCCACCTTACAGCCCTACCCTCAGGGGCAGAGTGAGACCGGTTTTGACACACTGGGTAAGTGGACAGCCACTTCAGCAGTGATTCCAGCCACAAGCACTTTCCTGGGAAAGCTTCTGCTCAGCAAGATTACAAGTACAAAGTGCCTTTTAAGAGGGCTGAAGAGAGATTTAGGGTGTCTACCCGTTGGGGTTTTCAGCAGCCTCCAGTCGTATCAGAACTGTGATAAACATCTCATACCCCAGAAGACCACGTGTTGCCCAGACAATATTCAACAACATATATACACTGTTTTGTTTTTGGTTATGTTGGGTTTTTTTTTTTGTTTTTTTGTTTGTTTGGTTGGTTGCTTCTATGTTTATTTTGATGTTCTTGACGTTTTGTTTTTTAATTTCAACCTTTTCCACACAGATTTTTTTTCTCAATTTTTCTAGTTTAATTATAATTTCCCATTGCTGCCTGTTTCAATAACTAGAACTTCATTATTCCTAGTGTTCTACCGCTATTATTTGTTTTTTCACCCAATTTTATCCCGTAAAGTTTTCTGTTTGCTTGTTTTGGTTTGATTTATAGTATTTTTGTCTTTCCTCTCTACTTGGTGGAGGTGGGGTACCTTGGTGATCAGGTTAGCAAAGAGCTGCTGACCTAAAGGGAACCACCCAACTGGGCACCCCGAGAAGGAGGGTTTTTTTAAGGTTGTGTCAAAGTACCCTACTGTACACCTATATTGCTCTGTCTCTCTCTTTTTGTGCCTCTCTTCTTTTTGTCAATATTCCTTTTACCTACCCCCTCCCCTTTCTCTATTTTCTTTTTGCTCGTTCCTCCTTCCTTTCATCCCTTTCTTGCTCTTCAACCTTCTCATCCTTCTGGTCCTGTACCAAAAGGACTCATCGAAACCTTAGTCCACGGGCACGAGAACTTAAAGAGCAAGAGGACGTGAAAGGAAAATTAGGGCAAGGAAACAGATAAAAGAAATCACTCATGAGGAAGAATCAGCAGAAAACTCCAGGCAACATGAACAACCAGTCCAGAACAACCCCTCCAAGGGACCATGAGGTAGCTACCGCACAGGATTCCACCAACAAAGAAATGTTAGGAATGACAGAAAGGGAATTTAGAATACACATGATGAAAACAATGATGGAAATGATGGAAACAATGAAGGAAACTGCTAATAAAGTGGAAAATAACCAAAAGGAACTACAAAAACAGAATCAAATAAGAGATGAACGATATGAAGAATATAGAAAAGATATAGCAGAGCTGAAGGAACTGAAACAGTCAATTAGGGAACTTAAAGATGCAATGGAAAGTATCAGCAACAGGTTAGACCATGCACAAGAAAGAATTTCAGAGGTAGAACACAAAGGTCTTCAGATAACTCAGATAGTAAAAGAGGCAGAAGAAGAGAGAGAAAGCAGAATGTTCACTGTCAGAATTATGGCACTTTATGAAGCGTTCCAACATATGAGTTATAGGAATCCCAGAAGGGGAAGAAGAATGCCCCAGAGGAATGGAAGCCATACTAGAGAATATTATAAAAGAAAACTTCCCAAATATCACCAAAGATTCTGACACACTGCTTTCAGAGGGATACCAGACCCGAGGTCACCTCAACTCTAACCGAGCTTCTCCAAGACACATTGTGATGAACCTGTCCAAAGTCAAGACAAAAGAAAAGATTCTGCAAGCTGCCAGGAGTAAGCGCCAGTTGACCTGCAGGGGCAAAGCCATCAGAGTGACCGCAGACTTCTCTAATGAAACTTTCCAAGCAAGAAGACAATGGTCATCTACCTTTAATCTACTTAAACAGAACAATTTCTAGCCCAGAATTCTGTACCCTGCTAAGCTAAGCTTCAAAATTGACAGAGAAATCAAATCATTCACGGATATACAAACATTGAGGAAATTCGCCACAACAAGACCAGCTCTACAGGAAATACTTCAACCTCTTCTACACACTGACCATCACAATGGATCAGCAGCAAAGTAAGAACTCAGAAATTAAAGGATAGAACCTAACCTCCACACTGATGCAAAAGATAAAACTAAGCAATGGACTCTCACAAAACAAGACGAATAGAATACTACCACACTTATCAATTATCTCAATAAATGTTAATGGCTTCAATTCCCCACTGAAGAGACATAGATTGGCTGACTGGATTAAAAAACACAAGCCATCCATTTGCTGTCTGCAAGAAACACACCTGGCTTCAAAAGACAAATCAAAGCTCTGAGTCAAGGGTTGGAAAACAATTTTTCAGGCAAATGGAATTCAGAAGAAAAGAGGAGTTGCAATCTTATTTTCAGATACATGTGGATTTAAAGCAACTAAAGTCAAAAAAGACAAAGATGGTCACTTTATATTGGTCAAGGGAAAAATACAACAAGACATTTCAATTCTAAATATTTACGTACCCAATTTAAATGCTCCCAGATTCTTGAAACAGACCTTACTCAGTCTGAGGAATATGATATCTGATAATACCATAATAACAGGGGACTTTAACACTCTTCTTACAGAGCTGGACAGATCCTCTAAACAGAAATGAAAGAAGGATATAAGACATTTAAATGAGACCCTAGAACAACTGTGCTTGATAGACACATATAGAACACTCCATCCCAAAGATAAAGAATATACATTCTTCTCATCGCCCCATGGAACATTCTCCAAAACTGATCTATCCTGGGACACAAAACAAACATCAACAGAATCAAAAGAATTGAAATTTTACCTTATATCTTCCCAGACCATAAGGCATCAAAGGTGGAACTCAACTCTAACAAGAACGCTCAACCCACTAGAGGAGAGTGCAGGGAAAACCCTTGAAGAAATCGGGCTGGGCAAGTATTTTATGAGGAGGACCCCGGGCAATTGAAGCGGCTTCAAAAATACACTACTGGGACTTGATCAAACTAAAAAGCTTCTGCACAGCCAAGAACACAGTAAGTAAAGCAAGCAAACAGCCCTCAGAATGGGAGAAGATATTTGCAGGTTATGTCTCTGACAAAGGCTTAATAACCAGAATCCACAGAGAACTCAAACGCATTAGCAAGAATAGAACAAGGGATCCCATCGCAGGCTGGGCAAGGGATTTGAAGAGAAACTTCTCTGAAGAAGACAGGCGCGCGGCCTTCAGACATATGAAAAAATGCTCATCATCTTTAATCATCAGAGAAATGCATTTCAAAACTACTTTGAGATACCATCTAACTTCAGTGGGACTAGCCTACATCACAAAATCCCAAGACCCGAGATGTTGGCGCAGATGTGGAGAAAAGGGAACACTTTTGCACTGCTGGTGAAAATGCAAATTAATACATTCCTTTTGGAAAGAGATATGGAGAACATTTAGAGATCTAAAAATAGATCTGCCTTTCAATCCTGTAATCCCTCTACGGGGCATATACCCAGAAGACCAAAAAGCACATCATAACAAAGATATTTGTACCAGAATGTTTATTGCAGCTCAATTCATAATTGCTAAGTCATGGAAGACGCCCAAGTATCCACTGAGCCACGAATGGATTAATAAATTGTGGTGCCATGTACACCATGGAATATTATGCAGCCTTAAAGAAAGATGGAGACTTTACTTCTTTCATGTTCACATTGTTGGAGCTGGAACATATTCTTCTTAGTAAAGTATCTCAAGAATGGAAGAAAAAGTACCCAATGTACTCAGCCCTACAATGAAACTAATTTAGGGATTTCACATGAAAGCTATAACCCAGTTACAACCTAAGAATAGGGGGAAGGGGGAAAGGGAGGGGAGGGAGGGCGGAGGTGGGTAGAGGGAAGGGGACTGGTGGGATTACACCAGGGGTGCATCTTACAAGGGTATATGTGAAACTTGGTAAATGGTCTGTAAAGCTAGTGAATGATGCCCCATGATCATATCAATGTACACAGCTATGATTTAATAAAAAAAATAAAAAATAAAAAATAAAAAAAAAGAACGCTCAACCCCACACAAAGGCATGGAAATTAAACAATCTTCTGTTGAATAACAGATGGGTGCAGGAAGAAATAAAACAGGAAATCATTAACTTCCTTGAGCATAACAACAATGAAGACACAAACTACCAAAACCTGTGGGATACTGCAAAAGCAGTTTTGAGAGGAAAATTTATCACTTTAGATGCCTACATTTGAAAAACAGAAAGAGAGCACATCGACAAACTCACAAGCCATCTTATGGCCTTGGCAAAAGAAGAACAATCTAAGCCTAAACTCAGTAAAGAAAAAAAAATATCCAAAATCAAATCAGAGATCAATGAAATTGAAAACGAAAGAATCATTCAGAAAATTAATGAAACAAGGAGTTGGTTTTTGAAAAAATTAATAAAACAGATAAACCATTGGCCAGACTAACGAGAAATACAAAAGTAAAATCTCTAGTAATCTCAATCACAAATGATAAAGGGGAAATAACAACTGATCCCACAGAGATACAAGAGATCATCTCTGAATACTACCAGAAACTCTATGCCCAGAAATTTGACAATGGGAAGGAAATGGATCAATATTGGGAATCACACCCTCTCCCTAGACTTAGCCAGGAAGAAATAGAGCTTCTGAACAGACCAATTTCAAGCACTGAGATGAATGAAACAATAAAAAAGTTTCCAACCAAAAAATGCCCTAGTCCAGATGGCTTCACACCAGAATTCTATCAAACCTTCAAGGAAGAGCTTATTCCTGTACTGCAGAAATTATTCCAAAAAACTGAGGAAGAAGGAATCTTCCCCCAGCACATTCTATGAAGCAAACATCACACTGATACCAAAACCAGGAAAAGACCCAAACAAAAAGGAGAATTTCAGACCAATCTCACTCATGAATATAGATGCAAAACTTCTCAACAAAATCCTAGCCAATAGATTACAGCTTATCATCAAAAAAGTCATTCATCATGATCAAGTAGGTTTCATACCAGGGATGCAAGGCTGGTTTAACATACGCAAGTCCATAAATGTTATCCACCACATTAACAGAGGCAAAAATGAAGATCATATGATCCTCTCAATAGATGCAGAAAAAGCATTCGATATAATCCAGCATCCTTTTCTAATTAGCACACTGAAGAGTATACACATAGGTGGCACATTTCTTAAACTGATTGAAGCTATCTATGACAAACCCACAGCTAATATTTTACTGAATGGAGTAAAACTGAAAGCTTTTCCTCTTAAAACTAGAACCAGACAAGGTTGTCCTCTGCCACCTTTATTATTCAAGACAGTGCTGGAAGTTCTAGCCAATACAATTAGGCAAGATAAGGAAATAATGGGAATCCAAAAGGGAGCAGAGGTCAAACTCTTCCTCTTTGCTGATGACATGATCTTATACTTAGAGAATCCCAAAGACTCAACCACAAGACTCCTAGAAATCATCAAAAAATACAGTAATATTTCAGTATATAAAATCAATGTCCACAAGTCAGTAGCCTTTGTATACGCCAGTAACAGTCAAGATGAGAAGCTAATTAAGGACACAACTCCCTTCATCATAGTTTCAAAGAAAATGAAATACCTAGGAATATACCTAAGGAAGGAGGTGAAGAACCTCTATAAAGAAAATTATGAAATCCTCAGAAAGGAAATAGCAGAGGACATTAACAAATGGAAGAACATACCATGCTCATGGATGGGAAGAATCAACATTGTTAAAATGTCTATACTTCCCAAAGCAATCTATCTATTCAATACCATTCCTATCAAAATACCAACATCGTACTTTCAAGATTTGGAAAAAATGATTCTACGTTTTGTATGGAACCAGAAAAAACCCCGTATAGCTAAGGCAGTTCATAGTAATAAAAATAAAACTGGGGGCATCAGCATACCAGATTTTAGTCTGTACTAAAAAGCCATAGTGCTCAAGACAGCATGGTACTGGCACAAAAATAGAGACATAGACACTTGGAATCGAATAGAAAACCAAGAAATGAAACTAACGTCTTACAACCACCTAATCTTCGATAAACTCAACAAGAACATACCTTGAGGGAAAGACTCCCTATTCAATAAATGGTGTTGGGAGAACTGGATGTCTACATGTAAAAGATTGAAACTGGACCCACACCTTTCCCCACTCACAAAAATTGATTCAAGATGGATAAAGGACTTAAATTTAAGACATGAAACAATAAAAATCTTCAAAGAAAGCATAGGAAAAACACTGGAAGATATTGGCCTGGGGAAAGAGTTCATGAAGAAGACTGCCATGGCAATTGCAACAACAACAAAAATAAACAAATGGGACTTCATTAAACTGAAAAGCTTCTGTATAGCTAAGGAGACAACAACCAAAGCAAAGAGACAACCTACACAATGAGAAAGGATATTTGCATATTTTCAATCAGACAAAAGCTTGATAACCAGGATCTATAGAGAACTCAAATTAATCCACATGAAAAAAGCCAACAATCCCATATATCAACGAGCAAAAGACATGAATAGAACCTTCTGTAAAGATGACAGACGAATGGCTAACAAAAATATGAAAAAAATGTTCATCATCTCTATATATTAGAGAAATGCAAATCAAAACAACCCTGAGATACCATCTAATCCCAGTGAGAATGGCCCACATCACAAAATCTCAAAACTGCAGATGCTGGCGTGGATGTGGAGAGAAGGGAACACTTTTACACTGCTGGTGGCACTGCAAACTAGTACAACCTTTCTGGAAGGAAGTATGGAGAAACCTCAAAGCGCTCAAGCTAGACCTCCCATTTGATCCTGCAATCCCATTACTGGGCATCTACCCAGAAGGAAAAAAATCCTTTTATCATAAGGACACTTGTACTAGACTGTTTATTGCAGCTCAATTTATAATCGCCAAACTGTGGAAACAGCCTAGATGCCCACCAACCCAGGAATGGATTAACAAGCTGTGGTATATGTATACCATGGAGTACTATTCAGCTATTAAAAAAAATGGAGACTTTACATCCTTCGTATTAACCTGGATGGACGTGGAAGACATTATTCTTAGTAAAGCATCACAAGAATGGAGAAGCATGAATCCTATATACTCAATTTTGATATGAGGACAATTAATGACAATTAAGGTTATGGGGGGAGCAGAAAGAGGGACGGAGGGAGGGGGTGGGGCATTGGTGTGTGTCATACTTTCTGGGGGCAAGACATGATTGCAAGAGGGACTTTACCTAACAATTGCAATCAGTGTAACCTGGCTTATTGTACCCTCAATGAATCCCCAACAATAAAGAAAAAAAAAATTTCACTAAGTCACAAAAAAGATTCACCTAAGAGTCCTTCAATTATATCTGAAAACAGGAAATAAACTGCTGGAGGGGGTAAGCAGGAGAAAGTTACTGTGGGGTCTTTCTTAGGCTGCTCCTAGGAGAGCCCCTCGTGGTGTCTCACAGGCTTAAGCTTTCTGTCAAGTCACCACTTGTCTTTTCTTCCTCCAGTCACAGAAGTAGGTAGAGCATTTCCCCTTCCACTGCCACTGTGATTATTCCTGAAAGTTCATTTCCCTGCCTTCCATATCACTATGGAAAATACTCACCATACACTACCTGATTTCAAAAAACAGCTCTTTTAAGGCTTCACCTGACTAACAATTGACAAAGCAAATCAGGCAACCCCACGTGTCCATAAGATTAGTACAGGCATCATGAACAGCAGTATAGATGCTCTTCAAAGAATTCAAAATGAAACTACCATAACATTCAAAAAAAGAAGACAATGATGATGGCTGATATAAAAGATCTCCTATCTTATAACCTTCTAAAGAACAATTCAATGAGTGGGAATCGACAGAATAGTCAAAATTGGAATCAGACATTTATGGCACATCCATCACTAAAAACTCTGACACGCTTCAAAATAGAAATAAAGGGCTTAAGCAGCTAGAAGGATAACAACTTTCTTCCTTCAGTCTAAGCACCTGAATGCCCAGTGGCCAGAAATGGCACAGATTCTGGATTTGTCTGTACCTGATGACTTCCTCCAAGTTGTTCCACTTGCACGTAATAATACCTTCACTGACCACCTGCCTCCTGAGAACTCCTACATTCCAAATCTGTCAGGTCATTATACACAATTATACTTCATACTGTTCTCTCATGTATTCACATTTCAATACCACAACTAGATTTTTGACCTATTTAAGGGCATTAACCATGTCTTAAATTTCCTTATTTAAAAATTTTCATAAACTCATTATTCTCTCAAAACTTTGACCATACAAAGTTTTTATTTGGTGTCTGGTGTTATTTTGATGGTTTTATTTGGTATTTATTTGGTTTATTTAGTGGCTACCTAAACTTGTCAGAAATGGGCAGCGCCTGTGGCTTAGTGAGTAGGGCGCCAGCCCCATATACCGAGGGTAGTGGGTTCAAACCCAGCCCCGGCCAAACTGCAACAAAAAATAAACAGGTGTTGTAGTGGGCACCTGTAGTCCCAGCTACTGAGGCAAAAGAATCGCCTAAGCCCAAGAGCTAGAGGTTGCTGTGAGCTGTGACACCACACCACTGTACCAAGGGTGACAAAGTGAGACTCTGTCTGTAAAAAAAACTTGTCAGAAATTAGGAATTTTTTTTTTTTTTTGAGACAGAGTCTCACTCACTCGCCCTGGGGTAAGTGAGAGCAATCTTCTTTCTTCTGCCTCCTGAGTAGCTGGGACTAAAGGTGCCCACCACAAGGCCCAGCTATTCTTAGAGAAGGTGTCTCACACTTGCTCAGGCTGGTCTCCAACTCCTGAGCTCAAGCAATCCACCTGCCTCAGCCTCCCAGAATGCTAGGATTACAGGTTGAGCCACCACACTGGCCCAGGAATTTTCTTTAAGGCAAGGAACATCTTTTTCATATCCTCATGTTATTTCTACTAGAATAGTGCACATTTTCAAAACATTATTTTCCTGAAAGAAGATTACCTAATCTACAAGAAACTTGTAATAATTTTACTTATAACACAAATACTACACCTTACCACAAATATTTTACTATAAAGGTTATTGTCATTTAAAAAGTACTGATTGAGACCTACTCCAAACCAAGTATATAAAAAGCTTCCTAACAGGAATTACAGCAGTTTATAAAGCAAAAAGAAGCATTTTGACCTTTTTCATGATTGGCTGTTATACATAAAGATTCTTTTTTAGGTCAAGTAGAGCTGTTTAGGCAGACTTGTCTATAGCTGATTGGTTTAATTTTACTGAATCATGCTGGCACAGGCATAAAGCTCATGTTTCATGGTTCTCATGATTGAAGGTAGTGTTTCAGGGAAGTTAGAATGACTTGAGTTTGAATTACATGGTTAGAGGCAGTTGACCTTGGGGTAAATAATAACCTGTAGTCTCCATTTCCATTTTCCTTTTAACACTAGTAATACTTATTGAATCAAACTATTAGAAATTAATTGGTTGCCACTAGTCGTTGCTCCTGTTCACATAGAAGTACTAAGAAAAATTCTAAATGCATCAATCTGAATAACTAAACACTAAATACAAGTAGCGAAACACTATAATATGGACTCATTGCTTTAAGGCAGCTACCACAGCCATTACCACAGAGATGTCTCAGTGGGCAGCTGCCTGAAGTCTGTGATTTAAGCAGTGATTTGTTTTGTTCTCACTACATATTGTATTCTGCAACTCAGTAATTTACATCTTATCAGGCTAAAGTAATACATAAAGGGTTTACATACCATTCTAGATAATTTACTGGGAGACAAAATTTGGTAATCTGCCTATACAAAAGTATTTTAAAAATTAAATTTTCTAAATCCCAAAATGTTCCTAAAATAAAATTTGTCTGAAAAAGCTCACCTGCCAGCAAATACACCAGCAATAGCAGCAACATTAAATCTGGGCTAGGAGCCAGAGACACACTGTACTAAGATGTACTAGCTATAAAATCTTCAAATCCAATTTCACAATTTTAAAAAGCTGTCAAAATTATTCATTTTCCAATTCTATTACCTAGTTCATAGACATTAATGCCTTTTGGAAACCAAATTATAATCAAATATGCCAAAACTGAATATAGCTCTTTAAGAAGGTAAAAATAATACATGATATATGATGAAAAAAAGAAAACATATGGTAACAATTTTCTTTACCAAAACACATCATTAGAGCACAGATATCAAAATCACTACTCTTCATTTACCACATACAAGTCAAAAAACTTTTCTACCACATACACACAAATTTCACCATCTATAACTAAAAGAGCTACTTACCAACAACACATTTTTCTATTAATAATTTGTGTTGGCAGCCAAGGACCCTAAAAGCCAAAAAAAAACTCACAGGAGATAAAAGAGAAATCTTCACATCATTGTTTCGTTCTGACATTCCAACATATGAACATGTCAGTTTTCCGAAGGAGACAAAACACTTCTAGGGACTTTAACATGGCTAAATTGTTTATACAAAAAAGTTGCAAAGTGGCACTTCAAGGTCACCTACAAATATGAATAGGATGCACAAAAGAACACGCCAACGTTGTCATAACGGCTATGCTTTCAATAATGCTGTGTACGTATCCTACTAACCCTTACTAAATTAACAATTCCAAACTGGTACTTTGGGATAATATCCATACAATGAACTGGATACCATGACGCTTCTACTACTTCACAGCAGCAGCCTGCATTAAAGCTGAGCCTCTGCTGCCATCTAGTGAAGTCATAAAATGCGAAAACTGAACCAAAAACAAATTTTTTAGTGATGAATACAATACAAAACATACAAATAAACCATTTTAACTATCAGATGAATAATTACTCATTTGAAAATGTTTGCAAGAAGATCATACTGTTATAAAAGCAAAAATTTCAAAATAATCTAAATGTACAACCACACAGAAATCATCAAATAAGGTACGATGTATTTGTACAATGGAATGATCCAGAATGACTACACTTCTTCCTAAAACTATCATGACAGCAAAGGTGTTCACTTTTTAGTTTTGAAGTATAAAGCTATCTGGTTATTTTAAAAATATGTCCTACACTACAGGCAAACCTCAGTGTGGAAAAAAATAAAGAAGAAAAATGTTCTACAAGACCAAAAATTCATTGATACTCTTTCCCTCAAGACAGGAATGTTAATTCCCCACCCCTTGCGTGTGGGTTGGATCTGCATCTCCCTACCACCAAACAGAATATGGCAGCAGGGACCATCCTTTTGAGGTTAGATTACAAAGAGAAGGCTGCCTCCACCTTTCTGCTTGCCATATGATTAGGACACTCAGGCAGCTGTGGAAACCCACTCACAATCTCAGAATTGGTAAGAAGATTGTTTTAACCTGAAGACAGTTGAGATTCAACAAATGCAGAAAGAAGGCTTCTCGGAGCGTCTCTTCTCTGACTACAAACAAAATTCTGGCATAAGGAGGTTGCCATAAATCCTATTTCAGGCAGCTTCCCAGAAAGAAGACTGAAAATACATAAATTGCCTGTTGTGGGGAGTTCAATGGCCATTAAGAAAATGGAAAAGACCAATGCCGAAACAATACTATCACAAACTTCCTCCCATTTGTTTTCCTAAAAATCCATTTGTCTTTTCTAAAGAAATCCATTTGTTCTTCCCACAGAAGCCTATTCTCCACCTTCTGTTTCCCCTACTTAGATATATAAGACCCTAATGTTACCTATTTAACAAGCCACATATTGTGCACTTCCATGAGCATATGGACAAACTTTGTTTGGACTCTTATTAATCCATTTTTCATCAGTTTAATTTGCAGGCCCTCAACCATTGAACCTAAATGGGTACAGAAATATTTTTCCAGCTCGGTGCCTATAGCACAACACCAGCCATACACACCGAAGCTGGCGGGTTCGAACCCAGCCCAAGCCAGCTAACCAACAATGACAACTGCAACAAAAAAAATAGCCAGGAGTTGTAGCGGGCACCAGTAGTCCCAGCTACTTGGGAAGCTGAGGCAAGAGAATAGCCTGAGCCCAAGAGTTTGAGGTTGCTATGAATTATGACTCCACGGCACTCTACCGAGGGAGACGTAGTAAAACTCTGTCTCAAAAAAAAGAAAAAATGTTTTTCCTCCTCAATACATCCTGTGGACAAGCCCACAGCAAGAAATTGAAGCACTGGGACAAAGCCAGGGAGGAACCAAGGCCTGCCATCAAACATATGAGACCAACTGGAAATGAAACCTAGAAATGACAGCAGCCTTGGACCACAGATTGACTTGAATCTCATAAAAGACACAGAACCAGAAACAACTAACTAAATTCCTCACAGAGACTATGAGACAAGAAATGTTTGAATTTTAAGCAGCTAAACTTTACGATAATTTTAAGGTAATACGTTAAGACAGCAAAAGACATAACATTGAAGATAATGAAGGGAAAGAGAAAAGAGCATCAGGCACATGCACCATTTCAATAAATAGTGGTTGAGGAGAAATAGATGGAGTACTAAGAAGCATGCACAGAGGTAGCAGCAAGATCCACAGATTGAGCTGCCTACTTTGCAAGATCCCAAAGAAGTTCCAGACCCAAAAACATCAAATACAAAGGATAACTACAGTGACATATGGACTGAAAAGAGGGACTGGTTATTTTTAACTAATGTACAACAATAAAATTCTCACAACTTGTACATGCAACACACAAGTTATCCCTCAAGGAAAAAAAAAAAATCAAAAGGCTCTTCTCTGAAGAAACTAAACCAAAGCCAGGGGAGTAAGGAGTAACTACGTGGGCAACGGTAATCAGAAGCAAAGACCAAGGTCTCACAATTAAGTCTGTAAAATTTCCGCTGTGCCCTTACATTGGCAGCATTGTAAAACAACTTGGTAAGGTTTCATGACCTTGTCAAATCTGAATCTCACAGCTGTGTTCATTCATATCAACACGTGACAGTGTCTTCCTGAGTGGTCATTACTGTCATTTCTTTCTGTGTGTCATAGCAAAAATAACAGAGCATAAATCAGAGCAATGAACAAACATTAAATAAATTTCTTCTTAAACTTGGCAACAGCGTAAGTGAAATGAGGGACATGTTAACCCAAGTATACAGGATAACACCATGATGAAAACAGCAGTGTACAGAGGCTTCCAGGGGCGGAGACAAGATGGCTGACGGAAGTCAGCTTTCCACAGAGGCTCCCGTCCAGAAGAAGAGTTAAAGGACAGAAATTTAGCAAGTAACCTGGCGGATTACAGCTGCGCCAAGAAAGAAGGTTGAGGAACGCACATCAACCCTGCTGAGGCAAACTGCAACCCCAAGAATACAAACAAAAGGTACAAAATCCATCACTAAGCAGATAGGAGTCCCCTTCCCCATGAGAATGGCTCAAAATACCCCATAAACAAACGAGCAGAGTTCAAAAGTCCTCCCATTATATCCCACAGGAGAGACCCTCTAAAAACTGAACATACTCCCCCTACTAGGGTGCCATGGTGCTCTTCTGCCAGTCATCAAACTGTAAAAAACTGTATAAAACTCTATAAAACCGTATGTATTCTCTACCTGTAATTCTGAGCTCCCAGCACTCCCCTCCACTCTCACTCTGAGGTCTGGAAGCCTGTACCCCAGGAGTCAAGATACTTGGGTATTATCTCGAGAGGTATGGACAGGGCATGGACTGCTACTGGCCAGTGCTGATTCTGCGGCACGGGAGTCAGGACAGGACGGTCAGCTGAGAGGGAACCACACCCAATCGGCGGTGCCCCAAGGTGCAGAACAGAAGTCGTTTTTGGCAATAATAGGGCTCACCCCTGGATGTTCCGGAGTCACACCCCCTGTCGCTCTGGGCAACCAGAGGAAGCCGGGCATCTTCTCCAGCCACTGGCAGCCACTGGCAGAAAAGATCTGGGACAGAAACGCAGGCCCCATGAGTAAAGGGTTTGCCTGAGGCGGGTACCGGCCTGGGTGGAGTGCGGTCACTAGAAAACTCACACGCAGAGCAGGCAGATTCCCAGGACAGGGCTGACACAGAGGACCACTTTACTGAGCCAAAGACACACCCGGACCCCAGAGGATCATCAGCCTAGACAAAGGAGGGCAGGAGGCTAGAACTGACAGCTAACCATGCTATGAATACAAACTACCAGGCAGCAGCAAAGATAGGGCCTGAGGCGCAGATTCTGTGAACTCAAAACAGCTTCTCTTCTGCAGGGGAATTTAGCCGGGACAGAAACAAATTCCACAAAGTTGTTCTGTTCTGTCAGTAACATCAAATACAGGCGGGACTGGAACTAAGTGAACAGCCCCAGCCTCCATCAAGCGCCCAAAGTTGTCAGGCCTCACCTCCTCCCCCTGCTGAATACTGGCAGAGAGCAGCAGCCTGGCTGAGGAGAAATAGATGGCCCTGTGACTCAGACAGGTGCAAACCCTGGAGTATCTACTCATTGGAGGTAACTGGGTCACGGCCTAGCAAGGTCATCAGTGACTGGGAGTGACAGAGGTGCAAAATAGGTAAGGAGGCATCAACCTTCCCAGAGTAATCTGTTTGCTGGGTGAGTCCTCCTGACCTCATGGAGCACCGGAGCACTCATATTTGGGTTGAGTTGTCAGCAGGCCCCTGCAATCTAGTTGCCAGAGACCTTTTAAACTCTCCCACCTGAGACAGGGGCTGACTGACACAACTGATTTGGACCTCCTGAACTGGGCCAATTGCCCGAGAACTATCTAAGTGGTAACCTGCGTGTGTGGTTGTAGGAAGGTTTGAATTCCCTTTTCCAATTGTTGCCTGTTGGGGGGTGGGGAGGAGGAGGGTGACTTAATTGCTACGGGTCCTTGGCAAAGCTCTAGGGCAAAAGGTACAGAGACCAGTCCAAGCTTGTGCACAAAGAGCTAATTAATCACTACTTCTGGAGCCCTGAACCCAACTTTTCTTTATCCACTGATCTAGTCAAACGGTGTAAAATAATCATGGGGTGAAATCAGGGGAAAAACTCTGGTAACATGAATAACCAGAGTAGCTCAACCACCCAAGGAAAGATATGGCAGACGTAACTAAAGACCCCATTCATAAACAGATGGCCGAGATGTCAGAAATCGAGTTCAAAGTCTGGGTTGCAAACAAGATTAACAGAATGGAGGAAAAGTGGAAATTAGAAATTCAAGGAGAAATTCAAAAGTTGTCTCAAGAATTCAACAAATTTAAAGACAAAACCAACAAAGATTTTGACACATTGAAACAAGAATTTGCAGCCCTCAAAAATCTGAAAAATATAGCAGAATCCCTCAGTAAAAGAGTGGAGCAAGCAGAAGAAAGGATTTCTGACATTGAAGACAAAGCTTTTGAATGATCCCAAACTCTCAACAGGGAAGACAAATGGAGAGCAAAAACAGATCATTTTCTCAGAGAGCTCTGGAACAATTCGAAGAAGGCTAATATCTGCCTCATTGGAGTCCTTGAAAGCGATGAAGTGGCTTTGCAAGGCACAGAGGCTCTTCTCCAGGAAATTATGAAAGAGAATTTTTCCAGCCATGCCAAGAGATTCTGAAATTCAGATAGCAGACAGATTCAGAACCCCAGCACGACTCAACCCGAATAAGACATCTCCCAGACACATCATAATTAACTTCACTAAAGTTAAAATAAAGGAGAAAATACTGAAAGCAACCAGACATAAGAAAACCATAACCTACAAAGGGAAGAATATTAGAATAACTGAAGGTCTCTCTGCTGAAACCTTTCAAGTCAGAAGAGCATGGTCATTGACTTTTAATCTCCTAAAACAAAATAACTTTCAACCCAGATCCTGTATCCAGCTAAACTGAGTTTCACCTATGATGGAGAAATTAAATACTTTAATGACATTCACATATTGAAGAAATTTGCCATAACTAAACCAGCTCCTCAGAATATTCTCAGACCTATCCTCCATAATGACCAGCCCAATCCTCCACCAACAAAGTAAACTCACTCAGAAACTTTTCATCAAACTCTGAATTCCACAGTGGCAAAAGGATTAAAAATGTCCACTGGACTTTCGAAAAACTCGATACCCAAAATTTTATCAGGCTTATCAATATTCTCCATTAACGTGAATGACTTAATCTTTCCTCTAAAGATGCACAGGTTGGCTGACTGGATACAAAAACTCAGGCCAGATACCTGCTGCATAAAGTGAATCTCATCTTACCTCAAAGGATAAATATAGACTCAGGGTGAAATGATGGTCATTTATATTTCAGGCAAATGGTAATCAGAAAAAAGCAGATGTCGCAATTTTATTTACAGATACAATAGGCATTAAACCAACAACAGTAAGGAAGGATAAGAATGGTCACTTCTTATTTGTTAAGGGTAATACTTAACATGATGAGATTTCAATTATTAATATTTATGCATGCAACCAGAATACGCCTCCATTTATAACAGAAACTCTTAACAGACATGAGCAACTTGATTTCCTCCAGCTCCATAATAGTCGGAGATTTTAACACTTCTTTGGCAGTATTGGATAGATCCTCCAATAAGAGACTGAGCAAAGAAATTTTAGATTTAAACCTAACCATCCAACATTTCAATTTAGCAGACATCTACGAAACATTTCCTCGCAACAAAACTGAATACACATCTCATCAGCCCACGGAACATACTCCAAAAACAATCACATCTTGGGTCACAAGTCTAAACTCAGTAAATTTAAAGGAATAAAAATTATCCTTGCATCTACTTGGAACACCATGGAAAAAAAGTTGAACTCAGTAACAACAGGAATCTGCATACTCATACAAAAACATGGAAGTTAAATAACCTTATGCAGAATGATAGCTGGGTCAGAGATGAGATTAAGAGGGAAATTACCAAATTTTTAGAACAAAATGACAATGAAGACACGAATTATCAGAACCTCTGGGGTACAGCAAAGGCAGTCCTAAAAGGGAAATTTATACCACTGCAAGCCTTCCTCAAGAGAACGAAATGAGAGGAAGTTAACAACCTAATGGGACATCTCAAGCAACTGGAAAAGGAAGAACATTCCAACCCAAAACCCAGTAGAAGAAAAGAAATAACCAAAATTGGAACAGAATTAAATAAGATTGAAAACAAAAGGAATATACAAAAGATCCATGAATCAAAAAGTTGGTTTTTTAAAAAGGTCGATAAAATAGATAAATCTTTGGCTAACCTAACCAGGAAAAAAAGAGTAAAATCTCTAATTTCATCAATCAGAAATGACAAAGACGAAATAACAACAGATAACTCAGAAATTCAAAAAATCCTTAATGAATATTACAAAAAACTTAATTCTCAGAAATATGAAAATCTGAAAGAAATGAACAAATACTTGGAAGCACACCACCTTCCAACACTTAGCCAGAATCAAGTGGAAATGTGGAACAGGCCTATATCGAGTTCTAAAATAGCATCAACCATACAAAGTCTCCCTTAAAAAAAAAGCCCAGGACCAGACGGCTTCACCTCAGAATTCTATCAAACCTTTAAAGAGGAACTAGTACCTATATTACTCAACCTGTTCCAAAATAAAGAAAAAGAAGGAAGACTCCCCAACACATTCTATGAAGCAAACATCACCTTGATCCCCAAACCAGAAAAAGACCCAACAAGAAAATTATACAACAATATCACTAATGAATATAGATGCAAAAATATTTAACAAGATCCTAACAAACAGAATCCAGCAACACATAAAACAAATTATACATCATAACCCAGTCAGTTTTATCCCAGGGTATCAAGGCTGGTTCAATATGCATAAATCTATAAATATAATTCAGCACATAAACAAATTAAAAAACAAAGACCATATGATTCTCTCAATTGATGCAGAAAATGCTTTTCATAATATCCAGCATCCCTTCATGGTCAGAACACTTAAGGAAATTGGTATAGAAGGGACATTTCTTCAATTGATAGAGGCCATCTACAACAAACCCACAGCCAATATCCTTTTGAATGGAATTAAGTTGAAATCATTTCCACTCAAATCAGGAACCAGACAAGGCTGCCCATTGTCTCCACTGCTCTTTAACATTGTAATGGAAGTTTTAGCTACTGCAATTAGGGAAGAAAGCGATCAAGAGAATCTATATAGCAGGCATCCTCAAACTGCGGCCCACAGGCCATATGAAAAGGTGTGAATTGTATTTGTTCCCTTATTATTTACTTCAAAAAAAGATATGTGCAGTGTGCATTGGAATTTGTTCATAGCTTTTTTTAAAAAACTATACTCCAGCCTTCCAACGGTCTGAGGGACAGTGAATTGGCCCCCTGTTTAAAAAGTTTGAGGACGTCTATCATATAGGGTTAGAAGAGATCAAACTTTCACTCTTCGCAAATGATACGATTGTACATCTGGAAAACACTAGGGACTCTACTACAAAACTCTTAGAAGTGATGAAGGAATACAGCAGCGTTTCAGGTTACAAAATCAACATCCATAAATCTGTAGCCTTTATATATACCAACAATAGTCAAGCCGAAAAAACACTCAAGGACTATTCCATTCACAGTAGTGCCAAAGAAGATTAAATATTAGGGAGTTTATCTAACAAAGGATGTGAAAGATCTCTATAAACAGAGCTATGAAACTCTAAGAAAACAAATAGCTGAAAATGTTAACAAATGGAAAAACATAACATGCTCATGGCTGGGTAAAATCAACATTGTTAAAATGTCCATACTACCCAAACCAATATACGATTTTAATGCAATCCCTATTAAAGCTCCACTGTCATACTTTAAAGATCTTACAAGAATAATACTTCGTTGTATATGGAATCAGAAAAAACCGTGAATAGCCAAGACACTACTCAGAAATAAAAACAAAGCAGGAGGAATCACGCTACCAGACCTCAGACTATAAAATAAATCGATAGTGATCAAAAGAGCATGGTACTGGCACAAAAACAGAGAGGTAGATGTATGGAACAGAACAGAAAACCAAGAGATGAACCCAGCTACTTACTGTTATTTGATCTTTGACTAGCCAATTAAAAACATTCAGTGGGGAAAAGATTCCCTATTTAACAAGTGGTGCTAGGTGAACTGGCTGGCGACCTGTAGAAGACTGAAACTGGACCCACACCTTTCAACATTAACTAAGATAGACTCTCACTGAATTAAAGATTTAAATTGAAGACATGAAACTATAACAATTCTAGAAGAAAGTGCAGGGAAAACTCTTGAAGAAATCGGTTTGGGCGAATATTTTATGAGGAGGACCCTCTGTGCAATTAAAGCAGCTTCAAAAATACACTCCTGGGACCTGATCAAACTAAAAAGCTTCTGCACAGCCAAGAACACAGTAAGTAAAGCAAGCAAACAGCCCTCACAATGGGAGAAGACATTTGCAGGTTATGTCTCCGACAAAGTTTTAATAACTAGAATCCACAGAGAACTCAAACGTATCAGCAAGAAAAGAACAAGTAATCCCATCTCAGGCTGGGCAAGGGACTTGAAGAGAAACTTCTCTGAAGAAGACAGGCGCACGGCCTACCGACATATGAAAAAATGTTCATCATCCTTAATCATCAGAGAAATGCATATCAAAACTACCTTGAGATACCATCTAACTCCAATAAGATTATCCCGTATCACAAAATCTCAAGACCAGAGATGTTGGCCCAACTGATTTGGGCGTGGATGTGGAGAAAAGGGAATACTTCTACACTGTTGCTGGGAATGCAAATTAATACGTTCCTTTTGGAAAGATGTTTGGAGAACACTTAGAGATCTAAAAGTAGACCTGCCATTCAATCCTATAATTCCTCTACTAGGTATATATCCGGAAGACCAAAAATCACAACATAACAAAGATATTTGTACCAGAATGTTTATTGCAGCCCAATTCATAATTGCTAAGTCATGGAAGAAGCCCAAGTGCCCATCGATCCACAAATGGATAAATAAATTGCGGTATATGTATACCATGGAATATTATGCAGCCTTAAAGAAAGATGGAGACTTTACCTCTTTCATGTTTACATGGATGGAGCTGGAACATATTCTTCTTAGTAATGTATCTCAAGAATGGTAGAAAAAGTAT
The DNA here is from genome assembly GCF_027406575.1 of Nycticebus coucang. Taxonomy (NCBI): domain Eukaryota; kingdom Metazoa; phylum Chordata; class Mammalia; order Primates; family Lorisidae; genus Nycticebus; species Nycticebus coucang. Next base: position 63,512,014 of record NC_069784.1, read on the forward strand.
CCAATGTACTCAGCCCTACTATGAAACTACTTTATGGCTTTCATATGAAAGCTATAACCCAGTTATAACCTAAGAATATGAGGAAGGGGGGGGATGGGCGGAGGGACAGTAATTGGTGAGACCACATCTAGGGTGCATCTTTAGGGTACATGTGAAACTTACGAAATGTAGAATATAAATGTCTTAACACAATAACTAAGAAAATGCCAGGAAGGCTATGTTAACCAGTGTGATGAAAATATGTCAAATGGTATATAAAACCAGTGTATTGTGCCCCATAATTGCATGAATGTACACAGCTATATTGTGCTCGCTTCGGCAGCACATATAATGTACACAGCTATAATTTAATAATAAAAAAATAAAAAATGAAAAAGGCAGTATACAAACTAACTAAATTTTTTTCTGAGGGGAGAGAAAGCATCACTGATGAAGACAGGTCAGGGCAGCCAGACATGAGCAGAACTGATAAATGGGGCAGCGCCTGTGGCATTGCAAAAATGGGGCAGCACCTGTGGCTCAGTGACTAGGGCACCGGCCCCATATACAGAGGGTGGCGGGTTCAAACCCCGACCCAGCCAAACTGCAACAAAAAATAGCCAGGTGTTTTAGGGGGCACCCGTGGTCCTAGCTGCTCAGAAGACTGAGGCAAAAGAATTGCCTAAGCCCAAGAGCTGGAGGTTGTTGTGAGCTGTGATGCCACGGCACTCTGCAGAGGGTGAGATAGTGAGACTCCATCTCTTACAAAAATAAAATAAAATAAAATTGCAAAAGTGTATTGAATTGTGCACCAAAATTATCAGCCTACTGTGAGAAGCACAGCAGACCAAGTAAACATTGATGGAGAAACGGTTAGGAAAATCTTAACTGAAAATCTTGGCTTGAGAAAGGTGTGTGTGAAAATTGTCCCAAAGGAGCTCACACATGAACAAAAGTGAAGGAGGGTCAAAGTTTGCCTAGACTTTTTATTTTTTATTTTTTTATTATTTTTTGGTCACCCTTGATATAGAGTGCCACGGCATCTTAGCTCACAGCAACCTCAAACTCTTGTGCTCAAGCAATCCTCTTGCCTCAGCCTCTCGAGTAGCTGGGACTACAGGCGCCCGCCACAACACCTGGCTATTTTTAGAGGTGGGGGTCTCGCTCTTGCTCAGGGTGGTCTCTAACTCATGATCTCAAGCAATCTGCCCGCTTCAGCCTCCCAAATGCTGGGATTACAGGCGTGAGCCACCGTGCCCGGCCTATGCCAAAACCTTTTGGAGAGGCAAAGTGATACTTGGGCTATGCTATCACTGGTGATAAAACATGGGTATGCCAATACCACCCTGAAACAAAGTGTCAAAGTGTACAGTGGAAGTCAGCCAGTTCTCCATGACCAAAAAAGTTCTATCAGTCCAAATCAAGAGTCAAAATGATGTTGCAAACATTTTATGATATCACAAAGTACGAATTTGTACCAATTATATAAGCAGTTAACCAAGTTTACAATTTGGAGGTGCTGAAAAGGCTGCATGAATTGAAGCAACACCAAAATTGTATTACTGGGATTTGATCAAACTAAAAAGCTTCTGCACAGCAAGAGCACAGTAAATAAAGCAAACAGACAACCTTCAGAATGGGAGATTTTTGCAGGTTATGTTCTGACAAAGATCTGATAACTAGAATCCACAGAGAACTCAAACTGATCAATATGAAAAAACAACCCCATTTCTATGTGGGCAAGAGACTTGGACAGAAACTTCTCTGATGAAAACAGGTGCAAGGCCTACAAACACATGAAAAAATGCTCATCATCCTTAATCATAAGAGAAATGCAAATCAAAACCACTTTGAGATATCGCCCAACTCCATTAAGATTGGCCCACATCACAAAATCCCAAAACTACAGATGTTGGCATGGATGCAGCGAGAAGGGAACGCTTCTACCCTGCTGGTGGGAATGCAAGCTAATACAGCCTTTTTGGGAAAGAAGTTGAAGAATACTCAAGGAACTAATGTGGACCTACTGTTTGATCCTGTAATCCCTCTATTAGGTATTTACCCAGATAATCAAAAATCATTTTACAACAAAGACATTTCTACCATAATGTTTATTGCAGCCCAATTATAATTGCCAAGTCTTGGAAGCAGCCCAAATGCCCATCAAACCAGGAACAGATTAACAAATTGTGGTATATGTACACCGTGGAATACTATACAGCTATTTAAAAGATGGGGACTTCACATCTTTAGCTGGATGAAGCTAGAACAAATTTTTCTTTTTTTTTTTTTTTTTTTTGGCCGGGGCTGGGTTTGAACCCACCACCTCCGGCATATGGGACTGGCGCCCTACTCCTTGAGCCACAGGCACCGTCCGAACAAATTTTTCTTAATCAAGTATCTCAAGAATGGGGGAAAAAAAGTATCCAATGTATTCAATACTACTAAAAAATCAATACATAATCACCTACACATTCATAGGAATAGTAAAACATAACGACAGTCCAGAAAGGAGGAAAGAGGAAGGAGAAGGAAGAGGAGGGGAGGGGAGAGGCCAGAAGGGAAGGTATCTGGGGGAACCTAACCTAATGTGCATAATGCAATGATACATTTCTAATCTATTAAAAATAGAGTATGAATGTCTTACCACAACAAATAAGTGAGGAGATGGTTATGTTAATCAGATATAAGCATTCCACAGTGTATATCAAATCAGCACATTGTACCTCATAAATACATTAATGTACACAGTTATGACTTAATAAAGAAAAAAATAAAATAATATTTAAATGAAAACTACCTAAATTTTTCACCAACAACTCATGGCTCTTGCATCATAATAATACACCAGCTCACATGGCACTAACTGTATTGGAATATCCTGCCCACTCACCTGATCTGGCCCTTAGTCACTTTTGTCTTTACCTGAAGATAAAGAAAATATTGAAAGGAAGATATTTTGATAACATTCAGGATAACAACGGTAATACGTTAACAGCTCTGATGTCTGTTCCAGAAAAAGAGTTCCAAAATTGCTTTGAAGTGTTGACTAGATGCTGCCATTGGTGCTTAGCTTCCCAAATACTTCAAAGGTGACTGCAGTAATATTCAGCAATGAGGTATGCAGCACTTTTTCTAGGATAAGTATGTAAACTTAATCGTCAAATCTTATATACTAGGATTTAAGGGTCTTCCTCCAGTTAAAACTGCTTATCATAAAGCAAAGGTCAGAAGTTGACAAACCCACTCATACTCCCAGACCTTCCAAGCAGCTTTTCTCATCTTTCTTTTCTTTCTTTTTCTTTTTCTTTCTGAGACAGATATCACTGTGTCTTCCCTCAGTAGAGTGAGTGCCATGGCATCATAGCACACAGCAATCTCAAATTCTTAGGCTCAAGCAATCCCCTTGCCTCAGCTTCCCAAGTAGCTGGGACTACTGGTGTCTACAACAACACGTGGCTAGTTCTTCTCTTTTTAGTAGAGACAGGGTCTCGCTCTTGCTCCACCCTAGTCTTGAACTCTTGAGCTCAGGCAATTCATCCACTTTGGCCTTTCAGAGTGCTAGGTTTACTGGCATGAACCACCATGCCCAGTCTTCAACCTCATTTTTAATTGCAAACAGCCAATCAAGGATCACCATACATTTGAAGAAACCAGAAATGTGAAAAGATAAATTATTCAAGGAATAGAAAATAACTTTAAACACACTATAACTAGTATTCTCATAGAGATTCCAGAAGCTATGACATGCATAAATCAAGAAAAGGTTGTCATGAAAAGATAGAAGAAGAGAATAACAATTTGTACTCTTGAAGATTAAAATCTTAATTAGTGGAATAAATAATTCAACAGCAAGACAGGAAGAAAATGAGAGAACCTCCCAGAAATCTGAAAAAGAGACAAGGAAATGAAAATGATGAGAGAAAAGATTAGAGACACAATAGAACAGAGGAGGTCTAACAAACCATAGTAGTTCTGGAAGGTAAAACAGAAAAAATGAAAGAAAGTAAAGGTTGGCTCGGTGCCAGCCACATACATCAGAGTTGGCAGGTTCAAATCCAGCTGGGGCCTGCCAAACAACAATGACAACTACAACCAAAAAAGAGCCAAGCATTGTGGCGGGTGCCTGTTGTCCCAGCTACTTGGGAGGCTGAGGCAAGAGAATTGCTTAAGCCTGGGATATGGAGGTTGCTGTCAGCTGTGACGCCACTGCACTCTACCAAGGGTGACAGCTTGAAGCTCTGTCAAAAAAAAAAGTATCAATTAAGATCAAATTTCCTGGGAACAGCAGTGCGGGGACCCGTGATGGGTGCCCTCCCGGACCTCTGGAAGGGCTGCGCCAGGACCCGTGATCAGCACCCTCTGGCACCCCAGTAAGAGCTGCGCAGGGACCCTCCCGGACCTCCAGAAGAGTTCCCAGCAACATGCCATCGGCAACTTCCTGGACCTCCGGAAGAGCTGCCCTACGACCCGCAATCAGCAGCCACAAGACCCCAATAAGAGCTGCATGGGGACCCTCCAGGACCTGCGTAAGAGCTGCGCCGGGACCCGCGATTGGCACCCTCCCAGACCTCTGTAAGAACTGCGCCTGCCAAGACCCGCTACCCCAACAGCCGGGCCTCCCCACACCCTGACTAGGAACTCCAGGAGCCATGCAACCCCGGTTCCTCCCTCCTATACTCTCCCTGCCTCCACACTGGCCCGCTCATCTGGCCAGGTGCCCTCCAGAGCCCTCCCTGCCTCTGCTCAGAGCCCTTCTTCCCCTGGCCAGAAACTGCTGGAGCCCTGGCCACTTTGCCCAAAGTCACTGGGTGCCAGGCACTCCCAGAACCGTGTGTACCACCCCCCGCCCTGTTGCTGGATCTGTGGGTGTAACACTCTGGAGCTGCTCCCAAAACCAGAACTTCCTGGGTGGGACAACCCCAGAAGAGGTACACAAAGTCACTCCCTACAAAGATCCAGCAACAACAGAGTGGTCCCCCTGGGGTCTAATCTCAGAGAGACACCACCCAAACTCTGGAGATGGCCAGAGGCAATGGTGAAAAACAATCATGAGACTAAATCAAAGGAAAAACTCTGGCAATATGAATAATCAGAATAGATTGAAGCCCCCAAGGAACAATGGGGCAGACACAGCACAAGATCCCATGCACAAATAGCTGAGATGTCAGAAATCCAATTCAGAATCTGGACAGCAAGTAAGATCGAATTAGAATTCCAAGCAGTAACCCAAAAAAAAGTCACAAGAATTCAACGAATTCAAAGACCAAATGACCAAAGATTTTGACACATGGAGACAAGAAGTTGCAGCCCTCATAGATCTGAGAAACACAGTAGAATCCTTCAGTAACAAAATAGGGCAAGCAGAAGAAAGGATTTCTGACATCAAAGACAAAGCTTTCAAACGCTCCCAAACTCCCAAAGAAAGAGAAATGGAGAGCAAAAACAGATCACTCTCTCAGAGAGCGCTGGGATAATTCAAAGAAAACCAAAATTCATCTAATAGGGATCCCCAAAAGCGATGAAGTGGCTTCACAGGCACAGAGTCTCTTCTCCATGAGATTATGAAGGAGAACTTTTGAGACATGGCAAGAGATTCTGAATTTCAGATAGCTTAACAACTTCAGAACTCCAGCACAACTCCATCCAAATAAGACATCCCTCAGACAGAGCATAATCAATTTCACTAAAGTTAATATGAAGGAGAAAATTCTGAAAGCAGCTAGAAGAAAGAAAACCATTACCTACAAGGGGAAGAATATTAGAATAACTACAGATCTCTCTGCTGAAACCTTTCAAGCTAGAAAAGGATGGTCATTGACTTTTAATCTCCTAAAACAAAATAACTTCCAACCCAGGATCCTGTACCCAGCTAAACTGAGTTTCATTTATAATGGAGAAATTAAATACTTTAACGATATTCACATGTTGAAGAAATTTGCCACAACTAAACCAGCTCACCAGAATATTCTCAGACCTATCCTCCATAAAGACCAACATAATCCTCCACAACAAAAGTAAACCCACCCAGAAATTTTTGATCAAATTCCAGCTTCCACAGTTCCAAAGGATTAAAAATGTCCACCGGACTCTCAAAAGGCTTATCAATATTCTCAATTAATGTGAATGGTTTAAATTGTCCTCTAAAGAGGCACAGGTTTGGCTGACTGGATACAAAAACTCAAGCCAGATATCTGCTGCATACAAGAATCTCATCTTACATTAAAAGACAAATATAGACTCAAGGTGAAGTGATGGTCATCTGTACTCCAGGCAAATGGAAAGCAGGCGTTGCAATCCTGTTCCCAGATGCATAGGCTTTAAACCAACCAAAATAAGGAAGGATAACGGTGGACACTTCATATTTGTTAAAGGTAATACTCAATATGATGAGATTTCAATTATTAATATTTATGCACCCAACCAGAACACACCTCAATTTATAAGAGAAGCTCTAACAGACATGACCAACTTGATTTCCTCCAGTTCCATAATAGTTGGAGATTTTTTTTTAATTGATTTATTTATTTTTTTTTTTTTTTTTTGTTGGGGATTCATTGAGGGTACAATAAGCCAGTTACACTCATTGCAATTGTTAGGTAAAGTCCCTCTTGCAATCATGTCTTGCCCCCAGAAAGTGTGACACACACTAAGGCCCCACCCTCCTCCCTCCATCCCTCTTTCTTCTCCCCCCCCATAACCTTAATTGTCATTAATTGTCCTCATATCAAGATTGAGTACATAGGATTCATGCTTCTCCATTTTTGTGATGCTTTACTAAGAATAATGTCTTCCACTTCCATCCAGGTTAATACGAAGGATGTAAAGTCTCCATTTTTTTTAATGGCTGAATAGTATTCCATGGTATACATATACCACAGCTGGTTAATCCATTCCTGGGTTGGTGGGCATTTAGGCTGTTTCCACATTTTAGCAATGGTAAATTGGGCTGCAATAAACAGTCTAGTACAAGTGTCCTTACGATAAAAGGATTTTTCTCCTTCTGGGTAGATGCCCAGTAATGGGATTGCAGGATCAAATGGGAGGTCTAGCTTGAGTGCTTTGAGGTTTCTCCATACTTCCTTCCAGAAAGGTTGTACTAGTTTGCAGTCCCACCAGCAGTGTAAAAGTGTTCCCTTCTCTCCACATCCACGCCAGCATCTGCAGTTTTGAGATTTTGTGATGTGGGTCATTCTCACTGGGGTTAGATGGTATCTCAGGGTTGTTTTGATTTGCATTTCTCTAATACATAGAGATGATGAACATTTTTTCATGTGTTTGTTACCCATTCGTCTGTCGTCTTTAGAGAAAGTTCTATTCATGTCTCTTGCCCATTGATATAAGGGATTGTTGGCTTTTTTCATGTGGATTACTTTGAGTTCTCTATAGATCCTGGTTATCAAGCTTTTGTCTGATTGAAAATATGCAAATATCCTTTCCCATTGTGTAGGTTGTCAGTTTGCTTTGGTTATTGTCTCCTTAGCTGTACAGAAGCTTTTCAGTTTAATGAAGTCCCATTTGTTTATTTTTGTTGTTGTTGCAATTGCCATAGCAGTCTTCTTCACGAAGTCTTTGCCCAGGACAATATCTTCCAGTGTTTTTCCTATACTTTCTTGGAGGATTTCTATTGTTTCATGCCTTAAATTTAAGTCCTTTATCAATCTTGAATCAATTTTTGTGAGTGGGGAAACGTGTGGGTCCAGTTTCAGTCTTTTACATGTAGACATCCAGTTCTCTCAACACCATTTATTGAATAGGGAGTCTTTCCCCCAAGGTAAGTTCTTGTTTGGTTTATCAAAGAATAGGTGAGTGTAAGATGTTAGTTTCATTTCTTGGTGTTCAATTCGATTCCAAGTGTCTATGTCTCTGTTTTTGTGCCAGTACCATGCTGTCTTGACCAATATGACTTGGTAGTACAGACTAAAGTCTGGTATGCTGATGCCCCCAGCTTTATTTTTGTAACTAAGAACTGCCTTAGCTATACGGGGTTTTTTCCCGTTCCATACAAAACGCAGAATCATTTTTTCCAAATCTTGAAAGTACGATGTAGGTACTTTGATAGGAATGGCATTGAATAGGTAGATTAATTTGGGAAGTATAGACATTTTAACAATGTTGATTCTTCCCATCCATGAGCATGGTATGTTCTTCCATTTGTTAATATCCTCTGCTATTTCCTTTCTGAGGATTTCATAGTTTTCTTTATAGAGGTCCTTCACCTCCTTCATTAGGTATATTCCTAGGTATTTCATTTTCCTTGAAACTATGGTGAAGGGAGTTGTGTCCTTAATTAGCTTCTCATCTTGACTGTTATTGGTGTATACAAAGGCTACTGACTTGTGGACATTGATTTTATATCCTGAAAGATGACTGTATTTTTTGATGACTTCTAGGAGTCTTGTGGTTGAGTCTTTGGGGTTCTCTAAGTAGAAGATCATGTCATCAGCAAAGAGGGAGAGTTTGACCTCCTCTGCTCCCATTTGGATTCCCTTTATTTCCTTGTCTTGCCTAATTGTATTGGCTAGAACGTCCAACACTATGTTGAATAGTAAAGGTGACAGAGGACAACCTTGTCTGGTTCCAGTTCTAAGAGGAAAAGCTTTCAGTTTTACTCCATTCAGTAAAATATTGGCTGTGGGTTTGTCATAGATAGCTTCAATCAGTTTTAGAAATGTGCCACCTATGCCTATACTCTTCAGTGTTCTAATTAGAAAAGGATGCTGGATTTTATCAAATGCTTTTTCTGCATCTATTGAGAGGATCATGTGATCTTTATTTTTGCCTATGTTAATATGGTGGATAACATTTATGGACTTGCGTATGTTAAACCAGCCTTGCATCCCTGGGATGAAGACTACTTGATCATGATGAATGACTTTTTTGATGATAAGCTGTAATCTATTGGCTAGGATTTTGTTGAGAATTTTTCCATCTATATTCATGAGTGAAATTGGTCTGAAATTCTCCTTTTTGGTTGGGTCTTTTCCTGGTTTTGGTATCAGGCTGCTGCTTCCTTCATAGAATGTGTTGGGGAAGATTCCTTCTTCCTCAGTTTTTTGGAATAATTTCTGCAGTACAGGAATAAGCTCTTCCTTGAAGGTTTGATAGAATTCTGGAGTGAAGCCATCTGGACCAGGGCATTTTTTAGTTGGAAGCTTTTTTATTGTTTCTTTGATCTCAGTGCTTGAAATTGGTCTGTTCAGGAGCTCTATTTCTTCCTGGCTAAGTCTACGGAGAGGGTGTGATTCCAAATATTGATCCATTTCCTTCACATTGTCAAATTTCTGGGCATAGAGTTTCTGGTAGTTTTCAGAGATGATCTCTTGTATCTCTGTGGGATCAGTTGTTATTTCCCCTTTATCGTTTCTGATTGAGGTTACTAGAGATTTTACTTTTCTATTTCTAGTTAGTCTGGCCAATGGTTTATCTATTTTATTTATTTTTTCAAAAAACCAACTCCTTGTTTCATTAATTTTCTGAATGATTCTTTTGTTTTCAATTTCATTGATCTCTGATTTGATTTTGGATATTTCTTTCCTTCTACTCAGTTTAGGCTTAGATTGTTCTTCTTTTTCCAATTCCATAAGATCTCTTGTGAGATTGTTGATGAGCTCTCTTTCTGTTTTTCGAATGTAGGCATCTAAAGCGATGAATTTTCCTCTCAAAACTGCTTTTGCAGTATCCCACAGGTTTTGGTAGCTTGTGTCTTCATTGTTGTTATGCTCAAGGAAGTTAATGATTTCCTCTTTTATTTCTTCCTTCACCCATCTGTTATTCAACAGAAGATTGTTTAATTTCCATGCCTTTGGGTGGGGTTGAGTATTTTTGTTAGAGTTGAGTTCCACCTTTAGTGCCTTATGGTCTGAAAAGATACAAGGTAAAATTTCAATTCTTTTGATTCTGTTGATATTTGTTTTGTGTCCCAGGATATGATCAATTTTGGAGAATGTTCCATGGGGTGATGAGAAGAATGTATATTCTTTATCTTTGGGGTGGAGTGTTCTATATGCGTCTATCAAGCATAGTTGTTCTATGGTCTCATTTCAATCTCTTATATATTTGTTTAATTTCTGTTTAGAGGATCTGTCCAGCTCTGTAAGAGGTGTGTTGAAGTCCCCTGTTATGATGGTATTATCAGATATCATATTGCTCAGACTGAGTAAGGTCTGCTTCAAGAATCTGGGAGCATTTACATTGGGTGCATAAATATTTAGAATTGAAATGTCTTCTTGTTGTAGTTTTCCCTTGACCAATATAAAGTGACCATCTTTGTCTTTTTTGACTTTAGTTGCTTTAAATCCACATGTATCTGAAAATAAGATTGCAACTCCTCTTTTCTTCTGAATTCCATTTGCCTGAAAAATTGTCTTCCAACCCTTGACTCGGAGCTTTAATTTGTCTTTTGAAGCCAGGTGTGTTTCTTGCAGACGGCAAATGGATGGCTTGTGTTTTTTAATCCAGTCAGCCAATCTATGTCTCTTCAGTGGGGAATTCAAGCCATTAACATTTATTGAGATAATTGATAAGTGTGGTAGTATTCTATTCGTCTTATGTGGTGAGAGTCCATTGCTTAGTTTTATCTTTTGCATCAGTGTGGAGGTTAGGTTCTGTCCTTTGATTTCTGAGTTCTTACTTTGCTGCTGATCCATTGTGGTGGTCAGTGTGCAGAACAGGTTGAAGTATTTCCTCTAGAGCTGGTCTTGTTGTGGCGAAGTTCCTCAATGTTTGTATATCCGTAAATGATTTGATTTCTCCGTCAATTTTGAAGCTTAGCTTAGCAGGGTACAGAATTCTGGGCTGAAAATTGTTCTGTTTAAGTAGATTAAAGGTAGATGACCATTGTCTTCTTGCTTGGAAAGTTTCATAAGAGAAGTCTGCAGTCACTCTGATGGATTTGCCCCTGTAGGTCAACTGGCGCTTACTCCTGGCAGCTTGCAGAATCTTTTCTTTTGTCTTGACTTTGGACAGGTTCATCACAATGTGTCTTGGAGAAGCTCGGTTAGAGTTGAGGCAACCCGGGGTCCGATAGCCCTCTGAAAGCAGTGTGTCAGAATCTTTGGTGATGTTTGGGAAATTTTCTTTTATAATATTCTCTAGTATGGCTTCCATTCCTCTGGGGCATTCTTCTTCCCCTTCTGGAATTTCTATAACTCGTATGTTGGAATGCTTCATAAAGTCCCATAATTCTGACAGTGAACGTTCTGCTTTCTCTCTCTTTTTTTCTGCCTCTTTTACTGTCTGAGTTATCTCAAGAACTTTGTCTTCTACCTCTGAAATTCTTTCTTCTGCATGGTCTAACTTGTTGCTGATACTTTCCATTGCATCTTTAAGTTCCCTAAATTGACTGTTTCAGTTCCTTCAGCTCTGCTATATCCTTTTTATATTCTTCATATCGTTCATCTCTTATTTCTTTCTGTTTTTGGATTTCCTTTTGGTTATTTTCCACTTTATTAGCAATTTCCTTCATTGTTTCCATCATTTCTTTCATTGTTTTCAACATGTGTATTCTAAATTCCCTTTCTGTCATTCCTAACATTTCTATACTGGTGGAATCATCTGCAGTAGCTACCTCATGGTGCCTTACTGGGGTTGTTCTAGACTGGTTCTTCATGTTGCCTGGAGTTTTCTGCTGATTCTTGCTCATGAGTGATTTCTTTATCTGTTTCCTTGCCCTAATTTTCCTTTCACTTCCTCTTGCTCTTTAAGTTCTTGTGCCTGTGGACTAAGGGTTACAGGACCAGAAGGGTGAGAAGGTTGAAGAGCAAGAAAGGGATGAAAGAAAGGAGGACCGAGTGATAAGAAAAAAAAGAAAGATAGAGAAAGGAGAGGGGGTGGGGATAAGGAATCTTGACAAACAGAAGAGAGGCACAGAAAGAGGGAGACAGGGCAATATAGGTGTACAGTAGGGTACTTTGACACAACCTTAAAAAACCCCACCTTCTGGGGGTGCCCAGTTGCGTGGTTCCCTTGAGGTCAGCAGCTCTTTGCTAAACTGATCAGACACAGTACCCCACTTCCACCAAGTAGAGAGGAAAGACAAAAATGCTATAAATCAAACCAAAACAAGCAAACAGAAAACTTTACGGGGATAAAATTGGGTGAAAAACCAAATGATAGCGGTAGAAACACTAGCAAAAATGAAGTTGTAGTTATTAAAAAAGGCAGCAATGGGAAATTACAATTAAACTAGGAAAATTGAGAAAGAAAAAGGGATCTGTATGGAAAAGATTGAAATTGAAAAAACAAAAGAACATCAGCAACGTCAAAATAAACAAACAAAAAAAACAACCAAACAAGAAAAAAGAAAAAAATACACAACCAAAAACAAAGCAGTTTGTATATGTTATTAAATATTGTCTGGGCAACACGTGGTCTTCTGGGGTATGAGATGTTAGTCACAGTTCTGATACGACTGGAGGCTGCTGATTTCTCAAACCCCAGCTTGTAGACACCCTAAATCTCTCTTCAGCCTACTTAAAAGGCACTTTGAACTTGTAAACTTGCTGAGCAGAAGCTTTCCCAGCTTTCTCGCTGGAATTACTGCTGAAGTGGCTATCCACTTACCCAGTGTGCCAAAACTGGTCTCACTCTGCCCCTGAGGGTTAGGGCTGCAAGGCGGCTCAGACCCCACACTTAGGCTACTTGGTTGCTGGGTTACCAGCTCCCACCCCACCCGTTTCTAGCTCTGCGACCCTGAGGGCGGAGCTTTCCGGGGCAGATCACTGGCAATGGATCCGTGTGACCCGCCGCCAAACACTATTAGCTCCGTCTGGCTCAGCGGCTCAGACTGGGGCCCTACACAATGGCCACAGTTCTCCGCACTCCCGCTCAGGCCTTCCCCAAGGCAGTTCAACTCAGTGCCAAGTCCAAGGACATCAAAACAGTTCACAGGTAAGGCCTTTCTGGTTTGCAGTCTCGCTGCTACTGAACTTACAGTTGTGGGCGGGTTTAGACGGATTGAACACACGCGACCACTTGCCAGTTTTCCACTGTTTTAGTCCTCCTCTTGGGGTACAGAAGTCTCTCGCTGACTCCCTGTATCCCCATAGGAGTGATGATAGGCAGTTCCCACCAGCCAGAGATGTCTGGAGTCCTATCTCCCCAGACTCACGGTGCCCAGATGCAAGGAAGCTGTTACTCGGCTGCCATCTTGCTCCGCCTCGCCATAGTTGGAGATTTTAACACCCCTTTAGCAAGGCTGGATAGATCCTCCAGAAAGAAGCTAAGCAACGAAATCTTAGATTTAAACTTAAGCATTCAACATCTGGACTTAACAGACATCTACAGAACATTTCATCCCAACAAAACTGAATACACATCCTTCTCATCAGCCCACGGAACATACTCCAAAACGACCACATCCTAGGCCACAAATCTAACCTCAGCAAATTTTAAAAAACAGAAATTATTCCTTGCATCTTCTCAGACCATCATGGAATAAAAGTTGAACTCAATAACAACAGGAATCTGCATACCCATACAAGAACATGGAAGCTAAATAACCTTATGCTGAAGGATAGATGGGTTATAGACGAGATTAAAAAGGAAATCACCAAATTTTTGGAACAAAACAACAATGAAGACACAAATTATCAGAACCTCTGGGATACTGCAAAGGCAATTCTAAGAGGGAAATTTATAGCACTGCAAGACTTCCTCAAGAAAACAGAAAAAAAGGAAGTTAACAACTTAATGAGACATCTCAAGCAACTGGAGAAGGAAGAACATTCCAACCCAAACCCAGTAGAAGAAAAGAAATAACCAAAATCAGAGCAAAATTAAATGAAATTGAAAACAAAAGAATTATACAACAGATCAATAAATCAAAAAGTTGGTTTTTTGAAAAGGTCAATAAAATAGTAAATCTTTGGCCCACCTAACCAGGAAAAAAAAGAGTAAAATCTCTAATTTCATCAATCAGAAATGGTAAAGATGAAATAACAACAGACCCCTCAGAAATTCAAAAAATCCTTAACGAATTATTACATGAAACTTTACTCTCAGAACTATGAATATCTGAAAGAAATCGACCAATACTTGGAAGTACGCCACCTACCAAGACTTAGTGAGAACGAAGTGGAAATGTTGAGCAGGCCTATATCAAAGTTCTGAAATAGCATCAACTACACAAAATTTCTCTAAAAAGAAAAGCCCAGGACCAGATGGCTTTATGTCAGAATTCTACCAAACTTTTAAAGAAGAACTAGTACCTATATTACTAAACCTCTTCCAAAATATAGAAAAAGAAGGAATATTACCCAACACATTCTATGAAGCAAACATCACCTTGATCCCTAAACAAGAGAAAGACCCAACAGGAAAAGAAAATCATAGACCAATATCACTAATGAATATTGATGCAAAAATACCCAATAAGATCCTAACAAACAGAATCCAACAACACATCAAAAAAATTATACACCATGACCAAGTGGGATTTATCCCAGGCTCTCAAGGCTTGTTCAATATATGTAAATCTATAAATGTAATTCAGCACATAAACAAACTAAAAAATAAAGACCATATGATTCTCTCAATTGATGCAGAAAAAGCTTTTGATAATATCCAGCATCCCTTCATGATCAGAACACTTAAGAAAATTGGTATAGAAGGGACATTTCTTAAACAAATAGAGGCCATCTACAGCAAACCCACAGCCAATGTCATATTAAATGGAGTTAAATTGAAATCATTTCCACTTAGATCAGAAACCAGGCAAGGTTACCTATTGTCTCCATTGCTCTTTAACATTGTAATGGAAGTTATAGCCATTGCAATTAGGGAAGAAAAGGCGATCAAGGGTATCCACATAGGGTCAGAAGAGATCAAACTTTCACTCTTCACAGATGACATGATCGTATATCTGGAAAACACTAGGATTCTACTACGAAACTTTTAGAAGTGATCAAGGAATACAGCAATGTCTTGGGCTACAAAATCAACACCCATATATCTGTAGCCTTTATATATACCAACAATAACCAAGGCGAACAAACAGTCAAGGACTCTATTCCTTTCACAGTAGTGCCAAAGAAGATGAAATATTTGGGCGTATACCTAACAGAGGACGTGAAAGGTCTCTATAAAGAGAACTATGAAACTTTAAGTAAAGAAATAGCTGAAGATGTTAACAAATGGAAAAACATACCATGTTCATGGCTGAGAAGAATCAACATCGTTAAAGTGTCTATACTACTCAAAGCAATATATAATTTTAATGCAATTCCTATTAAAGCTCCATTGTCATATTTTAAAGATCTTGAAAAAATAATACTTCATTTTATATGGAATCAGGAAAAAACTCAAATAGCCAAAACATTACTCAGAAATAAAAACAAAGCAGGAGGAATCACGCTACCAGACCTGAGACTGTACTATAAATCAATAGTGATCAAAAGAGCATGGTACTGGCACAAAAACAGAGAAGTAGATGTCTGGAACAGAACAGAGAACCAAGAGATGAATCCAGCTACTTACCGTTATTTGATCTTTGACAAGCCAATTAAAAACATCCAGTGGGGAAAAGATTCCCTATTTATCAAATGGGGCTGGGTGAACTGGCTGGAGATCTGTAAAAGACTGAAACTGGACCCACACCTTTCACCATTAACTAAGATAGACTCTCACTGGATAAAAGATTTAAGCTTAAGACATGAAACTATAAAAATACTTGAAGAAAGTGCAAGGAAAACTCTTGAAGGAATTGGCCTGGGTGAATACTTTATGAGGACAACTCCCCAGGCAATTGAATCAGTATCAAATACATTACTGGGACCTGATCAAACTAAAAAGCTTCTGCACAGCCAAGAACATAGTAAGTAAAGCAAGCAGACAGCCCTCAGAATGGGAGAAAATATTTGCAGGTTATACCTCCAATAAAGGTTTAATAACCAGAATCCACAGAGAACTCAACTGTATTAGCAAGAAAAGAACAAGTGATCCCATCTAAGGGTGGGCAAAGGACTTGAAGAGAAACTTCTCTAAAGAAGACAGACGCACAATCTACAGACACATAAAAAAAAGCTCATCATCCTTAATCATCAGAGAAATGCAAATCAAAACTACTCTGAGATATCACCTAACCTCAGTAAGAGTAGCCCACATAACAAAATCCCAAAACCAGAGATTTTGGCATGGATGTGGAGAAAAGGGCACACTTCTACACTGCTAGTGGGAATGCACACTAATACGTTCCTTCTGGAAGGATGTTCGGAGAATACTTAGAGATTAAAAATAGACCTGCCATTCGATCCTATAATTCCTTTACTAGGTATATACCCAGAAGATCAAAAATCACAATATAACAAAGACATGTGTACCAGAATGTTTATTGCAGCCCAATTCATAATTGCTAAGTCGTGGAAGAAGCCCAAGTGCCCATAGACCCACGAGTGGACTAGCAAATTCTGGTACATGTATACCATGGAATATTATGCAGCCTTAAAGAAAGATGGAGACTTTACCTCTTTCATGCTTACATGGATGGAGCTGGAACATATTCTTCTTAGCAAAGTATCTCAAGAATGGAAGAAAAAGTATCCAATGTAGTCAGCCCTGCTATGAAGCTAATTTATAGATTTCACATGAAGGCTATAACCCAACTATAGCACAAGACTATGGGGAAAGGGCCAAGGGAGGGGAAGGGAGGAGGGAGGTTATGGTGGAGGGATGGTGGGGCCACACCTACGGTGCATCTTAGAATGGCTACAGGCAAAACCTACTAAATGCAGAATACAATAACTAAGAAAATGCTATGAAGGCTACGTTGAACAGTTTGATGAGAATATTTCAGATTATATATGAAACTAGCACATTGTACCCCTTGATTGCACAAATGTACACAGCTATGATTTAACAATAAAAAATTAATTAATTTAAAAAAATAAAATAAAAAAAGATCAAATTTCCTTGTATAGAAGAAGACAGGTTTTCAGATTGAAAGTGATCACAAAGTGTCCATCACAATCAATTGCAAAGCGGAGGGAAGTGGCAAAAAATTTAAAATAAAAGTAATTAGATATCTACTGTGAAGTTTTAGACCAAAAAAAATTTTTTTAATTCTAAAAGTTTCCAGTGGCAGACAGACCAATTAACAAGGAAAACTAGAATCAGAACAATATCAGATCTTTTATCAGTAACGGTGGTTAGTAGAAGATAAAGGAATAAACTTTTTAACATTGAGAGAGAATCACTGCTAAAATTGTATATACAGCCAAACCATTCAATATAGGTCCAGAGCAATAGCATTTCCATACACCCAGGCATGCATATCATTTACGCACATGCTTAGGAAGTGACTTAGGGAGGTATCCCTGCAAAGTGAGAAAATAAGCCAAAAGAAATAAAAGAGGGGAAGAGAAGAAAGAAAAGTATGGAATCCAGATCCAACCAGGATAACAGTTGGAAACAGAGCTTTATACAGAAGGTAAGAACCATAGAATGCTCTAAGAAAGAAACATCTCTGGAATAACAAAACTGTAACTGAAAGAAAAGACAAAATGACTAAAAGCTTGAAAATACTTAATAATGGGGTAAAGGCAATTAATAAAGCATAAAAGTATTTAAATTCAGCAGAAACATTTTACTTGCAGTAGTAGATAGCTCATGAACTTGAACCACAGGCAAGTTAGCTGCCTTTTGATGGTCAGTTCCACCCCTACACTTGTGTGCTCTCTGTTGTGGCCTTAAGAACAAACGACCTTCCCAGACTTCTGGAAAAAAAGAAGCAGGCAGACACCTCCTGATTTCTTGCATTAGGCAGCACCCCAGGTGGCACTGAGGCAGCGGCAGTGAGCATACTCCCAGCAGCAGCTGATCAAAAGTAACAACTAGCCAGTCTCCATGAACAAGCAGCAGCTCCCTGCTCTCAAGGTGATCCTTTCCTTCCTTGTGCTTCTCCACTTTCTAACCAATTCTATGCATTAAATCCCTGTGTTTGAAATAGTAGAGTGATTTATCTTTTTATGCCATGAAAAAGAAATCTAATCTTTTCTACTAATCTAAACAATAGCTCCAGTGAAAAAAGGTTTTAAGTATTTTCATCATTTAAATTCCACTACAGAACATAAACAAAAAGCTTTGTTTAACAAACACCAAGTAAATAGAAGCACTGTTGACAAAATTAAAGTGAGAGCTGGCATCATTTGAGACGGAGGGAACTCTACTGTCCTCATCTTACAGGGTGAGAAGCCAAGAAGCCCTGTGTGGGGATCACATCTAGGAAGGGAGGACCACACACAGCATGGTCGATAAAAGACTCTTAACAGTATAACCAGGAGAGGAGACCAAGAGGAAGGGAAGACAGGCACAGAGATTTTAAGGAGCTACTTCAGCAGGAACACCTCTAAAGGTGATTAATAGAAAGTGATATAAATTCAGAGATTTGATGATAACCACAGAGTAGTGAATAAAAGTAATTAAAAATGGTTGCTTTGAGAGAGGAGGACCCACAGAGAAAAAGGGATGGCAATGCCTAGTCTTTCCTCCATTATAAGCTTTCCAATATTGTTTGATTCATTTAATCACAATTATTATCTTAACAATGTAATAATCTTGTGTTTAATCACCTAACAGAAAAATATTTAAAATGCATTAAGTCAAAATAGCAGATTACAAAATTATCATTCAAATATACTAAACAGGACAGCGCCTGTGGCTCAGTGAGTAGGGCGCTGGCCCCATATACCGAGGGTGGCAGGTTCGAACCTGGCCCCAGCCAAACTGCAACAAAAAATAGCTGGGCACTGTGGCAGGAGCCTGTAGTCCCAGCTACTCGGCAGGCTTGAGGCAAGAGAATCGCCTAAGCCCAGGAGTTGGATGGTTGCTGTGATGCCACGGCACTCTACCCAGGGTCACAAAGTGAGACTCTGTCCTAAAAAAAATATATATATATATACATAACACACACTAAACGGTATGCAGAAAACTATATATTTCACCTAATAAAGTTCCATTTTAACAGGGATCACATTCATTTCCAACATCTACAATGGTACTTGGCATATAACAGACACTAAAAAAACTGTAGAATGAACACATTCTCATTGAACAAAATAGTATATACAGAGAGGAAAGTCTAAAAGCATCACACTAAAATATCAGCAGCAGCTGCCTCTAACTGGTGGAATTATGGATGCTTTTCATTTCTGTTCTTTCCCTTATCTTCATTCTAAATTTTCTACAATGAATACAAATTTCATAATGGAGAACAATATTTTTAAAGACACTATCATGTTTTCCTTATTGTAAGACCAGAATCACAAAACAAAAAGAAATTTTTACTGAAATGCATATGAAGTACATATTAGAAAAAAATCGCAACTGCTATTAATGGAATAAGTTTAATAGGTAAAGACAGCCGCTGGCCTTGACCCCAATTAAAGGATCTCATGAAAGTTACAGGTTATGCTTTTCAGAACTTCATAGCCACACAAATTAAATATGTAAAATACAGCATTCTTTTAAGGGATCTTCCATCTGAGAGTAAAGCTCCATCCACTGCTCAGATTTACCTGGATCTCTTACAAAATTTAAAGGTAACTTAAAGTGGTTTGGGCAGCACTACATATTACAAAGGCAGAAAGATGTGGAAAACCTTTTGATTTTTATAAAACAATCAGTCTTCGGGCGGCGCCTGTGGCTCAAAGTGGTAGGGCGCCAGTCCCATATGCCGAAGGTGGCAGGTTCATACCCAGCCCCGGCCAAAACCCACAAAAAAAAAAAAAAAAAAAAAAAAAAATCAGTCTTCATGTGATCAAAAGATCTAATCTAAAGGTGCTATTTTATTTTACATTTGTCCTTGACCTGGGTGATTACTTTCAATTTTCTTTTGTATAAAGCATGAATTCTAGAAAAGACAGCTTTCAAACTATTTTTCACTGATTCATGAAGATGATGAAGGTTTTTTGCTTTTTATCAAGTTGATTATTTGCCATTTCTATAATCACACAGAATGGATTATAGCAAATAAAGTATCATGAAATCATGAAAAAATAAGTATGAAAATCCAGTTAACATCTCATCCCACACATAAAGCATTACAGCCGAAATGGGGTAGGCATAAATGTTCTTCGATTTGGTCAGCAGCACTATTCAATACTAAATATCAAATGTGGATAAGTCTCTTATTTATTCTATGATCAAATTTAAAAACTCATCTATGAATACCCAATATTATACTCCTAAAGTCAAAATAAGCAGTCATATTTCATATGGAGTATCAAGTAACATTCCTCAGCAGCTCTTTGGTACCTCTACTTATTTAGTTGTGTGTTACTATACACAGTAAAGCTGAGGATAGGAATTATATGCTATTTCCTATGTGTCTTGTATTAACCTATAAAACCTTCATCTAAAGCTTAATGTTGTATAATAGTTATGTGTTAAAATAAATATTACTTCTGCAAACATGCTGATTCTCTTGTTAAGTGAAAGGAGCAATGTAATTCCAGTTACCAGCACAAAACAATTTTTAAAAGTTTTTGTACAGTTCATTTATAATAGAACAATATATCACACAACGTTTATATGAAGGATTAGAAAGGAAGAAGCCTGCAGGTGTGAAGATGAAGGCACAGTGTCTGGAGGAGCCAAACATGCAGCTCTCAACACTGGAGATCTCAAGGGTGGGGTAAAAGTTCTCAGAGGGAGCGCTGTGAATTTCTCTTTTTAATTAAGAGAATATCTTTTATAAAGAATATCTTTATAAAAGATATTCTAAAGATGTTCTTAGAATGAATACATTTTAAAACAGAAAATTTCCTCTATAAAAATAAAACAAGCCAGATGCAGCAGACCACACCTGTAATCCCAGCATTTTGGTAGGCCAAGGTGGCAAATTGCTTGAGGCCAGGAGTTCAAGAGCGACCTGGGCAACATAGCAAGACTCAGTCTCTACAAAGGAATTTAAAAATTAGCCTGCCCGCAATCCCAACTACTAATGGGAAATAATCCCAACAAAAATAATCATATTATATAGTTTAGTTCTAACTATGGATGAGTTGGGAGGATGGCTTGAGCGTTGCAGTGAGCAATGATGATGCCACTGCACTCTAGCCCAGGCAACAGAGCGAGACCTTGTCTCAAGAAAAAAAAAAAGCAAACCAGTTAACAGTAACTAAAGAAATATTGAAAAGTAATAAAGGCATCACCTGGCAATACAGAAAAAGAAAAATATGCAAAACATTTATTATACAGCATACCAGCAAAGATTCTGAGTTCTAGAACCTGACCACCTGTGTTAAAACCCAAGTCCTATTACTCACAATAACCGTGCAGCCTTGGAAAAGTTACTCATTCACAACTCTACCTTATATCATTGTGAGGACTGAATAAGATAATCTGTGTTAAGTACTCTGCACAATGCCTAATATACAGTATGTGTCTGACAAGTGTCACCTATTATAACTAGTGCTATAACCAAAAACATAATAAACTATATAACTCCACTAGTATTCAAAAAATGCTAATCAAAGAAACAAAAAAATTTTCAGTTTCCTTTACCTTTATGTTTTAGTTTTTATTCTGTTTTGTTTTTTTTAACTGCTCTGTTGCAGACGGGGCAGTGCCCATAGTTCAGTGGGTAGGGCACTGGCCACATACACCGAAGGTGGGTTAGAACCCAGCCTGGGCCAGCTAAAAACAACAATGACAACTACAACAAAAATAGCCAGGCGTTGTGTCAGGTACCTGTAGTCCCAGCTGTCACAGCCCACCACTGCCACCGCTTGCCAGGGCCGGGGACTGGCCTGGTCTCAGGTCTCACACCCACCCTAACTAAGTTCCGGACGTGGACCACTATACTAACTTGCTCAGGAACAATTGGTCTTAGGTGTTCGAGGGCTATGTACTTTAGCAGGAGAGAGAGAGAGAGTCTTAGAGAGTTTAAAGCAGTGTTAGAATAGAAAGATCTCAGTCTTTAGTACAGCGTGGTAATCTTCAGCACAGAGACGCCGTGTTGGCGTTCTGCAGGCAGGAGAAGAGATAGAGTCAGAGTAAGCGGGTCCATGACAGAATGCACATCCTCCCAACTGCCTTCTCCTCCAGCCTAATATAAGGCTGCCTCTCAACACCACAGGTGTACAGACTGCCAATTCACCAATGCTCTCATCTCGGGAGCTCTCATGCTTGTTAGGAAAGCTAAATCCCTCTCCATGCCCTTTTCACCAAGGTGTTCCATTATTGAGCTATACAGATATTATAATTCTCACTCTTCCTAGCCATAGGCTATAAGGGCTGCTACACCCAGCTACTCGGGAGGCTGAGGCAAGAGAATCTCTTAAGCCCAAGAGTTTGAGGTTGGGCTCAACTGAGGGCAACATAGTGAGACTTTGTCTCAAAAAAAAAAGGAAACTACCTAAAATTGCCAAGGATACAGTGAAATGGGTATTTGAGCAAAGGTGTTAGGGATATATGACTATAACCTTTGTTAAGATCTATCAAAGACTTTAAATGCTTCCATACTCTTAACGAAAATAATCGTATTTTATAGTTTAGTTCTAATTACCTGCTAAGTCAAGCACACCAAGCATAATTTCTGGCATATAGTAAATGTTCCATAAATATCTGTTAACTATATGAATGAACCAAGAGATAAATTCAATCTATTTATCTTATATTCTGTTTCCCATATATTTGGGTATAGCAGCCTAGCCTACTCTGAACAAAGAAAAATGTTTAGAAATGTTAACCAAAAAAAATACAGAGAAAAATAATAGAGTAAAAAAGAAATAGTAACAAGATTTTATTTTAATCTTTCAAAGCTTCACGTTTGCTACCCCTAAAATATGGCAAGTGAAAATTCCATCTTAGGATTGTACCTATGTTTGCAATATAAGTTTTACCTGTATCTGCTTAGCTCTGAAGAATTTTCTAGCCAGATTTTGGTAATAGGTAAAAAAAAAAAAATCAGTTGATTTTTATTTTTAAATGCCATTGCAAAGATAGTATCTCCATTAATTAATTATAATGCTCATATTTAGAATTTAATTAAAGAAACTACTATTTAAACCACACTTAGATTTGCCTGTCATAATAAGTACCAATGCAGAAAAACAGATGTTACATAATCTGTTCTCAATGTTGCTTCCACAGGTATTTCTATGTTGAACACTTCCATTCACTGGAATAACAATTTATGATGCATCTTAAAGAAAGCACCTGCCTTTTAAACCCATATATTTAAACTCGTTTAACAAGTACCAATGCAAAAATAAACATTTTTAAAAAGACCTTTTATGTTTTAGTAAATCCTAAAGAAGTGAATAGCAAAGTGTGTATCTCAAAGATTTGGTATTAGAATATCAGGCTGTTTTGCTTTTACCTACTTTTCTTCTTGTATGAATAACTATACCAAACCCTAAAAGAATTCTGCATGAACTGTGGGAAACCACTATGGGATGGTTTTCAAAGAAGTCTTTAGCTATAACTTTTTTCTCTTTTTTTTGAGACAGAGTCTTACTCCGTTGCCATGCCTATAGTGCAGTGGTGTAATCACAGCTCACTGCAACCTCAAACTCCCAGGCTCAAGAGATCCTCCTGCATAGGTGGAACTACTGGCACGTACCACAACCCTCAGCTAGTTTTTCTAGTCAATGTACAGCCACAGTCTAGCTCATGTTCAGGCAATCCTCCCACCTACGCCTCTCAAAGTGCATTTATTAAATTCTAAAATTAACGTAGTACAATTTCCAGTATAATGAGGGAAAAAACTACCATAAACCTAATTTTAAAAGTGCAAGAATACAAAGCAATAAAGAAAAAAAACCTATAGAATAGAAGACCAGAATTGTAGTGTCAACTTTGCCACTATCTAGTTGTATGAGTGGAATCAATTATTTTACTTTGCTGGATTTTGGTCCCGCTGCTAACTTCATAAAAATTCTAAGTCGCCCCCCAACAATTCAAAAATTAAAAATCCTTTCTTGTACAACTTTATTTACTGAGTTTCTAAGTATTAGCTGTGATGTCATGGTTATAATCAATATTCATTAGTAAATACGACAGGAGATAAATTCTTCTTTTTTATTTATTTATTTATTTTTTTTTTTTGGTAGAGACAAGAGTCTCACTTTACCGCCTTCGGTAGAGTGCCATGATGTCACAGGACTCACAGCAACCTCCAGCTCTTGGGCTTCGGCAATTCTCCTGCCTCAGCCTCCTGAGCAGCTGGGACTATAGGCACCCGCCACAATGCCCAGCTATTTTTTGATTGCAGTTCAGCCAGGGCTGGGTTTGAACCCGCCACCCTCGGTATATGGGTATGGGTCTGGCGCCCTACTCACTGAGCCACAGGCGCCACCCAGGAGATAAATTCTTAATACCAATATGAATTTAGACTTAAATTCCTATGTTATGCATCATAAAGAATGACTTGCTTCACTGTCTAAAGCAGGCATCCTCAAACTTTTTAAATAGGGGGCCAATTCACTGTCCCTCAGACCATTGGAGGGCCGGACTATAGTTTAAAAAAAAATATATGAACAAATTCCTATGCACACTGCACATATCTTATTTTGAAGTAAAAAAACAAAATGGGAACAAATACAATCACACCGCCTCATGTGGCCTGTGGGCCACAGTTTGAAGACCCCCGGGAATATTTGGTCTGATCTCTTCCCTCAACTGAAACTGAAAAATAGCTAAGTGACCAAATCTAAATTACAGTATTATACACAATACTTAATTGATAATTTAACTCATTCTGTTCCTAAATGGCATAAAATATAGTTTGCATTTTGTTTGTAGTTCACTTATAATTGTTCCAGAGACATCTGTAAACCTCTTCAATATTCCTCTCAGAATGACTTTTCTAGACTCTTCTCATTACCTTATCCACACTATTCCTGACTGAGCACCGGGCCAAGTCATTAGAATAAATATCTGCTACAAATATTATTAATGAAATACATACCAAGAGATCCAAGCAAGCTACTAACCACCTGGGACAACTGCCCTGTTCTGTACAAAAACCATTACAGCAGCAAATATAGACACTGCCCGGACATATTATAATTGGTTTACCCGTACAATAGCTTTTCTACAACACACTACTCACAAATCACTAAGTACCAATGTCAGGACACATGGAGCATGACCATACACTGAGCACCCTGTTGTAGCAAATGTATGGGACATGATTTTCATGAGAAAAAATTGCTTAATTTGCCTTTTAAATGTTTACATTTAGTAAATTACATAAGTTGTGTCAAAGTACAATGGTTTGGCAATAACTTATAATTAATGGGAAGAAAACTTATTTCAGAAATTAAAATTTACTAAAGCAAATTCTAAAACAAAATATATTAATTTTGTTTTCCTACCTTAAACTCACTTTTTATACTCTCTTATAAAGGAGAGAACATTTGAGATGTGAAGACTGTGTTTTAAGGACCAATTCAATTATGGGTTGGCAAGCTATGGTCTAAGGCAGTGGTTCTCAACCTTCCTAATGCCGTGACCCTTTAATACATTTCCTCATGTTGTGGTGACCCCCAACCATAAAATTATTTTCGTTGCTACTTCATAATTGTAATTTTGCTACAGTTATGAATAATAATGTAAATATCTGATATGCAGGATGGTCTTAGGCAACCCCGGCGAAAGGGTCGTTTGACCCCCAAAGGGGTCATGACCCACAGGTTGAGAACCGATGGTCTAAGGGTCAAATGTGGCCTTCTGTTTATAAATCAAGTTTTGTTGAAACACTGGTCATGCATTTAGGTAAAAGTAGAGGGATATCTGGCTTTTGTGTATTTGAGTAGTTGAGACAAAGATCATATGACCCACAAAGGCTGAAATATTTACTATCAGACCCTTTACAGAAAAAGTTGGGATTAAAGAAAAAACTTCAAGCTAGGGATTCTGTCCTAAGCAGCCCTGATCCAAGCAGCACCCAATACAGAGCCCTGGAGGGCTCTAGAGGTAATGAGTTTTCAATATAAATTCTGGATAAATGAAAGAAGGGGATTCCCAGGCCAGGACAGAAGAGAACAAATCTGTCTATAATTTCATCTAAGAAGCATTATGCAAATATATCTCAATTACATAAACAAATGATTAATAAATAGGTAAGTATAAATAGTATTTCCATAAATGCCTAAGTGAATGGTTTTTAATTCCTGCAATAATTTTCATACAAAGTAAGTCCCATGTTTACATTGTATACTGAGTTCCTGAAGCAGGGTATACTTGTGTATGTGTGTTATATAAATGTATAAGCCAGAAAAAAGATAGATAGACAAATTAGTAGCTGTAACTGACTGTTTATTATATGCTAATTGCTTTACACTAATACTTCATTTAATCCTTTTATAACTAAAGGTTAACAGATCATCCCTATCCCATATAAATCCAAACAAAAGAAGTACGTTCTCAAGTCTATCTAGCTTTAAATTCTTCCCTCATATAACATTTTCCTTGAAACATGCATTTTTTTTTATTTTGCTAAGTTGCTTATATTTGTGTTTGGAAACTAAATGTGGCATAGAATTGTGATTTTTTTGTTTGTTTTTTTGAGACAGACTCTCAAGCTGTCATCCTAGGTAGAGTGCTATGGCATCACAGCTCACAGCAACAACCTCAGACTCTTGGATTTAAGCAAATTTTTTGCCTCAGCCTCCGAAGTAGCTGGTACTACCGGTACCTGGCTAATTTTTTTGTTGCAGTTGTCATTGTTATTTTAACAGGCTTGGGCCGGGTTTGAACCCACCAGCTCTGGTGTATGTGGCCAGTGCCCTACCCACCGAGCGCCTGACACTGCCCAGAATTGTGATATTTTTCTTTTTTTTTTTGTAGAGACAGAGTCTCACTTTCTGGCCCTCGGTAGAGTGCCGTGGCCTCACACAGCTCACAGCAACCTCCAACTCCTGGGCTTAAGCGATTCTCTTGCCTCAGCCTCCCGAGTAGCTGGGACTACAGGCACCCGCCACAATGCCCGGCTATTTTTTGGTTGCAGTTTGGCGGTTTGAACCCGCCACCCTCGGTATATGGGGCCGGCGCCTTACCGACTGAGCCACAGGCGCCGCCCATAAATTGTGATATTTTTAATCTCAAAAATTATGCAACCACAAGTGCTTCCATAGGTATAATGTGACAACATTAGCACCTTTTTACTGACTTGTTAATATTAAAATATATTAATAACTGAGTGCCTACCAATACTATTTGTAGGTACTACTTTAACTACTAGGGACACAGTGGTTAAAAAGCCTGCCCATGGTTTGTAATCTTTGTGATTACCAATTTATTACAAGGCTTTTGTTGGTCTGCTACAAGTTATTCCCATAGCCTTATATTTTTCCTATCAAACAGAGTCCAAGTTATCTTTTACTTTACCATTTGCATTATAATAGTAGTTATAAAAATAATTTGGACCAGGTGCAGTAGCTCACACCTGTACTCCTAGCACTCTGGGAGATCAAGGCAGAAGGATCCCTTGAGTTCAGGAGTTGGAGACCAGACTGAACATGAGAGAGACCCCATCTTTACGGAAAATAGAACAAATTAGCTAGGCATTACAGCAGGCACCTGTAGTCCCAGCTACTAGGGAGGCTGTGGCAGGAGAATCACTGGGGCCCAAGAGTTTGAGATTACTGTGAAGTAGGCTGACACTGCAGCACTCTAGTCTGGGCAACATAGTGAGAACCCTTCTCAAAAATAAACAAACAAATAATCTGGTTTACCTAGATAACAATTCAGAAACAGCTGAAATTCAATTCATGGTATTTAATTTCTCAGAAGGAAGAATTACAATAAAATGTGTGAAAATAATTCTAAAATTTTTATATGAATCTAAGTCCTCACTACTTTCAATGGATGTTGAATTAATTTATTTTGAAGACTGATAATTTCTTTTTATTGCATTATAAATTCTGCTAACAAACTAAGCACATAGAGAAGTTAAGTTCTATTATAAAGTTCCAATTATCTTTTCCTATAATATCTGTGAAAAAGAAGTATTTCACAATTACAAGACAGTTCAATCCAATTGTCACTGCAGGCCTCTTAGGCCTTACATCACTCCTCTTGGCATTGTATTTATACCCAAGTGGACTTGCCCGTCTTGGAGAGAGCCATGAAAAGAATAAAGTAAGACCGTTAAAGACAAAAGGAACATTAAGTTTAAAAATTTAATGTATTTTAGGGAACTGTCAGAAGTTTAGGGAGCTCCTTTAAAACTACCATCTTAATTTGTTAAGCAGCTTTCAACAAAACTGAAAGACAATCTAATCAAAGTGGTATCAAGATTTAATAAAGTGGCTCAGCGCCTGTAGCTCAGCAGTGAGGGTACCAGCCAAATACACTGAAGCTGGCGGGTTTGAACCCAGCCCGGGCCTGCCAAACAACAATGACAATTACAACCAAAAAAATAGTTGAGCTGTGAGCTGTGAAGCTGTGATGCCACGGCACTCTACCAAGGGTAACAAAATGAGACTCTGTCTCAAAAAAAAAAAAAAAAAGTCTTAATATGGTGGCTATCGATCATATCCGTTGATCCTTCACTGAGTCATCTTGTTTAATTCAGAGTGTGTGTGTGTGTGTGTGTGTTGGGTGAGACTTAAATCTCACCAACATTATAGTTTAATAATGTTTTTATCTTATCACATGCATAAAATATATTTTCAGCAAAATCTTGCAACTGCAGTTTCATCTTATTTAATCTACAGAAAGTGCTTGCTACATAAAACCCATTTGACTAGTCTCAATGTCACATCAACCAAATCGGTCCAACTATCTGCTAGGAAGTCTGACTTCATGTTTACTCCAAATACATGAGTCAATAACCAGTCCTCTTCCAAATCTTGCGTGAGACTGACAGGAAGGTGGGCACTGACACATGCAAACCTCTTTTCATCTCTTGGATGAAATCAGGTGATTTTGCTCCCATTTAATGTTCTCTTGACTTTCTTGGAAATCTCTCTCCAGAGAAACGTTATTTAAAAACAGCCAAGACACAAAAGTAGAGGTCTTTAAAGGAAAAATGTCATCACTTTCAATTCACTCCTACTGCCCCATTCTGCAGTATATGTGAACTGAGAACTTCCCAAACCAACACAGAATAGCTTGTTGCTACAGCCTACATTCACTCCTTAGCTCACCTATTCTCCATGAGATTTAACATTGCTGACCTCCCTCCTCCTACACGATCTGGTTTTCCTTCACCTTCCATGGCAGGTCTTTCACCAGTTTCCTCCTACCTCTCGCAGGCTCAGTCCCCGCAGCTGCCTCTGCCCATCTGTGCGCATCCTACCCTGGTTACCACATGCTGTCAGCTCCCAGATCTGCATTTTCAATGCAGACTTTTCTCTAGGCCTAAGATCCAAATACTCATATATCCTAGTGTGTGTACGGACTGTGTGTAGGCCACATATCTAATCAAGTTTATTCTGTTTTTATCTTTTTCTTTTTTTTTTTCAGAAAATGATCTCTATTAGGCCAGGTGCAGTGGCTCTTGCCTGTAATCCCAGCACTCTAAAGGGCTAAGGCAAGTGGATTGCTGGAGCTCAAGAGTTTGAGACCAGCCTAAGCAAGAGCAAGAACCCCATCTCTACTAAAAATAGAAAAACTAGTTGGGTATTATGGCAGGTACCTATAGTCACAGTTGCTTGAGGCAAGAGGATTGCTCAAGGCCAAGAAGAGTCTGAGGGTCTGAGGTTGCTGGGAGCTATGACACCATGACATGCTACCTGGGGCAACAGAGTGAGACTCTGTCTAAATATATATATATATATATATATATATATATATATACACACACACATAGTTCATAAAAAATATATGTGTGTGTACACATATAAATAAATATATAAAACATAATATATGTATATTTTTTTTAATACTTAATCTAAAGCAATTGATAATTTATTTATGATTAGGGATAGAAAGGGACTAAGGTGAATTAGGAGAAAAGCCTGACCTCCTAGATAAGAAAGTCAAAAAAGGCCCTGCAATAAATAATGAGTTTTGGGAATCTTGTGATTCAACTGTCCCATTCTCCACAAAATGCTGTTTCTAGCTTGTGACGTAAAGTGGAGTAATGGTCACAGCCACAGAACAATGCACACAGCAAAGGCTGCAAACACCACAGGACCATACAACTGTCAGGAAAATAGCAGGTGCCAATTATAGCTAAAAAGGAAAATGGGCATAGGTGGCAACTGAGGTCACCTATAACCAATACAAGATAGATAGGAATGCCTAAAGACGTTGGGGACCAATGAAAACTCCTACAGATAATTGTGGGAGGGGCTGAGATGAGATACTCCTATTTGCGCACTGCCTTTGTGTGGTGTCTCCTCTTACTCACGAGGGGGGCTCTTTTCTTCTCTCTAGAAAAGACTATGCTTATTTATACTTTACTCGAAACAAACTGTTATGTTTTTTTCTGCTGCACTGGAGTCCCGGCTGCTTTACTCCTCCTCCCCCATACTTTACTTTCACTTTGACTCACCAAACTTGCTTGTTCTGAGTAAATCAGACCAGGTCTACTGAATGGCTTGAGGGTCTTACGTACCCCCGACAATGTGGCTATAAAATATGTATTCAGGCTGTCAATTGAATTTATTGAATTTATGCTAAGCTGTTGATTATCCCCAAATGATTTATCGTTCAATAATAATCTTCAAGCTCTGTGAGACAGCGACAGTGCCCATCTTGTACACTGCTATTTTCCTAGCCCTTAGCACAGTACCTGACACACAGCAGAGACTCAAGAAATAAGAACTATAATTTGATGAATGACCAAAATCTTAGGGACAGGAAATGCAACAAAAGATAATTTTCAAAGTTCAGAGAAAAGTCAAACAATTTTTCCTATACAAAAACTTAAAAATTTTAAACTTGCACAAGTTGGCTCAGTGCCTGTAGCTCAAGCGGCTAAGGTGCCCGCCACATACACCAGAGCTGGAGGGTTCAAATCCAGCCCCAGCCTGCCAACCAACAATGACAACTTCAACAAAAAAAAAACCCTGCGTTGTGGCAGGCACCTGTAGTCCCAGGTACTTGGGAGGCTGAGGCAGAAGAATCACTTGACCCAGCAGTTGGAGGTTGTCGTGAGCTGTGATGCCGTGGCACTCTACCCAGGGCAACGGCTTGAGGCTCTGTCTCAATAAAAAAAATAAAATAAAACAATAAAAAACTTGCACAATTTAAAATGCAACCAAGTGCTATGATTTGAACGTTTGTATCCTCTTCAAAATTCATGCTGAGACTTCATCCCAAATGCATCAATACGGAGAAGTATTGAAACAAACTGTTATGTTTTTATGTTATGTTATGTTATGTTTACTGAGGAGTCCAGCCTGAGGTTGTTGGTCACATGTTGATTTTGTGAGGATTTTGTTTGCTTACCTGTGGTATCAGATATCATGATAAGTATACACAGACCTTTTTTCTGCTTTATAAGCTTTCATTAGTGTTTGTGTATTTAATGTGTGGCCCAAGACAACTCTTCTTCTTCCAATGTGTGACAGACAAAAAAAAGAAAAAACTGGACACTCCTGCTTTAGGAGGTGATAAGGCCATGAAGACTTTGCCCTTATGGGTAGGACTAGAAACCTTATAAAAGGGCAGGAGAGATGTAGTTAGGACCTGAAGCTGTCCCACCTTTTGAAAGGTGAGCACGCAGAACCTGCGCCTCCCACAACGTGCAGGTGCAGCAGCAAGGCATCATCTTGGGAGAAGAGACGTCAGCCTCACCAGACACCAAACCTACCAGCACCTGAATCCTGGACTTCCCACCCTCCAGAAATGCAAGCAATATTAATTACCCAGTCCCAGGCACTTCTGATAGTAGAACAAAGGAACTAAGATACCAAGCACCATTAAACACCCAGGGTTTTTTCTAAAAAAGCTCTCTGATCTTCCCAAGACATTCCTAAGCATTAGAAGTAAGACTGTGTTTTCCTCCAGTACAGTTTACATGGGCTAAACTATAGAGAGAAAACCAAGAAAGTGCCAGGACTCGTGATGAAAAAAAAAAAACAAATCAAACTGCATGTGGGAAATGGGTGCACAACATGCATTATAGAAAATATATGGAGAGAGATTAAAGATGGCGGCCGAATAACAGCTTCACTGCAACTGGGAACAGCGAGTCTGGGAAGACAAGACGCCAGGCATCTCTGGCCGGTGGGATCTGCCTATAATCATCCCTTTGAGGATACAGGGAACCAGCAAGGGACTTCTGGACCCCAAGAGGAGGACAAAAACAGTGGAAAACTGGCAAGTGGTTGCATGTGTTCGATCGACCTAATCACGCCGGCAACCGTAAGTACAAGCAGCAGTGAGACTGCAAACTGGAAAGGCCTTACCTGTGAACTGTTTCGGTGTTCTTGGACTTGCACTCAGTTGAACTGCCTTGGGGAGAGCTTGAGCAGGAATGTGGAGAACTTTGGGCATTGTCTGGGGCCCCAGACTGAGCCACTGAGCTGGGCGCAGAAAGCCATTGTGAAAGAACTGCCCCAGCAAGCTCCGCCCTCAGGGTCTCAGAGCAAGGATTGGGCGGGTCAAAGTAACCCACTGACTGAGCAGCCTAAAGGCAGGGACTGAGCTACCTTACAGCCTTAATCCTTAGGGTCAGAGTGAGACAGTTTTGGTACACTTGAGCCTTGGGCTGTTGCCCTGGGTAGAGTGCTGTGACGTCACAGCTCATAGCAACCTCAAACTCCTGGGCTTGGCGCAGCCCAGAACTCCATAAGAGCTGTGCAGTGACCCCCAACCAGAGCAGCCCCAGAGGAACTACACAGGGTCACTCCCTACAAAGATCCAGCAACAATAGAGTGATCCCGCTGGGGTCTAATCTTGGAGAGACACCTCCCCAACTCTGAGGACAGCCAGAGGCAATGGTAAAAAACAATCATGAGGTGAAATTAACAGAAAAACTCTGGCAATATGAATAATCAGAGTAAATCAACTCCCCCAAGGATCAATGGGGCAGAAACAGCACAAGACCCCATGCACAAACAAATAGCTGAGATGTCAGAAATTGAATTCAGGATCTGCAAAGCAAATAAGATCAAATTAGAATTGCAAAGGTTATCTCAAGAATTCAACGGATTCAAAGACCAAATGACCAAAGATTTCGACACATTGAGATAAGAAGTTGCATCCCCCGAGCGGCGCCTGTGGCTCAAGGAGTAGGACGCCGGTCCCATATGCAGGAGGTGGTGGGTTCAAACCCAGCCCCGGCCAAAAAACCACAAAAAAAAAAAAAAAAGAAGAAGAAGAAGAAGTTGCACCCCTCAAAGATCTGAGAAACACAGTAGAATCCCTCAGTAACAGAATGGAGCAAGCAGAAGAAGGATTTCTGACATTGAAGACAAAGCTTTCAAACGCTCCCAAACCCTCAAAGAAGAAGAGAAATGGAGAGCAAAAACAGACCACTCTCTCAGAGAACTCTCGGATAATTTGAAGAAAACCAATATTCGTCTTATAGGGATCCCCAAAAATGACAAAGTGGCTTCACAAGGCACAGAGTCTCTTCTCCATGAGATTATGAAGGAGAACTTTCCAGACATGCCAAGAGATTCCGAAATTCAGATAACAGACAGTTTCAGAACTCCAGAACGACTCAACCCAAATAAGACATCCCCCAGACACATCATAATCAATTTCACTAAAGTTAATATGAAGGAGAAAATTCTGAAAGCAGCCAGACGAAAGAAAACCATTACCTACAAGGGGAAGAATATCAGAATAACTGGAGATATCTCTGCTGAAACCTTTCAAGCTAGAAGAGGATGGTCATCGACTTTTAATCTCCTAAAACAAAATAACTTTCAACCCAGGATCCTGTACCCAGCTAAACTGAGTTTCATTTATGACGGAGAAATTAAATACTTCAACGACATTCACATGTTGAAGAAATTTGCCACAACTAAACCAGCTCTCCAGGACATTCTTAGACCTATCCTCCATAAAGACCAGCGTAATTATCCACCACAAAAGTAAACCCACACAAAAAATTTTTGATCAAATTCCAACTTCCACAGTCACAAAAGGATTAAAAATGTCCACCGGTCTCTCAAAAGGCTTACCAATACTCTCAATTAATGTGATGGTTTAAATTGTCCTCTAAAGAGGCATAGGTTGGTGGACTGGATACAAAAACTCAAGCCAGATATCTGCTGCATCCAAGAATCGCATCTTACATTAAAAGACAGATATAGACTCAAGGTGAAGTGATGGTCACCTATATTCCAGGCAAACGGAAAGCAGAAAAAAGCAGGCGTTGCAATCCTGTTCACAGACGCAATAGGCTTTAAACCAACCAAAATAATTAAGGATAAGGATGGACACTTCATATTTGTTAACGGTAATACTCAATATGATGAGATCTCAATTATTAATATTTATGCACCCAACCACAACGCACCTCAATTTATAACAGAAACTAACAGACATGAGCAACTCGATTTCCTCCACTTCCATAGTAGTTGGAGATTTTAACACTCCTTTAGCAGTCCCGGATAAATCCTCCAAAAAGAAGCTAAGCAAAGAAATTTTAGATTTAAACTCAACCATTCAACATCTGGACTTAACAGACATCTACAGAACATTTCATCCCCCAAAAACTGAATACACATTCTTCTCATCAGCCCACAGAACATACTCCAAAATCGACCACATCCTAGGCCACAAATCTAACCTCAGCAAATTTTAAAAAATAGAAATTATTCCTTGCATCTTCTCAGACCATCATGGAATAAAAGTTGAACTAAATAACAACAGGAACCTGCATACCCATACAAAAACATGGAAACTAAATAACTGTATGCTGAATGATAGCTGGGTCATATCCTTATGCTGAAGGATACATGGGTTATAGACGAGATTAAGAAGGAAATCACCATATTTTTGGAACAAAACAACAATCAAGACACGAATTACCAGAACCTCTGGGATACTGCAAAGGCAGTCCTAAGAGGGAAATTTATAGCACTGCAAGCCTTCCTCAAGAAAACAGAAAGAGAGGAAGTCAATAACTTAATGGAACATCCCAAGCAACTGGAGAAAGAAGAACACTTCAACCCCAAACGCAGCAGAAGAAAAGAAATAACCAAAATCAGAGCAGAATTAAATGAAATTGAAAACAAAAGAATTATACAACAGATCAATAAATCCAAAGCTGGTTTTTTGAAAAGATCAACAAAATAGATAAACCCTTGCCCAACCTAACAAGGAAAAAAAGAGTAAAATCTCTAATTTCACCAATCAGAAATGGTAATGATGACATAACAACAGACCCCTCAGAAATTCAAAAAATCCTTAACGAATACTACAAGAAACTCTACTCTGACAAATATGAAAATCTGAAAGAAATCGACCAATACCTGGAAGTACGCCACCTACCAAGACTTAGCCAGAATGAAGTGGAAATGTTGAACAGGCATATATCAAGTTCTGAAATAGCATCCACTATACAAAATCTCCCTAAAAAGAAAAGCCCAGGACCGGATGGCTTTACATCAGAATTCTACCAAACATTTAAAGAAGAACTAGTACCTATACTACTAAACCTCTTCCAAAATATAGAAAAAGAAGGAATATTGCCCAGCACATTCTACGAAGCAAATATCACTTTGATCCCCAAACCAGGGAAAGACCCAACAAGAAAAGAAAATTATAGACCAATATGACTAATGAATATAGATGCTAAAATACTCAATAAGATCCTAACAAACAGAATCCAACAACACATCAAAAAAATTATACACCATGACCAAGTCGGATTTATCCCAGGGTCTCAAGGCAGGTTCAATATACGTAAATCTATAAATGTAATTCAACACATAAACAAACCTAAAAAGAAAGACCATATGATTCTTTCAATTGATGCAGAAAAAGCTTTTGATAATATCCAGCATTCCTTCATGATCAGAGTACTTAAGAAAACTGGTATAGAAGGGACATTTCTTAAACTAATAGAGGCCGTCTACAGCAAACCCACAGCCAATATCGTATTCAATGGAGTTAAATTGAAATCATTTCCACTTAGATCAGGAACCAGGCAAGGTTCCCCATTGTCTCCATTGCTCTTTAACATTATAATGGAAGTTTTAGCCATTGCAATTAGGGAAGAAAAGGCGATCAAGGGTATCCACATAGGGTCAGAAGAGATCAAACTTTCACTCTTCGCAGATGATATGATCGTATATCTGGAAAACACTAGGGATTCTACTACAAAACTTTTAGAAGTGATCAAGGAATATAGCAATGTTTCAGGCTACACAATCAACACCCATAAATTTGTAGCCTTTATATATACCAACAATAACCAAGCCGAAAAAACAGTCAAGGACTCTATTCCTTTCACAGTAGTGCCAAAGAAGATGAAATATTTGGGAGTATACCTAACAAAGGACACAAAAGATCTCTACAAAGAGAACTATGAAACTCTAAGAAAAGAAATAGCCGAAGATGTTAACAGATGGAAAAACATACCACGCTCATGGCTGGGAAGAATCAACATTGTTAAAATGTCCATACTACCCACGGGCGGCGCCTGTGGCTCAAGGAGTAGGGCGCCGGTCCCATATGCCGGAGGTGGCGAGTTCAAACCCAGCCCCAGCCAAAAAAAAAAAAAAAAAAATGTCCATACTGCCCAAAGCAATATATAGTTTTAATGCAATTCCTATTAAAGCTCCATTGTCATACTTTAACGATCTTGAAAAAATAATACTTCGTTTTATATGGAATCAGAAAAAAACCTTGAATAGCCAAGACATTACTGAGCAATAAAAACAAAGCAAGAGGAATCACGCGACCAGACCTGAGACTGTACTATAAATCAACAGTGAGCAAAACAGCATGGTACTGGCACAAAAGCAGAGAAGTAGATGTCTGGAACAGAATAGAGAACCAAGAGATGGATCCAGCTACTTACTGTTATTTGATCTTTGACAAGCCAATTAAAAACATTCAGTGGGGAAAAGATTCCCTATTTAACAAATGGTGCTGGGTAAACTGGCTGGCAACCTGTAGAAGATTGAAACTGGACCCACACCTTTCACCATTAACTAAGATAGACTCTCACTGGATAAAAGATTTAAACTTAAGACATGAAACTATAAAAATACTTGAAGAAAGTGCAGGGAAAACTCCTCAAGGAATCAGCCTGGGTGAATATTTTATGAGGAGGACTCCCCAGGCAATTGAAGCAGTATCAAAAATACACTACTGGGACCTGATCAAACTAAAAAGCTTCTGCACAGCCAAGAACATAGTGAGTAAAGCAAGCAGACAGCCCTCAGAATGGGAGAAAATATTTGCAGGTTATACCTCCAATAAAGGTCTAATAACCAGAATCCACAGAGAACTCAAAAGTATTAACAAGAAAAGAACACATGACCCCATCTCAGGGTGGGCAAGGGACTTGAAGAGAAACTTCTCTAAAGAAGACCAACACAAAATCTACAAACACATGAAAAAAAGCTCATCATCCTTAATCATCAGACAAATGCAAATCAAAACTACTCTGAGATATCACCTAACCCCAGTAAGAGTAGCCCACATAACAAAATCCCAAAACCAGAAATGTTGGCGTGGATGTGGAGGAAAGGGCACACTTCTACACTACTGGTGGGAATGCACACTAATACGTTCCTTCTAGAAGGATGTTTGGAGAATGCTTAGAGACCTAAAAATAGACCTGCCATTCGATCCTATAATTCCTTTACTAGGTATATACCCAGAAGACCAAAAGTCACAATATAACAAAGACATCTGTACCAGAATGTTTATTGCAGCCCAATTCATAATTGCTAAGTCATGGAAGAAGCCCAAGTGCCCATCGACCCACGAATGGACTAGCAAATTGTGGTACATGTATACCATGGAATACTATGCAGCCTTAAAGAAAG
Source organism: Nycticebus coucang (assembly GCF_027406575.1). Classification (NCBI taxonomy): domain Eukaryota; kingdom Metazoa; phylum Chordata; class Mammalia; order Primates; family Lorisidae; genus Nycticebus; species Nycticebus coucang. Next base: position 63,549,852 of record NC_069784.1, read on the forward strand.
ATGGAGACTTTACCTCTTTCATGTTTACATGGATGGAACTGGAACATATTCTTCTTAGCAAAGTATCTCAGGAATAGAAGAAAAAGTATCCAATGTACTCAGCTCTACTATGAAGCTAAATTATAGCTTTCACATGAAGATTATAACCCAACTATAGAACAAGACTATGGGGAAAGGGCCAAGGAAGGGGAAGGGAGGGGGGAGGTTTTGGTAGAGGGAGGGTAATGGGTGGGGCCACATCTATGGTGCATCTTAGAATGGGTACAGGCGATTGCACTAATGTACACAGCTATGATTTAACAATAAAAAAAAAAGAAAAGAAAATATTTGTAAATCTGTATCCTACTTTGCAAACTTAGTACCCGGTGGATTAGAATTATAACTTTTGACCTCAACTCCTATCAAAGCCACATAGATCTCAAAAACCTTCTACCATTATGAAAGATACTACAGACAAAGAAACATCAGAGAAAAGCACTACCAAATATATTTAAAATAAGTCTTTTTTATATTAAGGTCTAGTACACAAGATGTTTACTATGAGAAAGATATTTCCAAGTACACTGTCATGACTCAGTTCTAGATCTAAAGAGATATTTGTCATTCAAAAACTGAATTTAAGGGTGGTGCCTGTGGCTCAGTGAGTAGGGCACCAGCCCCATATACTGAGGGTGGCGGGTTCAAACCCAGCCCCAGCCAAACTACAACAAAAAAATAGCAGGGCATTGTAGTGGGTGCCTGTAGTCCCAGCTACTCGGGAGGCTGAGGTAAGAGAATCACGAAAGCCAAAAAAGCTGGAGGTTGCTGTGATCTGTGACACCACGCACTCTATCGAGGGTGTAAAGTGAGATTCTATCTCTAAAAAAAAACAAAAACTGAATTTAAGACATTAGTTCCACAAAGCAAAATAATGATGATAGTAACAATAAAAGAATATATTTTTAAATGTGTAGAAATGCTTTGTTACCTATAATTTGAACGTCTGATAGATGAAAAGAAAAAAAACATACAAATACTAGAAGAAATATGAGAGAATTCCTCTTTAACCTTAGTTATAAAGACTTACTATGATTCAAAATTCAGAGGCAATAAAAGATTAATAAATTAGACGTCATAAAAATAATATAATTTTACACAGCAAAAAACATGAACAAAATGAAAATACAAAAGGAAAGAGACATGGACAGACAATTCCAAAAAAGATAAGCACAGCCCTTAAACATAAGAAAAGTTGTTGAACCTCATTCACAATTACAAACTACACTGACATTCTGTGTCTTAACTTATCAGATTGGTGAAAATTTTAAAATTTGACAGCACATTTTGTTGGTGAGGTTATGATGGCACAGGCGTTCTCATACACTGCCTGTGGGAGTGTTCTCATACACAACCTGGTACTCCCCTTTTAAAGCAGAAATTGGTAATATGTAACAGAACTTCATATACTTTAGCCTTTGACTCAGTAATCCTTCCTTCTAGGAATTTACCCTGAAGATATACCCTGAAACAATACGGGAGGGAAGAGGAAGAGGGAAGGATGAAAATATTCACTGCAGCATCAAAGGTAATTACAAAATGTTGGGAACAATCTGAACATCTATACATAGGAGAATGATTGAATCAACTATGGTACATCCACACAATGACTACTATGCTGCTGTGAAAAAGAATGAGGATGAGATGTGGAAGTGATTCACAGTGGTTTCTAGTACAGACTGTTAAATGGAAAAGAGCAAGACACAAAAGACTATCCAGTTCTGAAGAGTATGTTATCTTTCCTACAAGAGGAAACAGACATACACATGTATCCGCTCATCTGTACAAAAAGAAAGACCTGGGAAGGATAAAGAGATTGCTCACATACACGAGGGGAGTTAGCAACAGGACGCAAAAGTAGGAAAATGAGAAGGGGTAAAAGAGATAAGCGAGAGTAACATTTCTAAGATGGTACCATTCTTTTGTGTTCTGACTTATAACCATGGTAATGTTACACATAATCAGGAAAATAAACAATTGAAGTCATCAAAGGAGGGTGAACCCCAAATATAACAGAAACAAGTGAAATGAATTGTATTACAAATGAAAACATAATTATTCTGACTTATCAAGGTTATATAGTAAAAAGAATTATACAAAAGGGGGTGGTAGGAAGAAAGAAAATAATTTAAGCAACTTTATAACCCAGTACACACTGACTATATACCCTAAGGCTAAAATCAGACCAGCTGTTCACAAATATCATACTTTCGTCAAATGGGCATGGGATAGCAATTCCAAAACTACTTTATGCATATTACAGTAAATATTGTGGATAATCATAACCAACTTTCTTTTAGTCAGAGAGAGGAGTTATAAGTAGTAAAGGAAAAAAACGGAATAAATACTATGGTATTGTATTAGAAGTATCAATATGAACTCATGACTTTGAAAAATGTACACACACGATAGGGAAATAGACACAGGTATGCATATATGTGTACACTCACGTTGCCAGCACTATCTCCTGAAAGCAACAATACCCTCGTGGTAATGAGCCCCCCTAGTGCCCAGAAATTGGTTTCTAAATACCACTCCTTGGAGAAATGTTTGATCTCAGGGCTAGAATGGGAAAAATAGAAAATAGGTCAGAAAGCAGTAAAGTACTCAAAAAAGACAGGCCAGGTACAGTGGTTCATGCTTATATAACCACAGCACTCTGAAAGGCCCAGGCAGTGGGGCGGTGCCTGTGGCTCAGTCGGTAAGGCGCCGGCCCCATATACTGAGGGTGATGGGTTCAAACCCGGCCCCGGCCAAACTGCAACCAAAAAATAGCCGGGCGTTGTGGCGGGCGCCTGTAGTCCCAGCTACTTGGGAGGCTGAGGCAGGAGAATCGCTTAAGCCCAGGAGTTGGAGGTTGCTGTGAGCTGTGTGAGGCCACGGCACTCTACCGAGGGCCATAAAGTGAGACTCTGTCTCTACAAAAAAAAAAAAAAAAAAAAAAAAATGAAAGGCCCAGGCAGAGGATGACTTAAGGCCAAGAGTTCAAGATCAGCAGCTTGGGATCAGACTGGGCAACATAGCAAGACCATGCCTTAACACACAAAAAAAATGTTTTAATCAACTGGCTATAGTGATGAATGTCTACCTATGGAAGGCTGAGGCAGAAGGATCACTTGAGCCCAGGAATTCAATGCTACAAGTATGCTATTATCACACCACCTCACTCCAGCCTGAGCAACAGAGCAAGACCTTGTCTCTAGGGGGAAAAAAAAAGAATGGGAGATATCAAAAAACCAGGAGTTGGCTGGGCACAGTGACTCACACCTGTAATCCTAGCACTCTTAGAGGCCAAGGTAGGAGGATCCCTTGAGCTCAGGAGTTCAAGACCCCATCATTAGAAAAATTAGCCAGGCATTGTGGCGGGCACCTGTAGTAGTCTCAGCTACTTGGAAGGATGAGGCTTAAGCCTAGGAATCTGAGGTTGCTATGAGTTAGGCTGAGTCATGGCACTCTAGGCTTGGGCAACAGAGTGAGACCCTGTCTCAAAAAAAGACAGGAGTCACCTGAAGGTGTTTTCAATGGCCAAACCTGAGACATTCTGAGCAATAAATTACTCAATTAGATTACAACCCACAGAATATAATGCTAGTCTATGAGTCCATACTAAGAGCATAAAGAAAAAAAATAAAGAAATGAGGAAAAAGAAAAAGTTCTTCTTTACAGTTGAATCTATTATTCTACTAAGCAAACATTACAATGATAACCTGTTTCAAGTAAGAATCATCAATGAACATTATAATTAATGGAAAAAAATATAAGAAACAGGATATTTACATACCCTGTATTTCCCCACAACATTTTTATTAAGTCCAACATGGAAAATAGTAACTTTATCAGGGACAAATCTGACAGACAACCAACTTAACCAAGAGATCAAAGTTAACATCACCAATAGTGAGACAATTCAATATTATCTGCGTTCTAAAATGATGCACAGAATAATACTTCTATAATGTTCTTGCCAAAATGCATAACCTAAATCAAGAGGAAAAAGACAAACTTTGAGAGAAAAACTACTAGTAAGTGCTATTCAAAAGTACTATTCAAAGTCATAAAAAGGCTAGGCAAGGTGGCTCACACCTGTAATCCTAGCATTCTGGGAGGCTGGGGAGGGTAGATTGCTTGAGCTGAGGAGTTTGAGACCAGCCTGAGCAACAGCAAGACCCTGTCTCTAGAGAAGTTAGAAATATTAGCCAGGCACAGTGGTGGGTGCCTATAATCCCAGCTACTTGGCAGGCTGAGGCAAGAGGATCTCTTGAGCCCAGGAGTTTGAGGTTGTTGTGAGCTACGATGCCATGATACTTTACCCAGGTTGACTGAGTAAGACTGTCTCAAAAAAAAAAAAAAAAATCCAAAGTCATAAAAGAAAGTATAAAGAATTGTTTTAGAAAAAAGAAAAGGAAGAGACAAGACAACATAATGAAACATGTAATCCTACATTGGCTACTGGACAAGACATGGGATACTATTGAAAACTTTTGGCGAAATTTGAATAAGGTCAATAGTTAGATAATGTCAATATATTAATGTTAATTTCTTGATTTTATCATTGTACTGTAGTTATATAACACGTTAACATTTGGAGAATCTGGCTAAAGGACACACAGAAATTCTTTGTACTATTTTTAGAATGTTGCATTCCAAATGAAAAGATAAAAAGTTATTTTTTTCTTTGAGATAAGAGTCTCCCTCTGCCTCCCTGGGTAGAGTGCCCCTGGAGTCAAGAGCTCACAGCAACCTTAAACTCTTGAGCTCAAGAGATCCTCCTGAGTAGCTGGAACTAAAGGTGCCTGCCACAATGCCTGGTTAGTTTTTCTCTCTCTCTCTCTTTTTTTTTTTTTTTTGCAGTTTTTGGCCAGGGCTGGGCTTGAACTGGCCACCTCCAGCATTTGGGGCTGGGGCGCTACTCCTTTGAGCCACAGGCGCCGCCCTAGTTTTTCTCTTTTTAGTAGAAATGAGGTCTCACTCTTGCTCAGGCTGGTCCTGAACTCTTGAGCTCAGGCAATGCTCCCACCTCGGCCTCCCAGAGTGCTGGGATTACAGGCATGAGCCACAACACCCAGCCAAAATAAAAAAACATTTAATGTAAATTTTAGAGATTAAAAATTGTAACCAAGAGTAGTGAGAGCTATAAAAACTAAGGATATCTCACATTTAAAATGTATGATTTTACTGAAATACAAGAAACAGCTCTTCCTCGCTTGGCACCTGTGGCTCAAGCCGCTAAAGCGCCAGCCACATACACCTGAGCTAGTGGGTTCAAATCCAGCCCAGGCCCACCAAACAACAATGACGGCTGCAACCAAAAAATAGCCGGCATTGTGGCAGGCACCTGTAGTCCCAGCTACTTGGGAGGCGAAGGCAGAAGAATCGCTTGAGCCCAGGAGTTGGAGGTTGCTGTGAGCTGATGGCACTCTACCCAGGGCAACAGCCCAGGAGTTGGGGGGGGGGGGAGGGGGGGAGAGAGAGAAAGAGAGAAAGAAAGAAAGAGAGAGAGAGAGAGAGAAAGAAAGAAAGAGAGAAAGAAAGAAAGAGAGAAAGAAAGAGAGAAAGAAAGAAAGAGAGAAAGAAAGAGAGAGAGAGAGAGAGAGAGAGAAAGAAAGAAAAGAAAAGAAAAGAAAAGAAAAGAAAAGAAAAGAAAAGAAAAGAAAAGAAAAGAAAAGAAAAGAAAAGAAAAGAAAAGAAAAGAAAGAAAGAAAGAAAGAAAGAAAGAAAGAAAGAGCTCTTCCACCAAACAACCTTTGATGTCACCTGTTTCTGAGACTGCAGTGGTTCAGTGGCTATCAATTCACTAACTATAATAAAGATAAATTTCTCATTTGGTCACTGTTTGAAAACCTTTTCATTTCTGTATTATTTGGTTTTATAGCTAGAAAATATCCCCTATTCTACAATGTTTAGAATCCTGCCAAAACTGCCACTCTACTTACTATTACTTCTAGGCACTGGCCAAGCTATGAAAAATGTCTAAGCAATACCTTTCACTGCTAACTATATCCAGATCTCACATTACACTCAATTTCAGAGATCCTTGGATCTACTACATATTGTTCGTAAATACAAGAAATGGCCACAAAATTCTGGAATGTGGATAATAAAAAGATCTCATGCTCTATGTTGACAAGGCTTTAAAGACAATGGAATCTAGGGTTCATGGCTACTAGTCAGCTATTCTGATTTCACGGCTTCCAAGACCAGTCTTCAGTTTTTTTCACCCTATAAATCCCAGAAAGTTCCTCTCCCATGTTATTGGACTTAAATCCTACTGAGCAAAAGAGACTTTGCACTAGTCCGGAAAACACTTCACATAAACTTTTCCCCCTAGAATAATGGATCCTAAAACAGAGTAGGTATTCAACACTCAAGGTTTTCCCTTTTGTTTTTGGTGGAGCTTATTTCTAAGAGAAATAAGATATTTCCACAATCAATCAAATACACCTTAGTCCAAACCACTTGAGCCAATTGTCATGCAAACTGGATCCCTTGCATGTGCATTTACAGTGGAGTTCATGTTCCTATGAGACTCTAATGTACACCCCTGATCTGACAGGCAGTGGATTTCGGGCAGTGATAACAAGCAATGGAGAGCAAGGTGAGTGATCGGGAGTGGCTGCAATACAGAGGAAGCTTCGCTCACTCGCCTGCCACCTGCCGCTCACCTCCCCCTGTGGCGCCCAGTTCCTCACAGGTACCTTGAGCCTTGTCTTTTCCACTTTCTCCACTCAAAGTGGTAAATAACAAATGCATCTGTTACGTATCTATTAATAATATATGTCTCAACAACTAACTTCCTTAACATCTGCTAATACTTACTACCAGTTTAATAGATTCTGAACTTAATCTAAACCAAAAAAGTAAATAAATATAATTCCGACATTCTGAAAATAAGTAGTGAAGCTAATTTTCACTTATCTTTCAAAAACACACAGTACAAGGAAGGGGTGCAGAAGAGGTAAATGGCCAAAATTAGCTGTATCTGTTCTATAATTATATCCAACTTTGTACAACTCCTGCAAGCACATAAGCAGAAAAACTTTTATTTCTATACTGTTTTGAGTTTTATATCATGTATTAATACTAATCTTAAACCTAGTTCATTTTTAATTCAAAATAATATGAACAAATGAATGTAGACATGTAAAACACACTTGTTTTTTAACTATTTGAATTAGTATACCAAGAACATTAAAAACGGTAACTGCCATATAGCCCAAAGAAAAAGGAAAATACTGCAATTATGGTAGTGACTATCTTTAGATGATGGTATTTCTCTTCATTTATTTTTGGGGGAGGAGACAGTGTACACTATTCTCTTCATTACTATTTTCTTTTTTTTTTTCTTATTTTCTGAATTTTGTTACATGAACCTGTCCTACCTATGAAATACCCCAACCAAAAACAAAGCTAGAAAATACTAAATTAAATGGAAAGGATACTAAAATATATATATATATATTTTTTATTTATAAAAATAAAAGAAAATATTTTTACATATTATCATACTAAAATAGCATCATTATATTCACCTAAAAGTGAAATCAAGTTATATCTGCCCCACTTCATGTCTCCATATAAATCTTTTTTTTTTTTTTTTTTTGAGACAGAGTCTCACTCAGTCACCCTGGGGTTAAGTGCCATGGTGTTATAGCTCACAGCAACCTCAAACTTGTGGGCTCAAATGATCCTCTTGCCTCAGCCTCCCAAGTAGCTGGACTATAAGCACTCACCACAACACCCAGCTAATTTTTTTAGAGACAGGGTCTCACTCTTGCTCAGGCTGGTCTCGTACTCCTGAACTCAAGCAATTCCTCCACCTCAGCCTCCCAGAGTGCTAAGATTATAGGAGTAAGCCGCCAGGCCCAGCCTCTCCATATGAATCTTAAGGTAACCACAACTTAAATGGAGATAAAGATAGCATGACACAAAGGGTATAACTGTCACTTCAGCATTCAACAAGGTATCATAACACTAAATTCAACCTTTGGCATCTTCAAAATAAGTTGAAAACTTCATATACATATATATACATACATACATACATATATACATACATATATATACTTACAGTTACTCTAAAACATTTTATAATGAAAAAGTTAATAGGACTTCTGCATTAGTATCTGTTAAAATAATAATTCCAACTCTTACAACTTTGCTGAATGAATAAATACATGTAGCAAAACTGTAATCAATCCAAAAATATATACATTACAAAAGAGAAAGAAAAAGTGAAATGTTATTGAGAATGCATAAAACTTACATTAATATTTTAAAGCTTAGGAATATAGAATTTGAGGTTAAAGTTTTACTGTAAGAATACAACAACTTTAAAAGTATAGTACAGGGTGGCGCCTGTGGCTTAGTGAGTAGGGCGCCGGCCCCATATACCGAGGGTGGCGGGTTCAAACCCAGCCCCGGCAAAACTGCAACAAAAAAATAGCCAGGCGTTGTGGCGGGCGCCTATAGTCCCAGCTACTCGGGAGGCTGAGGCCAAGAGAATCACGTAAGCCCAAGAGCTAGAGGTTGCTGTGAGCTGTGTGACGCCACGGCACTCTACCAACGGTGGTAAAATGAGACTCTATCTCTACAAAAAAAATAAATAAATAAAAATAAAAATATAGTAGAAACAAACTTCTGTTGACCATCCAAGGGACTGTAACAAACTGGTCAACATATGGAAGTAGTCAACATAAGGGGGGGGGGGCCTAACTGTACTGATATATACATTTGGCACGTGTCTGATCTATAAAAATGAGGTAAACTTAAGAAAGTGGTCAACTACAGAGGTTCTAATGTTTGTAAAACCTGGCCAGGCACAATGGTTCACGCTTGTAATCCCAACACTCTAGGAGGCCGAGTAGGAAGGATTACTTGAGGTCAGGAGTTCGAGACCAGCCTGAGCAAGAGCAAGACCCAGTCTCCACTAAAAATAAAAAAATTAGCCAGGTGAGGAAGCACAGGTCTACAATCCTAGACAGTTGGGAGGCTGAGTTGCTGTGAGCTACAATAATGCCACTGTACTCTACCCAGGGTTGACAGAGCAAGACTCTATCAAAACAAATTAATATCCATTAAAAACGAGATAGTGGGCAGCAGACATACCAAAAAAAAACTTTCAAACTTAACATTCATGACATATTTATATAAAACTAACAGAACTCTGAAACCAAAAATCTAACAGAATAAGCAGAATGTATTTCATAAGCCAGAATACGAGCAAAACAAAACCTATACTATTTTTTTTTTTCCAGAGAGACAGAGTCTCACTTTATCACCCACAGTAGAGTGCCATAACATCACAGCTCACAGCAACCTCCAACTTCTGGGCTTAGGTGATTCTCTTGCCTCAGCCTCCCGAGTAGCTTGGACTACAGGCGCCTGTCACAACACCCAGCTATTTTTTTGTTGCAGTTTGGCCGGGGCCAGGTTCGAACCCACCACCCTTGGTATATGGGGCCAGCACCCTACCCACTGAGCCACAGGCACCAACCTAAAACCTATACTATTTTTTTAAACATTCTTATTTTGCTATTCAAGGCAGAAATTCACACTCGTAAGAGTGCAAACTTTCCCTAACAACAAAGCAGTATTCTTCAAGCATTAGATTTATTTGAATATCTTTTTTAGCAGTCTAACTTACCGAGTACCATCTGCTTTCCAGCTTACTTTATATGGCTTCTGTTCTAAAAGCTTAATATTTTGCTTGTCCATAGAAACAGGCTGTGCCCCAGGGAATCCAGACCTTACAGAAGAACATTTTATTACTATCGTGGCAGGGTATCCATACAAAGCAATACACATCTTAAGCCAATTTCAAATCAATCACACATGCATCACAATGTTCTTTCTCCCTATCATGAGATGAATATCAACTGGAATACTATTAGCTTTCACAATAATGTTAATTAAACGATATCATTTTCCTGACACTTTAGAATGCAAGTTAACAGAGTTCTAAATTGCTACTGATATATTATAAATATTAAGCTAATTTTAAAAGTCTAGTATATATGATCTAAAAGCAGGTATGTTTGTAAATAAGAAGTTTCAATCTTGGCTTAATGACCTTACAGACCCCATATTTCTCCATCATGACACCACAACATTAAACCCAATATGATTTCTCATTATTTTCATCTTTTAATTAAAATTATTTCTAGCTGATTTATCTGATATTTATGTATCAGTACAGTTCCTTATATTAGGAATTTTTAATTAATAATTCTGTTTTCTTGTTTCCAGCTGTATTATAATTTTCTGCCACATATTCCAACGATCAACAGAAATGACCACAGACTAAGATATGAGAATAACTGCAATGAACTCTTCTCCTGAACCCTTTCCCATGAAATTTCTGATAAATATTTTCAAGTCCTAGTAGGGAGTAGACTATCTCTAAGGCTAATATAGCCAGGCTTCTGTTTATAGAAAAATGGGAAAATGAGGCACATTCAATTTTTTACCTTTTCTCCCTTAATAAATTAACAATACCAGCCCAAACACTAATAAGCAGTAGTGGAGTCAAAAACATTAAACAAATACTAGAAAGTACAAACAGTAACTTTTTATTATGGTAGGAAGGTATGTGAGTATCTAATTTTGATTCAACTGTTTATTGCACTGATTATCTTGAAAACTACCTGGTATCTTTTTAAGTCCTCTCTGTAAACATACTAACTTCAAGGGGCAAAAAAATCTGTCAACGTTTGCATCAATTTTAAGTGTTGTAGAGTGCAAAAAGGTTTAATATAAAAGTTTAAAATATTTATTACCCTTCCCAGCCACAGAACTGATGACACTTCTGCTGTACCTCTCCTAACTTTGGTTGAGTTGTCACTTGAGTTACACCTTTAACAGTTACACCTTCCAAGAAAATAGCACCCTTTAAAAAAGAAAAAGAAAAATAATCTATTAGAATTCAAATTGACAAAGAAGAGACTCAGAGATAAATTAGTTTATTTTCACAAATCTGAGCAAGTCAATATACGTAACAGAAATGGTCTGCCACATAGGCAGCTGCGCAAACCCCCAAGTCCTGGGCACTCTTCTCCTTACACCACATACGATTTTCAGTACACATAGCAAAGACGTCTACAGGCACTTCTCAGTAATCACAACAGTAATCATTTATCTGGTGTTTACTGAGAGCCAAGCAGAGTGTCTGGCATTTTACAAATTTTCTCCCTCAAACCGAAAAACAATGAAAAAGAAATTGTACTAGATTTATTTCACAGATGAGAAAATAAAACATGAAGAGTTTATGTATTTACTCAATCGGTAAAAGAATCTGAACACAGGCCTACACTATACTACTCACCAATAAGGGAGAGAGGAGAGGACTTGTGTCATTATGGTGGAGTATGGGTTCTAAGGGGGTAAACACCCAAAATATATGCTTTTGTAATGTAGAAAAAGACTATAACAGCAGGACTGAGGCAGGCATATGGCTCCACCTATAATCCCAGAATTCTGGGAGGACAAAGCAGGAGGATCACTTGAGCTCAGGAGTTTGAGACCAGCCTGAGCAAGAGAAAGACCCCATTCTCCACTAAAAATAGAAAAACTAGGTGGGCGTGGTGGTGGGTGCCTATAGTCCCAGCTAGTTGGGAGGTTTAGGCAGGAGGATCACTTGAGCCCAGGAGTCTGAGGTTGCTGTGAGCTATGACAGCGCCACAGCACTCTATCCAGGGCAAAAGAATAAGACTCCGTTTCAAAAAAAAATAAACAGTATAATAGTAAGTAGTCAAAATGACTAAGCCACAGTCATAGGATCAACAGAAAAGTATAATTCGTTATTATTTTTTAATCTAAATACTTTAACTCAGAACTACATAAAGTATCTTACCTTATTTTACAGCAAGCATATTTTTGAATTATCAGAAAGAAGTGAAGCAGATGGAGAATTTATATGCCAAACAAATAAACACTTCTTGAAATTTTAAAAACTAAACAGTCTAGATTTATGCTATATAATTATTTTCAGATGCATAGAGGGCCAGCACCAGTCTTGAGGAATATCCATAAAACAACTATAGCTTTGAATGTAATTAGGAAATAAAAAATATGGTCTATAAACTATAATGATCAACCTCTGGCAAAGACTTGGCAGCTCAAGCCACTTAGAAGGGAAAACAACACTTAGTTCACATACATCCCTATCTCATCTAGAAGAATACTGTGTCCTTCCAGCAGACACTGGTCCTATTCTTTGCTTCTAATTATTATTATATTTTTTTTAGAGACAGAGTCTCACTTTGTCACCCTTGGTAGAATGCCATGGCCTCACACAGCTCACAGCAACCTCTAGCTCTTGGGCTTAGGCGATTATCTTGCCTCAGCCTCCCGAGTAGCTGGGACTACAAGCGCCCACTACAACACCCCACTATTTTTTTGTTGCAGTTTGGCCAGGGCCAGGTTCTAACCCGCCATCCTCAGTATATGGGGCCAGTGCCCTACTCACTGAGCCACAGGCACCGCCCTTTTGCTCCTAATACAAAATTGCTTTTTCACATTTATCAATCCTTCATTTTCTTTTCCTTAAATGATCATAACTTTGGGATTTCATAAGCCAAAGGATCAAAAGGTACCCTCCCTCTCATGTGATACCATTACCTCTCTTAACTAGTCAATGTAATTTCTGTTTTAAAACCATTTCTCCAGCCTACACAAAAGCAAGGCCCCATCTCTACTAAAAATAGAAAAACTAGCTGGATGTGGTGGTGGGCATCTGTAGTCCCAGCTACTTGAGAAGCTGAGGCAGGAAGATCACTTGAGCCCAAGAGTTTGAGGTTACTATGAGTTACGATATCACAGCACTCTACCCGGGCAACAGAGTGAGACTGTCAATCAATCAATGAATCAATCAATAACCAACCTTTTCTATCATCAAGTATAGTAATTAAAGAAAAAAGTTTTTGCTTTTTTTGTTTGTTTGTTTGTTTCCTGGTTAAGCAGACCCAGGCCAGGTTTGAATCCACCACCCCTGGTACACAGGGCTGCTGCTTTAACCACTGAACTACAGGGGCTCAGCCAAGAAAAAAGGTGTTTTTAAAAGGAAAACTCAACCAGCTAGAAGAGATTTATAACATATTTAGTTGTTTTTCTTTTGTAGAGACAGAGTCTCACTTTATGGCCCTCGGTAGAGTGCCGTGGCCTCACACAGCTCACGGCAACCTCCAACTCCTGGGCCCAAGCGATTCTCTTGCCTCAGCCTCCCGAGTAGCTGGGACTACAGGCGCCCACCACAACGCCCGGCTATTTTTTGGTTGCAGTTTGGCCGGGGCTGGGCTTGAACCCACCACCCTCGGTATATGGGGCCAGCGCCCAACCAACTGAGCCACAGGCACCACCCAACATATTTAGTTTTTGAGAATACTCGGACAATTTCAATGTTCTTATAAAATCATGTCTCGGATATGGTAATTAAAAAGAGAACACTCAGAGAGCTCAATGTTCAGCATCTTTATTCTGAAGGTATTACTGGCATTGGAGATAATCTTTTTAAGTGTTAAATAAAGAAAGTATCTATCTTGATCTATAAATATGTATTTTCTAAGCAAAGTTAAGATATATATTAATTTCTGAAATGGGCAAAATAAAAATATTAGGATAGGTGTCCTAAAAACACTAACATTACTTCTTTTTTAAAATAATAAAAAAGACTAAAATATAGAAAATCTGGTCAGCTTTCAACCAAGTGTATTCCTGTAATATTTTACAAAAATATGTAAATAATATTTCTGTGTAGTTGAACAAGCTGAATACTTTTAATTTAACAGAGCTAATAAATATTGAGCATCAGCACAGATTTAAAGACTATTGGGTACAGTTATAAAAGGTAACCCCAATCAGCCAGTAAGTGTCTCTTATCCATTAATTTTTCTTCTTCCTTAATTTTTCCTACCATGCATCAATTTCTTTACTTTCTTTAGCTTCCCCTATTTTCTTTTGCATTATATATTAAATAAAAAGGTAAAAATAAGTCCAATGACAATGTAAGTATGATGTACTTTATACACAAATGATAGTTGTTAACTTAAGGCTAACGTGATTTGCTGCTTAATGCCATTACAATAGTATCCTCTGAAAAAATATTCATTTTTACCTTATTCAAAATTACGTGGTAACTCCAAGAAAGATCATTAAATTTCAATTATTGAAAATAGTTTTCCAGGCTCAGCGCCTGTAGCTCAAGCAGTTAAGGCACCAGCCACATACACCAGGGCTGGCGGGTTTGAGTCCAGCCTGGGCTTGCCAAACAACAATGACAACTACAACCAAAAAATAGCTGGGCATTGTGGTGGGTGCCTGTGGTCCCAGCCACTTGGGAGGCTGAGGCAAGAGAATTGCCTAAGCCTAAGAGTTGGAGGTTGCTGTGAGCTGTGATGCCATAGCACTCTACCCAGGGCGACAGCTTGAGGCTCTGTCTCAAAAAAAAAAGAGAGAAAGAAAAAGAAAATAGTTTTCCATACCTAAGACATTTGCTATTTCTAAATTAGAACTACAGTCATTGACATTTATTTTCACTTGTCAACTAATTATTATTTCAGTTTGTGAGAAAAAAGAAAAATCAAAAGTGAAAAGATAATGTATGCTTAAAATGGAAGAAGTATATTTCATAAACAGAGTCTACCAACCTTATGATTAAAACTTTGTATGGTTATTTTGAACAGATGAAAAAGGAATAAGTAATTCTTTAAATTAGAAAGAAATTTAGGGAATTAATTCAGAAGATGAGGGCAATTCATATGTGTGTGTCTGTGTGTGCAAGAACATACACACGTGCGCATGTGTAAGCGCACTTTCATAATGAGGAAAATACATTAATGGCTTTCTTTCAAAAAATGATCTTAGACATCAAAGGAGCAAGCCAACATCGCTGTAAGTTATACTGTTCCAACTCAGTAATGGCTCAAAAGATAAATAAAGAAGGTATCTTAGTCTTAGGAAAGTGAAGGGCCAAGCACAGAGCATGCGCCACTATTGCAAAGCTAAACAGAACCATCGAAACTCACTACAAGGACTCCATTACTTCAAGTTACAGTCGCATCAATATGAGTCAGGAAAGAAGGACTTTATTTAACAAATAAAGTCTCAAGCCAAAATAACCTCATTATGTCAAGAGATATAAGCCTACAAATGAATTAATCATTTTGGGGTTGCCTCTGTTAATTATCTTCAACCTCAGATAGAAATAAAAGGAAAATGAAATTCCCAAATTCCCAAACGTGAATTTGACAATTGATTACATCTATGCTTCTCATCCCCGTCAACCAGGTCAACCATGAACGTCACTCACAATTCTTAGTTACCTTTGCTCTCCAAGGGTTTTGTCTGCATTGCTTTAGTGCCCCTTTTCCTTAGTTCATCTTACCAATAATCGCTTTCCCAAAAGAGTTCCAACATAAACCCTGCAATGCATTTTTTTATAAATAACTTTCCCCTACAACCTCAACCTTTTTCTTGAATATCTCACACCCCCTGTCTTTACTAAGAGCTGGCTCTCCTTAGGGAGATCACTTCTCTCTTAAAGCCATTTAATTCTCCCACAGCCCAAGTCCCATGAAAGTGGTGTAAACTACTCCATATCCTTACGGATTTCCTAATCTCTTTCAAAAGCCCCTATTCCATTTAGACTAACTCCATTCAGCTATACCACACTGCTGTAGTAAAGACAACATCCACTGCGGATGTGGTTGCTGGCACAACAACTCTAAGAGCTGCCCTCCCCATCCACAAGGAGGGAACCTAATAGCCATACAACATGATATTAGAAGATAACACCCCAGTTCAGCCAAAGTTGATGAGAGCATGAACCCCTGACTCAATCTGAATCCATCAGATTCTGTTACCTAGTAATTTGGAATTAGGATTCAGCAACAGGCAGTTAGTCTCTACATGTGGCTAAAATTACAATAGGTTACCTTAAACAGCAGTTCTCAACCTGTGGTTCGCGACCCCTTTCTAACAATGAAAATACATCACGGCATTAGGAAGGTTGAGAACCACTGACTTAGAATCTTTGGGATACATATGATCTCTCAGGAAAACAAAGAAATCAGAAGAACCAGAGATAGAGACAGTCAGATTAATGCAAATAAAGGAAAAAGCAAAGACAAGAAACAAGAAGAAAGAACAGAAACTACATTCTAGGTAACTTTCCAGGTGCAAGCACCAGTATTGTCCTGAAACCTGGCTATATCCCTGTGTTTGAGTTTCATCAACTTACTCATGACAAAGTCCTCTTGATACTTTCTGATACTCCCAGGATGGAGTGCCATGACGTCAGCCTAGCTCACAGAAATCTCAGACTCAAACAGGTTCGAGCAATCCTCCTGAGTAGCTGGGAATATAGATGGCTCCCACAACACCTGCCTAATTTTTTCTATTTTTGGTAGAGCTGAGGGTCTTGCTCTGGCTGGTCTCAAACTCCTGAACTCAAGGGATCCTCCCACCTTAGCCTCTCAGAGTGCTAGGAATCCTAGCACTCTGAGAGGCTAAGGTGGGAGGCATGAGCTACCATGCCTGCTCAAGACCTTCTGTCATTTGTAAGTTGAAGGATATTGCCCCATTAATCAAAAGAAGTTAGTCTTTCTCGCCATTCTAACTTCTATCCTTCTACTGTTAACATCAACATCCATTGAGATGATGTAACTCATCAAGCAACATAGGCTTCACAGTTCAGCAATTTCATTTTCAATGACCCTCATCTTTGCCCAACTTGAGCAACCTGCTCCATGGCCATACCATCATCATTCCAGACTATACTACCTGTTGGTCCAGGTCAACTCAAATTGATTGCATGGCCAAAGCATTCTAAAACCAACATGCAGGAAGGCACCTATGACTCAGCGAGTAGGGCATCGGCCCCATATACAGAAGGTGGCAGGTTCAAAGCCGGCCCCTGCCAAACTGCAACAAAAAAATAGCCGCGCGTTGTAGCAGGTGCCTGTAGTCCCAGCAACACGGGAGGCTGAGGCAAGAGAATAGCCTAAGCCCAAGAGTTGGAGGTTGCTGTGAGCCATGACACTACAGCACTCTACTGAGGGTAGGTTAGAGAGTGAGGCTCTGTCTCTAAATAAATAAATAAAACCAACATGCCACTCTTTCATTCTTTTTTTTTTAGTGCCCTATCCACTGAGCCACAGGCACCACCCCACTCTTTCATTCTTACGTAAGACAGTTTAACTCTTTTTATCCTCCCTAGGCCCACTTTTCAATTTCATCAAGACTAACATTTCCTTCATTCCTCTCTTTCCACAGTCTACCAGCAATCTTCCCCCTGCCCCATGACCCCACTTCCTATGGAGCCTAGAACCTTTGGCTCATCAATTATTTTTCCCTGATATCCTTAATACCTCCTACCCTTTTGTCCTTCATCACACACATATCAAATATCTCCAAGTTTCTATCAACCTACGCTTAGCCTCTCCAATGCCACACACAGGCAGCTGAAACTTATCAAGGGAAAAACACAATCTCAATGGCATCCTCTGTGCTCAGAATATTTCCCTCCTATTGCTGAAGATCTATGACTCCAATTGCATTTGACCTCCTTTCTCTTTCATCTCTTCAGAGACTTCTCTCTCATTTACTCCCCAATCTATACTTCCAACTTCACTGACATCACTGGCTCCCCATTCACAATTTAAAATACATTTGAATCTATCCCATTTTAAAAGCCTTTTCTAACTATGTCTGCATCAATTAACCCTTCTCTCCCTTTACTCACAGCCAAGTCACTTAAACAAACAGCCCACCAGTGGGGAATCTTCAACCTTAACCTTCTAGGTCCTTAAGTGTGGACCTTTATTTTTTGTTAATCCATTTTTTATCAACTTTCACATTTTTATTTTATTTTTAAATGAATGTATTTAAAATACCAAAGAATAAAATCATAAGTTTCAAAGAAATATTCCTCCCATACAGACCAGCCCAATCAGAATATTAGTAAGCCAGAAGGGCTAAATTGAGAACTGCCACACTTATGAGTTAGTTCAACCTCCCCCAGGTGACTGGACCCACTACCACCTGAGGCTGCTAGTGAGCGTTTATGTGAGTCGAGTTTGCCAGTCTGTCATCAGCCTTTGACATCGGTGCACTGTGTTTCTGTTTTAGTGGAACTTGTGAATAGTTACACAGCTCCCTAGTATTATTTAATGCTGTCTGCTTACCAGCTCATCATGAACAGAAGACCAAGAGCACACTGAAGGAAGAAAACAGGTATTTTAATAATGAGTGGGAACTGCAATATTATCTTATTTCTGCTAAAGACAAGATTTGTTTGCTTTGTGGTACTGCAATATCAACATTAAAGAAATTCAATGTTCATCAGCATTATAATACTCATAAGGACCACAAATATTTTAAATCTCTTGTTTTTTTTTTTTCGTAGAGACAGAGTCTCACTCTACTGCCCTCGGGTAGAGTGCTGTGGCGTCACACAGCTCACAGCAAGCTCTAAATCTTGGGCTTACGCGATTCTCTTGCCTCAGCCTCCCGAGCAGCTGGGACTACAGGCGCTCACCATAACACCGGGCTATTTTTTTGTTGTTGTTGTAGTTTGGCCAGGGCTGGGTTTGAACCCACCACCCTTGGCATATGGGGCCGGCGCCCTACTCACTGAGCCACAGGCGCCGCCCTATTTTAAATCTCTTGATTATCATTTCCAAGGTCTCCAATTAGTTCTTCTCAATATGCTGCCATTATTTTAAGGAGCGATAGCCTCTCTTATCTTCTAAGAAATTTTGTGTGCTCTGGTGTTAGCTAAAAAGAATGAGGTAGTTCCATATATACTAAGAAAAGATGTCCAAGCTTTAAAAAAAAAGGAAGCTGGGTGGCGCCTGTGGCTCAACGGGTAGGGCGCCGGTCCCATATGCCGGAGGTGGCGGGTTCAAGCCCAGCCCCGGCCAAAAATAAAAAAAATAAAAAAAATAAAAAAAAAGGAAGCTGCAGAAAATACTTACTTATGTGTTAAAGGGGGGAGATAAGGTCAAAACTGAACACATATATACATATATTCAAATGCACAGAAAAAATTAACATAGAAGGACAACCAAACATGACCTCCACATCATTTGTATACATTTTTAAGTTAAATAAATAGATAAATAAATGGGGAAAAATTCTTCTAGGAAGACAAAAATGCCAGTAATAATATGAAAGTTGAAGGATTATAAGTTGTCTCCTTGGTTTTCAAGCTTTCTTTAATGTAACTGTAATTATTATTTATATAGGTTAAAAAATGATTTTAGTATTTACTAATAACACTCTTACATTGCACTAGGTACCCGTAGTCCCAGTTAACTCAGGAGTTTGAGGTTTCAGGTTGAACTAGGCTGACACCATGGCACTCTAGCCTGGACAACAGAGTAAGACCCTGTCTCCCCTCAAAAAAAGAAAAAAAAAAAAAAAAAACTAGTTTGAAAAGAAGACAATCTACCAAAATGCTACATAAGGCTTTAGAATTTTTTCTCCTAATTCTCCCTGTGAAAGTATAAAAAGCATAAATATTTTCCAAAATTACCATCTCCTCACTGTCAATGAGAAATCAAACCTAATTACTTCCTCCAAAAGGAAGGGAGAAAATTTCTGCTTTTAACAATGGCAAACTAGTTTATTTAGACCAATTTTGTAGCCATGAGAAAAAGCCAGATAAAACGCTAAAGTACCCATTTGAAGATCTTAAGAGAACTGGAAAAGCAAGAAAGTGCTGAGGTGAAACTAGACATCTGGTACAGCTTTTCTTTTCTAGGATTTCCTCTGGAGACGCTATTTCAAAATGATAGCTGAGAGCCTACGAAGTTGAACAGAGCTTTTTGCAATATAATAGGAATGAGAAATAAAAACTGGAGTTATAGGTCACCAAGGAGAAGGAGTCCTATTTAATTCTCCACCTTTCAGTAAGAATCCCCCAAAAGCTACAATCTAGGAATAAGAGTGAACCAAAACCCAAGAGCAGTTCCCCCAAAACTAAAGCCTGGCTTCTAAATTCAATCTTCAGTAAGATCATCTGCTAATCCTGTGTAGGAGCAAAAGTAAATCCTCTCTGAAGAAAGATAACCTGAGCAGAGTCTCAAATTATTTCCACAATTTTCATAAGGAATGCCCAGTATTCACTCAAAAATAATCAAACATCCAAAATGAAACAAAACAAAAAACGAAAAAATACAACTGACTGGAAATCAAAAAGGACAAGAGAAGAAAAACTAAGAAAGATCCACAGAAGATCTACAAATTATTGACACAGACTTTTCAAAAACTGGTATTCTTGTGTTCAAAAACTTTAATGACAAAATGAAATACTCCAGGAGAGAAGTGAAAACTATTTAAAAAAAAAAAAAAACTAACAGAAATTCCAAAAGTGAAAGTAAAATAACCAAAATTAAGTACTCAATGAATTAGTTTAAAAGCAGCTTAGACAAAGTTGGATCTGAAACAATACCTGTTTGAAAAGATAATGGCCAAAAATTGTCTAAAACTAATTTAAAAATATATATATATATACCCATAGATTTAAGAATCCCTGCAAACACCATATAAAAAAACACACAAATAGAAACACCATGGTAAAATTACTAAAAATCAAAAACAAAGAAATTATCTTCAAAGAAGCAAGAGGACAACTGACTTGTCAACAGAAAGGTCTTGTGAAATGGTATCTTAAAAATGCTGGGGAAAGTGTGATGAAAATATGTCAAATTATATATAAAACCAGTGTATAGTGCCCCATGATTGCATTAATGTACACAGCTCTGATTTAATTAAAAAAAAAAAAATGCTGGGAAAAAAATAACTGCCAAGACCCAGATTTCTATATTCAAAATAATGTCAAATGGGCTCGGCACCCGTAGCACAGTAGTTACGGCGCCAACCACATACACCAAGGCTGGTGAGTTCGAACCCAGCCTGGGCCAGCTAAACAACGACAACTGCAACAAAAAAATAAGCAGGCATTGTGGCGGGCGCCTGTAGTCCCAGCTAGTTGGGAGGCTGAGGCAAGAGAATCACTTGAGCCCAAGAGTTTGAGGTTGCTGTGAGCTGTGACGCCCTGGCACTCTACCCAGGCCAACATAGACAAAGGTTCTAAGATTACTGCATTATCTAAAAAGTGATAAAAGTACTAATGTAGTATATAGCAGCCATTAACAAGTCAAGATGTATATTAAAATCTTAGGTAACTACTGAAAGAATAATAAAGGAATATGTAACCAAAAAGCAATGAGTTGGAGTAACAGAATAAAGAAAACCATAAAGAAGGTAAGAAAAAAAGATTGAAAGAAATATACCACATGTGGGACAAAAAAACAGACAGTTTAAATCTAATGTTATCAGCACACAAAATGTGGATTAAAAGTAAAAATTTTTGAATGGATCAATAAAACCTAGGAACATGATGCTTATGAGATATACACATTAAATAAAAGATAAAGGTTGAGTGTAAAAGGATAAAAAATATTCCATATAAACACTATCCAAAAAGAAATGTTGTATAGCCATACTAATAGATATTTAAAACCAATAAAATACACTGTAAAGATAAAACAATCTTTGTGTATTTGTATGTACCAAACAACACCACCTCAAAATATAAAAAGTAAAACTAACAGAACTACAGGAGAAACAGGTAAATTCACAGTCATAGTGGGAAATTTTTAAAGCACTACTCTTAGTAACTGACAAAACAAAACAGAAGGAACTTAAGTTTGGAATTTTCTTTTCCTTAAAGAAGCATGTCCATCTTGGCTATTTTTCCTCTTAATGCTACTGGAGCTCCTTTGCAACTATAGGAATTTAATGGTACTTGATAATATAAGATGGATTATCTTTTTTTAAGACCCTGTCCATGGGCAAAAAAAAAACGAAAAAGCCCAGCAAACTTTATGCCATTTTCCAAATTAATAACTCTTTGTTTTAAATTCTTTTATAAGACCAATTGTAATTCAAAACACATATAAGTATATGCTCATGATCACCATTACTCTTAAGAAGTACAACTGAATTTATATAATGGTGTAAGAGGATATTCATCTGTATTTCATGGTATAACACAGTGGTTCTCAACATTCCTAATGCCACGACCCTTTAATACAGTTCCTGTGGGTCGTGACCCACAGGTAGAGGGTCACAGGACTCTCATAATTTCAAAGTATTTTTGAAATTATTTCTATGCTTTAAAAAATATATACTTTTCAGTGAAACCTAAAATATGTAAATACAATTAAAACACTGGTTTTCAAACGAAGGACTTAAAAAAAAAAAAATAACAGTTATGATTTACATAAAACAAAGCGCATTTTCTTCCATACCTACTAATAAATGAGTTGTGCTTACTGTTCAACCACAATATACCTCACAATATACCTTAATTACAAGCTTCATTAACTCTTAATTACCTCCGCTCTTTCCCTTACTTTCCCCTTTGGCTTATACCATATGTGTAGTACTTATGTGTGAACAGATACAAACGGTAATTTTCCTCTCAACAGTTTCCCTATCCTTCAAGAAAAGGAGATAGCTCCTGATATTTTTTTGGTTAGGTCTTTGATTTCCAGATAAGACTAATAAAAGTTGGCTAGAGAAAAAAATGAGTGTTCTCATTTAACTTTATGAGGTGTATGAAAGCACCACCCATGGTGAACGGGGGAATCAGGATTCATATATAAAATTATTTGAATTAGGGCAGCATCTGTGGCTCAGTGAGTAGGGCGCCGGCCCCATATACCGAGGGTGGCAGATTCAAACCCAGCCCCGGCCAAACTGCAACAAAAAAATAGCTGGTGGGCGCCTGTAGTCCCAGCTACTCGGGAGGCTGAGGCAAGAGAATCACCTGAGCCCAGGAGTTGGAGGTTGCTGTGAGCTGTGTAATGCCCTGGCACTCTATTGAGGGCAATAAAGATTCTGTCTCTACAAAAAAAAAAAAAAATTTTTGAATTATGTGAAGATTCTGTAAAGTACCAGTAAAAATTCTCACTATATATGTAGTTGGAATCTCACAATACTTTGTAAAGAAACATTAAATTCTCAATCTAATATCTACCAGTTCTTTGGTTTACCTAATTTACATAACTGCAATTTTTCTCTCTGAAAAGAGACTCGGGGCTATCAAGAATATTTAGAAGCATGAAACAACCTTACAAACATACTTAAAAAAACAAGACATTTTGGCGATTGTAAATTGAGCTGCAATAAACAGGCTAGTACAAGTGTCCTTATGATAAAAGGATTTCTTTCCTTCTGGGTAGATGCCCAGTAATGGGATTGCAGGATCAAATGGGAGGTCTAGCTTGAGTGCTTTGAGGTTTCTCCATACTTCCTTCCAGAAAGGTTGTACTAGTTTGCAGTGCCACCAGCAGTGTAAAAGTGTTCCCTTCTCTCCACATCCACGCCAGCATCTGCAGTTTTGAGATTTTGTGATGTGGGCCATTCTCACTGGGGTTAGATGATATCTCAGGGTTATGTGGAAACAGCCTAAATGCCCACCAACCCAGGAATGGATTAACAAGCTGTGGTATATGTATACCATGGAATACTATTCAGCCATTAAAAAAAATGGAGACTTTTACATCCTTCGTATTAACCTGGATGGACATGGAAGACATTATTCTTAGTAAAGCATCACAAGAATGGAGAAGCATGAATCCTATGTACTCAATTTTGATATGAGGACAATTAATGACAATTATGGTTATGGGGGGTGAAACAGAAAGAGGGAAGGAGGGAGGTGGGTGGGGCCTTGGTGTGTGTCACACTTTATGGGGGCAAGACATGATTGCAAGAGGGACTTTACCTAACAATTGCAATCAGTGTAACCTGGCTTATTGTACCCTCAATGAATCCCCAACAATAAAAAAAAAAAAAAACAAGACATACATTCAACTTTCACAAATCTCAGTAAGTTTGAAGAAGTAAAAGACTATTATAATATTTTTAAACATTACCAGTTTTAACCTTTCTTTTCTCCTTTTGCCAAAGGAAGCACTTGACCCAGGTTCTGATTCCTTTTTGCCATCCTCATCTTCATCTTCATCATCATCATCCTCAAAACACCAATCTGGTAATAGAGGTGGGGGTGGTGCTTCCTCTATATCACCATAGCGACGAAAAAGTTCCTTCAAATAATCACCCTTATAGATTCCTGGTGGTCTTGCTTGGGCAAAAGTAGCAACTGCTGCTTCGATACTATGGGAAACAAACACCATGCAATGTCCTCACTATTCTGTATTTATGCAGACTTGTCAAAACTCACTTATTATACTCAAGGCACCATATAAAGTATAACAGAGGTTTATAAAACACACAAATCACAGTCCTCACCCTCAAGGCAGTCTATCTATTAAGGTACAAATTCATTCTGAAAGAGTTTTATGTAAGGTACACGAAAAATATCTAAACTCTAGAAGTAAATTGCTATGAGTATGTAGTAAAGATCTGGGTATTGCCTGAAGAATTTAAAGTTCTGAAGGTTGAGTTCTGCACTAAGGGAAAACAGCAGTCAAGGAAATGTTAGTAGCAATGTGAACAGAAGTAAAAGCATGTTGATTGGGCGGCGCCTGTGGCTCAGTCGGTAAGGCGCCGGCCCCATATACCGAGGGTGGCGGGTTCAAACCGGGCCCCGGCCAAACTGCAACAAAAAAATAGCCAGGCGTTGAGGCGGGCGCCTGTAGTCCCAGCTACTCAGGAGGCTGAGGCAAGAGAATCGCTTAAGCCCAGGAGTTGGAGGTTGCTGTGAGCTGTGTGAGGCCATGGCACTCTACCGAGGGCCATAAAGTGAGACTCTGTCTCTACAAAAAAAAAAAAAAAAAAAGCATGTTAATTTTACAAGAACTCCCTACAGACTCACTTAAGAAAGAGCACAGGTCATCAGGAAAAAAGCTAAGTGCAGGCAGAGTCTGATACAGGAGCCTGGCCTACTGTGCAGGGCATTTGAACAGCGAGCACCGGGAAGCGTGTGCAGTGGAGAGCTTCTGAGGACGTCCACTGGAAAATGCACATCTGATGTGTACTGCAGCTAATTATATTCAATCCACTCTGTGCACACCTTTGTCCATATGAATAATGACCTCCTAGTAGTCCATTGTGTATATAAAAAGCAAATAAATAATGACCTTCAATCAGTCAACAAGAAAATTAAATATCTCATTGTCTTAGGAAATCAGCAAACTAAGGGTCTAATTTCTCAGGACATAAAAACAAATAATAGGTGCTCAATAAAGACATGCTGATTGGCTTAAATGGTGCAACCTGCTCCCAAAAATACTTCCTTCATATAGAATTATGAGCTTTTCCTAGTACTCAACAGCTATAAAAAAGATACTACAGGTTGAGTATCCCTAAACCAAAAATATAAAATCCTTAGGGTACAGAGAATAGAAAATAATAAATCAAATTTTAAAAAGACACACACATATTGGCTCAGCGCCTGTGGCCCAAGTAGCTAAGGTGCCAGCCACATGCACCTGAGCTGGCAGGTTCAAATCCAGCCCAGGCCCACCAAACAACTATGACGGCTGCAACCAAAAAATAGCCGGGTGTTGTGGCAGGCATCTGTAGTCCCAGCTACTTGGGAGGCAGAGGCCGGAGAATCGCTTGAGCCTAGGAATTAAAGGTTGCTGTGAGCTGTGATGCCACAGCACTCTACCCAGGGCAACAGCTTGAGGCTCTGTCTCAAAAAAAAAGACACATACACAAGGGCTGGTGCAGTGGCTCAGTCCTATAATCCCAGCACTCTGGGAGCCTGAGGCTGGAAGATTGCTTGAACTCAGGAGTTCAAGACCAGCCTGAGCAAGGGTGAGACTCCATCTCTACTAAAAGCAGAAAATAATTAGCCTGGTGTGGGGCGGCGCCTGTGGCTCAAATGGGTAAGGCACCACCACCATATACCAAAGGTAGTGGGTTCAAACCAGGCCCTGGCCAAAAACTGAAAAAAAAAAAAAAAATTAGCCTTGTGTTATAGTGGATGCCTATAGTCCCAGCAACTTGGGAGGCTGAGGCAAAAGGATCTCTTGAGCCCAAGAGTTTGAAGTTGCTGTGAGCTGTGATGCCATAGCACTCCACCCAGGGCAAAAAGAAAGACACATACACACCAAAGCGTGAAATCCAAAATGCTCCAAAATCCAAAACTTTCTGAGCACCAGCATAACATACAAAAGACAAGATTAGGGATGCTAAAAAGGTTAAGTATAATGCAAATATTCCAAAATCCAGAGGAAAAAAATCTGAAATCTGAAACACTTCCGTTCCCAAGCATTTCACATAAAGGATGTTCAACCTGTACTAAAAAGGAAAAGAACAACAATAATAACTTTCAAATTTGAATACAAATACAAAATATTGGAAGAACCTGTCTCTGATGATACCATAAGATGTGAAAAAAAAATCTGGGAAAGTACGTCCACAGTTTATGGGACTCCTAAGCATTCAAAAGTGCTACTTAGTGCAAAACACAGGTCACAGCAGTCTAAAGATTATTATTTCTCTAAAATAAAAACCATTATATATTACACATGTATTAATCATGAGTTCACCAAAAACTTGGCAATATAAAATTCCACAACTAAAATATCAATAAAATTATTACAAGGTACATCTTCCGTTATAACAAGACACAAGTACCTCCAATCCATTTTCTCCACCAAAAAGGCACATATGAGGAAACCAGTGCGATTGAAACCATGGGTACAATGAACACCTAGAAAATAAAGTAGCTTTTGTTTAAAATTAAGAAGTCATTTCAGAAGCCACATTTTACTTTAAAATTCCAACCTGCAATCAAAATTTTTCAGTTATTTTATAAAATAACATTAAAAAGTAACCTTGAAACAGCTCCTAATATAACTTAATAACTTGTTGGCTTAAGTTACTTATAATCTAACTTATAGCACTAGGTAGAAGTTTAATATAATAGTTTGATTTATTGGTGAAAAACTATCTCTACTGTCTAATGATTTCTCATAAAACTAAAAGATTCCACACATTTTAAACAAGGTTTTTACAAACAAAGGACATACACACACACATACACACACACACACACACACACACACACACACACAACACTTCTTATTTATAAACTTTGAATGAATTTTTCCAATAGTCCTCTTTATGATTAATAGCACACATTGGCAAGAGAGTCAAATCATATTTTTAAAAATCCAGAAACTAAAACAAAGCAAATAAACTATTGGAAATATAAACTCTGGGGGTTGATCCTTATTGAATGCAACTAAAATGGCTACAAAAAATAATTAACTGATACAATAAATAAATACTCTGAATCTTGACTGTGGTTTCACCAGTGTCTAAATCTGTCAAAACTAAATGAATGCCCCTGAATCCCATAAATGCATCGATGTACAAAGTTATGATTTAATGAAAAATAATTTTTAAAAAACTCATTGAATGCTGTTTAATATATATAATTTATAACTCAACATGCTGATTTTTTAAGTAGATGTTAAGTGAAATGTCTCACCAGTCTGCAACTGGCATTAATGACACAATCCAAAGGTTAGTGTTCACGATATGGCCTTGTTCTCAGCAATACACTTTAACAAAAATCAGGATATAAATCTGATACATTTTTAAATGGGTATCAATAAAATATCACTTTCATCTCGTTCCTATGTTAGAGTAAAATTTCTTTTAGAAAAAGATATTTGCAACTTAAAAGCCATTTTTGAAAAGCACTATTAACTGAACCAAATCACCCATTTCTACATCCACATTTAAAAAAGATCATTAACATTTCGAATAAAAGCCTTAGTCAATGAACAACTGTCAATAAACAAGGATACAAAAGAATAGCAGAAAATAGGAATAATCTGTGTAAATGTAAACATATGAATCAGAAAAGCACATAAGGCAAACTATAAATAAGTCAGAATGGTCATGGTATAGAATGTGATAAGGAATGCAAGGGCAGTTGGAGAGGATAAGGGGGCTAAAATTCTGAAGACGAAAATCCAAGAAGAAACTTGTACACTAAACTAAACAGATTATAAAGATAACGGAGAGATATTAAAGAATTCTAAGCATGTCAATAAAATTTTTCGGTTTTTTGACTCAGCGCTTGTAGCTCAGCCAAAAAATAACCGGGCACTGTGGTGGGTGCCTGTAGTCCCAGCTACTTGGGAGGCTGAGGCAAGAGAATCGCTTAAATCCATGAGTTGGAGGTTGCTGTGAGCTGTGACGCTACAGCAGGCACTCTACCCAAAACGACAGCTTGAGGGTCTGTCTCAAAAAAAAGAAAAAATTTTTTTTTCGTTTTAGACAAACCACTGGCATAGCAGCTGACGTAAGAACGAGAGAGAGCAAGAATGAAGACAAGAAATCCAGTAGGAGGCACCCCAGTAATTACTGTGTGAGACAAGAGTCATGGTGATGGGAGAAACAAGACAGGACAGCTCCTGGCGACGATGGCGGGGGATGTGGGCGGTCGCAGCTGCATAGACTCGGAGCTGCTGCTGCACCTGGAGCTGCTATCTCAGGAGTTCCTTCTCCTCACTCTGGAGCAGAAGAACATAGCTGTTGAAAATGATGTAAAAATAAAGACAATCTTACTGACCTTTATGTCCAGCATGCAATACCGTTGCCTCAGAGGGATTTGCCAAATAATAGATGGGGCAAAATGACGGAAAAGAGAACATGAGATAAAAAATGAGACTAAAAGGAGTAGCACTGTAGATGGATTAAGGAAAAGACCCCTCATTGTATTTGACGAAAATTCTACAAGTACAAGCATAAAAGTGAAAAAGACAGAGAATGGAGATAATGATCTACTCAAGCCTCCCCCTCAGGCAAGCTTGACCAGTAATGCCTTTCGAAAATTATCACATTCCTCTTCAAGTGTTTCACCCCTAATTTTGTCTTCCAATTCGCCTATGAACAATAAAACAGAACACAATAATGACACTAAACAGAACCATGACTTAATGCATAGGAAAAGTCCTTTGGGGTCTGTGAAGTCACCACCTTTGTCCCCTGTTGGAACTACTCCAGTGAAGTTAACGAGAGCTGCTCCTAAAGAAGAAGCAGAGGCCATGGATAATTTGAAGCCCCCAGAAGCAAAGAGAAAGATACAACATGTCACATGGCCATGAAGGAAAATTTCCAAAAATGTAAATATAACTGTAACTGTAGCTTTTCAGACAAGTTCATATACATATATTGACAGTATTTACAGAGATCCTGATTATTATGGAATTTTCTTAGAGGTTTAAAATAGGTTCAGAAAAATAAAAGCTTTCTCTTTTCCTTCCCTCTTTCTTTTCCTTTCTTTTTCTTTCTTTCTTTCTTTTTTTTGCTTGTCATGCCCTGATTAGGAAGAATTTCTTTTTAAACTAATAGCTTAGTATATGTCATTTCTATTGACCCTAGTCAAATCATTAGCTGCAAGTCTGGTATAAAGCATTTAATGAATTGTAGGAATTACTCTCATTAGCCTTTTTTAGAGTCTTTGGGGAAATTGGAGATTGTTTTACAAACTCCAATATTTTACAGTTTGCTATTTTTATTAATTTCTTTTACCAAGCAGAAGCATATCACAGTTTGTCACAGTATTTTAGTAACTATTGCCACATTCATCCTCAAAGGTTCACCAAGAAAAGCATCTTTGTAGTACTGCTGGAAAACTATTCAGGATATACAGATAAAATTGCTGTTCTTTAGTTGCTTACATTACTTTTCCCATAGAAAGCAAGTGAGAAATCAACGCTTGCCACTGCTCCTTTTCTTGAAATCGTAACAGAATTGATAGATCAGTATATTATGGGTTAACTGGTCAATCCTGTACCTGATTCATCCTTGAGAATGTTCTTGTCATGCAGCATTCTTCCCTAGTCTTTCCATGAGCAGTCTGTGGTCTCACTGTGAATTTGGCTGTTACTGCCTCCTAGGAGCTTAATTATTTCAGAATGAAGTTGATTTAAAAATATTTTAGGCTGAGTAATCATGCTAGAGGTGGTACTTGATGGCAGAAAAGTTTAAAGAATGGGGTGAGGGGTTAGGATTCTAGAATGTATGGGAGTCTAGGATATACAGCAGTGAAGGGGGAAATCCGTGATGTAGAGCTGGCAGTGGATGAGCTGCTGGAGAAGTCACTGCGGAGCACACACGCAGAAAAGGACTCCTGGCTTGGGTGAAGGTCCCAAGCTTCCCACAGGGCTGTCTCACATAGGATTATTTAGTAAGGTTTTTTGTTTATTTTTATTCAAGTGGTAATATTATTCCCAATTGTATAGTGGAAGTCATTGGGAAAGTAGGGTTTATCTTAACATTAGTAAGTTATAGTTTCTGTTTTCCTGCTATGTATTTTTAGCCTTGAGTAAAGAATACTTCATACTTTTTTCCTCCGATGACTGATCTTAAAATTAGGGTTTGCCTTTTTCAGTGTTTTTGAGGAGTCTTATTCTTCTTTTGATCTGTTAAACATTTTAGTTCAGCTTTTGAACAGCCTTCCAAAAAATTAATTAATTAATTAAGTCTGTTCTAAGACTTTAGCACAATAGTTTTTTAACCATCTTGCCTTTATTTCACATTCTAAATCTATACATGTAAGACATAATTGATACATACTAAGCGTTGCATAAATTGTTACAGTAAACTGTTAAGTAGTTATCTGCAGGGCTGATATATATTATGTTGGTGGGCATCTGTGATCCTGTACGTAAATGTATGTAAAGGGAGATTTTAGGGCGGCGCCTGTGGCTCAGTGAGTAGGGCGCCGGTCCCATATGCCGGAGGTGGCGGGTTCAAACCCAGCCCCGGCCAAAAAACCACAAAAAAACAAAAAAAAAAAAAAAGGGAGATTTTAAAAGTGCAGATTTTAGAGTAGAATGACAAATTAAATATTTTATATTTAGTTGTCCCCTCTGCTTCCATCTGCATTTCTTAGTTGAGAGAGTTAGCCATTTGACGATTTTAAGTCAGTGGGAACTTATTTTTAGTTACTCAGTGAAATGAATTTTTAATTTGTATATTTAATTTACAGAGTAGGCTGGTAATAACAGCTGAACTGTATAACACTGTTGCTTCAAATTGAAGTTTATATTATGAACAGTCAGAATCAGCGCCTGTGGCTCAGTCGGTAGGGTGCCGGCCCCATATACCGAGGGTGGCAGGTTCATAACCCGGCCCCGGCCGAACTGCAACCAAAAAATAGCCGGGCGTTGTGGTGGGCGCCTGTAGTCCCAGCTACTCGGGAGGCTGAGGCAGGAGAATCGCTTAAGCCCAGGAGTTGGAGGTTGCTGTGAGCTGTGTGAGGCCACGGCACTCTACCGAGGGCCATAAAGTGAGACTCTGTCTCTACAAAAAAAAAAAAAAAAATAGAATCCGTGCTTATATAGCAGCATATTATTTTGAAACGTGGAGAAGCACTAAACCACGTACTATGTATTACATAATTTCCCATCTTAGAGTGGTGTGCCTTCCGGAGGTATGTGACTGTGGCTTGTCTTGAAAGATCTTTCTCCACATAATATAGCAGGCTAAAAGATGGGGATCTGGAGCATCAGCACTGGGAGGCTTATGTTTTGAAGGGGTTTTTTTGTTTTTGTTTTGTTTTTTTAGTTTACTTGAAAGGTTAGAACTTGATTTGAATGGTGAACAACTTTGGACTACCCTTTACTCACTAACATTGGTTAATATTGTTGCTTTTGATTCTATATTCCATGAAAGGCAGTTTTCCTTATTTTGGGGGTAGGCAGATAATAGATATTAGAGTCGGTGGTGGCTTGTGGGGTATAGTTATAGGCACTTTACTACTTGTTGCCATCTTCTTCCTACCATCTGCTCCACCTGCTACTTGTTCTTTTCTTCCTCTCCTTCTTTGTTCCCTGTTTTCCTTTCCACGACTTCCCCATACTTTCTTTACTTCCATTCTCCTTCCTTATTCGTGTAGATCCTAAAGCTTCAGGCTTAGGTTTGCAAGTCATTGTGCTTAGCCATACTCATTCACTGAGAGGTGAAAACAGGCTGACCTGCAATTCTCTTCCATATGAGGGATCATAGACTGCTGTGTAAATTCTGGAAAGTTTCAAGACCCTGCAGTGGCAGGGTACTAAATTGCTTCTCAATGGCCATAAAGACTGTACAGTTATCCCAAATAGCCTTATTAATGTAAACAGCTACCAGACACTTTGGAAAGTTGGTTCAACTACTACTATGAGGCCATAATATATTTGCTAGTATTAAGATTCCTCACAACTGGGATTGTTATTTGAAATCCCAGTTTCAAAATTGTTATTTTGGTTGACTTAAGTTTAGAGAGAAGATTCTAAAACCGATCTAGAGACTCATTCGATAGCAATGTGACCTTTTAAAAACTTACAGTAAGTAAACTGCCAGTAGATCAAATCATATGTAAGAGCTTCCTCTATTTACTGTTGAACTTCAGTAATTTTTAGAAGCTACACAACATGGTCAAAATGTAAGTGTGCTCTTTTATTAAATGCTTGTGCAGGTTTTGTAATTCAGTACAGAAAAATTTAACCTTGTAATGTACATTTTTGTATGTAAAAAGTCTTTTAAGTAGCCTTACCCTTATTTAAATAAACTGAATAAAATTAAAAAAAAAAAAAAAGACAGGACAAATTCAAGCCATAAAGGTTGACTCTGCACTGTGAAAGGCAAGTGCCCAGATTGAGAGAAAAGATGTAAAAAGTGTCTTTTGTTTCTGAGTTGGCTGAATAGTTGAGCAGTAATACCATTTACTACTTTAAGAATTATAAGAACTTAAATCATTCTTAAGGCAATGAAGTCAAGTTTGGACATGCTAAGTTTAAGATTTTTATGAGACTTTAAAACATTTGAAAATAATAGTAAAAAGCTTCAAAGAGAAGTTTGGCAGGTGCTGTAGATGCGAGAATAATCAACATAGACTCAACTATAGAAAGCTGCTGCTGGTGGGGATAAATCACCAAGAATCAGCACATAAAATAAGAATATTAGAGATGGAATCTAAAGAAAACCAAACTTTTCAAGAACAAGTAAGAAAAAAATATAAAAAGTACCAAGAATAAACTGCCAAGAAAAGAGAAGTTTCAACTGTTCAACTATTTAAATGTCACATAATTATTAGAACCAAAAGTCACTATTTGATTAAAAGCGCTCAGCAAAGGATTCCAGACTACAATAAAGTGAATAGGAATAAATGGATTCAACAGGAAGAAGTTCTTATTTTATTTATTTTTACTTCATTTTCTTATTTTTAGAAATTCTTACTTATAAAAATTACTGAAGTTCAACAGTAACAGTTTTTATTTTTTCGGGGATGGGTGGAATATTTAACAGGAAATGCCATGGTATGTTTATAGGCTCAAGACAAGGACCTAGTTAAATCACAAAGGCTGAAAAAAATAGAAATGATATAACTATAATGAAGGAAAGAGAAGAAACATAAAGAGATCAACCTTGAACAAAAAGACACTCCTTAGAAATAAATAGCTATGAGCACGAAATTCTATAAACTCCATTATCTCCATTTCTTTATAAGAAAAGGTGCTTCAAAAAAGTGTCACAAAGAGGGAGTGGCGCCTGTAGCTCAAAGAGTGGGGCGCCAGCCCCATGCACCAGGGGTGGTGGTTCAGCTCCAGCCCCGGCCAAAACTGCGCAAAAAAAAAAAAAAAAAGGTGTCACAAAGATGTGAGTTATGAACAGATTTTTGTATGCATGTATCTTTTTTTTTGTTGTTTTTGTACAGACAGAGTCTCACTTTATTGCCCTCACTAGAATGCCGTGGCATCACACTGCTCATAGCAACAACTTACAACTCCTGGGCTTAGGCAATTCTCTTGCCTCAGCCTCCAGAGCAGCTGGGACTACAGGCGCCCGCGACAACGCCCGGATATTTTTTTTGTTGCAGTTCGGCCAGGCCCGGGTTTGAACCCACCACCCTTGGTATATGGGGCTGGCGCCCTACCCACTGAGCCACAGGTATTGCCCTGTATGCATGTATCTTAACCCAACATGTAAATTTCCTTTCCACCTTATAGCTGAAACCAATTCAAACAACAAATATTTCAACTTTAGTTGATGTTTCTCACCTAAACCAATTTGAGTCCCAATTTTCACTTTTGCAAAAATAACAAAATATTTTTACAAAAGGAAATGTAAGAGGGCGGCACCTGTGGCTCAAAGGAGTAGGGCGCCGGACCCATATGCTGGAGGTGGTGGGTTCAAACTCAGCCCTGGCCAAAAATGGCAAAAAAAAAAAAAAAAAAAAAAAAAAGGAAATGTAAGAGCCATGCACTGTGGCTCATGCCTGTAATCCTAGCACTCTGGGAGGCCAAAGTAGGTGGATTACTTGAGCTCAGGAATTTCAGACCAGACTAAGACCAACCTTAGCAAGAGCAAGACCCCATCACTAAAAATAGCCCAGCATTGTGGCAGGTGCCTGTAGTCCTAGCCACATAGGAGGCTAAGGCAAGAGCCCAAGAGACTGAGGTTGCTGTGAGCTATGATACCATAGCACTCTACCCAGAGCAACAGAGTAAGACTCTGTCTCAAGGAAAAAAAAAAAAAAATTAATAAATATATGATTTTTCTTTTTTTTTTTTCTTGAGGCCTCCCTAGTTGCTAGGACTACAGGCACCAGCCACAATGCTCGGCTATATTTTAGAGACGGGGGTCTCACTCTTGCTCAGGCTGGCCTGGAACCCATGAGCTCAGGCAATCTACCCGCCTCGGCCTCCCAGAGTGCCAGGATTACAGGTGTGAGCCACCACGCCCAGCCAATACATGGATTTTTAAAGTAAAATAAGTATTACAAATTTACAAAACCCTCCTCCAAACAAATCTCTATCCAGCACTTTGGGAGGCTGAGGCAAGAAGAGTACATGAGACCAGGAATCCGAAATAGCCTGGGCAACATAGTGAGACCTCTATAAAAAAATGTCTTAAATGCCAGGCATGAGAAAACACTCCTGTAGTCCCAGCTACTTAGGAGGCTAAGGCAGGAGGATCGCTTAAGCTCAGGTGTCCTACACTGCAGTGAGCTACCGTAGCACCATGCACTCCAGCCTGGGTGACAGAGCAAGACCCTGTCTCAACCACAAAAAAAAAAAAAAAAACCTACAGAAAAATTTGGAAAATTACGTATTTGATGTTAAAAAAAAATCCATTAACTCAGCATACTACTTAGATATATCTTCAATGTTAAAAAAAAAATAGAAGCTTAGATATGTCTTCAATGTTAAAAAAAAAACAAAAAGCATTTTTCAGTTTTCTTCATTTCATTATGAGAATGGCTCCATCTAGTGGCAAGTAAACCACAATATAAAACTAAAGATTAGCTCACTATTAACTATTTGAAGGCAATTTCTATTCAAATTTATCTTTGTTTTCTAGGTAAGCTAATATTTCAAAATAAAATGATATGGCATTTATAGTTAAATTAAGAAACAAATTCCCCACTGAAAGGATATGAAGACAAAGTATAGCTATAAAAATATACATGCTATGAGTGGTTTATGCAGGGCTGGTGGCAATGTATCTTTTTAAATAAAGCCTAGTCTCTACATATGCCATTTTCTTTCTATCTCACTAACTAAATAAATTTTTATTATTAAAAAATGTATCTGGTAGCCAGGTATGGTGGCTCACACCTATAATCCTGACACTCTGGGAGGCTAAGGTGGGTGGATTACTTGAACTCAGAAGTTCAAGACCAGCCTGAGACCAGCCTGAGCAAGAACGAGACCCCGTAGCTACTAAAAAGAAAAAAACTGAGGCAAGAGGATCCCTTGAGCCCAAGAATTTAAGGTTGCTGTGAGCTGTGATGCCACAGCACTCTACCGAAGGTGACAGACTCTATCTCAAAAATAATTAAATAATGTATCTGATCCATCTAAATCAGTGGTTCTTGACCAGAGGCATCTTTGCGCCCCAGGGGACATTTGTCAATGTCTAGAGACAATAGAAATCCTCAAAACTTTTGAGGCACCACTAGTTTTCAGTGGGTGGAGGTCAAGAATGCAGTTAAAACACCCTACAATACACAGGATAACTCTGCAAAATAAAGAACTATCCAGTATAGAATATTAACAGTGCTGGGGATGAGACAATATCTAAATGGGCAACAAATTTGATAAGAAAACTGGCCAAGCAAAATGGCTCAGACCTATACTCCTAGCACTCTGGGAAGCCAAGGCAGAAGGATCCCTTGAGCTCAGAAGTTCAAGACTAGTCTGAACAAGGAGGAGACCCTGTCTCTACTAAAAATAGAAAAACTAGCCAGGTGTTGTTACAGGTGCCTGTAGTCCCTCCTACTCAGGAGGCTGAGGCAGGCAATCGCTTGAACCCAGGAGTTGAGGTTGCTGTAAACTAGGCTGAAAACACAGCACTATCCAGGGTGATAGAGAGAGTGAGACCATCTCAAAAAAGAAAGAAAGAAAGAAAATAAGAAAAGGAAAGTCAATAAATCAAAAAGTTGGTTTTTTCAAAAGGTAAATAAAATAGATAAACCTTTTGCTAACCTAACCAGGAAAAAAAAAGTAAAATATCTAATTTCACCAATCAGAAATGGTAAAGACAAAATAACAACAGATGCCTCAGAAATTTAAAAAATCCATAACGAATATTACAAGAAACTCTATTCTCAAAAAACATGAAAATCTGAAGGAAATAGACCAATACATGGAAGCACACCACCTTCCTAGACTCAGTCAGAATCAAGTGGAAATGTTGAATAGGCCTATATCAAGTTGTGAAATAGCATCAAACATACAAAATCTCCCTAAAAAGAAAAGCTCGGGACCAGATGGCTTCACATCAGAATTCTACCAAACCTTTAAAGAGGAACTAGAACCTATATTACTCAACCTTTTTCAAAATATAGAAAAAGAAGGCATACTACCCAACACATTCTATGAAACAAATATCACCTTGATCCCCAAACCAGGAAAAGACCCAACAAGAAAGGAAAATTATAGACCAATATCACTAATGAATATTGATGCAAAAATACTCAACAAGATCCTAGCAAACAGAATCCAGCAACACATCAAACAAATTATACACCATGACCAAGTGGGTTTTATTTATCCCAGGGTCTCAAGGCTGGTTCGATATATGTAAATCAATAAACATAACCCATCACATAAATTAAAAAACAAAGATCATATGATTCTCTCAATTGATGCAGAAAAAGCTTTTAATAATGTCCAGCATCCTTTCATGATCACAACACTTAAGAAAATTGATATAGAAGGGACATTTCTTAAATTGATAGAGGCTATCTACAGGAAACCCACAGCCAATGTCGTATTGCATGGAGTTAAATTGAAATCATTTCCACTCAAATCAGGAACCAGGCAAGGATGCCCATTGTCTCCACTGCTTTTTAACATTATAATGGAAGTCTTAGCCATCACAATTGGGCAAGAAAATGCGATCAAGGTATCCACATAGGGTCAGAGGAGATCAAACTTTCACTCTTCGCAGATGATAGGATGGTACATCTGGAAAACACCAGGGATTCTATTACAAAACTCTTAGAAGTGATCAAGGAATACAGAAGCATCTCATGTTACAAAATCAACACTCCTATATCTGTAGCCTTTATATATATCAACAATAGTCATGCTAAAAAAATACTCAAGGACTATATTCCATTCACAGTACTGCCAAAGAAGATGAAATACTTGGGAGTTTACCTAACAAAGGACATGAAAGATGTCTATAAAGAGAACTATGAAACTCTAAGAAAAGAAATAGCTGAAGATGGGCGGCGCCTGTGGCTCAGTCGGTAAGGCGCCGGCCCCATACACCGAGGGTGGCAGGTTCAAACTCGGCCCCGGCCAAACTGCAACAAAAAAATAGCTGGGCATTGTGGCGGGCGCCTGTAGTCCCAGCTGCTCAGGAGGCTGAGGCAAGAGAATCGCTTAAGCCCAGGAGTTGGAGGTTGCTGTGAGCTGTGTGAGGACACAGCACTCTACAGAGGGCCATAAAGTGAGACTCTGTCTCTACAAAAAAAAAAAAAAAGAAATAGCTGAAGATGTTAACAAATGGAAAAACATACCATGCTCATGGCTGGGAAGAATCAACATTGTTAAAATGTCCATACTACCCAAAGCAATATACAATTTTAATGCAATCCCTATTAAAGCCCCACTGTCATACTTTAAAGAACTTGAAAAAATAGTACTTCGTTTTATATGGAATCACAAAAAAACTCGTATAGCAAATACATTACTCAGAAATAAGAACAAATCAGGAGGTACCACATTACCAGACTTCAGGCTATACTATAAATCTATAGTGATCAAAACAGCATGGTACTGGCACAAAAACAGAGAGGTAGATGTATGGAACAGAATAGAGAACCAGCTACCTACCGTTATTTGATCTTTGACAAGCCAATGAAAAACATTCATTGGGGAAAAGATTCCCTATTTAACAAATGGTGCTGGGTGAACTGGCTGGCAACCTGTAGAAGACTGAAACTGAACCCACACCTTTCACCATTAACTAACATAGACTCTCACTGGATTAAAGATTTAAACTTCAGCCATGAAACTATAACAATACTAGAAGAAAGTGCAGGGAAAACACTTAAAAGAAATCAGCCTGGGTGAATATTTTATGAGGAAGACCCCCCACCCCAGGCAACTGAAGCAGCTTCAAAAATACACTACTGGGTACTGATCAAACTAAAAAGCTTCTGCACAGCCAAGAACACAGTAAGTAAAGCAAGCAGACAGCCTCAGAATGGGAAAAGATATTTGCAGGTTATGTCTCAAAGTTTTAATAACTAGAATCCACAGAGAACTCAAACGTATTAGCAAGAAAAGAACAAGTGATCCCATCTCAGGCTGGGCAAGGGACTTGAAGAGAAACTTCTCTGAAGAAGACAGGTGCACAGCCTATATTCATATGAAAAAAAAAAATGCTCATCATCCTTAATCATCAGAGAAATGCAAATCAAAACTACTTTGAGATGTCATCTAACTCCAGTAAGATTAGCCCATATCACAAAATCCCAAAACCAGAGATGTTAGCGTGGATGTGGAGAAAAGGGAACACTTCTACACTGCTGGTGGGGATGCAAACTAATACATTCCTTTTGGAAAGATGTTTGGAGAATACTCAGGGATTTAAAAATAGACCTGCCATTCGACCTTCAATTCCTCTACTAGGTATATACCCAGAAGACCAAAAATCACATTATAACAAAGATATTTGTACCAAAATGTTTATTGCAGCCCAATTCATAATTGCTAAGTCATGGAAGAAGCCTGATTAATAAATTGTTTATATGTACACCAGGGAGTATTATGCAGCCCTAAATAAAAATGGAGACTTTACCTCTTTCATGTTTACATGGATGGAGCTGGAACATATTCTTCTTAACAAAGTATCTCGGGGCGGCGCCTGTGGCTCAGTAGGGCGCCAGCCCCGTATGCCGAGGGTGGTGGGTTCAAGCCCAGCCCCGGCCAAACTGCAACAAAAAAATAGCCGGGCGTTGTGGCGGGCGCCTGTAGTCCCAGCTACTCGGGAGGCTGAGGCAAGAGAATCGCGTAAGCCCAAGAGTTAGAGGTTGCTGTGAGCCGTGTGACGCCACGGCACTCTACCCGAGGGCGGTACAGTGAGACTGTCTCTACAAAAAAAAAAAAAAACAAAGTATCTCAAGAATGGAAGAAAAAGTATCCAATGTACTCAGCCCTACTATGAAACCAATTTATAGCTTTTATATAGCTTTCATATGAAAGCTATAACCCAATTATAGCCCAAGAATATGAGGAAACGGGAGATGGAGGGGAGAGATGGGGGGAGGTTGGGTGGAGGGAGGGTAATCGGCGGGACTGCACCTATGGTACATCTTACAAGGGTACATGTGAAATTTACTAAATGCAGAATATAAATGTCTTAACACAATAACTAAGAAAATGCCATGAAGGCTATATTAACCAATTTGATGAAAATATTTCAAATTGTATATAAAACAAGCACATTGTACCACATGACTGTATTGATGTACACAGCTATGATGTAATAAAAAAAAATAAAGAAAAGGAAAGTAACAATTACTAAGAATCTATTATAATCCAAGTATTTTCAATATTTTTATTTAATCAAAAGAAGTGCTTTTCACCAAAATAAACATGTACTACTCATAAAAATACATATTCGCAAATCTGTCACATGTATGTATAACAGGAAACACCTAAAATAATTAGAAGATTAGTTAAGCCAAGTGGTTGTACATAGCCTACCACTTGCCAAGCAATTAGCTGTTTCTCTTAAAACACAAAACTGGTGTGGGCGTGGTGGCTCACACTTGTAATCCTAGCACTCTGAGAGGCGGAGGCAGGTGGATTGCTTGAGTTCCTGAGTTGGAGGTTGATGTGAGCTACAACAGTACGGCACTCAACCCAGGGCAACAGCTGGAGATGCTGTCTCCAAAAAAAAACCCACAAAACTGATGTTTACATTTCGCCAGTCCACAAAATTCTTACTCTCAAAACAATTTGTTATACATCTGAACAAATGCATACAAACTCCAAAATCTCTTACTTATAGTTATAATTTTTAAAAACCTTTAGAAAAGGGACGGCGCCTGTGGCTCAGTGGGTAGGGCGCCGGGCCCACATACCGAGGGTGGCAGGTTCAAACCCAGCCCCAGCCAAATTGCAACAAAAAAATAGCCGGGCATTGTGGCAGGCGCCTGTAGTCCCAGCTACTGGGGAGACTGAGGCAAGAGAATTGCCTACGCCCAGGAGTTGGAGATTGCTGTGAGGTGTGTGGCACCACGGAACTCTACTGAGGATGATGAAGTGAGACTGTCTCTATAAAAAAAAAAAAATTTTTTGGAAAAATAAAGTTTTTTGGTAAACCATTCAGAGACAAAACCTGACCTGAACTGATGTGATGTTATTTATAGTCTAATTTTCCTACTTAATGTGAATATTCTTATGTTTAACTGCAGAAATGTTAATGTGTTTAATTATGGGATGGTTTCTAACACCCAGATTATCTCTAAATACTACTTTCCACTAAAAGAAACTAGGCTCCTTGGAGAAATCATTGATTCTAAGTCTACAAAACATCTTTTGCCAGAAAACAAACCATCAAAGACTCCTGGAGTAATATTAAAAGGGAATAAATATCAGGTGTGGCTGACTTAAATCTATCAACTATATAAACAGTTATGAGTTTATAGTTTATGTATCTATATATATGTATACTCGAAGAAAATAAAAATTATCAAGTTCTAGAATACCAAGTCGATCTAAATATTGAAAAATAACATGGGCAGCGCCTGTGGCTCAGTGAGGAGGGTGCCAGCCCCATATACCGAGGGTGGCGGGTTCAAACCCAGCCCCAGCCAAACTGCAACAAAAAAATAGCCGGGCGTTGTGGCGGGCACCTGTAGTCCCGGCTGCTCGGGAGGCTGAGGCAAGAGAATCGCGTAAGCCCAAGAGTTGGAGGTTGTTGTGAGCCGTGTGACGCCACGGCACTCTACCAAGGGCAGTAAAGTGAGACTCTGTCTCTACAAAAAAAAAAAAAGAAAAAAGAAAAATAACAAAAAAATTAAATATTTAACTTGCATTCCCAATACAAACTGCATTTCAGGATAACCAAATTGTTGAGAAGGAATAGTTCTTTACTAAAGAAGAATTCTAGTTAATATATAGAAGAAATTAAAGAATGGGAATCTTTTGCAATCCCTAATGAAATACTAGACCTACGCACAGTCATCAATGGGCACTAAAGTCATTAAGTAAAAGATAAAACAGAAAACTTTATAACAGAGGAAACCAGCTGCCACCACTTGAACCCCTTACTCACCTTAGCACCACAAGGAGTATAACAAGACTTCCTGGTGTGGTGTGAAAGAAGTAGAGTAACAAACATGAATTCTTGCCTAAAACCCTAAAAGTGAATCTAATTATGTCTCTAGCCTTCACTATCATTACAAGACCTACAGGAGATAAGGGAACAAGTTAACTGATAAACCCTGGGGAAGCAATTAGATAAATCCAGAACATGGAACATTTTACAGAAAAATTATCTGGTTTCGCCAACAAATTGATGGCATTTAAAAAGAGAAAATTAGCGAGACATAAGAAAATGAAATACTCGGATACTGCTAGATCCTGGTTTAAAAAATAAACTTTTTTTTTTTTTTGAGACCAGGTTTCAATCTGTCATCCTGGGTAGAGTACAGGGCAAAGGTCACAGCAATCTCAAACTCTTGTGCTCAAGTGCTTCTCCTGGCTCAGCCTCCCAAGTAGCTAGGACTACAGATCCCTGCCATCAGGCCTGGCTAACTCTTCTATTTTTAGTAGAGCCCAGATCTCACTATTGCTCAGGCTGGTCTCCAACTCCTGAACTCAAGTAATCCTCTCACCTCAGCCTCCCAGAGTGCTAGGATTACAGGCAGAAGCCACTGCATCAGCCCTGCAAAACAAACTTTAAAAGACATTTTTTAGATAACTGAGACAATCTAAAATTGAGATGACATTAAGGAATTTGTTAACTTTTTTAACATAATTATTGCATGATGCAGAAGTATTATCAGAGATGTATAGTGAAAATTTTAGTAAAATGATATACCTATGATTTGCTCTAAAATACAGTTTTAGGAAATGAAAATGCTAATTAACCTGATTTGATCCTTATAATGGTATACATGTATCAAAATACCACACTGTACCCCATAAGAACACACATTCATATGTGTCAATTAAAAATAACAATAAGAGGTGGGCCCAGTGACTGATATCCCAGCTACTCAGGAGCCCAAGTAGATCGCTTGAGCCCAACCACAAGTCCATCCCTGGCAACATAGCAACACCCCACCTCTTCATTTTTTTTAACAGTAATAAAAGCAAAAAAAAAATCAAATGCAGTTGTTCCTCAGAATCATCAGACGATCAATTCCAGGACCCCCACCCTTAAATACCAAAATACTCAGATACTCAAATGCCTTGCATAAAATGGTATAGTATTTGCATATAACCCACACATATCCTCCCATATGCTTATTTTAATCATCTCCAGATTATTCATACTACCTCATACAATGTATGTAAACAGCTGTTATACTGTATTCTTTTTATTTGTATTTTTTATTCTATTACAATTTTTTGTTAGTATTTTCTTTCTAATGTTTTTGAGCTGGATACAAAAGCTGACTATACTCAAAAAACTTGTTAAGGGGATGGGGAAAGATAAAAAAAATCAAAATAATAATTAGTGAAATCAGACAATGGATACATGGGATTTCATACTACTTTTCTCACCACTTTGCGTATGTCTGTAAGTTTCCATAATTAAAAGAACTGAGTGGTAAGTACTGCCTCAGCAGGGTCAGCATATGGTGAAAACTGGAAACATCTGGCCCCAAGAGTTTCAGCTAAGGGACTGCGAAGCAGTAGTTTTTCCTAAAGATTATAAAAGATTTCAGGCAGCCTACAGTATTAACCCATACCCACACCAATTATCAATTAATAATTGATCATAATCAACAGCTGATCCAGTTAATGATCACCTCAGCTACTTTTAAAACTTTTTTTAAAAAAAAAAAGATAGCTTTTTTTTGTTTTTGAGATAGTCTGATTTTATCGCTCTCCATAGAGTACTGTGACATCACAGCTCACAGCAACCTCAAACTCCTGGGCATAAGTGATTCTCTTGCCTCAGCCTCCCAAGTAGCTGGGACTATAGGCGCCCACCACAACGCCCGGCTATTTTTGTTGTTGTTGTTGCAGTTTGGCCAGGGCCAGGTTTAAACCCGCCATCCTTGGTATATGGGGCTGGTGCCCTACCCACTGAGCCA
Source organism: Nycticebus coucang (assembly GCF_027406575.1). Taxonomy (NCBI): domain Eukaryota; kingdom Metazoa; phylum Chordata; class Mammalia; order Primates; family Lorisidae; genus Nycticebus; species Nycticebus coucang. Next base: position 63,593,668 of record NC_069784.1, read on the forward strand.
CAGGCACCGCCCAAAACCAGGACAGCTTTAAAAAAAAAAAAAAAACTAACTAACTTGGCCGAGCGCAGTGACTCAAGCCTATAATCCTAGCACTCTAGGAGGCCAAGGTGGTGGATAGCTTGAGCTCCCAAGTTCGAGACCAGACAGAGCAAAAGCAATAACCCTTCTCTACTAAAAATAGAAAAAAAAAAAAAAAAAACTGAGACAAGAGGATCACTTGACCCCAAGAGTTGGAGATTGTTGTGAGCTATAACAGCACAGCACTCTACCGAGGGCAAAAGCTTGAGACTCTGTCTCCAAAAAAAAAAACTGACTCCGCGCCTGTAGCTCAAGCAGCTAAGGCACCAGCCACATACACCTGAGCTGGCGGGTTGGAATCCACAGGGCCGGCCAAACAACAATGACAACTACAACCAAAAATAGCCAGGTGTTGTGGTGGGTGCCTATAGTCCCAGCTACTCGGGAGACTGAGGCAAGAGAATTGCTTAAGCCCAGGAGTTGGAGGTTGCTGTGAGCTGTGACACTACAGCACTCTACCCAGGGCAACAGCTTGAGACTCTGTCTCAAAAAAAAAAAAAAACAACAACAAACTTTTACCCAAAAATATGGCACTTTGATATGATGAACCGCAGAGGCAGCCCAAAAGGATCTCCAACTTTCTCCACCTTCTCTCAATCCTGTCTGTCTCTCTCAAAGCACAGAACCACGTTGTTTCCTTATCTGCCTAGAGTCTGGACCCACCAAAGAAGAAACCAATTACCTCTGATCCATTCCATGAGTTTTCTTTAACTGAACTCACATCACAGGAAAAAAGAATGAAGACTCTGTCAACACACCTGGACAGACTTTTGTCACAAACCACTGTCTGTTCTGTGGGCCCAACAGACATTACCCCAGGCCACTGCATGTTCTTCAAGACCACTGAATCTCCCCTAAAATTCACTTATTAACCGCCTAAAATCATCCACACGTCTCTGTAAGAAAAGATTACATAAACATCTATACCCCACTGCATGCTGGGTAATCACTGATTCTTCCATGTGCAGGCTAATAAGTTTGCAGATCTTTTCCCCTATAATGTGCCTTTTGTCAGTTTCTCAGAGAACTTTCAGAGGGCAAACGGGGAGCTGTCCCTTGGCCCCTATACCACATTACAAATGTTTACAACTGGTCACAAATATGCTTCAACAAGAATGTGTGCACGGCTTATAAAAATGCCTTCTCTGGATCCCAGTTGAGGAGCAAACAGCCACTGGCAGCCATGGTTCTCACCACAGGGGTTTTTTGAACTTCAGTTATAAAAATGGGCAGAATTTTCCCTGATTATATTGGTGTTACCTGTCTGCTTTCTTGTGCAGTGACACAATCCTGTCCAACTGCTGAGAACTCATCTCCACTACGTGCACTGGCATGACTAAAGAGCGTTTCTTTTTTTTTTTTTTTTTTTTTTTTTTTTGTTGTTGAGACAGGGTCCCACCCTATGCCCCTGAGCAGAGTGCAGTGGGCGTGGTAGCTCACCACAACCTCAGACTCGGGCTGCGGGCACCCCGCTGCCTCAGCCTCCGGAAGCCGCTGGGATTACAGGTGCTCGCCACGGCGCCCGGCTGGGTTTTTCCATTTTTTTCACAAGTCGGGGTCTCACTGTCGCTCAGGAGAGTCGCGAACTCCTGAGCTCAAGCGATTCTCCCTCCTCAGCTTCCCACAGTGCTGGGATTACAGGCGTGAGCCACCGCGCCCGGCGAGCATTTCTTTTTAATAGGTAGTTAACCTACAGTACAGTGAAGTTCAAGACCGGGTCAGGTTCACTGGCCACCACACAGTTCAAGATGTAATCTGCAAAAACTCCAATAGCAAACTGGGATGGAACTATGAGCTGGCCACTGAAGTCAGCCAGCATTATAAGGAAGGCTGTGTGATCCTGGAACGTGCTTTAGTTGAAGAGAGTGAAGGCTTTGAGGAGCATGGACCACTGATAACTCTTGAAAAGAAAGAAAGAAATCCAGCTCTTTCCCCAGGTCTCCTTCACTGGAAACAAAAATCTACTGACACACCCTGTCACCTTAGCATCAGAGTTGGATTCATGAACTGTAGAACAAGAGGTTGTGAGAATCTAAGACGAAATTTTTCTTTTTTTTATTTTGTATTTTCCATCCAACAGCAGTGTGCAGAGAGAACATTATGCAGATATTGATAATTTTTTTTCTTTGTTTACACCTTGAGGCAGAAGAGTCTGCAGCTACATGGTAGGCTATGAAAGGAAAAATATCTGGACTATTAGAGTGGAAAAGGGTGTTTTATGTAAATTTTGAAAGGAAAGTATATCAAGTACCCAATTTTTTCCCTTGACTTGCTGGCTTCAGACAAGAGGTCGGAATCTGTGCCCAGCACTAAAGGCTCAGAGTCACCCTGGCTTGTGCTGGCCAGCGTGTCATACTAGAGATGAACCGTAGCACCTGAGCCATTCTTCCTTGTCAGTCTTGGCCCAAAGACGTCACCATTCCCAGTTATTTGTCACCACATAACATGTGGATGGGAAACTTTTCTGAATGGGCAGAACTGCTTGGTTGTCTTTTTTTCCATGTAACTTAAGCATAGTGATAAAAATAAAGTGATAGTTGGGAAAAAACAAAATTCCTTCTCTGAAACTATAAGCAATTAAAAAATTGCAAATAAACACAGGCCAATATTTTCCTATCCTAAGACTACTTAGATGGGTTCTGACCACCCACATTGGTTTGCAACTGTTAAACCTGATCCTTTAGTGCTCTCTGTATAAAAGGGTGTTACCAGCAACCAGTTCTAAGACCAGTTTCTGTTACTGTCTTCAGAATATTACAATAAATGACAATTCACCCTTTGCCTCAGACTTGGCAGGTCCAAAGCAACACATGAACACACTCAAGGCCAGTATGTAAAATAGATCCTATATAATAGTAAGTTCTATAATATTCATAACCTATAAAACCCTCAATTTAGAAATTTTTCCTATAGCACAGTGGTTCTCAACCTTCCTAATGCCGTGGCCCTTTAATACAGTTTCTGTGGGTTGTGATCCACAGGTTGAGAACTGCTGCTATAGGGTCTTCCAAGAATACAACTGCATAATTTATAACAAAGGCGAACTCATTTTCCTAACCTGGAGTAGAAATTTTTCTGAAATTATGGCCTTCCAGATGTTAAGACTCCTTGACTTAGTCTTAACATCTAAGATGTCCTTGACTGTCCTATTTTGAATTCTTTGAGTTTCCTCACCATTTGCCCCTACAATGCCTTCTCAGATGAGAAAACAGTTTGGTGAGTTGTTTTTAATTTCTCATACTGAGGCCTCAGTACTATTTTAAGGCCTATCTACCAGTCATACACCTAAGTACAGAGAATAGTTTTAAACTGTAAATTGCGCACAAACCTTATGGACACCCTGTATATATGTATTTGTTATATACAGTCATCTGAATGTGTAAATATATACATATACACACATCACTTAATACTATTTCATATATATCCCCTACTATGATTTTGTTAAATAATAGCTGCATATTATGCAATGTAAATGATCTGCTTTTCTCTAATACATATGTTGATTCCAAGGTTTGATTTGGTTTCTAACCAAGGAAACTGTGATGCAATTCATTTCATAGTCATAAAATCATTATATCCATCTCTGACTACTGCCTTAAGTAGGTTCTTAGATCTGGTCTTGATGAGTCAAAGGGTATGAATACTTTTAAGAATCTTCAGATGTTATCCCCAAATTGTCCTTCCAGAGAGGTTATACCAATTAATACTAACAAAGTATGACTACATCCATTTTATCCAATCCTTGATAGTAACAGACATAATCAGACTTCCCCTCTAATTTGAAAACACATCCATCATTACCAGGAAACTAGTATTGTACTATCCATTACTTTAGCATTTTTTGTTTGTTTGTTTGAGACAGAGTCTCACTATGTCGCCCTCGGTAGAGTGCTGTTGCATCACAGCTCTCAGCAACCTCCAACTCTTGGGCTTAAGTGATTCTCTTGCCTCAGCCTCCCAAGTAGCTGGGACTACAGGCACCTGCCATAAGGCCTGGCTGGCTACAGCATATATTTTTCAATTTCTTTTTTTTTTCCTTTGAGACACAATCTCGCTCTCTTACCCTGCATGGATTGCCATGGCATCATAGCTTACACCAACCTCAAACTCTTGGACTTCAGCAATCCTCTTGCCTCAGCCTCCCAAGTAGCTGGTACTATAGGCACCCACCCCAAGGCCCAGCTAATTTTTCTATGTTTTAGTAAAGACAGGGTCTCACTCTTGGTCAGGCTGGTCTTGAACTCCTGAGCTCAAGCAATCCGCCTGCATCAACCTCCCAGAGTGTAGGATATGTTTATTTCTAAATAGAATAATATTTAGGATTCTAGGATTATAGGCATGAGGCACCACACCCAGCCACTTCCCCATGTTATAATTAGTTAAAAAAAAAAAAAAACTCCTCTTATTACTTGTTTTTAAATTTTTTCTTGCTTATAATCTTTTTTTTTTTTTTTTTGAGACAGTTTCACTTTGTTGCCCCTGGTAAAGAGCCATGGTGTCATAGCTTACAGCAAACCTCAAATTCCTGGGCTCAAGAAATTCTCTTGCCTCAGCCTCCTAAGTAGCTGGGACTACAGGCACCTCCCAAAATGCCTACCTATTTTTTCTTTTTAGAGATGGGGTCTTGCTATAGCTCAGGCTGGTCTCAAAGGCCTGATCTCAGGCCATCCACCTGCCTCAGGCTCCCAGAGTGCTGGGATTATAAGTGTGAGCCACCATGCCAGCCTCTTGCTCATAATCTTGCCTATTTGATTGGCCAAACTTTTTTTCTGTGCTCAATAAATACTGGAGGGCGGCGCCTGTGGCTCAGTGAGTAGGGCGCCGGCCCCATATGCCGAGGGTGGCGGGTTCAAACCCAGCCCCAGCCAAACTGCAACAAAAAAATAGCTGGGCATTGCGGCGGGTGCCTGTAGTCCCAGCTACTCGGGAGGCTGAGGCAAGAGAATCGCTTAAGCCCAGGAGTTGGAGGTTGCTGTGAGCCGTGTGACGCCACGTCACTCTACCCAAGGGCAGTACAGTGAGACTCTGTCTCTACAAAAAAAAAAATAAATAAATAAATACTGGAGGCAGTGGATTTAATAGATTAACTTCATAGTAATTCTGCCAAAGTCTCATCAGGATTTTGCTTGGAATTACATTAAAAATTTAAAATTAGTGTGGAAATAAGTAATGTGTCTCCATTTCCTCAAGTTTCCATTTTAATATTTAAGTATATTCTCTTCATAAAAACCGCTTACATTTCTTAGTAACTTAATTCCTTGGTTACAATTTCTTTATACTTCTGTTATAGAAAAGAAAGAAAGTTTGGAGTATGAGCTATCCACTCAAGACTCTTCAGGATCTAATACAGTCTCTACCACCTACTAGCTGTGCGAATGACCCCTTTCTTAAGCAACCTCAAAACCCCTTTCTTGAGGTCATTCACACAGCTAGTAAGGGGTAGAGACTGTATTAGACCCCTTTCTTGAGGTCATTCACACAGCTAGTAAGGAGTAGAGACTGTATTAGATCCTTTAAAGGTTAAGGTCATCCTTAACTTTTCCAAGCCTTCATTTCTCATTGGGGTGACAAAAAAATATCTACCTAATATGATTGCTGTAAGAAAATGAGACAACGTATATGACAGGACTTACACAGAGACTAGCAGAGAGGAAATATTTAATAAATGTTAGCCAATATTATTAACATTAATAAGTCCATTCTCTAATTGTATTTTTTAGCTAGTTATTGTTTGCAGGGAAATTCCTTTTTTCTTGCGTAAGAACACATCCCCTAAACTTCTTACTATTACCAATTTTCTCTATGGGGAAAAACAATAGCTACCTAAAACCAAATAATGAAGACATCAAAAGAAAAAATATTTTGATAACACAAAAATTGTACATATTATGAAAAATTTTAAAGACAATGAATCAGAAAATTTTTCAAGGAGTACGTATAAGAAGTTAATTCATGTTATCTAGTCCTCAAGAGAAAATGGTTCAAATAACTGTGCTGAAACAAATGAATAGTTACATAGAAAACATTTAAAGTGGATTCTCAATGTAAACCATATACCAACATAAATACCAGAAAGAACAAAGACTCAAAGTTAAAACAAACTTTACAAATTCTAGAAGACAACTCCTAGCAGTATTGTTTATAATATCAAAAATAATTCAAATGTCATTTTAAGTGAATGTCATTTTAGGAAAATTTACTTGCTATATTTATTGTTTATTATCTGCCCTCCCTCTTCCCTCCTCCCACCTCCAGTCCACACTAGAATATAAGCTCCACAAAAACAGGGGCTTTTTCTCTGTTTTCTTCCATGGCATGTTCCAAAAGCCTGTGCCTGGCACAGAGTAGCAATCAATAAATAGTTGATGAAGAAACTATCCATCAACAAGAGAAAAAACTGCAGTATATTCATGTGACAACCATAAGGCAGCAAAAACAAACTACAGCATCACGTATTACTATCAGAAATGCCAAATGAGAAAAGACTATATACAGTACAATATTTAAAATTATAAAAAGTAAATATAGAGTTTCCCAACAGTCATACTTGAAGAAGGGTAATTAGGGCTTTATCCCTAAAAACATAATATTATAAAAATGCATGTAACAACTCATAAAAGTTAGTCCCAACTTTAATAAACATTACTTGGTGATTATTTACAAGAGAAAAAAATTCTGTAACAACTTACTTGTTAAAAATAAATAAATAAATAAAAAGGCTTGGCACCCGTAGCACAGTGGTTACTATGCAAGCCACATACACAGAGGCTGGCAGGTTCGAACCCAGCCTGGGCCAACTAAAACAATGACAACTGCAACAACAACAAAAATAGCCGGGCGCCTGTAGTCCCAGCTACTTGGGAGGCTGAGGCAAGAGAACTGCTTAAGCCCAAGAATTGGAGGGTGGACACCACAGGTGTCAGCTTGAGGCTCTGTCTCAAAAAAAAAAAAAAAAAAAGAGTTGGAGGTTGCTGTGAGCTGTGACGTCATGGCACTCTGAGACTCTGTCTCAAAAAAAAGAACAGAAAACTAACTATAAAATAAAATATTTAATAGTAGTTAAAGCCAAACTTACCTATAAGTTCAGGTGGATTTCTTTCATTAAACCGCTCACACAGACGGATAAATGTTTCAGTATTCTCAGTTGTAGGGCACTCACCATGTCTAGTAATATGGAAAAAAAATTTTTGAAAAATAAAAAGATTACAAATTTCAATAAAGAAGGTTTCAATATTGAGGAGTTTTAATATGTAACTTACCCTTTACACTGAAGTTTTATATATTTGATTCCTTCTTTTTCTATGTCATTTCTGTCATAAAACCTTGAAGTATTGGTCAAGTCCACCAACAACCCCATTTTAACCTTAAAAAATATAAAATAAAAAAGGGCAGATTTACTGGTAATTTAATTTGTTCCAAAATAAGTTAACTAAATAAATGATAATACCATATAGTTCATCCATCTACTTTGAGGGAGATTTTTATGTTCACTATGCCACTGAATAATTGACAATGAAAGTACCATTCATCCAAATCTTAATTCAATACACCAGAATTTAGCAGGTACTCAGTGAAATAAATGAACCTTGAAACTAATGAAGGAACTAATAAGCAAGCAGATTCCACTTCCAACATCACAAAAGTCTATCCAATAAAGAAAACATTCCCTGTGTTTTCTTTATTTTTTAAGAGATATGGTCTTGCTGAGTGATCCAGGCTGAAGTGCCATGGTGCAATCACAGCTCACTGTAGCCTCAAACTATCAGGCTCAAGCTTTCCTTACTACTGTCTTGAACAACTAAGCCTCAAGTGGTCCTTCCCAGCTCAGCCTCCCAAAATGCTGGTATTATAGGTGTGAACCACTGAGTCCAGCCTGACCGCATTTTCTGCATCTACCATCTGTATCTATGATTTATTAGACAGGAGGCTAGAGCAGGAATAGGATCTATCTGGAATATACCACAACTCAAGTTCTAGACACACACCATCACAGCATTCCCAGTAGCAATCACTCTGTTAATATCTATTAACTACACCATATCATAGCCTAGGTTTAAATGTATGTGACAGTGGTGGGGGGATGTCAGGGACAGTTTGTTTTCACATGTCCCTGACCCCCCTCATTGGTTTGTGACTGTTCATTAAAAGATGAGACAAGGGCGGCGCCTGTGGCTCAAAGGGGTAGGGCGCTGGCCCCATATGCCGGAGGTGGCAGGTTCAAATCCAGCCTTGGCCAAAAACTGCAAAAAAAAAGAATATAAAAGATGAGACAAGCTGCTATGCCATACATAAATCCCTATAGATAAGGATATATCTCCCTTCTGATTAATTACTCTTCTGTCTATTTTCTGAGAATATACCAAAGCCTAAAGTTATATTTTTTCAAAAGTTAAGGTTGAAAAGAAAGAACTCTTTACTGGCTCGGCCTCCATAACTCAGGTGTTATGGCGTCAACCACATACACTGAGGGTGGCGGGTTCGAATCCAGCCCAGGACACCTGAACAACAATGACAACTGCAACAAAAAATGGCCAGGCAATGTGGCAGGTGTCTGTAGTCCCAGCTACTTGGATGGCTGAGGCAAGAGAACCGCTTAAGCTCAAGAGTTTGAGGTTGCTGTGAGCTGTGACAGCATGGCACTCTCCCAAGGGCGACATAGTGAGACTCTGTCTCAATTAAAAAAAAAAAAAAATAGAAAGGAAAAGAAAATGCCAACAAAGAAAACAAAAGTAACCTATCTCTCGTCTACACAAAAGCTAAGGAATCTGAAGACTAACCAGGTTACAGTGAAGTAGAAGCAATGCATAGGTGCAAATGTACTGAAGACACACAAAACTAGTAAAAATAACCCTGTGTCAGTAAATCTCAAAAAAATGCCAACACGAATCTGAAGGAATCATCCAGGTAAATCAGTCAGGGCCTAACTATATAAATTATGGTACAGGTTAAGCATCCCTTACCTGAAATGCTTGGGAGCATTAGTGTTTCAGATTTTGAACATGTGCACAAAATTTACCAGCTGAGAGTCACTAATCTGAAAATCCCAATCTGAAATGCTTCAACAAGCACTTCCTTTGAGGGTCATATTGGTGCTCAAAAAAATTCAGGTTTGAAAGCATTTCAGACTTGTGGATTAGGGATATTCAATCTGTACACATATTAATGGAATACTATGAAGCTATAAAAAATAAGAAAGTTCTTTGTGTATTAATAGTATATTTTCAAAATCATATATTATGTAAAAATATGGTTCACATTAGCACATATAATGTGCTAACTTGTGTATAAAGCGGTGAAAATAATAATCTATAATTTTTGTTACTTAAATAAATTCTGAAAGGATACATTAAAAATTCTAGAAAGAGGCTCAGCACTTGTAGCCCAACGGCTAGGACGCCAACCACATACACCAGAGCTGGCAGGTTCGAATCTGCCAAACAACAATGACGACTACAACCAAAAAATAGCCAGGCATTGTGGTGGGCGCCTGTAGTCCCAGCTACTTGGGAGGCTGAGGCAAGAAAATCGCTTAAACCCAGGATTTGGAGGTCGCTGTGAGCTGTGCTGCCACGGCACTCTACCAAGGGCGACAGAGTGAAACTCTGTCTTAAAAAAAAAGAAAAGAAAAAAATTCTAGAATGAGTAGACTCTATGGAGAATAGAGGGAGAATAGTTGAAGAAGTAGGCAGAAGGCAAAAGTGAGAGGGAGATCACACAATACCAACTTTTTAAACACTGGATTTTGAAACAAATGGATGCATTCTCTATTTTCTAAAGAGCAGAATCACATCTTAGTTAAATTCTCAAATGAGTACACTGGGTAAAAAGGTTATTTACAGTCAAAATTCCTTTGTAAATTAACCAGTAAAGAACAGTATACATAGCCACATGTATACATCTTACTAGAAATTTAATCCCATCTCTCAATAGTTTTTCTTCCAGTTTTTCTTCCTGGGTTGGAACTAAAATATTATTTATTCTGCTGAACATTAACTGAAGGAGGTGGCTTGTGTTCATGGGCTATGTGGTATTAAAAAAACTTTAAAACCTAGAATCACCTTAAGCCTGGTAAGACAGTCTAAACAATGCACACCTGAACTGAGCCCAAACAAGAGGACAGTTAATTCACATATATTCCACCTCATTCTGAAGTATGTGCTCTCCAGAAAGAATGGCAAAAGAAACAATCTGCACCTTTTAGATCATTACTTTTCTCCTTTGCTGTTGGTTTTACTGAGTACCTATTGTTGGATTTGCCTACAAGAGATTGTTCTACATAATGATTAGAATCCACTGTTATAAGGGGAAAAATGGCAAAAACATTTAAATTTCACATACAAGACCTGAAGTTTATCTTCAGGTCTAAAATGTATCTCGCTGCCATAATGTGCTTTACTAATTTCTTGAGAGACTACATAAGGCCAGGCTCAAAGATTTAGGTATCATAACACAGCTTCTGAGTGAGCTAGATTAGAACTCCTGTTGTTTATCTTCAGGTCCAAAATAAGCAAATGAAAAGTGGTGAGAAGCAGAAAAATGTGGATTTTCTAAATGCATAGGAATATTTTAACTACGGAAACTGAAATTGTATTCTGTACTGTTGAGCGCCACAAGCTCAATATATACGTATATGTATTAATGTGCATGAGATGAGTTTGTGTGGACGTGTTCCTGTGACTATGTGTATAAACTTATGTAAATACATATTTTCACATACACAAATTTATCGTTCATAACAGATCACCCCAATCCATGAAGGACAGCAACAGTAACTACTTCACAGAGTTTTTGTAAGATTTAAATGAAGCCCTTACTCTGTGCCAAGCACTGTTCTACATGGACGAATTTTCTTTTTAAGATGAGGGAACTTATAATCCCAGCACTTTGGGAGAGTAAAGTGGGAGGATTACTTGAGGCCAGGAGTTCAAGACCAGCTTGAGCAAGAACAAAACCCCCATCTCTACAAAATATAAAAAATTAGCCAGGTGTGGTGGCAGGCGCCTGTAGTTCTAGCTACTCTGGAGTCTTAGGCAAGAGGATCACTTGAGCCCGGGAATTTGAGGTTACAGTGACCTAGGATGACACCACTACACTCTATCCCAGGCAACAAAGCAAGATCGTGTATATATATTAGAGAACTGAAACATGAAGAGATTAATGTAATTTGTATGCTAAGTACCTTTTAAAACCAAGCTCTCAGCACATTGCCTAGGAAATCTTCAATACTATAAATGTTAGCTCTAATTTTCAGTATAATTATTAATAATAAAAATTAAAAGTTTATAAATAAGCTAAAATAAAAGATAAACAATGATTCTAAGCTACACTGAGAAAGGGGGTGAATAACAAGTTTTTTAAATCCAAGTGGCTACTTTTCTATCCCATGATGAGCCTTGCACATAATGGGCACCAACACTCATTCATGTGCTAATACAGCATACAACAAAGACTACCAAGAGCATAAATAAAATAGTAACACAGACTGGTATTATGGTTTGGATTATGTCCTGTAAAGGCTGAATTATAGGTCCTCCCAGCACTCTGGGAGGCCGAGGTGGGTGGATTGCTTGGGCGATCTCTAAAAGTAGCTGAGCATTGTGCCGGGCACCTGTAGTCCCAGCTACTCAAGAGGCTAAGGCAAGAGGATCACTTGAGCCCAGAAGTTTGAGATTCCTGCGAGCTATGAGGCCATTGCACTTTACCAAAGATAAAGACTCTGTCTCAAAAAAAAAAAAAGAGGAAAATTTTAACTCCAAGACACCAAGGGCTGAAGCCCCACAATTTACAAATTTACAATACCCCACAACTGGAAACAACCCAAAGTCCTTCAACAGAAGAACAATTAAACTTTGGTGCATCCATACAATTCAACAATAAAAAAGAATAAACTTTTGTTGATACATGCAATAATTTGGATATACTGCAGGGGCATTACACTTAGTGAAAAAAGCTAATCCCAAAAGGTCCTACATTATTATATTCCATTTATAGAACATTGTCCAAGTGCCAAAACTACAGATGGAGAATTGGTCAACAGTTGTGGGGGTACACGGTCAGGGGCGGGGAGAGGGTCTAACTCTAAGGGTAGTGTAAGGGAGTTCCTTTGTGGAAATGGAACAGTTCTGCAATCATCACAACAACTTTACAAACAAGATCTATCCGTATAGACATAGACATATACATAAACACAAACAAATGCATATAAAAACTGAATAAGGTAGTAGTACTGTACCAAAGTTAATTTCCTGCTTTTGATACAATACTACAATTACATAAAATGTCACCACTGGGAAAAGCTGGGGGAAGGTAGAACTCTGTACAAGTATGCAAACTTCCTAAGTTTAATTATTTCAAAATAAAGGGGGTTTTTTGTTTTGTTTGTTTTTTATTATGTCACCCTCAATAGAGTGCCGTAGCATCACAGCTCACCGTAATTCAAACTCTTGAGCTTAAGTGATTCTCTTGCCTCAGCCTCCCAAGCACCTGGGATTAGAGGCAACCACCACAACTCCCAGCTATTTTTTTGTTGCAGTTGTCATTGTTGTTTAGCTGGCCTGGGCTGGGTTCAAGTTCCCCATGGGTGCATGTGGCCAGCACCCTACTACCCACTGAGCTATGGGGCACCAACAAAATAAAGGTTTTCTTAAAGCCATCTGACAAACAAAAGAGAGGTGAAGTAATAAATCAGTAGCAAAAAAAGTTTTGTTTCTTACCTTCAGACTCTTCAGATAATTTGAGAGCATACTGGGATGGAACCTATTTTCTTCAGCAACTTGACTATCATATCTTGGTCCTAACATTGTCTTCAGAGGTAAGAATCTTCCTAAACAACATTAAAATAAGTAATAATTTCCATTAAAGATAACCTTCCAGATTAAAATTCTATAATTAGTAATTCTCAATGTCACCTTCTTAAAACATTTTAAATGGAAAAATAAATTGTAAATGCAACTGTTTTGTCAACCTAAATTATATTTCTAAAAGATACTACCTTGGAACTTTTAAAAACAAAACAAAAATTCTAGAAATTGACAATCAAATATAACAGCAAAAGACAAAGTACCAGTGAATGGAACTTCCATAAAGACTCTAAGTTCTATACCAGTACATTAAAATTTACTGGCTTACATCTACTAAAGATACGATATTAGCAAATTGGTAATAAAGTGAATTAAATTAGTTCTTCAAAATTCCTGATTACATACTTCCTAATAGGAGGTTGGAATTCCTTCAATCTTACAGGGGGTACATGGTCATCCTACATGTCAGGATAAAGATCATGCTAGGAATGGTGGGAATCACACCTATGGTGCATACTGCAAGGGTACATGTTGGATCTGTTAAGTATAGAGTATAAATGCTTTAACACAATAATTAAGTAAATGAGATGAAGTATATATTAACCAATGTGATGTAAGCGTTCCTAATTCTATATGAAATCAGCACATTGTAACCCATAAATGGGCATTAATGTATACATGATCTATGTGTTTATGATTTAATTAAAAAAAAAAAAAAGATCATACTAGGATATGCTATCAAGCAGAAAGGATGCTAACCAAAATCACTCTTCAAACAACTACTAGTGATTATGTCATAATTCCAGCAAGACAGACTTTTTCAACCTTTTTTTCTGAATCACAGTATAAGCATAGTTACTTTGTATAATCAAATCAATTCTTAAATAACCTATTTTTAACTAATTTATATTTTCAAATACAATACAATCAATAATGTCTACCTAAAAGAGTATCTAAGTGAAGTCTTAACATCTTTCCATAGGCTTTAACCTAAATTTCACAAAAGAAACTTTGAGTAAAGTCACAAATAAAACTCCACAGCGTTAAATCCAAAAGTCAACTCAGTTCTCACCTTACTTAAGCTCTCAGCAAGGTAAGAAACAACTGATTTTTTTTTTTTTTTTTTGAGTTTCACCCTGTTGTCCAGGCTAGAGTGTTGTGGCGTCAGCCTAGTTCACAGCAACCTTTAAGTCCTGGGCTCAAGCAATCCTCCTATCTCAGACCCCGAGTAGCTGAGACTACAGGTGCCTGCCACAATGCCCAGCTAGGTATTCTCTTTTTTTTTTTTTCCTCTTTTGCAGTTTTTGGCCAGGGCCGGGTTTGAACCCGCCACCTCCAGTATATGGGGCCGGCACCCTACACCTTGAGCCACAGGCACCGCCCAGGCTTTTTCTTTTTAGTAGAGACAGAATCTCGCTCTTGCCCAGGCTGGTCTTGGACTCCTAAACTCAAGCAATCCTGCGGCCTAGCCTTCCAGAGTGCTGGGATTACAGGCATGAGCCCTCAGTAGAGTGCCATAGCATTTTTTCACACCTGACCATTTTTTGATCTGCATTAATTCCCTCAGGGTCTCATCTAGTCTCCAGGCTTTAAAAACTGTCAGTGTGCTAATAATGACTTACAAATTCATATCTAGATTCCTAGTGCCTCCTCCATAACTCTAGACTGATAGCAAACTACGCACCTCACTTAGTCTCTCCTTCAAGTCTAACAGAGATCTCACATCTCATATCCAAATATGATCTCAATATGCAACCTCTAAAACTTGTTCCTCTCACAGCTTTCTACATCTCAACAAAGAGTAACACCTTTTTTTTTTTTTTTAAAGTAACATCATTCTTTCAGTGGCTCAGGCCAAACCCTGATGGAGATCCTTGTCTCCTCTCATGTGTCACCTCCAATCCACCAGCAGTTCCTATCATATCAACCTTCAAAATACATACAGGATCTGAGCATCTCCCACCACCTCCAGCATCATCTCGCCTGGATTACTTTACTTCACTTAGTTTATTTAACAGATATTTAATGGTTGCCTAACGTATACCAGGCATTGTTCTAGACGCATGAAAAACATTAGAGAAAAGAAAAACAAACATAAAAACCTCTCTCATAGATGGTGGCTGAGTAACAGCTTCCTTGCATCTGGGCACGGTGAGTCTGGGGAGATAAGACTCCAGGCATATCTGGCTGGTGGGATCTGCCTATAATCATCCCTTTGAGGATACAGGGAATCAGCGTGGAATTATGGACCCCAAGAGGAGGACAAAAACAGTGGAAAACTGGTAAGTAATCGCGTGTGTTCGATTGATCTAATCCCACCAACAGCTCTAAGTGCAGTAGCAGCAAGACTGCAAACCGGAAAGGCCTTACCTGTGAACTGTTTTGGTGTTTTTGGACTTGGCACTCACTTGAACTGCCTTGGGGAGAGCTTGAGTGGGAGTGCAGAGAACTTTGGGCGTTCCGCTGTACCCACGGAGCTAATAGTGTTTGGCTGTGGGCCGCAGGGAGCCATTATGAGAGAACTGCCCCAACAAGGTCCACCCTAGGGGTTACAGAGCAAGGATCGGGCGGGACCTAGTAAGCTAGTGACTGAGCACCCTAAAGGCGGGATCTGAGCCGCCTTACAGGCCTAACCCTCAGGAGCAGAGTAAGACCGGTTTTGGCACACTGGGTAAGTGGATAGCCACTTCAGCAGTGATCCAGCAACAAGCACTTTCCTGGGAAAGCTTCTGCAGAGCAATTTTAGAACCTTAAAGTGCCTTTTAAGAGGGCTGAAGAGAGACTTAGGGTGTCTACCCTGTGTGGTTTGAGAAATCAATTGAGGCCTCCAGTCGTTTCAGCATTGTAATTAACATCTGATACCCCAGAAGGCCACCTGTTGCTCAGACAATATTCAACAAGATATACACGCTGCTTTGTTTTTGGTTGTTTTTTTGTTTTGTTTTGTTTGTTTATTGTTTATTTTGATGTTGTTGTTCTTCTTTTGTTTTTTAATTTCAACCTTTTCCGTACAGATTTTTTCTTGTCTTTCTCCAGTTTTCTAGTATAAATACAATTTCCCATTGCTGCCTTTTTCAATAACAAAAACTTCATTTTTGCTAGTGTTTCTACCCCTATTATTTGGTTTATCACCCAATTTTATCCCGTAAAGTTTTCTGTTTGCTTGTTTTGGTTTGATTTATAGCATTTTTGTCTTTCCTCTCTACTTGGTGGACGTGGGGTACTGTGTCTGACCAGGTTAGCAAAGAGTTGCTGACCTCAAGGGAACCACCCAACAGGGCACCCCCAGAGGTTGGGAATTTTTAAGGTTGTGTCAAAGTACCCTACTGTACACCTGTATTGCTCTGTCTCCCTCTTTCTGTGCCTCTCTTCTTTTTGTCAATATTCCTTTTACCCACCCCCTCTCCTTTCTCTATTTTCTTTACACTCCTTCCTTCTTTCTTTCATCCTTTCTTGCTGTTCAACCTTCTCATCCTCGTGGTAATATACCAAAAGGACTCATCGAAACCTTAGTCTACAGGCACGGGAACTTAAAGAGCAAGAGGAAGTGAAAGGAAAAGTACGGCAAGTAAACAGATAAAAGAAATCACTCATGAGGAAGAATCAGTAGAAAACTCCAGGCAACATGAAGAACCAGTGCAGAGCAAACCCTCCAAGGGACCATGAGGTAGCTACTGCAGAGGATTCCACCTATAAAGAAATGTTAGGAATCACAGAAAGGGAATTGAGAATACACATGATAAAAACAATGAAGGAAATGATGGAAACAATGAAGGAAACTGCTAATAAAGTGGAAAATAACCAAAAGGAAATCCAAAAACAGAATCAAATCAGAGATGAACAATATGAAGAATATAGAAAGGATATAGCAGAGTGGAAGGAACTGAAACAGTCAATTAGGGAACTTAAAGATGCAATGGAAAGTATCAGCAACAGGTTAGACCATGCAGAAGAAAGAATTTCAGAGGTAGAAGACAAAGTTCTTGAGATAACTCAGATAGTAAAAGAGGCAGAAAACAAGAGAGAGAAAGCAGAACATTCACTGTCAGAATTATGGGACCTTATAAAGCATTCCAAAATCGAGTCATAGGAATCCCAGAAGTGGAAGAAGAATGCCCCAGAAGAATGGAAGCCATACTAGAGAATATAATAAAAGAAAATTTCCCAAATATCACCAAAGATTCTGACACACTGCTTTCAGAGGGATATCGGACCCCAGGTCGCCTCAATTCTAACCCAGCTTGTCCAAGACAAATTGTGATGAACCTGTCCAAAGTCAAGACAAAAGAAAAGATTCTGCAAGCTGCCAGGAGTAACCGCCAGTTGACCTACAGGGGCAAATCCATCAGAGTGACTGTAGACTTCTCTAATGAAACTTTCCAAGCAAGAAGACAATGGTCATCTTGCTTGGAAAGCAAGATCTACTTCTTTAATCTACATCTTTAATCTACTTAAACAGAACAATTTTCAGCCCAGAATTTTGTACCCGCCTAAGCTAAGCTTTAAAATTGACGGAGAAATCAAATCATTTACAAATATACAAATATTGAGGAAATTCGCCACAACAAGACCAGCTCTACAGGAAATACTTCAACCTGTTCTACACAGTGATCATCACAATGGATCAGCAGCAAAGTGCGTGGAGTGACTTGACTGCTGGCATTTCTCCACAGCTGAGACTTCAACCCAGAGTAACTGTTTCACTAGGGTCACATAGAAACCAGCTGAAAATAAGACAGAACCACTTAGCCGCTCTACACCAAACAGGGCCCCAGTTTCTCAGGCCACAGCACTGTACGGGTCCTCGACAAAACACCAGAGGAAAATCAAAGGGAGTAAAACAATCATGGGGCGGAATCAGCGGAAAAACTATGGTAACATGAATAACCAGAATAGATCAACCCCCCCCCAAGGAAAGATACAGCAGATGTAATTGAAGATCCCATTCACAAACAACTGGCTGAGATGTCAGAAATCGAATTCAGAATTTGGATGGCAAACAAGATTAACAAAATGGAACTAGGAGTTCGTGGAGAAATTCAAAAGCTGTCTCGAGAATTTAACGAATTTAAAGACAAAACCACCAAAGACTTAGACACACTGAAGCAAGAATTTGCAGCCTCAAAGACACGAAAAATACAGTAGAATCCCTTCGCAACAGAATGGACCAAGCAGAAGAAAAAAATCTCTGACATTGAAGATAAAGCCTTTGAACGCTCCCAAACTCTCAAAGAGGAAGAGAAATGGAGAGCAAAAATGGATCATTCTCTCTGAGAGCTCTGGGATAACTTGAAGAAGGCAAATATCCAACTCATAGGAATTCTTGAAACAGATGAAGTGGCCTCACTGGGCACAGAGGCC
Organism: Nycticebus coucang; assembly: GCF_027406575.1. Taxonomy (NCBI): domain Eukaryota; kingdom Metazoa; phylum Chordata; class Mammalia; order Primates; family Lorisidae; genus Nycticebus; species Nycticebus coucang. The sequence goes on from NC_069784.1 coordinate 63,611,910, forward strand.
CTTCTGCATGAAATTATGAAAGAGAATTTTCCAGACATGCCTAGAGAACCTGAAATTCAGATAGCAGATAGCTTCAGAACCCCAGCACGACTCAACCCCAATAAGACATCCCCCAGGCATATCATAATTAACTTCACTAAAGTTAATATGAAGGAGAAAATTCTCAAAGCGGCCAGGCGAAAGAAAACTATGACCTTCAAAGGGAAGAACATTAGAATGACTGCAGATCTCTCTGCTGAAACTTTTCAAGCCAGAAGAGGGTGGTCACCGACTTTTAATCTCCTCAAGCAAAATAACTTTCAACCCCGGATCTTGTACCCAGCTAAACTGAGTTTCATTTATGATGGAGAAATTAAATACCTTAATGACATTCATATGCTAAAGAAATTTGCCATAACCAAACCAGCTCTTCAGTATATTCTCAGACCTATCCTCTATAATAACCAACCCAATCGTCTACTACAAAAGTAAACTCACTCAGAAACTTCTGATCAAACTCCAACGTCCACAATGGCAAAAGGATTAAAAATGCCCACTGGACTTTCGAAAAACTCAATACCCAAAATATCACCAAACTTATCAATACTCTCCATTAATGTGAATGGCTTAAATGCCCTCTAAAGAGACATAGGTTAGCTGACTGGATACAAAAACTCAGGCCAGACATTTGTTGCACACAAGAGTCACATCTTAACTTAAAAGACAAATACAGACTCAGGGTGAAAGGATGGTCATCCATATTTCAGGCAAATGGTAACCAGAAAAAAGCAGGTGTTGCAATTTTATTTGCAGATACAATAGGCTTTAAACCAACAAAAGTAACGAAGGACAAAAATGGTCACTTCATATTTGTTAAGGGTAAGACTCAATATGATGAGATTTCAATTATTAATATCTATGCACCCAACCAGAATGCACCTCAATTTATAAGAGAAACTCTAACAGACATGAGCAACTTGATTTCCTCCAACTCTATAATAGTCGGAGATTTTAACACTCCTTTGGCAGTGATGGATCTATCCGCCAACAAAAAGCTGAGTAAAGAAATTCCAGATTAAAATCTAACCATCCAGCATTTAGATTTAGCAGACATCTACAGAACATTTCATCCCAACAAAACTGAATACACATACTTCTCATCAGCCCATGGAACTTACTCCAAAATCAATCACATCTTAGGTCACAAGTCTAACCTCAGTAAATTTGAAGGAACAGAAATTATTCCATGCATCTTTTCGGACCATCATGGAATAAAACTTGAGCTGCGTAACAACAGGAATCTACATACTCATACAAAAACATGGAAGTTAAATAACCTTATGCTGAATGATAGCTGGGTCAGAGATGAGATCAAGAAGGAAATTGCCAAATTTTTGGAACAAAACGACAATGAAGACACAAACTACCAGAACCTCTGGGACACTGCAAAGGCAGTTCTAAGAGGGAAATTTATAGCACTGCAAGCCTTCCTCAGGAGAACGGAAACAGAGGAAGTAAGCAACTTAATGGGACATCTCAAGAGACTGGAAATGGAAGAACACTCCAACCCCAAATCCAGTAGAAGAAAAGAAATAACCAAAATCAGAGCAGAACTAAATGAAATTGAAAACAAAAGAATAATACAACAGATCAATAAATCAAAAAGCTGGTTTTTTGAAAAGGTCAACAAAATAGATAAACCTTTGGCCAACCTAATCAGGAAAAAAAGAGTAAAATCTCTAATCTCATCAATCAGAAATAACAAAGACAAAGTAACAACAGACACCTCAGAAATCAAAAAAATCCTTAATGAATATTACAAGAAACTTTACTCTCAGAAATACGAAAATCTGAAGGAAATTGACGGTTACTTGGAAGCACGTCACCTTCCAAGACTTAACCAAAATCAAGTGGAAATGTTGAATGGGCCCATATCAAGTTTGGAAATAACATCAACCATACAAAATCTCCCCAAAAAGAAAAGCCCGGGACCAGATGGTTTTACGTCAGAATTCTACCAAACCTTTAAAGAGGAATTAGTACCTATATTACTCAACCTGTTCCAAAAGTTAGAAAAAGAAGGAAGACTACCCAACACGTTCTATGAAGCAAACATCACCGTGATCCCCAAACAAGGAAAAGACCCAACAAGAAAAGAAAATTATAGACCAATATCACTAATGAATATACATGCCAAAATATTCAACAAGATTCTAACAAACAGAATCCAGCAACATATCAAACAAATCATACATCATGACCAAGTCGGTTTTATCCCAGGGTCTCAAGGCTGGTTCAAAATACGTAAATCTATAAATGTAATTCAGCACATAAACAAATTAAAAAACAAAAACCATATGATTCTCTCAATCGATGCAGAAAAAGCTTCTGATAACATCCAACATCCCTTCATGATCAGAACACTTAAGAAAATTGGTATAGAAGGGACATTTCTTAAACTGATAGAGGCCATCTACAGCAAACCCACAACCAATATCATATTGAAGGGAGTTAAACTGGAATCATTTCCACTCAGATCTAGAACCAGACAAGGCTACCCATTGTCTCCATTGCTCTTTAACATTGTAATGGAAGTTTTAGCCACCGCAATTAGGGAAGAAAAGGCGATCAAGGGCATCCACATAGGGTCAGAAGAGATCAAACTTTCGCTCTTCACAGATGTTATGATTCTGTATCTGGAAAATACTAGGGACTCTACTACAAAACTCTTAGAAGTGATCAAGGAATACAGCAGCATCTCAGGTTACAAAATCAACATTTATAAATCGGTAGCCTTTATATATACCAACAATAGTCAAGTTGAAAAAACAATTAAGGACTCTATCCCATTCACAGTAGTGCCAAAGAAGATTAAATACTTGGGAGTTTATCTAACAAAGGACGTGAAAGATCTATATAAAGAGAACTATGAAACTCTTAGAAAAGAGATAGCTTTTAAAAGAGAATGTTAACAAATGGAAAAACATACCATGCTCATGGTTGGGAAGAATCAACATTGTTAAAATGTTCATACTACCCAAAGCAATATATACTTTCAACGCAATCCCCATTAAAACTCCACTGTCATACTTTAAAGATCTTGAAAAAACAATACTTCGTTTTATATGGAATCAGAAAAAAACCTCGAATAGCCAAGACATTACTCAAAAATAAAAACAAAGCAGGAGGAATCACGCTACCAGACCTCAGACTATACTACAAATCGATAGTGATCAAAACAGCATGGTACTGGCACAAAAACAGAGAAGTAGATGTCTGGAACAGAATAGAGAACCAAGAGATGAATCCAGCTACTCACAGTTATTTAATCTTTGACAAGCCAATTAAAAACATTCAAAGGGGAAAAGATTCCCTATTTAACAAATGGTGCTGGGTGAACTGGCTGGCAACCTGTAGAAGACTGAAACTGGACCCACACCTCTCACCATTAACCAAGATAGACTCTCACTGGATTAAAGATTTAAACCTAAGACATGAAACTATAAAAATATTAGACGAGAGTACAGGGAAAACCCTTGAAGAAATTGGGTTGGGCGAGTTTTTTATGAGAAAGACCCCCCCAGGCAATTGAAGCTGCTTCAAAAACACACTATTGGGACTTAATCAAACTAAAAAGCTTCTGCATAGCCAAGAACACAGTAAGTAAAGCAAGCAAACAGCCCTCAGAATGGGAAAATATATTTGCAGGTTATGTCTCCAACAAAGGTTTAATAACCAGAATCCACAGAGAACTCAAACGCATTAGCAAGAAAAGAACAAGGGATCCCATCGCAGGCTGGGCAAGGGATTTGAAGAGAAACTTCTCTGAAGAAGACAGGCGCACGGCCTTCAGACATATGAAAAAATGCTTATCATCTTTAATCATCAGAGTAATGCACATCAAAACTACTTTGAGATATCATCTAACTCCAGTGAGACTAGCCTACATCACAAAATCCCAAGACCAGAGATGTTGGTGTGGATGTGGAGAAAAGGGAACACTTTTGCACTGCTGGTGGGAATGCAAATTAATACATTCCTTTTGGAAAGAGATATGGAGAACACTTAGAGATCTAAAAATAGATCTGCCATTCAATCCTGTAATCCCTCTACTGGGATACATATACCCAGAAGACCAAAAATCACATCATAGCAAAGATATTTGTATCAGAATATTTATTGCAGCCCTATTCATAATTGCTAAGTCATGGAAAAAGCCCAAGTGCCCATCAATCCACGAATGGATTAACAAATTATGGTATATGTACACCATGGAATATTATGCAGCCTTAAAAAAAGATGGAGACTTTACCTCTTTCATGTTTACATGGATGGAGCTGGAACATATTCTTCTTAGTAAAATATCTCAAGAAGGGAAGAAAAAGTACCCAATGTACTCACCCTTATTATGAAACTAATGTAGGACCTCCACATGAAAGCTATAACCCAGTTACAACCTAAGAATAGGGAGAAGGGGGAAAGGGAGGGGAGGGAGGGGGCAGTTAGGTGGAGGGAGGGGGATTAATGGGATTACACCTGCGATGCATCTTACAAGGGTATTGTGAATCCTAGTAAATGTGGAATGTAAAGGTCTTAGCAAAATAACTAAGAAAATGCCACAAAAGCTATGTGTGATGAAAATGTGTCAAACGGTCTATGAACCAAGTGTATGGTGCCCCATGTTCATACTAATGTACACAGCTATGATTTAATAAAAAAAAGAAAATATAAAGATAATTGTCAGCGATTTCTGAGGAAGCAGAATGGTGGTATGCAGAGCACAGCTAGAAGATGGAACACAAAGGGTGAAGGTAGGGTAGGAGATTTGATAGCAGGATATCACAAAACTTTCTCTAGATGATGGCTTCAATTTTCTCTGAGAAGCAGACAGCAAGGTCATCTCCTAGGAATGTAGCAGGAGGTTCTGGAACAGGACTATAAGTACATAGAAGATTTGAAATAATCATTGCAGAGTCCTTAGAAATTGTGATTCAGTAGTTCTGGGGTGGTGCTTCCAAATCTACATTTTTAACAAACGACAAAGTCTAATGCAGGGACCAGATTTTGAAGCACCAATCAAGAGTATTAGGACAGGTTCCTCCTTGTGTCCCCATGTGAAACTGACAATAACAATAAAAAAAAAAAATAAGTGACATGATATGTAAGATGATTCACCCAATTAGAGCTTCTCTCCATACTACTGTCTCTGAAGTTCAGTCCTGTTTCCATCAGTTCTTTCAGGCTTCACTTTCCTTCTTATCAAATGTCAGAATCCATACAGCTTATTATAAGGCTCCTATGAATATACCCTGAACCTCCTTGCTCCACAGTCAGTATTCTGTCACACTCACCTGGGAAAAACCCAGACCTCAATGAACCTGACACCCTGACTTCTTTGTGCCTACAGATATGCAGATGAGGCCTCTAGAAAGTCTCACAGCAAAAGATTACTGACACTACAAATAATAATTACCAATCTCAAAGTCAATACCACCACATGCCATTATTCTTTATGACAAACAACTGTTTCACATATTTTCTCATTGCTGTAAGATACCAACATTCTCCATCCCTTTCTCAACTGACAACTTTAAGTTACATCACTGAAAAGAAAACAGAAAAGAAAAAATGAAAACAGAAGCCATAGGCACAGCGCCTGTGGCTCAAGTGGCTAGGGCACCAGCCACATACACCGGAGCTGGCGGGTTCAAATCCAAGCCCTGGCCTGCTAAACAACAATGACAACTGCAACCAAAAAAATATGCACCCGGGCATTGTGGCAGGTGCCTGTAGTCCCAGCTACTTGGGAGGCTGAGGCAAGAGAATTGCTTAAGCCTGAGAATTTGAGGTTGCTGTGAGCTGTGACGCTACAGCACTCTACCCAGGGCGACAGCTTGAGTCTCTATCCCCCCCCCCAAAAAAAAAAAAACAGAAGCTATAACAATAAAAGCTAACTTTATGTATTTAACCTTATGCCAAGTGCTATTTAAAATACCTCTGTCCAAGGGATTGTAACAAACAACACACAGAAGTGGTCGAAGAAAGGAACTAGGCCTATTGCACTGATACATACATGTGGTGCATGTCTATGCAAATTATGAAATTAGCTATGAAAATTAGCCGGTCTATGAAAATTAGCTCAACTTAAGGAGGTTGTAAATGTAGGGAGGTGGTCAACTATGAAGGTTTCACTGTATTTTATATTATTAATTCACCTATTCCTAACAATAAGTACTGTGGTTATCCCAACTTTACAAATAAGGAGACCAAGCCAAAAGAGAATAATAGTCACACTACTACTAAACGATAGGCCAGTGAGTCGAACCAAGATACAGATTGAGCGCATGTATGAAACTACTATGCAACAATGCCTCTCTACCATCAGGCAGAAACTTGCCTCACCTTTGTAGTTCATCTATAAATCTTTCTGTGTCTGAGCCCATGGTCTGCCGAGTCTCACCCCTGACCTCAAGCAATCCTCAAGTGATCCTCATGCCTCGGCCTCCCAGAGTGCTAGGATTACAGAAATGAACTCCTGTGCCTGGCCAATTTTTTTTTAATTAAGCAAAAAAAAAATTTTTTTTGAAAAAAAGCTACTCCAGTGAGCACATGAATGATAACAAAGTAAAAGAGGCTCATTGCTGATATGGAAAAAGTTTTAGTGGTCTGGATAGAAGATCTAACAAGCAACAACATCCCCTTAAGCCAGCAGTCCCCAACCTTTTCAGCATAAGGGACCAGTTTCATAGAACACAATTCTTCCACAGATTGGGGTATGGGGGGACAGAAGGTGGAGCTCAGGCAGTGATGCTACACAGTTCCTAAAAGGCCATGGACTAGTATTGGTCCACATCCCAGTGATACAGGATAGGTGGCCCCTCAGCCAGCCTGGGGGAGCTTAGGGGCAGACCTGCTGCCTCTGCCTTGGCAGTGTTGGTGCAGTGGCAGCAGGCTGGGGAACCAGTGGGCTGGAGGGTAGGCAGGGGGCCCCCCCTGCAGTAGGCTCCAGTAGCCAGAGGGGCCAGACAACTGCTGGGGAGACACCAGCACCTTAGGTTTCCCTCCCCTTGCATTTGAGAGGCCTGGTCAATTTCATGTAAGTTTCCTAGGCTTGGGAGTAAAAGGGATTGTAGCCATTCATTTGCGAAATGTAACTATAGAGGACCCATACATGCTAAATATAACTACCAAGTCCCACCAAATGTAACTACAGAAGACCCTATGTGACTATATAGACCCCTGGAAAAAAACGAGCCCAGAGAGACAGGCAGGCAGGCAGGCAGGCAGACAGACAGCGAGATTTCCACCCCCACCCCCGATTTGGTTTGTTTCTCCCTGCCAGGAGCTCTGGTGTTTCTGTATTCTTTTCTATAAACAAATCCTGTCTTATTATTCTTAGTAAAGCATCACAAGAATGGAGAAGCATGAATCCTATGTACTCAATTTTGATATGAGGACAATTAATGACAATTAAGGTTATGGGGGGGGAGCAGAAAGAGGAACGGAGGGAGGGGGGTGGGGCCTTGGTGTGTGTCACACTTTATGGGGGCAAGACATGATTGCAAGAGGGACTTTACCTAAGAATTGTAATCAGTGTAACCTGGCTTATTGTACCCTCAATGAATCCCCAACAATGGAAAAAAAAATGTATCTTTATTTTATATACGTGTTCATTAAAAATTTATTAAACAAAAATAAATAAATAAATAAATCCTGTCTTACCACAGATCTATGGTCCGTGGATTCATTCTTCAAATCATCCAGACCAAGGACCTACTGAAGACAAAATTCCAGTATCACCAGGAATTGGAGACCACAGCCTTAAGCCAAAGGCTAACCCAGAGCAAGCCTCTAACTCTCTAAAATTCTATGAAAGCTGAAAGAAGTGAAAAAGCTGTATGTGTAGAAAAAAAAAGTTTGAAGCTAGCAGAATTTGGCTCACAAGTTAAGGAAAGAAGACATCTCGGGGGCAGGCACAGTGGCTCATGCCTGTAATCCTAGCACTCTGGGAGGCCAAGGCGGGTGGATTGCCTGAGCTCACAGGTTTGAGACGAGCCTGAGCTAGAGGGAGACCTCATCTCTAAAAGTAGCCAGGCGTTGGGGCAGGCACCTATAGTCCCAGCTACTCAGGAGGCCGAGACAAGAAGATCACCTGAGCCCAAGAATTTGAATTTGTTGCTGTGAGCAACACAGCACTCTACTGAAGGCAACAAAGTTAAGACTCTGTTCCCCCCCAAAAAAAGACATCTCCATAACATAAAAGTACAAGATGAAGCAGCAAGAGCTGATGTAGAAGCTACAGCAAATTATCCAGAATATCTAGCTAAGATTGTTGATGAAGATGGCTATATTAAACAGATTTTTGGCTGGGTGCCATGGCTCATGCCTATAATTCCAACACTTTGAAAGGCCAAGGAGGGACAATCACTTGAGGTCAGGAGTTTGAGACCAACCTAGGAAACCTAACAAGATGCCACCTCTAAGTTAGCTGGCACAGTAGCCACACACCAGAAGTCCTAGCTGTCTGGGAGTCTGAGGCAGAAGGATCACTTGAGCCCAGGAGTTCAAGCCTCAGTGAGCTATGATCCCACTCTTCCAGCCTCGGCAACAAAGCAAGACTTTGTCTGTTTAAAATAAAATAAAACAGATTTTCTTTTTTTTTTTTTTTTTTTTATTGTTGGGGATTCATTGAGGGTACAATAAGCCAGGTTACACTGATTGCAATTGTTAGGTAAAGTCCCTCTTGCAATCATGTCTTGCAATAAAACAGATTTTCAATGTAGATGAAGTAGCCTTCTATTGGAAGAAGATGCCATCCAGGACTTTCACAGGCTTCAAACCCTCAAAAGAGAGGCTGTCTCATCAGGAGCTAATAATATAGCTGGTGACTTCATGTGGAAGCCAATGCTCATTTACTATTCCTAAAATCCTAAGGCCCTAAAGAATCATGTTAAATTGACCCTGCCTATGCTCTACAAATGGAACAGTAAAGCCTAAATGACAGCACATCATGCTTTATTAAATATTTCAAGACCACTGTTGACATCTGCTTAGAATAAAAGACTCCTTTCACAGTATTACTGATCATTTCAATGCACCTCGTCACCCAGTAGCTCTGATGGAGATGTACAAGGAGACTAATACTGGTTTCCTACCTGCTAACACAACATCCGTTCTGCAGCCCCTAGGTCAAGGCGTAATTTCAACTTTCAAATACATGTCATAAGGCTACAGATGCCCTAGACAGTAAATCCTCTGACGGAGCTATGCAAAGCAAATTGAAACTTTCCCAGAAAGGGCTAGTCCAATGGTAGTGGTTTATCAGAACCAGTAACATTAGTGTCACTAAAGTTGGTATACAACCCCCCCCCACTGCTAAATTTGACTAAATTTAAAAATAAAAAAACTTTCCAAGAAATAATTCACCATTCTAGATCTCAATAAGAACATTCATGACTCATGGGAGGTCAAAATATCAACAGTAACACAAGTTTGGAAGAAATTGATTCCAGCCCTTATGGATGACTTTCATAGGTACAAGATGTCAGTGGAAGAAGTAATTGCAGTTTTTGGCCAGGGCTGGGTTTGAACCCGCCACCTCCGGCATATGGGGCCAGTGCCCTACCACCCCTTTGAGCCACAGGCACCACCCAGAAGAAGTAATTGCAGATGTGGCACAAACAGCAAGAAAACTAAAATTAAAGTGAAACCTGAAGATGTGACTGAATTGCTTCAATATCATGATAAAATTTGAATGCTTGACACATAAAATTCAGCATTGCAAAAAAATAAATAAATAAACAAACTTGAAGGGATGGGGTATTGCTTCTCATAGATGAACAAAGTGGTTTCTTGGCATCGAATCTACTCCATGAAAATGCTGACCTTCTACCAGCAAAAATATGATAACTCACTGCAGACACGGATGATCATTAGCATATTTAGTAATAAAATATTTAAGTAAGGTATGTATGTTGATTTTTTTATACATAATGCCATTACAACTTAACAGACTAGAATATAGCATAAACATAACTTTTATATGCAAGAAACCAGAAACTTATTTTTTTTTTTTTTGGCCGGGGCTGGGTTTGAACCCGCCACCTCCGGCATATGGGACCGGCGCCCTACCCGCTGAGCCACAGGCGCCGCCCGAAACCAGAAACTTATTATGACTAGCTTTATTAAGATATTTGCTTTATTGTAGTGGTCTGAAACCAAACCCTACAATATATCCAAGGTATGTCTGTACTTAAATTCTGACTGATCAACTACCATTCCTTTAAATATTATCTTTAAATTGTGGAAGATAGTGGAAGATTTAAACTGTGTAAGGCCAAGGCGAGAGAATCATTTGAGGCCAGGAGTTTCTAGACCAGTCTGAGTAACATAGCAAGACCCTATCTCTACAAAAAAATAAAAAATAAAAAAATTAACCAGGCATGGTAGTGTGTGCCTATAGTCCTAACTATTCAGCAGCCTAAGGCAGGAGGATCACTTGAGGCAAGGAGTTTGAGGCTATATTGAGCTATGACTACATTCTAACCTGGGCAACAAAGCAAGACCCCATTTCTATTTAAAAAAAAAAAAAAAAAAAAAACTGTGTTTATGCTGATGATTCCCAAATGTGTATCTCCAACTCAAACTTCTTTGAATTCCCAACCACATATCCAACTGTTTACTCCACATCTCTATTTCAGCAACCAGGATATTTTTTTGAGATTCAGCAGGTGAGTTTTGTTACACACTCCTTAGTAGATTCCAAATTCCATGGCCACCAGCCTGCCAGCAAGCAGGATCTTCAGAATAACTTCACCAACCTGCTTCTCTTCCAATACTCCCTTTGTGATGCCAATCATCCCACTGCATAAGGCAGAAATTTAGCACTCAATTTTGACTCTCTTTCCCTCATTCTAAATACAACATCAAGTTCTGTACATTTTCCCCTTTTAGTATCTCTCAAATTAGCCTTCTACTCTTCATCTCCTACTTCTAAATCATCACCATTGTCTTTCACCCAGACTACCACAGCAAGTTCCTAGTCTCTCCACTTCCTTGTCTCCTTCGATTCTGTAAGCACAGAACTGAAGTCAGATCATTACAATGCTTAAAAAACTTCAGTGGTTTGCAAGTGTACCTTAAAAGTATACAAATATTAAAAATTATGGGTGCAATAGCTCATGTCTATAATCCAAGCACTCTGGGAGGCTGAGGCGCATGGATTGCTCAAGCTCAGGAGTTTGAGACCAGCCTTAACAAGAGCAAGACCATATCTCTCTAAAAACAGAAACCACCCAGGCATGGAGGTACACACCTGTACTCCCAGCTACTTGGGAAGCTGAAGCAAGAGGATCTCTTGAGGCCAGGATTTTGAGGTTGCTATGAGCTGTGATGATGCCACAGCACTTACCCAGATCAACAGAGTGAAAGTTTATCATAAGGACACTTGTACTAGACTGTTTATTGCAGCTCAATTTACAATCGCCAAAATGTGGAAACAGCCTAAATGCCCACCAACCCAGGAATGGATTAACAAGCTGTGGTATATGTATACCACGGAATACTATTCAGCCATTAAAAAAAATGGAGACTTTACATCCTTCATATTAACCTGATGGACGTGGAAGACATTATTCTTAGTAAAGCATCACAAGAATGGAGAAGCATGAATCCTATGTACTCAATTTTGATATGAGGACAATTAATGACAATTAAGGTTATGGGGGGGAAGCAGAAAGAGGGAAGGAGGGAGGGGGGTGGGGCCTTGGTGTGTGTCACACTTTATGGGGGCAAGATATGATTGCAAGAGGGACTTTACCTAACAATTGCAATCAGTGTAACCTGGCTTATTGTACCCTCAATGAATCCCCGACAATAAAAAAAAAAAATTAATTAATTAAATTTAATTAATTAATTAAAATTCCTTGTCACACCCTACTTGCCTGTGTGATCCGGCTCTTACTCTCCACCACATAGTCTCATTTATATCCTCCAGAACACAGACCCTTTCTCAGTCCATGATTTCCCTCCTCAACATCCTATCCTAACATAAAACCTTTCCAAAAAACACTATCTAAAGTCAAATTGGGAGGCAGAGGATGATGGCAGACAGCAAGGACATTTAGTTGAGCCTTCCTAGAGCAAAAGGGCAGAGGGATAGGGCTGAATCAGTCCCAGTGTGGAATATTCAGTGGCTTGGAGTGTGCAGCATGGAGATGGACAGCTGGATTTGGCCAGAGTTGCAGAGAACACACACACTTGGACAAGTTTCTAGGAGCACACCCAGGCTGTGGTGGCGGAGGGCAGGCAGCGGCTGCCGTGGCTGCAGTGGCAAGATCCAAGGAGAATCTTCCCATGGTTTATGCTTCATGGGGAAGGCTAGGTGGTGCTCTCCCGAACGGAATTTGGTAGCCAGATTAGATTGCTGGCTGGAGCAGCTCTAAGGAAGATGGCAACCTGTGAAGCATCCACAGGGGAAGGGTTCCCATACAGAGAGAAGCCGTAGCAGGAAAAGGCACCAGTGGCTTATATAAGCAGACACTTTGCTGGGTGCCTGCAGGAAGCAGACCTTTGCCCCTATCAGGCTCAGGAACTCTTAAAAGACTGAAGAAGTAGGCACTCCCCAGCGGAATTTGGGGGCCACTTTGGGGTGCTGTCTAGAGTGGCCCTACTGTGGTTCAGCAGTGGGTAAAACATCCACAAGGGGGGTAAAGTTCCTGATCAGGCTCACTTCAAACACACCTCTGATAGAACTGGACAGACTCTCTAAATCAGTAGTTCTCAACCTTCCTAATGCCACAACCCTTTAATACAGATGATGTCATCAGGACGGGTATGTGGGCGTATCTGCATGTGGGGGGACCCACCTGGAGATGGATAGAGGAGCGGTGTCTTGGTTCCTAAGATCACCGGAAATATGTGTTTTCCAACCCCCAAAGGGGTCACAACCCACTGGTTGAGAACCGCTGCTCTAAACTGAAAGTAAACAAGGATACAAAGGACTTAAATGTGACCCTAGATCAAATGGGATTAATAAGACATATAAAGAACACACCATCCCAAAGTAAAAGAATATACTTTTTTCTCATCAGCTCATGGCACATACTCCAATATAGATCACATCCTAGGATACAAATCAAACCTCAGCAAAATTAAAGGAATAGAAATTATACCATGTCTCTTCTCAGACCACAAGGCCATAATGGTGAAGCTCACCTCCAACAAAATTGTTCTTTCCCAAGCAAAGTCTTGAAAACTGAACAACCTTATGCTGAATGATAGCAGAGTCCAGGAAGAGATTAAAGAGGAACTTGTAAATTTCCTCAAACACAACAACAATGAAGACACAAGTTACCAAAACCTCTGCAATACGGCAAAAGCAGTCCTGAGAGGAAAATTTATTGCGCTACATGCCTACCCTTGAAAAACAGAAAGTGAACGCACCAGCACAGTCACAAACCACCTTATGGAGTTCGAAAAACAAGAACAATCTAACCCTAAACCAAACAGAAGAAAAGAAATAGCCAAAATTAAGTCAGAGATTAATGAAATTGAAAACAAACAAAAAAAAATTGTTCAAAAAAATTAATGAAACAAAAAGTTGTTTTTTTGAAAAAGTAAATAAAGAGGGGAGGCAGAGCAAGATGGCAGCCGAGTAACAGCTTCCTTGCATCTGGGCACCGTGAGTCTGGGGAGATAGGACTCCAGGCATCTCTGGCTGGTGGGAACTGCCTATCATCACTCCTATGAAGATACAGGGAGTCAGCGAGAGACTTCTGGACCCCAAGAGGAGGACTGAAACAGTGGAAAACCGGCAAGTGGTCGGTGTGTTCAATCCGTCTAAACCCGCCCACAACTGTAAGTTCAGTAGCAGCGAGACTGCAAACGAGAAAGGCCTTACCTGTGAACTGTTTTGATGTCCTTGGACTTGGCACTGAGTTGAACTGCCTTGGGGAAGCCTGAGCAGGAGTGCGGAGAACTTTGGCCGTTGTCTAGGGCCCCAGTCTGAGCCGCTGAGCCAGACGGAGCTAATAGTGTTTGGCGGTGGGTCACACGGATCCATTGTCAGTGATCTGCCCCGGCAACCTCCGCCCTCAGGGTCGCAGAGCTAGAAACGGGTGGGAGCTGGTAACCCAGCAACCAAGTAGCCTAAGTGTGGGGTCTGAGCCGCCTTGCAGCCCTAACCCTCAGGGGCAGAGTGAGACCAGTTTTGGCACACTGGGTAAGTGGATAGCCACCTCAGCAGCGATTCCAGCAAGAAAGCTGGGAAAGCTTCTGCTCAGCAAGTTTACAAGTTCAAAGTGCCTTTTAAGTAGGCTGAAGAGAGATTTAGGGTGTCTACCAGCTGGGGTTTGAGAAATCAGCAACCTCCAGTCGTATCAGAACTGTGACTAACATCTCATACTCCAGAAGACCACGTGTTGCCCAGACAATATTCAATAACATATACAAACTGCTTTGTTTTTTGTTGTGTATTTTTTTCTTTTTTTTTTTTTTGTTTGGTTGTTATTTTTGTTTATTTTGACGTTGCCGATGTTCTTTTGTTTTTTTAATTTCAATCTTTTCCACACAGATCCCTTTTTCTTTCTCAATTTTCCTAGTTTAATTATAATTTCCCATTGCTGCCTTTTTTAATAACTTCAACTTCATTTTTGCTAGTGTTTCTACCGATATAATTTGGTTTTTCACCCAATTTTATCCCCGTAAAGTTTTCTGTTTGCTTCTTTTGGTTTGATTTATAGCATTTTTATCTTTCCTCTCTACTTGGTGGAGGTGGGGTACTGTGTCTGATCAGGTTAGCAAAGAGCTGCTGACCTCAAGGGAACCACGCAACTGGGCACCCCCAGAAGGTGGGGTTTTTTAAGGTTGTGTCAAAGTACCCTACTGTACACCTATATTGCCCTGTCTCCCTCTTTCTGTGCCTCTCTTCTTTTCGTCAATATTCCTTATACCCACCCCCTCTCCTTTCTCTTTCTTTTTTCTTATCACTCGGTCCTCCTTTCTTTCATCCCCTTTTTTTGCTCTTCAACCTTCTCACCCTTCTGGTCCTGTAACCCTTAGTCCACAGGCACAAGAGCTTAAAGAGCAAGAGGAAGTGAAAGGAAAATTAGGGCAAGGAAACAGATAAAAGAAATCACTCATGAGGAAGAATCAGCAGAAAACTCCAGGCAACATGAAGAATCAGTCTAGAACAACCCCACCAAGGGACCATGAGGTAACTACTGCAGATGATTCCACCAGTATAGAAATGTTAGGAATGACAGAAAGGGAATTGAGAATACACATGTTGAAAACAATGAAAGAAATGATGGAAACAATGAAGGAAATTGCTAATAAAGTGGAAAATAACCAAAAGGAAATCCAAAAACAGAATCAAATCAGAGATGAACGATATGAAGAATATAAAAAGGATATAGCAGACCTGAAGGAACTGAAACAGTCAATTAGGGAACTTAAAGATGCAATGGAAAGTATCAGCAACAGGTTAGACCATGCAGAAGAAAGAATTTCAGAGGTAGAAGACAAAGTTCTTGAGATCACTCAGACAGTAAAAGAGGCAGAAAAGAAGAGAGAGAAAGCAGAACGTTCACTGTCAGAATTATGGGACTTTATGAAGCGTTCCAACATACGAGTTATAGGAATTCCAGAAGAGGAAAAAGAATGCCCCAGAGGAATGGAAGCCATACTAGAGAATATTATAAAAGAAAATTTCCCAAACATCACCAAAGATTCTGACACACTGCTTTCAGAGGGATATCGGACCCCGGGTTGCCTCAACTCTAACCGAGCTTCTCCAAGACACATTGTGATGATCCTGTCCAAAGTCAAGACAAAAGAAAAGATTCTGCAAGCTGCCAGGAGTAACCGCCAGTTGACCTACAGGGGCAAATCCATCAGAGTGACCGCAGACTTCTCTAATGAAACTTTCCAAGCAAGAAGACAATGGTCATCTACCTTTAATCTACTTAAACAGAACAATTTTCAGCCCAGAATTCTGTACCCTGCTAAGCTAAGCTTCAAAATTGACGGAGAAATCAAATCATTTACGGATATACAAACATTGAGGAACTTCGCCACAACAAGACCAGCTCTACAGGAAATACTTCAACCTGTTCTGCACACTGACCACCACAATGGATCAGCAGCAAAGTAAGAACTCAGAAATCAAAGGACAGAACCTAACCTCCACACTGATGCAAAAGACAAAACTAAGCAATGGACTCTCACCAAATAAGACAAATAGAATACTACCACACTTATCAGTTATCTCAATAAATGTTAATGGCTTGAATTCCCCACTGAAGAGACATAGATTGGCTGACTGGATTAAAAAACACAAGCCATCCATTTGCTGTCTGCAAGAAACACACCTGGCTTCAAAAGACAAATTAAAGCTCCGAGTCAAGGGTTGGAAGACAATTTTTCAGGCAAATGGAATTCAGAAGAAAAGAGGAGTTGCAATCTTATTTTCAGATACATGTGGATTTAAAGCAACTAAAGTCAAAAAAGACAAAGATGGTCACTTTATATTGGTCAAGGGAAAACTACAACAAGAAGACGTTTCAATTCTAAATATTTATGCACCCAATGTAAATGCTCCCAGATTCTTGAAGCAGACCTTACTCAGTCTGAGCAATATGATATCTGATAATACCATCATAACAGGGGACTTTAACACACCTCTTACAGAGCTGGACAGATCCTCTAAACAGAAATTAAACAAAGATGTAAGAGATTTAAATGAGACCCTAGAACAACTATGCTTGATAGACGCATATAGAACACTCCATCCCAAAGATAAAGAATATACATTCTTCTCATCACCCCATGGAACATTCTCCAAAATTGATCATATCCTGGGACACAAAACAAATATCAACAGAATCAAAAGAATTGAAATTTTACCTTGTATCTTTTCAGACCATAAGGCACTAAAGGTGGAACTCAACTCTAACAAAAATGCTCGACCCCACCCAAAGGCATGGAAATTAAACAATCTTCTGTTGAATAACAGAGGGTGCAGGAAGAAATCAAACAGGAAATCATTAACTTCCTTGAGCATAACAACAATGAAGACACAAGCTACCAAAACCTGTGGGATACTGCAAAAGCAGTTTTGAGAGGAAAATTCATCGCTTTAGATGCCTACATTCGAAAAACAGAAAGAGAGCACATCAACAATCTCACAAGAGATCTTATGGAATTGGAAAAAGAAGAACAATCTAAGCCTAAACTCAGTAGAAGAAAAGAAATATCCAAAATCAAATCAGAGATCAACAAAATTGAAAACAAAAGAATCATTCAGAAAATTAATGAAACAAGGAGTTGGTTTTTTGAAAAAATAAATAAAATAGATAAACCATTGGCCAGACTAACTAGAAATAGATAAGTAAAATCTCTAATAACCTCAATCAGAAACGATAAAGGGGAAATAACAACTGATCCCACAGAGATACAAGAGATCGTCTCTGAATACTACCAGAAACTCTATGCCCAGAAATTTGACAATGTGAAGGAAATGGACCAATATTTGGAATCACACCCTCTCCCTAGACTTAGCCAGGAAGAAATAGACCTCCTGAACAGACCAATTTCAAGCACTGAGATCAAAGAAACAATAAAAAAGCTTCCAACTAGAAAATGCCCTGGTCCAGATGGCTTCACTCCAGAATTCTATCAAACCTTCAAGGAAGAGCTTATTCCTGTACTGCAGAAATTATTCCAAAAAACTGAGGAAGAAGGTATCTTCCCCAACACATTCTATGAAGCAAACATCACCCTGATTCCAAAACCAGGAAAAGACCCAAACAAAAAGGAGAATTTCAGACCAATCTCACTCATGAATATAGATGGAAAAATTCTCAACAAAATCCTAGCCAATAGATTACAGCTAATCATCAAAAAAGTCATTCATCATGATCAAGTAGGCTTCATCCCAGGGATGCAAGGCTGGTTTAACATACGCAAGTCCATAAACGTTATCCACCATATTAACAGAGGCAAAAATAAAGATCATATGATCCTCTCAATAGATGCAGAAAAAGCATTTGATAAAATCCAGCATCCTTTTCTAATTAGAACACTGAAGAGTATAGGCATAGGTGGCACATTTCTAAAACTGATTGAAGCTATCTATGACAAACCCACAGCCAATATTTTACTGAATGGAGTAAAACTGAAAGCTTTTCCTCTTAGAACTGGAACCAGACAGGGTTGTCCTCTGTCACCTTTACTATTCAACATAGTGCTGGAAGTTCTAGCCAATACAATTAGGCAAGACAAGGAAATAAAGGGAATCCAAATGGGAGCAGAGGAGGTCAAACTCTCCCTCTTTGCTGATGACATGATCTTGTACTTAGAGAACCCCAAAGACTCAACCACAAGACTCCTAGAAGTCATCAAAAAATACAGTCATCTTTCAGGATATAAAATCAATGTACACAAGTCAGTAGCCTTTGTATACACCAATAACAGTCAAGATGAGAAGCTAATTAAGGACACAACGCCCTTCACCATAGTTTCAAAGAAAATGAAATACCTAGGAATATACCTAACGAAGGAGGTGAAGGACCTCTATAAAGAAAACTATGAAATCCTCAGAAAGGAAATAGCAGAGGATATTAACAAATGGAAGAACATACCATGCTCATGGCTCGGAAGAATCAACATTGTTAAAATGTCTATACTTCCCAAAGCTATCTACCTATTCAATGCCATTCCTATCAAAGTACCTACATCGTACTTTCAAGATTTGGAAAAAATGATTCTGCGTTTTGTATGGAACCAGAAAAAACCTCGTATAGCTAAGGCAGTTCTTAGTAACAAAAATAAAGCTGGGGGCATCAGCATACCAGATTTTAGTCTGTACTACAAAGCCATAGTGGTCAAGACAGCATGGTACTGGCACCAAAACAGAGACATAGACACTTGGAATCGAATTGAACACCAAGAAATGAAACTAACATCTTACAACCACCTAATCTTTGATAAACCAAACAAGAACTTACCTTGGGGGAAAGACTCCCTATTCAATAAATGGTGCTGGGAGAACTGGATGTCTACATGTAAAAGACTGAAACTGGACCCACACCTTTCCCCACTCACAAAAATTGATTCAAGATGGATAAAGGACTTAAATTTAAGGCATGAAACAATAAAAATCCTCAAAGAAAGCATAGGAAAAACACTGGAAGATATTGGCCTGGGGGAAGACTTCATGAAGAAGACTGCCATGGCAATTGCAACAACAACAAAAATAAACAAATGGGACTTCATTAAACTGAAAAGCTTCTGTACAGCTAAGGACACAATAACCAAAGCAAAGAGACAACCTACACAATGGGAAAGGATATTTGCATATTTTCAATCAGACAAAAGCTTGATAACCAGGATCTATAGAGAACTCAAATTAATCCACATTAAAAAAGCCAACAATCCCTTATATCAATGGGCAAGAGACATGAATAGAACTTTCTCTAAAGATGACAGACGAATGGCTAACAAACACATGAAAAAATGTTCATCATCTCTATATATTAGAGAAATGCAAAGCAAAACAACCCTGAGATATCATCTAACCCCAGTGAGAATGGCCCACATCACGAAATCTCAAAACTGCAGATGCTGGCGTAGATGTGGAGAGAAGGGAACACTTTTGCACTGCTGGTGGGACTGCAAACTAGTACAACCTTTCTGGAAGGAAGTATGGAGAAACCTCAAAGCACTCAACCTAGACCTCCCATTCGATCCTGCAATCCCATTACTGGGCATCTACCCAGAAGGAAAAAAATCCTTTTATCATAAGGACACTTGTACTAGACTGTTTATTGCAGCTCAATTTACCATTGCCAAAATGTGGAAACAGCCTAAATGCCCACCAACCCAGGAATGGATTAACAAGCTGTGGTATATGTATACCATGGAATACTATTCAGCTATTAAAAAAAAATGGAGACTTTACATCCTTCGTATTAACCTGGATGGAAGTGGAAGACATTATTCTTAGTAAAGCATCACAAAAATGGAGAAGCATGAATCCTATGTACTCAATCTTGATATGAGGACAATTAATGACAATTAAGGTTATGGGGGGGGGAAGCAGAAAGTGGGATGGAGGGAGGAGGGTGGGGCCTTAGTGTGTGTCACACTTTATGGGGGCAAGACATGATTGCAAGAGGGACTTTACCTAACAATTGCAATCAGTGTAACTGGCTTATTGTACCCTCAATGAATCCCCAACAATAAAAAAAAATAAATAAATAAAAGATAGTCTAGAAAAAAAAAAAAAAAGAAGAAAAAGTAAATAAAATAAATTAAACCGGGCGGCGCCTATGGCTCAGTTGGTAAGGCACCGGCCCCATACACCGAAGGTGGCGGGTTCAAACCTGGCCCCGGCCAAACTACAACCAAAAAATAGCCAGGCATTGTGGCAGGTGCCTGTAGTCCCAGCTACTTGGGAGGCTGAGGCAAGAGAATCACCTTAAGCCAAGGAATTGGAGGTTGCTGTGAGCTGTGTGAGGCCACAGCACTCTACCGAGGGCCATAAAGTGAGACTCTGTCTCTACAAAAAAAAAATAAATTAATTAATTAAACCATTGGCCAGACCTACTAGAAATAGAGAAGTAAAAACTCTAGTAACCTCAATCAGAATGATAAAGGAGAAATAATAACAGATGCGACAGAGATACAAGAGATTGTCTCTGAATATTACAAGAAAGTCTAGGCCCAGAAATTTGACAATATAGAAGAAATGAATCAATTGTTCGAATCACACCCCCTCCCTAGACTTAATCAAGATGAAATAGACCTTCTGAAAAGATCAATTTCAAGCACTGAGATTAAAGAAACAATAAAAAATCTCCCAACAAAAAAATGCCCTGGTCCAGATGGCTTCACACCAGAATTCTATCAAACCTTCAAAGAAGAGCTTATACCCATACTACAGAAATTATTCCAAAAAATTAAGGAGGAAGGAATATTCCTCAACATGTTCTATGAAGCAAACATCACCCTGATACCAAAACCAGGAAAAGACCCAACCAAAAAGGAGAATTACAGACCAATTTCACTAATGAATACAGATGAAAAAATTTTCAATAAAATCCTAGCGAGTAGATTACATCTTGTTATTAAAAAAGTCATACATCACAATCAACTAGGATTCATCCCAGGGATGCAAGGCTGGTTTAAAATACATAAATCTATAAACATAATTCACCATATCAACAGGAGCAAAAACAAAGACCACACCTCTCAACAGATGCAGAAAAAGCATTTGATAAAATTGAACATCCCCGGGAGAAGCCTGTGGCTCAAGGAGTAGGGCACTGGCCCCATATACCGGAGGTGGCGGGTTCAAACCTGGCCCTGGCCAAAAACTGCAAAAAAAAAAAAACAAAAGAAAAATTGAACATCCCTTTCTAATTAGAACGCTGAAGAATATCACCATTGGCGGCACATTCCTTAAACTGATCGAAGCCATTACAAACCCACAGCTAATAGTATACTTAATGGAGTAAAACTGAAAGCTTTTCCACTCACGACTGGAACAAGACAAGGGTGTCCTCTATCGCCACTACTATTCAACATAGTGCTGGAAGTTCTACCCAATACAATCAGGCAAGAGATAGAAATTAAAGGGATCCGAATGGGGACAGAGGAAATGAAACTCTCCCTCTTTGCCGATGATATGATTTTATACTTAGAGAACCCCAAAGACTCAACAACAAGACTCCTGCAGGGAAGTGATCAAAAAATACAGTAACGTCTCAGTATATAAAATCAATGTCCACAAATCAGTAGCCTTTGTATATGCCAATAACAGCCAAGATGAGAAGGAAATCAAGGACACAATACCCTTCACAGTAGCTCCAAAGAAAATGAAATACCTAGGAATACAACTCACAAAAGAGGTGAAGGACCTTTATAAAGAAAACTATAACCCCCTAAAAAAAGAAATAGTAGAAAATATTAACAAATAGAAGAACATACCATGCTCATGGCTGGGAAGAATCAACATTGTTAAAATGTCTATACTTCCCAAAGCAATGATTCAATGCTATCCCTATTAAAATGATTGAATTGAATTTTAATTGAATCTAATTAAATTAGATTGAATCTACTGATTCAATGCTATCCCTATTAAAATACCAACATCATAATTTCAAGACTTGGAAAAATTAATTCTTCATTTTGTATGGAACCAAAAAAACCCCATGGAGCCAAGGCAATTCTTAGTAATAAAAATAAAGCTGGGGGCATCAACCTACCAGACTTTAGGCTGTACTACAAGGCCATAGTGATCAAAACAGCATGGTATTGGCACAAAAATAGAGACATAGACATTGGAACCAAATAGAAAACCAGGAGATGAAACAAACATCTTACAGCCATCTAATCTTTGATAAACCAAATAAGAACGTACACTGGGGGAAAGAATCCCTATTCAATTAATGTGCTGGGAGAACTGAATGTCCACATGTAAAAGACTGAAACTGGACCCACACCTTTCTCCACTCACAAAAATTGATTCAAGATGGATAAAACACCTTAATCTAAAGCATGAAACAATTAAATCCTCAAAGAAAGTATGGGGAAAACAGTGGAAGCTGTCAGCCTGGAGAAGGACTTTACGAGGAAGCCTTTTGCGGTAATCGCAACAAAAATAAACAAATGGGACTTAATTAAACCAAAAAACTTCTGTATGGCTGAGGTGACAACAACCAAAGCAAATAGACAATGTACACATTGAGAAAAGATATTTGCATATTTTGAATCAGACAAAAGCCTGATAACTAGGATTAACAGAGAACTCAAATTAATAAACATAAAAAGAGCCAATTCCTTAGACCACTGGGCAAGAGAGATGAATAGAACCTTCTCTAAAGAAGACAGATGAATGGCTACCAAACATATGAAAAAATGCTCATAGTCCATAATTACTAGAGAAATGCAAATCAAAACCACCCTCAGATATCATCTAACCCCAGTGAGAATGGCCTGTATCACAAAGTCTCAAAACTGCAGATGCTGGTGTGGATGTGGAGAGAAGGGAACACTTTCACACTGCTAGTGGGACTGCAAACTAATAAAACCTTTTGTAAGGCAGTATGGAGAAACCTCAAAGCACTCAAGCTAGACCTCCCATTTGATCCTGCAATCCCATTGCTGGGCATCTACCCAGAAGGAAAAAAATCCTTTTACCACAGGGACACTTACACTAGACTGTTTATTGCAGCTCAAATTACAATTGCTAAAATGTGGAAACAACCTAAATGCCCACCAACCTAGGAATGAATTAACAAGCTATGGTATATGTATACCATGGAATACTATTCAGCCACTAAAAAAGATGGGAGACTTTATATCCTTTGTATTAACCTGGATGGATGTGGAACACATTATTCTTAGTAAAGCATCACAAGAATGTAGAAATAAGAATCTTATGTACTCACTTCTGATTCAGGAAAATTATGAACGTCTACTACTACTAAAATGCATCCTAATGTTGACAACGGAAAAATTTGAGCAGATATAACATACTTTCTATATGTAAAATAACAAAGATATTATACAACAAGCATGGATTACTTTTATGATCAGAAGAAATAGAAAAAAAAAATAGAACGTAGATAATGGAAATGTGCATGATTCCTATTTCTCACTAAAGCTTGCAGTATAATTAGTGTATCTTGCCCTGTTACTGTAATATATTGCTAATCCAGAATTTTCAAAATATATAATGTGGCATGAACACTTCTACGACACTTCTAGACAAAACTGTAAATTCAAAGAAACTTATAAAGAATTCTACTTTAGATCTGCCTCAATGGCTCACGCCCATAAACCTAGCACTCTGGGAGGCCATGGGTGGATTGCTTGAGCTCAGGAGTTTGAGACCAGCCTGAGCAAAAGCAATATCCTGTCTCTAAAAAATAGCAGAGCATTGTGGTGGGCACCTGTAGTTCCAGCTACATGGGAGGCTGAGACAGGTAGAGGGCTTGAGCTCAAGCATTTGAGGTTGCTGTGAGCTATGACACCATACCACTCTATCGAAGGTGATGAAGTGAGACTGTCTTAAAAACAAAAAAAAGGCTTGGCACCCATAGCACAGTGGTATAGCACCAGCCACATACACCAAGGGTGGCAGGTTCGAACCTGGCCAGGGCCATCTAAACAACTACAACAAAAAAATACCCGAGCATTGCGGCAGGTGCCTGTAGTCCCAGCTACTTGGAAGGCTGAGGCAAGAGAATTGCTTAAGCCCAAGAGTTTGAGGTTGCTGTGAGCTGTGATGCCACGGTACTCTACCCAGGGTAACAGCTTGAGACTCTGTCTCAAAAAAAAAAAATTCTACTTTATCTTCACTTTCCCTTCTAATAAGCATCACGGCCAAAAGCAGTATTGATTACTAGTAAAGATCCAGTTTGGTTGTCAGGAGGCTGGAGCTGTTCACAAAGCACAGTTATAAAGTCACTAACCAAGGAGGGATCAGGAACTGACACCACCAATAGTTTGTTTTCACCTGTTCTGTTGTCCTGCTTAAACAGATATACAAAAACACTTCTGTGGGGTCAATCCCTGACATCCCCCCTCCATTGGTTTAGCAACTGTTTAATCAAGCAGGTAAACAATGACTCATTTAATCACAACAATTAAAAGAGTTTAGCTTTTGCAGGGTGCAGTGGCTCATGCCTGTAATCCCAGCACTTGGGAGGCTGAGGCAGGTAGATTGCCTGAGCTCACAAGTTCAAGACCAACCTGGGCAAAAGGGAGACCCTATCTCTCAAAAACAGCCGGGTGCTGCAGCAGGCACCTGTAGTCCCAGCTACCTGGGAGGCTGAGGCAAGAGAATCACTTGAACCCCAAGTGTTTGAGCTAAGATGCCATGGCACTCTACCAAAGGTGACCAAGTGAGATCCTGTCTCAAAAAAAAAAAAAAAAAAGAGTTCAGCTTTTGGGGGCCAAAATATTCCAGTATAATAAAAAGGGAAAACTTGGCCAGGCACAGTAGCTCAAACCTATAATCCTATTTTCCATGAGGTGGGAAAACTGCTTGAGATCAAGAGTTTGAGACCAGCCTGAACAAGAGTGAGATCTTATCTCTACAAAAAAAAAAAAAAGAAAAAACAGAAAAAATCAGCTGGGCATGGTGGCACATACCTGTAACTCCTGCTACTTAGAAGACTGAGGCAAGAGAATAGTTCAAGCCAGGATTTTAAGGTTGCAGTGAGCTGTGATTATGCCACTGCACTCTAGCCTGGATGATAAAGTGAGACCTTGTCTCAAAAAAAGAGAGAGAGAATAAAGGAAGGGAGGGACGGAGGGAGGGAAAAATTTTCTATTCCTAATTCTTCATTTCCAGCAAAGGAGGGGTGAAAAAGACACACAACTCCATCTCTTACAGAGGTATAAATAGAGCTACCTGGAGCCCAGCACCTCATTTGTTGCTATCTACCCATAGTTAGTCCCACATTTGCCCCAGTGATCTAACAAAAAGTCGATATTCCATTATTTGCCATGGCTACCTTGTAGCTCTTACATTAAAATTATGATTTTAAAAAAGTTCTGACTTGTAAACTGTTGTACTAATTCCAAATTTATTATGTTAACTTTGACAACAAGTTGTGTATGATTTTGTTTCCCTCACAAGTCAATAAACGAGATAACTCAAACAAAGAAATCAAGGAAACATCCAGCTAGAAAAGCAGACAGACATCCAGGTTTAAGTATTTCTTCGTAACTCCATAGGAAAAAACCACATATAAGATAAAACGATTACATATGAAGTCCAAGAAAATACAAGAAACAAAATCAAATGACTGAAGAGTAGAAATCCTAGCATTCTGGGAAGCTGAGATAGGAGAATCCCATGAGCTCAGTAGTTTGAGATTAAGCCTGACCAAGAGCTAGACCACCATCTCTACTAAAAGAAAAATGGAAAAAAAATTCTAGCGAGGCATTGTGGCAGGCACCTGTAGTCCCAGCCACTCAGGTGGATGAAGCAAGAGGATAGCTAGAACCCAGAAATCTGAGGTTGCTGTGAGCTAGGATGATGACACAGTACTCTGGCCACAAGCAACAGAATGAGACCCAGTCTCAAAAAAACAAACAAAAAATAAAAATGTGAAGAATTGTGACAATTTGAAGAAGAAAATACAACGGATATCAAGTAGAATTATTTTCGTTACAAATGAAAATGCACACAAGAATTGTTAGAACAAGAAAATTATTTCATTTTTCTTAAAGAATAAAATGAAATGAAAATTAAATGAAAAATTACTTCATTTCATTTTCTTAAAGAAAATCTTTAAGAAAAATGAAATAATTTTCATTTTCTAGAACAAGAAATTATTTCATTTTTCTTAAAGAATGAAATGAAATGAAAATTAAATGAAAAATTATTTCATTTCATTTTCTTAAAGAAAATCTTTAAGAAAAATGAAATAATTTTCTTGTTCTATTTTATGTGCATTTTCATTTGTAACGAAAATAATTCTACTTGATATCCGTTGTATTTTCTTCTTCAAATTGTCACAATTCTTCACATTTTTATTTTTTGTTTGTTTTTTTGAGACTGGGTCTCATTCTGTTGCTTGTGGCCAGAGTACTGTGTCATTATCCTAGCTCACAGCAACCTCAGATTTCTGGGTTCTAGCTATCTCTTTCAATAACACTTTCATTCATTGTGTATGTGGCTTTACTGACTGAAGAGTCTATGTAAAATGTGAAGAAAAGCTGACAAACAGGAAGAATCAGACAAGAATAAGTCGAAGTTAATTAAAACATAACTTTCACTCTTCAAAAGAAACTGTAAAGAGAATGCAAAGGCAAGCCAGAGACTGGAAAAAACATTATTTATAAAAGCACATATTCAACAAAGGACTTGTATTTATAGTCACGCACCTTATCCCGACTTTTCAGTACAAGCAATGATGGCCCCATAAAATGATAATGGTGCTGCCATATATAAGTTATCATTTTTATCTTTTATACAGTATTTTTACTGTACCTTTTCTACGTCTAAATATGTTTAGGTACACAAACACCATTGTGTTATAAGTGCCCTACAGTATTCAGTACAGTAACAGCCTATACGGATTTGCAGACTAGGAGCAACAGGTTATACCAAATAGTCTACATATGTAGTAGGCTATACCATCTAGGTTTATGTAAGTACGCACTACATAACAACGATCACCTAACAACACATCTCTCAGAACATACCCCGTTGTTAAGATACATGACTGTGTGCAAGGAACTCTAACAACTCAATAAGATTTAAAAATCAGCAAAAGATTTGGAAACTTCACAAAAGAAAATATACAAATAACAAAGAAACAGAGGAAAAGATGCTCAACATTAAACCACTATAAGATATTACTACACATTTAGCTAATAGATGTGTAGTAATATCTTATAGTGGTTTAATCTAGCTAATAGATGTGTAGTAATATATTGGCCCAATAATAGCTAATATTAAAAGAGACTGACCATAACAAGTACTGGAAAGGATGTGAAGCAAATGGAACTTTAATACATTGATGGTGAGAATGTAAAATTTTCCCACTTCAGAAAAGAAGTTGGCAGTTTCTTAAGAAGTTAAACATAGTTGAAGAAGTTCAACTCCTGTCATTCCTCCTAGAGATTTACCCAAGAGAAAGGAAAGTGCATGTCAATACAAGGAATTGTACATGAAAATTCATAACAGGTTTATCTGCACTAGCCAAAAACTGGGAACAACTCAAACAGCCACTGACAGAAGGATGGATGAACAAATTAGAGTGCATCTCTAACAATGGAACACTACTCAGCAATAAAAAGGAATAAACGCCTGATACATCCAACAATCTGGATGAGTATCAAAATCATTATGCTGAGTAAAAGAAGTCAGACACAGGGCGGAGCCTATGGCTCAGGGGATAAGGCGCCGGCCGCATATATCGAGGGTGGCGGGTTCAAACCCGGCCCCGGGCGAACTGCAACAAAAAAATAGCCCGGCATTGTGGTGGGCGACTGTAGTCCCAGCTACTCAGGAGGCAAGAGAATCGCGTAAGTCCAGGAGCTGGAGGTTGCTGTCAGCTGCGTGAAGCCACAGCACCCTACCGAGGGTGATAAAGTGAAACTGTCTCTACAAAAAAAAAAAAAACGGGGGTGGGGGAACGGCACCTGTGGCTCAAGAAGTAGGGCGCCGGCCCCATACATGCCCCCCAAAATTCTAGACAATACAAACTAATGTATAGTGACAGAAAGGAGATAGGAGGCTGCCTGAGGGAGAGACTGATTACAAAGGGACAGGAGGAAACTTTGAGCATAGTTTCATTGGATTTTTATAGACATGTGTGTTTAGTCAAAGTGTACCAAACTGTACACTTTAAAGTTTATTGTATATCAAACTCATTAAACGAAAAAGTCCATAATAAAATCATTTAAAAAACAAAAATCAGTCCAGATCCCCCGTTACGATGTCAACCCATGTCACCACTGAGAACAGACTCTTCCTCCTTGTTCCTCTTCCATCTCATCCCTTCTCTTTACGAGGGGAAAGTTGAACCCTAAAAGGTTCACAAACTTCTGACTAAGCTTCAGCATACTGCCCAATGTATTCCTAGGTCCTCAGCTCATGCCACACAAACCTCCTACCTTTTCCCGTTCGCGACACTTAGCCTTACCGGAATAATGACAAGTATCCTTCATGTTCCCAGACACTCATCCACGAAGCTTCATACAACCCAACACATTTAGACCCCAAAATGCCACTAACCACCGTGTTACCACCGAAAGTTGCCTCCTCAATAGGCCCACCCGCGAAGCCATCCTAGTGCGGTGATTCAACCCCTTGGCGCCCAGGTTACCTGCCACCGGCTGGCCGCGCCGCGGGCAATTCAGCCACCGCGGCGGGATCTTGTTGTGAGCCATTTCCTGGGGGGCCAGGCCGAGCCGGCCCCTTCACCAACGCTCGCCGAGCCTTTGCAGCCGCCTCTCCGCAGTTAGGTTAGCACTGGAGTTCCACGACGCCCGAATCCTGACTGGAACTCGAATTCCAGCCGCTCCAATCCGGGTAACGCCAGGGGCGGCGCGCCACTTTCATTCAGGATAAACTCCCTGGCTCAAACCAAGCCCACAATGCACGGCGACTTCCGCCTCCGAGGGCCCCGCCCCCTCTCTTCCGAGGTCAGAGCGGAAGAACCGGAAGCTCTGTGGCGAGAGGTCCACAAGTTCAAACCAAGACCAATGGGGGCGGGGGTGTTCCCTCTGGTCCCTGCCCTTTCTCCCCACCCACCACCCCTAGCCCCCGCCTTCACTGCTACCTGCCTCTAGCTCGCCTCTGCGCATGCGCAGTTCCTCTTGTACTGGACCCACCTGGCGTATTTTTCCTCGACCTGAGCCACCTGGAGGTGGTGCCTGTGGTTTAGTGAGTAGGGCGCCGGCTACATATACCGAAGGTGGCGGGTTCAAACCCGGCCCTGGCCAAACTACAACAAAAAGATAGCCGAGCATTGTGGCAAGAAAGTGAGTGTCTCTACAAAAAAAAAAATAAAACAAACTACCGGGAGTCCCCAAAGTGGAAGGAAGCCGGCTTCTTTCCTTGCGCAGACGGCCATGGCGTCACAGCTCACAGCAACCTCCAGCTTTTGGGCTTAGGCGATTCTCTTGCCTCAGCCTCTCAAGTAGCTGGGACTACAGGGGCCCACCACAACGCTCTGCTATTTTTGTTGTTGTTGTTTTTGTTGTCGCCATTGTTGTTTGGCAGGCCTGGGCTGGGTTCGAACCCTCCAGCCCCAGTGTATGTGGCTGGTGCCCTAGCCACTGAGCTTCAGGCGCCGACACTATAAAGGCATCTTTTTACTGATGAAAGAGCCTTCCCACTGCCATCATAGCTCAAGGTTACTGTCCGGGCCAGATCTGGGTTTGATTTGGAACTGGGGGAAGTCCTCCTGAGTTAGGTTCAGGGGAACAGATGTCAGGGAAATTCTAAGGGCGTGAGGTTGGAATACCAAAAATGGGGGATTTTTCTCTTGTTGGGTACTTCTGAAAATGCATAAAGTGTCTGAAATTAATTTCAAAACAGGGTTTCATGTCTGGATTTCTAGAGTGAAATTGAAAAGCATATTTGAGAGTCTCAGCGTATTCATGTCTCAAAAAAAAGTTACTAGGCACAGAGCTGGTAGCCCAGTGATTAGGGTGCCAGCCATATACACCGGGGCTGGCGGGTTCGAATCCAGCCAGGGCCTGCCAAACAACAATGACAACTGCAACAAAAAATAGCAGGCCATTATGGCAGGCACCTGTAGTCCCAGCTACTTGGGAGGCTGAGGCAAGAGAATCACTTAAGCCCAAGAGTTTGAGGTTGGTGATAGCTGTGACACCATGGCACTCTACCAAGGGCAACATAGTGAGACTCTGTCTCAAAAAAAAAAAAAAGTTACTAATTAATGTGTATAGTTGGCAAAGGCTGGAATTTCCCAGTGGAGTACCATTTCGTGGTAGTGTTCTCCTTTGCCTATCAAATGAAGTCCTTTATATTTTTTTCTTCGAGTTAAGCAGAGGTATTTGTGAGAGAGGATACCCGAGAAGGTTGAGGTCTAGGAGAACAGGTCTTCTCAAGGAAACCACAAGGATACACCTGCAGGGTCCTCTCCATGGTGACTCCACTCTTGGGAATTTGTAAACTTAACTTCCTGGAACTTGGAAATTTCCAAGTTCCGTGAAATCCTGTAATTCTGTAGGGGCTGGAATAGCATCTCCCACTTGATTTAAACTGGCCAATGAGAAGGGTTCCTGTGGGGTGGAACTTTTGACTGTCGATGAAAAGGGAAAGACCAAGCCAGTCGGAGATAAAAAGGGAAAGACCAAGCCAGTCGGAGAGCGTGGCCATTTGGAATTCTTCTACGCCCTAAGCTCCCGCTGATGAATAAAGCCCTTCCTCTTATAAACGTGGTGTGTGGGTGCTCTTTCTCTCCCTTGGGCATAGTCTTCCTGCAACATTTTTTGGTTCCCTGACTGGGAAGTGAGATCACCGCTGGAGAGAACACACACTTGGTAGTTGCCGCCAATCCTTCGGACACCCATGTGGGGGCCCTGATAGGCCTGGGCTACGTGAACCACTGAGTGCCAGGGAGGCAATTTGGCCTTCCTGTGTGGATGCCTTCACTGGACAGAGAAAGGACCCCCTTGGCGGGTCTTCAAAGAGTCAAACACCAGGAGGAACTGGCATGCAGGAACAGGTACCTGCACAGGGAGATATCTGAGGCAAAGTATGATGAATCTGGGGATCCCATTACAGTTTTAGTTGAAGAAGGAGCCTGACCAACTCCTTGGGCATCAGATAGCCGGCAGTTCTGTTGAGAGGTGTGTGAGAGTGTGTGGCTGTGGTGTAACTGAGAGAACTCTGAGGGTGGAATTGGACCTCCCTTCACAGGGCCTAGGGGAGTGTTGGTTGCCTCCCATGGCTAAGTGGCTGCTCCAGTAGGAAATCAAGGCTGCCCAGGTTAAGAAACGGGTTGGAATTGTGTGCATATGAGTGCTTGGAGAATGACTGAGATGGTTAACAATAGGTGGGGTTTCGCCCCCCACCCCCACATTCACAGGGTGAAACGAAAGTGCGAGTGTGCCCTTCTTCCCTCCCTTCTTCCCAACTTTGACCGCTGGCTATTCTAAGAGAAACTGGAAATTCCGGGTTTTCCGCCTTCTGTGGCCACGTGGCCATGTGGATCTGGGGGGGAAATGAAAAGACATTAGAAAGGATGTTGTTGTAGTTTTGTTACTGGAATTACTTCAGTGAGTTTTTGGTCTCAGAAATTTGAGAATTGAGCCCACTGGCCACAGATCAGTGATAAAATGGGGGGCATGCAGAGGGAGTGGAGAGTGCCAGAGGTATTAGCTAAGGAACTGTGCCTCAGAAAGTGCTGCAGTTCTGGTAGTCCAGTGAGCTCTGGATAGCCCTTGAAAATCTGGGGGAGAGAGTATAAATCTCATGCTGGACGATATGCTGAATACATATTGGCAACAGATCTCCGAGGTGACCAGCCTTGGAAGTGGGGAGGAGGCCCAGGTTGGAGGTTTCCTGCATGAGTCCTTTGTCCAGGGGTCAATGATTGGCCCTGAGAGATATTTTGACCAGGACTTGGTAGATGGAAAAATACCTTTGCAAACTGAAGGCATGTTCTAGCCAGTGAATGCAGCCTGTCACCTTGGACAAGGTTATTAGGTCTTTGCTATGGCTTTTGTCTGGGGAGGGGATCAGGGTGTGTGCTCCTTAGTTAGGGTGGAGCCATCCAAAAAATTTCAGGCTGCTTTTTGTTCATTTTATTCATGACCTTGCTGGAGCTCAGAGGGTTTGTACCTGGAGATGGGAGTCTAATATCTAGACGGTTTGTACCTGGAGATGGGAGTCTAATATCTAAGCTCAACTGAGCCTGATAAATGGGGGTCCAGCCCTGAGTGGGAAAATCTTGTAACAATGTTATATCTCATAAAATGTCTCTCATTTGTAAAATGTAATAATTCGGTTATTTAAATTGTTGGGGAAACTGAGTCTTTGTCAAAGGATAAGATTCTTGCCTTTTTCTTCCTTTTTTTAAATTTATTTATTTTTATTGTTAAATCATAGCTGTGTACATTAGTGCAATCAAGTGGTACAATGTGCTGGTTTCATATACAATCTGAAATACTCTCATCAAACTGTTCAACATAGCCTTCATGGCATTATCTTAGTCACTGTATGTAGGCATTCATATTCTGCATTTAGTAAGTTTCACCTGTACCCATTCTAAGATGCACTGTAGGTGTGGCCCCACCCATTACCCTCCCTCCACCATAACCTCGCCCCTCCCTTCCCCTTCCTTGGCCCTTTCCCCATAGTCTTGTGCTATAGTTGGGTTATAGCCTTCATGTGAAAGTTATAATTTAGCTTCATAGTAGGGATGAGTGCATTGGATACTTTTTCTTCCATTCCTGAGATACTTTGCTAAGAAGAATATGTTCCAGCTCCATCCATGTAAACATGAAAGAGGTAAAGTCTCCATCTTTCTTTAAGGCTGCATAATATTCCATGGTATACATGTACCACAATTTGCTAGTCCATTCGTGGGTCGATGGGCACTTGGGCTTCTTTGAAGACCAATTATGAATTGGGCTGCAATAAACATTCTAGTACAGTTGTCTATGTTATATTGTGATTTTTGGTCTTCAGGGTATACACTTAGTAAAAGAATTATAGGATCGAATGGCAGGTCTATTTTTAGGTCTCAAAGTATTCTCCAAACATCCTTTCAGAAGGAACGTATTAGTGCGCATTCCCACCAGCAGTGTAGAAGTGTTCCCTTTTCTCCACATCCATGCCAACATCTCTGGTTTGGGGATTTTGTTATGTGGGCTACTCTTACTGAGGTTAGGTGATATCTCAAAGTAGTTTTGATTTGCATTTCTCTGATGAATAAGGATGATGAGCTTTTTTTCATGTGTTTGTAGATCGTGCATCTGTCTTCTTTAGAGAAGTTTCTCTCAAGTCCCTTGCCCACCCTGAGATGGGGTCACGTGTTCTTTTTTGCTAATACGTTTGAGTTTTCCGTGGATTCTAGTTGTTAGACCTTTATCGGAGGTATAACCTGCAAAATATTTTCTCCCATTCTGAGGGCTGTCTGCTTGCTTTACTTACTATGTTCTTGGATGTGCAGAAGATCAGGTCCCAGTAGTGTATTTTTGATAATGCTTCAATTGTCTGAGGAGTCCTCCTCATAAAGTATTCACCCAGGCTGATTCCTTCAAGAGTTTTCTCTGCACTTTCTTCAAGTATTTTTATAGTTTCATGTCTTAAGTTTAAATCTTTTATCCAGTGAGAGTCTATCTTAGTTAATGGTGAAAGGTGTGGGTCCAGTTTCAGTCTTCTACAGGTTGCCAGCCAGTTCACCCAGCACCATTTGTTAAATAGGGAATCTTTTCCCCACTGGATGTTTTTAATTGGCTTGTCAAAGATCAAATAATGGTAAGTAGCTGGATTCATCTCTTGGTTCTCTATTCTGTTCCAGACATCTACTTCTCTGTTTTTGTGCCAGGACCATGCTGTTTTGATCACTATGGATTTATAGTACGATCTCAGGTCTGGTAGCGTGATTCCTCCTGCTTTGTTTTTATTGCTGAGTAATGTTTTGGCTATTCTAGTTTTTTTCTGATTCCATATAAAATGAAGTATTATTTTTTCAAGATCTTTAAAATATGACAATGGAGCTTTAATAGGCATTGCATTAAAATTATATATTGCTTTGGGTAGTATAGACATTTTAACAATGTTGATTCTTCCCAGCCATGAGCATGGTATGTTTTTCCATCTGTTAACATCTTCAGCTATTTCTTTTCTTAAAGTTTCATAATTCTCTTTGTAGAGATCTTTCACGTCCTTTGTTAGGTATACTCTCAAATATTTCATCTTCTTTGGCACTACTGTGAAAGGAATAGAGTCCTTGACTGTTTTTTCAGCTTGGTTATTGTTGGTATATATAAAGGCTACAGATTTATGGGTGTTGATTTTGTAGCCTGAGACATTGCTGTATTCCTTGATCACTTCTAAAAGTTTTGTAGTAGAATCCCTAGTGTTTTCCAGATATACGATCATATCATCTGCGAAGAGTGAAAGTTTGATCTCTTCTGACCCTATGTGGATACCCTTGATCACCTTTTCTTCCCTAACTGCAATGGCTAAAACTTCCATTACAATGTTAAAGAACAATGGAGACAATGGGCAACCTTGCCTGGTTCCTGATCTAAGTTGAAATGATTTCAATTTAACTCCAGTCAATTCTTGCCTTTTTCTTTCTTTTTTTTTTCCTGAGACAGAGTCTCACTTTATTGCCTTTGGTAGAGTGCTGTGGCATCACAGCTCACAGCAACCTCCAGCTCTTGGGCTTAGGTGATTCTCTTGCCCCAGCCTCCCAAGTAGCTGGGACTACAGGCGCCCGCCACAACACCCGGCTAAGGATTCTTGCCTTTTAAACTTTCTAATTATCAGTTTGGCTGAGTGAATGGGTGACTTCATAGTAAACTGGAGTCCTGTTTTGTGGGAAGTGAGTTTTTGAGAGTAAGAGAAATTAGACAGAAAGGAAAATGGCATTGTAAAGAAAGAATCTTGTGTGATAAATTTTGTCCTGAAACAGAATGGTTGTGTAAGAAAGTGAAAGGCAGGGCAAAAGTTAAAGAAAGTTTAGAATGTTTGAAGATGGTCTGTGCAGGTTAAATGAAGTTCATAAAAGAGAATTTGTGAAAGAATTTACATTTGATCCAGTTGACTATGTATTTCCTTTAAAATCTTTTGACATGCAATCTTATTTGAACCAATGTTTTAGGCCTTTGATATTTGACAAATCTTCTAAAATCAAAACTCTAAATTTGAGGCTTGGCGCCCAAAGGGCAGTAGTTGCAGCACTGGCCACATGCACCAAGACTGGTGGGTTCGAACTCACCCCAGGTCAACAAAAAAAAAAAAACACAACTCTAAATTTGGTCTTCTTGAAATATTAAGACCATTGAAAGTTATAGGAAAAACAAATTAAACTTATTTGATTTATTAAAAATATACAGGAAACATTATCAAATATGAAATGGTGATTAATTTTGTATAGGTTATGGATATATATATATGTTCCAATATTATAAAGCATTGGTCTGTCCTCACCTGTAAAGCATTGGTCTGTCCTAATGTATAAGACATTGGTCTGTCCTAAAATATATTGTGGATAATAATTTGAATTCATCTAAAAAAAGAAAGTGTTTTTTATATAACGGCTGAGTCCAAAGTTTATCCTAAAAAGAAAAAGAAATATTAAGAGAGGCTGATGAATTCTCTCGAATTCAAATTTCTGATGTCTTTGGAAATTGAGTACCTTTGGACTAAAAGCAGATTTTTAGAACTTGGCTAGTTTGTTATGACTTTTTGTTCAAAATATTTTTGATTCTTACTATGTTCTGTTTTCCAGAAGTCAAGAAAATAATTCTCTGTCTTGAGCTATTTGTAGCTTTTCAAGCAATGTATGTACTTATGAGCAGAATGTGAAACATGTATTTTTTATTCTTTCCTTAATTTCTCCAGAATTTGAAAGCCATTTGTAAGTATTCTTAATTTCTAACAATACAGTTATTTGCATACGTTCAATAAGAATCTGTTTTGTTCTGTAGGACATGATGAAGGCCCTGGTTATTTTACCAAGGCTTTGGCTGGAATAGCATTTCCAAAGGTGTCCAGACTGTGTTAAGGAATTAAGGTTGACTTTATAAGGCCAATAAAAAAAGCCCTTTGGGCGCCTGTGGCTCAAAGGAGTAGGGTGACACCCCCATAAGCCAGAAGTGGAGGGTTCAGGCCCAGCCCCAGCCAAAAACTGAAAAAAAAAAAAGCCCTTTTGAAAACTGGCCAGATACCCATCAGTAACATTTCCTTTTCTGTGGTAAGTAACGAAGGTCACTTGCTGATTGGTCAAGAAATCGAAATGTGCTTGGGGACCTCAAGAGAAGAGGAATTTACCCAATGCATCCAGGTATCTGATGGCACAGATGAAACCTGGGCTCGTGAAAGGCTTTCAAGAAAGTCCAGCCTGAGATTCCTTATAAAAGTTTCCAGCAAAGCCAATTTTAAAGAAAGAAGGGTCTAGATTGCTAATAATTATTCTTACAGCACTTTATGCAAATAATCAGACCCAGTATACTGAAGGTACAGTTTATTTTGGCAACTGAGCTGGTTCTGCTGTAATTTGTCTTTAGTAAAGAGAGAAATTGGAGAGATAAAAATGATTAAAACAGAAAAGAGGCTGTGACCCACCCATATTAGATCCCAACCTTGCCTGTACTGTCAACTCATAAAATAAATTATAATAATAAAAGACATAACTGTTTTACATAACTATTTTACTAAAATTAAATAATAAAAGACATAACTGTTTTACTAAATTGATCTGTTAAATGGAACTAAGAGACTGGCCAAAGAGTTGCCTATTGGCTACCCTGGAAAAATTTGTGCAGTATTAAATGTTATCTACTGTGTCTATGTAGATACCTCAGGAAAAATTAAAACCTAAAATGAGAATTTCCCAGTAAATGGTGTAACTGTAACACTGCATCCTCCTGTGCCTAATCTGTATACTCTGGTGAGTCTGCTGCCAGCAAAAGCCAAGTGGCCACTTGCCTAGACTTAAAAGATGCCTTTTTCAGTATAAGGCTGGCTCCAAGAAGCCGGAGGCTGTTTGCTTTCCAGTGCGAGAGACCAGACATGGAAACTGTGATCTAGTATACATGGACCAGGTTGCCCCAGAAGTTTAAAACACCCATGATTTTTGGAGAAGTGCTGGCTCATGACCTCCAGAAGTTCCCAGCTGAGAAATTAGAATGTGTGCTGCTCCAGTAGGTCAATGACCTCCATTTAGGACACCCTACCCAGGAGGGCTGCACCTGAGGCATGGACTGTCTTTTATGACATCTAGAGGTATGTGGCTATAAAATGTCTAAACCAAAGGCCCAGATTTGCCAGCAGCAAGTACGTTATTTAAGATTTACTATCCAGCAGGGGTAGAGCTATCTGGGTATGAAATGGAGGCAGGTCATTAATTGCCTCCCCACTCCCAGGAGCCGAAAGCAGGTTCAGAAATTCTTAGGTGCAGTCAGCTTTTGTCATCTTTGGATCCCCAACTTTGCCGTCTTGGCTAAGCGCTTGTATGAGGCAACTAAAGGAGAAGAAGGAGAGCCCTTTTAGAATGGGGAGGAGAACAGGAACATGCCTTCTCCCAGCTAAAGATGAGGCTGATAAATGTACTTGCATTGGGGCACCAGACTTGGCCAAGACCTTTACTCTGTATATCTCAGAGAGAGGAAAGATGTCTTTAGGTGTGTTAACCCAGCTGGTTAGGTCCTGGCCAAAGCCTGTAGGAGTAGCAAAAGGACGGCCACCCTGCTTATGGGCTCTAGCTGCTACTTCTCTCCTTGTGCAAGAAGCCGATAAGCTGACTCTAGGGCAGCATCTCAGAGTGAAAGTACCCCACTCTGTGGTCACTTTAATGGACACTAAGGGACATTTTTTACTCTAATGGAAGAACACCCCCAACCCAGCCATGCTCCTTCCAGTCGGTGGAAGAGAGACTGAGCATGACTGCATGGAAGTTATAGATAATGTGTATTCTAGCAGACCTGACTTGTGTGAACAGCATTGGACAGTTGCAAACTGGGACTTGTATGTAGACTGAAGCAGTTACATGATGGTGCAAGGTGAGTGGCAGGCTGAGTATGTAGTGATTACCTTAACAGAGGCTGTAGAGGCTAAGCCCCTACTGCAAGGAACATTGGCTCAAAAGGCTAAGTTAATTGCCTTGACTCGAGCCTTAGAACTAAGTCAAGGGAAAAATATGAATGCTTTTCTTTTTTTTTTTTTTTTAATGGGTTTTTTTTTTTTTTTAATATATTTTTTCGTAGAGACAGAGTTTCACTTTATGGCCCTCGGTAGAGTGCCGTGGCGTCACACAGCTCACAGCAAACTCCAACTCCTGGGCTTAGGCAATTCTCCTGCCTCAGCCTCCCGAGTAGCTGGGACCACAGGTGCCCGCCACAACGCCCGGCTATTTTTCTGTTGCAGTTTGGCCGGGGCCAGGTATGAACCCGCCACCCTCGGTATATGGGGCTGGCGCCCTGCTCACTGAGCCACAGGCGCCACCCATTAATGCTTTTCTAACTCTTCAAGTATCAGGGCATTGTACAAGGAGAAGGGACTATTAAATTCTGGGGGAAAGGACATTAAGATACTTCAGTTACTAGAGGCAGTATGGAAACTCTGGAAGGTGTCAGTGATGCACTGTCATGGACATCAAGGAAATGCTTCCACACACTAGGGTTGGTATTGAGGCAAAAAGGGCTGCCATCCCAGGTGTCATGAGTTGCTCCCCTCATCCCATGGGTTCCGGAGCTCACCCCTGTCTACTCCTGGGAGGAGAAGAAATGGTTGGCAGCAGAGGGGAGCCAGGAAGCAAAGGGAGGATGGATAAAGATACCAGACAGATAAGTAGCAGTTCTCCAGATTCTAGGAGCCACCGTGGTGACAGGAGTATTTGATGAAGTTGCTGGGCCAGTACTTCTACATCTCCCACCCAGCAGCCCTGGCCAAAACTGTCAGTCTCCAGTGTGTCACCTACAGCCAGTTCAATGTGCACCAAGGACTGATGGTACCCCCAGGAATCCAGTCGTATGGAGCAACGCCCTTGGAGGACTTCCAGGTAGACTTCACTGAAATGCCCAGGTTTAGAGGGACAAGTACTTGCTGATGATGGTCTATCAGACGTGGAATAGATGAAATTCTTTCCCACAAGGATAAAAAGGACTCCTGAAGTAGTAAAAGTATTGCCCAGAGAAATATATAGTTTAGGCTGCCACTCTGGTTTAAATTGGGCAACAGGCTAGCCTTTTTTTTTTTTTTTTTTTTTGTAGAGACAGAGTCTCACTTTATGGCCCTCGGTAGAGTGCCATGGCCTCACACAGCTCACAGCAACCTCCAACTCCTCCGACTCTCTTGCCTCAGCCTCCCGAGTAGCTGGGACTACAGGTGCCCGCCACAATGCCCGGCTATAATAGGCTAGCCTTTTTAACAAAACTAGTGCATATAATAAGCTAAAGCTTTGAATAACTTATAGGCCTCAAATCTTAGACAGGGTAAAGTGCCTGAACAGGACCGTAAGAACAGACATTGTTTTGTTTTGTTTTTTTTTTTTTTAGTTTTTGGCCAGGGCTGTGCTTGAACCTGCCACCTCTGGCATACGGGGCTGGCACCTACTCCTTTGAGCCACAAGAGTCACCTAAGAACAGAAATTGGTGAATTCTCCCAGGGAGCAAAGCTAAATTGGATACAGGCCTTGCCACTGGTATTGTTCAAAGAAGCCTCTGTCAATCCTCTGCTATTTAGCAGAGAACTGGGAAAGACTGAACTGAATAAAAGGATAGCAAGGAAAACCTCCCTGGGGTAATTAACTGTGTTCTGTTTAGTCTTTTGGGTCTGTACATACTTTCTCTCTGGAAGATCAAGGGGACCAAGTCTAGGTTCAGAATCAGAAACTGGTCCCCCTGAAACCAACGTAGAAAGGACTTTACACCATCATCCTGACCATACACATGGCAGTGAAGGTGAAAGGAATCCTCACCTAGAGTCATCACAGCTGGCTGAATAGAACTTCACTGTCCCTTGGAAAGTAAAGGTAACTTTTAGGACGGTCAACATACCCCACTCCAGCCACATACTGGGAGCTCGCTGGTCAACCCATGGCTGAAGCCCGAGAAAACTTCTCGAGGGACTTGTCTTAATTGGACTTTGGACTTTGGGAAAAGGGGGGGGGATATCACAGGGAAAAGTAAAAACTCATATGTATATTAGCCCACCACTGCGGTACTATTAAGGCCTGAGTAGAGAATCCAAGGAGAGTCACAGTCCCTAAAACCTCAGTGCTAAAAAGTAATTAATATCGGCACCTGCAGAAACAAGCTGATATTGAGACCCCCCAATTAAAATATATTGGAGTCTCAAAAGGGAGGAATGAGAAAGGATACCCTAGAAGGTTGAGGTCTAGGAGAACGGGTCTTCTCAAAGAAACCACAAGGATACACCTGCAGGGTCCTCTCCATGGTGACTCAGCTCTTGGGAATTTGTAAACTTAACTTCCTGGAATTTGGAAATTTCCAAGTTCTGTAGGGGCTAGAATAGCATCTCCTGCTTGATTCAAACTGGCCAGTGAGAAAGGTGAAAGGGTGGCACTCGACCAGCAGAGATCTCACAGACCACCAAGGCTTGTACGAAAGGTCTTTATTAGAAAGGGATGCTGCAGAGAAGCACCAAGGAGGAGAGAAAAGAAAGAGTGACCAAAAGAAAAGCGCACATTTATATAGGTTCAGTTAGGGGAAGTCTCAGAATGGTGACAGGATGGTAGAATAGCCAATAAGGAGTTACTGCTCTGGCAGGAAGAGCCATTAGGGGCAGGCCATAAGTTTGAAATTTTTAGCGGGTAGGCGGCGCCTGTGGCTCAGTGAGTAGGGCACCGGCCCCATATGCCGAGGGTGGCAGGTTCAAACCCAGCCCCGGCCAAACTGCAACAAAAAAATAGCTGGGCATTGTGGCGGGCACCTGTAGTCCCAGCTGCTCAGGAGGCTGAGGCAAGAGAATTGCGTAAGCCCAAGAGTTAGAGGTTGCTGTGAGCCGTGTGACGCCACGGCACTCTACCCGAGGGCGGTACAGTGAGATTCTGTCTCTACAAAAAAAAAAAAAGAAGAAGAAGAAGAAGAAAAAAAAAGAAATTTTTAGCGGGTAATTGGGATAGGGAGATGAGGTAAGTTTTGGAACTGGGAGGTAAGGAGATGTCTAGTAGACAACTCCCTGTGCTTGAAAAGGAGCTGTAATTTTAAGAGTGAGACAGCTAGTCTTGGTCTGTTGAAAGCAGGAAGGGGCTTTCTGGGGAAGGGGCTTTTCTAGGGCAATTACCTAACAAAGGGTACCTATGGGTTGGAACTTTTTGACTGTTGATAAAAAGGGAAAGACCAAGCCAGTCAGAGAGTGAAGCCATTTGGAATTCTTCTATGCTATAAGCTCCCGGCTGATGAGTAAAAGCCTTCCTCTTATAAACATGGTGTTTGGGTGCTCTTTATCTCCATTGGGCCTCGTCTTCCTGCAACATTTGGAAGCCTTTTGTAAATGCCATCCTTTAATGAAACTTTCTTTAGTTGCCAGACTCAGATAAGTGTTAAATATAAAGCTGGATAATGGCAAAATATTTATAATGTAGTTTGGCGTTAAGCACTAGTATACGTGCAGCACTCTCTGCACGAGTATACGTTTTCAGAGGGTGACTGGAGAGCTTTCTGGCAGCTCAGCCCTTGAGTGCCTGGGCCTTCTCTGTAAGATGGGGGTGATGGCTTTCTCTCCAGAGGTAGCCTGAGTTAGGTGACGCTCCTGGTCTGTTCTGTCACTTCTCAAGACTTTTTAGTGAAAGTGTCCCTCCTTCCTTGACAAGATAATATAAGCCCCCAATTTCCTTACAGTCTGTCAAAATGATGCCTATTTTAATTCCTTTCTTTGCTGACAGGGTTGAAGGGGCACAGTCCACTGTACCCTTGTAAGGTGAATCAGTCTCATTTGTGCTCCTTGAGGCACGAGGCTCTGAGAAGGAGCATTTCCAGTGCTTGGGCTGCAGTCACGCCTTAAAGGAAAGAGTGTGCCAGAGGGTGCTAGCCAAGTCTTAGCTGGAGACAGATCATCTGCTTGGGGCAATGGACCATTTCACTTAATCCCCTACCTCTATTTACACAATAACTTTCAGTTAGTCATATAAGGAAGTAGGCAAACAGAACAGACAACCCAGCCCTTCGTGGTTCATCTCCATTGTTGTTTATCTCAAAATAGCATATTCTTGGTTTAGAAAGGTGTGTACATACTTTGCTGTATTAACGCTGATAAGGAATCTTTACCTTTTGTCTTCTTTAGTTTTGGATTATTTTTATCTGATGATTTGGGGTATAAAAGAAAGTGAATAAAGACAGCTGATTGCTGCTGTGCCCAAGCGAGCACCAGCCATCCCTTTTAAATGAATCATTTCATCTGCAGTGCTATCTCTGCATCATCATCATCAACTAGAGGCCCAGTGGACAGCAACACAGGGTAGAGTGTGTATCATATTAAAGTGGTGAAATATTTGATCCCCAAACTCCTCCCAGCAATAGGAAGGTGAACCAGGTCCTGGAAGAATATTTCACCTTCTCTTTCTGGGGAGTATTCCTATGGGAGACTCTTTCCCACATATACTGTGTCCACCCACAGAGCTCAGTCTTAGGTGCAGAGAGCGCTTCATACCACTAGCAGTTAGCTGTTACTGGTTGTAAGCTGGCAATGTGTTTAATTTTTGCTCCACTATCCAGTTGCACCCTCTTCATACTCAGTGCCACAAATTGGCTACCATTTGGCTACAGTAGAAGGTAGAGTGGGGGGGAGAGTGGCATCCAGATGAAGGGATAGTTTCTCTCTCCCTACCAGATCCCTACCAGATCTCTTGCCTGATGAATCTTTCCACCTAGTGGATCCTAGTCCCAAGTCTCTGCTATTTGGCAAGAAGAAAAAGAGAAGAACCAGCATGGCTCCCCCCTGGCTTCCTAGTGATAGGACAGGGGACCCAAGTTTTCCTAAGGCTTGGACAAATTCATGAAGGGAACACCCTGACCTTTTACCCTGAGCTGGAGGGACTGCATTCATTCATTTAATGATAAAAACGTGTTTTCATTTGCAAAGTCCTGG
The DNA here is from genome assembly GCF_027406575.1 of Nycticebus coucang. Taxonomy (NCBI): domain Eukaryota; kingdom Metazoa; phylum Chordata; class Mammalia; order Primates; family Lorisidae; genus Nycticebus; species Nycticebus coucang. The sequence goes on from NC_069784.1 coordinate 63,655,177, forward strand.
CCAAGTGTAATTCTCAAGACCTACTACCCAAGATAAAGAACCCACGTGGAGACTCCCCAGGTAGTTCTTTCCCCCTGCTTGCTGCCTTTTACTTCTTCTGTATTCCTTTCTAATAAAATCCTGCCTTGCCACTGATCTCTGGTCCATTAGCTCATTCCTCAAATCTCCGAGACCAAGGTCCTAGTGAAGAGCGAAATTCCAGCAACACTACAACCCTCAACTCACCCTCCCAAATTTGTCTTGCCTCCTCTTTATTGGCTCCAGGTTATGTTATATATATATATGAAGAAGGGCTTTATTCACCAGCCAGGAGCTTAGGGAATAGAAGAATTCCAAATGGCCGCACTCCCCAACTGGCTTGGTCTTTACCTTTTTATCGACAGTCAAAAGTTCCACCCCACAGGTACCCTTCTCATTGGCCAGTTTGAATGAAGTGGGAAATGCTATCCTAGCCCCTACAGAACTACAGGATTTCACAGAACTTGGAAATTTCCAAATTCCAGGAGGTTAAATTTACAAATTCCCAAGAGCTAAGTCACCATGGAGAGGACCCTGCAGGTGTATCCTTGTGGTCTCCTTGAGAAGACCTGTTCTCCTAGATCACAAGCTTCTCCAGTATTCTCTCTCATTTCCCCATTTTGAGACTCCAATATATTTTAATTTGGGGTCTCAATATCAGCTTGTTTCTGCAGGTGCTGATATTAATTACTTTTTTGCACTGAGGTTTTAGGGACTATGATTCTCCTTGGGTTCTCTACTCAGGCCTTCATAGTACTGTGTTGGTGGCCTAATATACAGACAAGTTTTTAGTCTTCCCTATGACATTCCCCCACCGTCTGTCTTTCCCCAAAGTCCAAAGTCCAATTAAGACAAGTCCCTCAAGAAGTTTCCACAGGCTTCAGCTGTGCGTTGACCAGTCAGCTCCCAGGATGTGGCTGAAGCAGCACATGTTGCTAGGTTCTGTTCATGAGTGATTTCTTCTATTAAACATCCATTTCCCCACTAGGAAGGGTTTGTAAGTGTAAAAAAAAAAAAATTAGATTAGGGGAGCGCCTGTGGCTCAGTGAGTAGGGCGCCCACCCTGGCCAAACTGCAAAAAAAATAGCCGAGCATTGTGGCGGGCTCCTGTGGTCCCAGCTATTTGGGAGGCTGAGGCTAGAGAAGCACCTAAGTCCAAGAGCTAGAGGTTGCTGTGAGTTGTGATGCTACAGCACTCTACAGAGGGCAACAAAGTGAGACTGTCTCTTAAAAAAAAAAAAAAGAAAGAAAGAAAGAATTCATACATTTGGCTTGGTGCCTATAGCTCAAGCGGCTAAGGTGCCAGTCCATACACCTGAGCTGGCGGGTTCAAATCCATCCCAGCCCGCCAAACAATGACGGCTGCAACAACAACAACAAAAAAAAATAGCTGGGCATTGTAGCAGGCGGAGACACAAGAATTGCTTGAGCCCACCAGTTGGAGGTTGCTGTGGGCTGTGATGTCACGACACTGTATCCAGGGGGAGAGCATGAGGCTCTGTCTCAAAAAATAATAATAATATTGAACTTTTTCTAGTTCTTTGTTGGCAAAAGGAAAAGCGACCTTTTCCCCCCATCCCTTTTCTTGGAGCATTTCCTTGAGAAAACCTGTATTTATAAATCCTTCCTCTTTACTTTGATATGTAGATAAATCTTTTTAAAAGCTAAGAGAGCCTCTGGCCTGCCTTACAATGCAGGAATGTTTTTCTTAGTGTCTGGGAGCTATCTCTTTGAAATGTAGATATTAAGAAAGACAGTACCCCTATCTCTCCCCTTGAGAATTTAGCTTAATGCACCTTGTGACTACCTGCTTATGTTAAAAATATTCATAGGAAAAATTATGTTTTTCTTTTTAATAATGGCAATTAACTAACACAGATGACCACTGCAAGTGAAAGTAGGATGAGCTATGAAAGAATGCATAGCAAGTGGTACTGCCAAGTCCTCTTACATGAGAACAAAGTATTGTTTGTCTTGAAAAAAGGTATGTGAGGAATCATGTGTGCTTAGCTATATAAAGGAGTAGGATTTCTTTCTGTTTTTGCAATCTCATTACCGGATTGCCTATGATGCATATCACAGTCTGGTTCTATGCCTATGTTATAATAAGACTTTTCTTTTTTTCCATTTAAGGAGAGGATTTTCTCCTGAGTTGGCAGGAGATTTTATTCCTAATTTTCTTCCCCAATAAATGTTTATGCCTCACTGAACTACTAAGGGCTATTGCAGAACTGTGCCCCATCTGAGACAGATGGCGTTCTCTCTAACCTTGCTGTGGAATTTGGTCTCCTGCTCCATGCATCTCCAAAAATGACTGATAAAAGAGCAAGCCTGTTTTTTCCATGAGCCAGCTTTCCAGGGCATTCCCAAAAGCTGGCAAGCTGTCAAAGGACATTAGTTTTTTTTTATTATTCCCCCATCCTTTCAGGCTAGCAGGGACTAAGGTGGTGCCATCTGTGTGGCTATCCCTTTCCCATATTGGTGACCCACCACCTCCACTTCCTGCCTGCACTGCACCAGCCTCAGTTACAGGGAGAAGTTCAGGAGAGCATGATTAGGTTAAGTTTAGAACCAAAGAGGAACACTAGAGTCATGTCTGTCATGGAGGTTAGGTTCTAAACTCAGGGTCTGGGGCAAAAGAAGACAAACTCAAAGTTCTTTCTTCATTTGAACACCAACTGAAGTCATTGGCTGGGGCATTTAGGGCCATGTGGCATAAAACCAGCAATCTTTGAATAACAGAATCACATTTTTTACAGCCAGATGCTCCTCTCTAAGAGAGCTTGGTTCACCTCTTACTCCAGGGCACAGGTTCAGAGAGCAAGACAGGAAGACAAGCAGCTCTCTCATGCATACTTACTCCAGAAAGGATAAATTCATAAAAGTTGAATGTGGGTTTGAAAGACTTGGGACAGGACCCCCCACTCTGTCCTGAATGACGACGACCCCAATCAACTGCAAGAGACGGCACTTGATGCAATCAGCAAGAGGATTTGATTCCAGCATGCTGGGGCTTAACTCGTAACTCTCTCAGGAGCAGAGGAGTCAAGCCCTGAATAGCAGGTTTTACAAGCTTATAAAGGCAAAAACCACAAGGTAGGGAGGGGTAGCAGACATAGCAGGGGCTTTCCAGATAAGAAGAACCGGTTACCGGTTATCTGCTTCAGCTCGGGGCTATTTCCTGGAACAGTTACAAAGGTCACATTCTTATGGTAGGGGGCGAGAGGTGCTGCTACATGGCTGGTTCCCCACCCCACTTTTTGGATTTGGTAGTACTTTCCTTCATTCCCCCATTTGTTTTTTTTGGGAAGTTCTAATCATGGAACTTCTGGTTCTATGTATTCATTCTCATGGCTATTGTCTCGGCGGAGAGACTGGTAATGCTGCCTAAGCATTAATACTTGTACAGCACTCACTCTCTCCCGGACGAAGGTAACTATACGGTTGAAAATGCAGGGCCCAAAGGTACGAATTAGAAGCAGTATAATAAGGGGACCTATTAAACTGGAAACGAGAGTGGTGAACCAAGGGGACTGGTTGTACTAACTTTTAAATCATCCTTGAAGGGCCTCCCGGTCTCGTTGCCTTTTTTCTAGTCTCTCTTTAAGTTTAGACATGGAGTCTTTTACCATGCCAGAGTGATCTATATAGAAATAGCATTCTTCTCTCAGTGCAGTGCATAACCCTCCATCTTTTAGGAACAGGAGATCGAGTCCCCGTCTATTCTGCAATACTACTTCAGATAAGGAGGACAGTGACTCTTCTAGTTTTGTGATTGATTGTTCTATAGTTTTTAGGTCCTCATCTACGGCTGCTCGCAGTTCTTCGAGATACTGTGGGGTCTGGACAAGCGCAGCCGTTCCTGTTCCTACTCCGGCTGCCACCCCTATACCCATCAGGACAGCTAGGGTAATAGAGACTGGTTCCCTCTTCTGTCTACGGCGTCTGAGATTGAATTCTGCCTCGAAGGAACTTGCCTCGTGATAGATAACTCTAGGTATTAACTGTACGAGGATACAGTAGTCTGCAGTGGAGTTAAACACTGATGAGGAAATGCATGGGGTTAGCCCAGTGCTGCAAGCCCACCATCCTCCTTTAGGGGGCACTAGATAATAATTGGTAATGGTTGACGGGCTTTTTATGGTCTGATTACACAGATGCTGGCGATTTTCGGGGATCGTGCCTAGGCAAGTGCCTTGTCCAGAGACTGATGTAAGGGTGATCTTGGACCCCCAGTCACAGGAATTATGGGAGGTGGTATTTTGGAAGATACTTGAGAAGGCGATTCCTTCATAATAGGGTGGGCCTGAGGCTAGGCACAACCAGCAAGATTCAGTAAGATTAGGGTTGGAAGTATTGAGGACATTGAAAGCCCCCTGTATTAAGTTAAGGAGTCTCTGCCTGGTGCTTGGAGTCTCTGGGGATGTTACCTGGGGAGACAGTTCCGCAGGCAATGGGGCTGTGCTGGTCCCAGTTAATTGGGTGCTCTCTGGGGTGCTCCCTGGGGTCTGGGGCATACGGGGAGAAATAGGCGGCCTGGCTGGCGGCTGCTGTCCTGAGAGTATGATGTTGGGTCTTATCTGGACAGCAACGGGGGTCTCTATTTTTAATTTGATAAAGAAGGTAAATCCTTTATTCCACCCTGACATATAGAAACGGAATCCCTATGTTTTTCCTTTTATCTAATCTCGGGCTTGTTTCCCTCTCTCCGTGAAGGAAATATTTAGGGGGTTTGACCCTGCCCCAGTACTGCTTCTCTTTACGGTTATTAAGTCCCAAGAGAAGACGGGGTGCCAGGAGGCCTGCCCAGTCGTTTCACATCCTCATTGCTTACAATAGAAATTTTCTATCCCCCCGCATCTGTTGGCCTGGCTTCTCGTTCTTCCATCCCGGGGACAGATATAGAACTCCGTTTGTCGCATCCGGCGCTGGGCGGGCAAGTTGTCACAGCCAGGGGCATCTGCAATGTACTGGCCTTGGGATGTGGAGCCTTGGGTAAGCGAGCGCTTTGCTAAATGATGATCAAGGCTAAATGATGATCAAAGATTTCATCGGGGATATCCCAATTATTTAGCCCTGCTATTAAGGTGCAGATATCTGGGGTGAGGGGCGGCCACCAGGTCCAAGGAGGGTTCTTTTTTGTAGTACTCCATACTACATCACCAGTCTGAGAGAGAACCTGCCAGGTTAACCTCTGGGGGGCATGGGGATTGGGACCGGAGCTACTTATCACCGGGAGTTGTATCAGCAGGAGCAGGGCTACTACGGCAGATGCGGAGCTTGAGGGGGTTGTTCGTCTTTTCCACTTTCCACCCGGAGTCTGGCGGCGGTGCTGGTTTGACATGAGACGCGTGGATCCAGGCTGCGATGCCATCAACTTTTACTGCGGTCGGGGTTGTGAGCAGTACTAGGTATGGTCCTTTCCACCGTGGTTCAAGGTTGGCTGTCCGGTGGCGCCAGATGTACATCGAATCTCCAACCTGGAACTGGTGAGGTATTTGCAGATCTCTGGGCTTGTAGGCTTCGATCAGCCAGCTCCACACTTCCTTTTGCACAGTTTCAAGGGCTTTTAATCTGGTGTATAGAGATTGAGAGGAGTAAGATTCTGGGGAAGGGAGGTGCTGCATGGCAACGAGCGGGGGGTGAGCTCCATATAGGATTTTAAAGGGGGTCAGCTTGAGAGTACTAGGGGTGTTGCACACACAGAACAGGGCAAAGGGAAGGAGGACTGTCCAGTCAGTAATGCCAGTCTCTAAGGATAATTTAGTCATGGCCTCTTTTAGGGTTCTATTCATCCTCTCTACCTGACCTGAGATCTGGGGCTGATAAGCATAAAGTAATTTCCATTCAAGCCCCAGGATTTTGGCCTAACCCTGACTAACTTGGGCAACGAAAGCGGGACCGTTGTCAGATCCGATTACTTTGGGTAGCCTAAATCTTGGAAAAATCTCTTTTAATATTATTTTGGCCACAATTTGAGCAGTCTTCCTCTTTGTAGGAAAAGCTTCAACCCATCCTGAGAAAGTGTCTATGAACACTAGCAAGTACTTGTATCCATACTTAGCTGGCTTAATCTCAGTAAAATCTGTTTCCCAGTAGCTTCCAGGGCGATCCCCTCGGAGTCGTTTTCCTTGAGGTAGTGTGCTAGGCTGGGTGTTTACTAATTGGCAAGGTCTGCACTCTTTTACAGCTGCATCAATGAGCTTACTTAATTCTATAACATAGTATGGAGAGGACTGAACAATGGTTTTTAGATGCTTGGGGCCCAGAGGGGTTAATTTATGAAGTTGTCTGAGAAAGGTGATTGCCTGCTCCTCAGGGAGGATGTTTTTCCCTTCCGGGGTTTCTCGGATCCCCTCTGGGGATTCTAGGTGGAGGCCTAATCTGTCCATTCTTTCGAGATCCCGTTCCGAATATTTAAAGTTTTTGATAAGGGGGGGTGCTATTTCTTTAAGGCTAGGCCTTAAAGTGTTTTCATATAGCGGTAGGATGTTGAGACCTTGAGCCGCTTGCTTAGCTTCTTGGTCGGCTCTTTGGTTTCCCTCGGCAACTCTGGACCCCCCTTTCTGATGTCCAGGGCAGTGGATTATGGCCACTCTCTTAGGGAGGTGAACAGCCTCCAGTAGACTTAGGATTTCTTCCTTGTGTTTAATTTCTTTTCCTGCTGAAGTTAACAGTCCTCGCTGCCTGTAAATGGCCCCATGGACATGAGCTGTAGCAAAAGCATACCTGCTATCGGTGTATATGTTAACCTTTTTCCCTTCTGCCAAACATAAGGCCTGGGTCAAGGCGACCAGCTCGGCCTTCTGGGCCAACGTCCCTTCAGGCAGACTACTTGCCCAGATGGTCTGCTTATTGTCCACTACCGCCGCCCCGGCCACCCTTTTACCTTCTATTATGGAGCTGCTCCCATCAGTGAACCAGGTCAGTTGGGCATCCAGCAGGGGCTGATCACAGAGGTCCCTCCGAGTTCCAGTCTCCTCAGCCAGTATTTCTTGGCATGTGTATAATACATCCTCCCGGACAGAGGTATCAGGTAGTAGGGTAGCCGGGTTGAGGATGACAGGCGGGCCAAACTGGACTCTGTCTCCATTTAATAGGAGACTCTGGTAATGTGTCATGCAGGCATTGGACAGCCACCGGTCAGGGGGCTGTCTGATGATGCTTTCTAAGGCATGGGGGGCAATGACTGTCAACTTCTGCCCCATAGTCAATTTGTCTGCATCTTTTACCAGTACCGCCACTGCCGCTACAGACCTCAGACAGGCTGGCCAACCACCAGCGACGGGGTCCAATTTTTTGGAGAGGTATGCTACCAGTCTTTTCCATGGCCCTAAAGGCTGCGTCAGCACCCCTTGGGCCACTCCTCTCTTCTCATCTACGTATAGGACAAAGGGCTTTGTTACATCTGGTAGAGCCAGGGCCGGGGCTGATAATAATGCCTTTTTAATGTTGTCAAAGGCCCGCTGTTGGCTGGCACCCCACTCGAAGGGAGTACTTTCCTTGGTCAAAGGGTAGAGAGGGGCTGCCAGAGTAGCAAACCCCGGTATCCATAAGCGACAGAACCCCGCAGTCCCTAAGAATTCTTGCACCTGGCGGGGAGAGCGGGGAACTGGAATCTGAGTCACAGTATGCTTCCTGGCTTCTGTTAACCATCTCTGCCCTCCTTTTAGGGTGTAACCCAGGTACGTTACCTCTTTCTGGCAGATCTGGGCCTTCTTGGCGGAGGCTCGATATCCTAAGCGGGCTAGTTTTTCCAGCAACAGTTCTGTGCCCCGATGGCACTCTTCTTTTGTTGTTCCAGCTAGTAGTAAGTCATCTACATATTGTAGGAGCATTACCTGAGGGTGGCTGGCACGAAAGTGAGCTAGGTGTTGTGGAGGGCTTCATCAAAGATGGTTGGGGAGTTCTTGAACCCCTGTGGAAGTCGGGTCCATGTCAATTGCCCCGTCGTTCCAGAGTCCGGGTCTCTCCATTCAAATGCGAAGATGTTCTGGCTAGAGGAGTGCAGTCGGAAGCAGAAGAAGGCATCCTTCAAATCCAGGACGGTGTACCAGATATGGTCCAGAGGGAGAGAGCTTAACAGATTATAAGGGTTAGGCATGGTGGGGTGGATGTCTTGCGCCCGCTTGTTTACTTCTCTCAAGTCCTGCACAGGGCGATAGTCTCCTGTGCCGGGTTTCTTGACCGGTAATAAGGGGGTGTTCCATGGTGACTGGCACTTTACTAGTATGCCCAACTGTAGGAGACGCTGAATGTGAGGCCTAATCCCTTCCCGAGCTTCCCTAGTCATAGGATACTGGCGCACTGCCACAGGAGTGGAAGTAGCTTTGAGTTCTATGACTATAGGCGGCCTTTCTGCGGCCAGTCCCATTCTGGCAGTTTCGGCCCATGCCCCAGGATATTTTTCTAGCCAGTCACGTACGAGACTAGTCCCTTTCTCCCGCTGCTTTTTAAAGAGTCTAGGTTCATCCTCCAAACGCATGGTCAGGGCTGTTACTTTCTTATTCTGGGTTACCTCTGGGCCATCGGGAGTGAAAGTGATTTGGGCTTTCATTTTGGGGAGTAAATCTCTCCCGAGGAGGGGCGCAGGGCACTCAGGGATAATTAAGAATGAGTGGGTTACCCGTCCCACTCCCAGATCTACTGATCTTCGGGTAGTCTATGAGTACTGCTGATGCTGTGTGGCCCCTACAACCCAAGATTTTTTCTTGGAGACGGGTCCTGATGGTTCGAGTAGGACTGAGTGTTGAGCTCCGGTGTCTACTAGGAACTCAACTGGCTTCCCCTCCACCTTAAGTATTACCCTAGGCTCGGGGAGGGGTTCCGAGCCCCATCCCTGCTAATCTTCTTCTACTAAGGCCAGTACTTTCTTGGAGAGTTCTTTTTTCTTTTTTTTAGGACATTCCCTGGCCCAGTGCCCCTTCTCCTTACAGTAGGCACATTGATTCTTATCTAACGGGATGCGGTTGCCCAGGCTACCTGACTTCTTAGTTCTACCTTGGGTCTGTTCCTGGCTTTTCTCCTCTACTACTGCGGCCAAAATCCATGTTAAGTTTTTCTCCTGTCTTCGGTCTCTCTTATTTTCCCTTTCCTCTCTCTCTTTCTCCTTTCTCTGCTCTTTTTCTTCCTCAGTTTCTCTTTTATGGTATACTTTCTCAGCTTCCTTAACTAAATCCTGCAAGGTATAGTCCTGCAATCCTTCAATCCTCTGCAGCTTTCTTTTAATGTCTACAGCTGACTGCCCTATGAAAGTCATAGCCATGGAAGCCCTCTGTCCTTCAGAGGCAGGGTCAAATGGGGTGTAGCACCTAAAAGCTTCCATTAGACGCTCAAGAAACACTGAGGGGGATTCCGTGGCCCCCTGTATTACTTCTCTTACCTTAGCCAAATTAGTGGGGCGTCTTGCCGCCCCATGGAGGCCAGACACTAGAGCCTGGCGATAGACTGTCAGTCGCTCCCTACCTTCTGCCGTGTTGAAGTCCCAGTCAGGTCTGGAGAGGGGAAAGGCAGCCTCAATGATGTTGGGGAGCTGGGTAGGACGCCCGTCCACCCCAAGCACATTTTTCCTAGCTTCTAGTAAAATCCTCTCCCTCTCTTCAGTAGTGAAGAGAGTTTGTATGAGCTGCTGGCAGTCATCCCATGTGGGCTGATGAGAGAACATCAGGGACTCTACCAGCCCAGGCAGGTGTTGGGGGTCTTCTGAAAAAGGGGGGTGATTAGTTTTCCAGTTATACAGGTCTGCGGAAGAAAATGGCCAGTACTGGAGGGGCTGGAGAGGAGGTGGTCCCTCATCTGTTGCCACCAGTGGGGGGCCGTATGCCCTCAGGGGCAGGGCAACAGTAGTGTCGGGAGACATTCCTCCCCGGCGGTGATTCCTGGTACCTTGTGCGGGCCCCAGTGAAGGTTCCCCGGGGGTGCAGAGGGGGCAATCGCCGGATCTGGCGATGCTGGTCCTCCCTGCCCCCTGACAGGAGCCAAGGTGGGAGGGTATGGGGGAGGAGGGGGTGGAAGGTCGTGGAGAAGATGATCAGCCTGAATTTCCGGGTAGGTCTTCTTAGGGGGGTCCGAGCTGTCGCCCCCTTTTCTGGAACCGGAAGATTGGACAGCAAGCACCCGAGGATTAGACGGGGGCCTGGATGTGGCAGTCCACGGCCGAACCCAGGGGGGTGGATTCTGCACCAGGTCCTGCCAGACTATGATGTAAGGTTGTTGATCTGGATGGGCTCCCGGTCCTCTCTGAAAAACAATCTCTTTGATAGCAAAAATAAGAGATAAGTCAAAGGTTCCTCCTGAGGGCCAGCCGACGTTAAAAGTGGACCACTCCGAGGAGCAGAAAGTCTGCCATGGGCCTTTTTTAACCTCTACTGACAGGTCACGACCTCTTCTCTTCACTTCAGTCCAATGATCTAGAGTCAAATTCAGAGGGGTTGTCACAGTCTGTCCCATCGTCAGTAGATATGTCAGAAACACAAATAACAGGAATAACAGAAATATTACAGATACAAGGACTTACCTACCACACTTGGTCCCTCACAAGCCTACAACAGAATCAGACGGGCACGTTTCCCGTAATTTTTGATCGAACAACCGGACTCGATCAGCGCCCTTACAGCAGGAGACAACCAGGCGTCCCCGGTTCTCCTCAATTCCTGGGGCGTCCCCCAGGATTTCAGCCTGTGGTCCTCCGGGCACGTCTACCGACCACTATCCGGCCACTCTCACGAGGTGCCGAATGGCTGCGAAATCAAAAGCGCACACACAGAGTCAAACAAAGGACTGAAAACACAGACCAGAACAAAGGACTGAAAACACAGACAAGACAGTTTTCGGGGTACCCCTTTCTTACCTCCAAGGTCGACTCTGCAGGTGAGGGGTGGTTGTCAAATCCCGGACGAGTCCCCAAATGAAAGACTTGGGACAGGACCCCCCATTCTGTCCTGAACGACAACGACCCCAATCAACCGCAAGAGACGGCACTTGATGCAATCAGCAAGAGGATTTTATTCCAGCATGCTTAATATTATTCCAGGGGCTTAACTCATAACTCTCTCAGGAGCAGAAGAGTCAAGCCCCAAACAGCAGGTTTTACAAGCTTATAAAGGCAAAAACCACAAGGTAGGGAGGGGTAGCAGACATAGTAGGAGCTTTCCAGATAAGAACCGGTTACCGGTTATCTGCTTCAGCTCGGGGCTATTTCCTGGAACAGTTACAAAGGTCACATTCTTATGGTAGGGGGTGAGAGGTGCTGCTACATGGCTGGTTCCCCCCCCCCCACCTTTTTGGATTTGGTAGTACTTTCCTTCAGGTTCCCTATTACTTCATTGTAGTCACATTGATACTTGGCAACAGGTAATCTAATACTGTAAACCAGAAGAGTATTTACTGTGAGGCTTCTTACTTATACAAGCTCCTTCTGAAGTTTGGTTAAGTATTTGTAATTTATATTCTTAACTTTATAGGAGGTCCCCAAAGTTGCATGAGTTCAAATCTGTTATGGGTTGAATTGTGGTGTGTTGAAGTCCTAACTCCCAGAACTTTGGAATATGGCCATATTTGGAAATACGGTCTGTAGAGAGGTCATAAAGTTAAAATGAGATCATTGGTGTAGGCCCTAATTCAATATGACTGATGTCTTCTAAAGGGTGGAAACAGAGATATCCACACAGAGGGAAGACAATGTGGAGACACACAAGGGGGAGAAGACAGCCATAGGACTGGAATGATGTGTCCCCAAGCCGAGGAATCTCAAGGATTGCTGGTGAACACTAGAAGCTAGGAGAGACAGGAAGGGGGGTCTCCCCTAAAGCTATCGCACCCTTGCCCACACCTTGGTTCAGAGAAGAGACTGTAAATGTCTGTTGTTTTAAGCCACCCAGTTTTTGTTCTCTGAACCAAGTCTCTAACATCAGTATAAATCCAGCCAACTTTTCCCAAGCTTTTTTTTTCTTTTTTTGCTGTTTTCTTTCTTCTTTTTTTTTTTTAATCCAGAATGTCAACAATGGACCTAAGTTCTTTTAAAGATAAATTTACCTGGGGCGGCACCTGTGGCTCAGTCGGTAAGGCGCCAGCCCCATATACCGAGGGTGGTGGGTTCAAACCCAGCCCCGGCTGAACTGCAACCAAAAAATAGCCAGGCATTGTGGCGGGCTCCTCTAATCCCAGCTACTTGGGAGGCTGAGGCAAGAGAATCGCTTAAGCCAAGGAGTTGGAGGTTGCTGTGAGCTGTATGATGCCATGGCACTCTACCAAGGGCCATAAAGTGAAACTCTGTCTCTACAAAAAAAAAAAAAAAAAGATAAATTTACCTGTTATGCTCTGGGTGCTTAGTGCCCAAAAGCTTATTCTAAAGAACTTGAACATTCAGCCACAAATACTGAATCACCCTTTAAGAGCACTGAGGCCTTCAAAGGCAGCAGCATTAGGTATTTTTTCAGATGGCAAGCATTGATTCAAGTCCCTGCAGGCACCCCCACTGTGCTCACTGGCCAGGAGTCACTGTCCCTGTTCCTGACATAGTATTCTATCCCTCAGATTCCAGAGGTTCACTGCCCATCAGACGGCTCTCCCGCTGTGCTAGTGTCCCAGGGCTGCAGTAACTAACTACCACAAACTGGTAGCTTAAAACAACAGAAATGAATCTTCCCACAGTTTTGGAGGCCAGGAGTGCACCATGAAGGTGTGGCAGGGCCGTCCCCACCCACACTGCCTCCCCAGAGCCTCTAAGGCAGTGATTTTCAACTGGTGTCCTGCAGCACACAAGTGTGCCGTGAGAGGATCTCAGGAGTGCCCCTGCTCAATTTTTAAAGATAATTAAATTACTTTTGAAAGAAATTCAAAGCATGATTAAGTCTACAAATCAAAATTAAAAGCTCTTTAAATTGATTATAAGAGGGTGGCGCCTATGGCTCAAAGGAGTAGGGTGCTGGCCCCATATACTGGAGGTGGTGGGTTCAAACCCAGCCCTGGCCCCCCAAAAGAAAAGAAAAATTGGTCATACGAGTATATGGTTGTTATAATAAGTACATCTTTTATTGTTACAATAAATAAACACCAGCTTATTTCCAAAGTGGGTGGGCTGTAGCCTTGAAAAGTAAGGTTTACCAACACATCCATAAATTGTGAGATTTGACAAGGATTTGCCAATGAACAGCAATATGTGTCAAAATCATCCAAAGTGAATGAGGCTGAATGACTCAGCAATCCCTCATCACACCTGAAGTAGTAAAGAGGTGGGGCTTGGACTGAAAGTGTTGCACGGTTCTGTCTAGATTTGGAACAGTGAAGTAGTTGGACACAATTACATTGCAAATTCTAGTTTTCAACAATTTCCAAGTGTGTTTAATTAATACCTATATTTCTTTTTTAAAAGTACGAGTTGTTTATTCTTATTTTTATTGTTTTTGATTTGGCATTTTTTATTTTTATTATGCAGCATTCAATTAAAATTGATACATTTTTAGTAAAGAAACAAAAATTAGAAGACAACACTAGTGCATTGAATACTGCTTTATCCAGTACATCAGCAACTAAATTAAAAACACTTAGTCTTCAATATAATGAAGATTAGAGCAAAATAAAATATATTTATATATACACATACACACATATATGTAAAATGAAGATGATTTATTGTTTAGTTCCATATGTAGTAAAGGAAACCTACCACATCCCACATGAGTAATTTGTGGCATAGCAATAGCAAACGAAGCTATGGTTCCCAGCAAATTAAAGAGACATTTACAATCCTGACATTCCCACTTGTCCAAAAAGGTGGTGGAATATTTCAAATGACTTGCTGTCAGTAATATATATTTTTTTTATTATTATTTTTTGGTTGTTGCAGTTTGGCCGGGGCTGAGTTTGAACCCGCCACCCTCGGCATATGGGGCTGGCGCCCTATGCTCTCAGTAATATTAAACAAGCAAAATATGGATCAAATATGCCGTGACATCACAAGAAGGCAGTTACCCAGTTGCAGAAAATAGCTAGGAAAATGAAATCTCGTACAATTGCAAAATACATTATTTGACTGGCCTGCTGTGCAATTGTTAAAAACAATATTTGGAGAAGAATACAAAAAGGAAATTTTAAAATTTCTGCTTTTGGATAATACAGTTTCTCAGAGTGTTAAGGATTTACCTGAAATTAGAATTTCAAGTAATATCTCGCCTCAAAGAAGTACACGTTTGCAATTCAGTTAGATGAATCTACTGATATCACTGGTAACCCCAACTTGTAGCATTCAGAAGATTTGTCCATAAAGAAGAAATCATAGAACAGTTTTTATTTTGTCAACCACTCCAAACAACAACAAAGGGCCAAAATTAATGCTTTCAGAGAAAAATGACTGCTCTAGAATGAAAGGATTAAAGGAGAAAATGCAGTAGAAATGTTTGAACTAGTTAGAAGGTGTAAACTGGATAAAAATCTTACTGAACAAAATTTACAAACTTTTTTTTACCAAAGATTTTTTTGTACACAAATTTTGAAAAATATTTTTCCTGTACCTACACTTGATATAATGTCTCTGGATTGGATGAGAAACCATTTGGTTTGTGTGTGTGTGTGTGTGTGGTTTTTGGCTGGGGCTGGGTTTGAACCCACCACCTCTGGCACATGGGATGGGTGCCCTACCCCTTTGAGCCACAGGTGCCACCCAAGAAACCCTTTGTTTTAAGTGCATTTGCTTTAACACACTTAAAAATTACAGAAGAGGAAAAGTTAACGAAATAAGAAATGACAGAGGATTAGAATTTAAATATTCGACAACTCTTACCTAACAAAGGATATGAAAGATCTCTATAAAGAGAATTAAGAATCTCTGAGAAAAGAAATAGCTGAAGATGTTAACAAATGGAAAAACATACCATGCTCAAGGCTGGGAAGAATGAACATTGTTAAAATGTCCATACTGCCCAAAGCAATCTACAGATTTAATGCAATCCCTATTAAAGCACCAATGTCATACTTTAAAGATCTTGAAAAAAAATAGTACTTAATTTTATATGAAATCAGAAAAACCTCAAATAGCCAATATATTACTCAGATATAAAAACAAATCAGGCAGTATCACATTACTAGACTTTAGGCTATACTACATATCTATAATGATCAAAACAACATGGTACTGGCACAAAAATTGAGAGGTAGATATATTGAACAGAATAGAGAACTAAGAGATGAACCCAGCCACTTACCATCATTTGATCTTTGATAAGCCTATCAAAAGATCATTAGACAGCTGGGTGCCTGTGGCTCAAGTGGCTAAGGAGCCAGCCACATACACCTGAGCTGGCGGGTTGGAATCCAGCCCAGGCCCGCCAAACAACAATGATGGCTACAACCAAAAAGTAGCCGGGTGTTGTGGCAGGCGCCTGTCGTCCCAGCTACATGGGAGGCAGAGTCAGGAGAATAACTTGAGCCCAGGAGTTGGAGGTTGCTGTGAGCTGTGATGCCACAGCATTCTACCCAGGGCGACAGCTTGAGGCTCTGTCTCAAAAAAAAAAAAAAAAAAGTTCATTGGAGGAAAGATTCCCTATTTAACAAATGGTGCTGGGTGAACTGGCTGGCGACCTGTAGGAGATGAAACTGGACCCACACCTTTCGCCATTAACTAAGATAGACTCTCACTGGATTAAAGATTTAAACTTAAGACATGAAACTATACAAATACTAGAAGAAAGTGCAGGGAAAACTCTTGAAGAAATCGGCCTGTGTGAATATTTTATGAGGAGGACCCCCCCAGGCAATTGAAGCTTCATGAAAAATATATTACTGGGATTTGATCAAGCTAAAAAGTTTCTGCACAGCCAAGAGCACAGTAAGTAAAGCAGACAGCCTTCAGAACGGGAGAAGATTTTTGCAGGTTACGTTTCCAACAAAGGTGTGATAACTGGAATCCACAGAGAACTCAAACTAATCAATAAGAAAAGAACAAATAACCCCATTTCTTTGTGGGAAAGAGACTTGAATGGCCTACGTGAAAAAAAATGCTCATCTTTGATCATCAGAGAAATGCAAATCACAACCACTTTGAGATATCACCCAACTCCAATAAGATCAGCCCATGTCACAAAATACTCAAATTATAGATGCTGGCATGAACGTGGAGAGAAGGGAACACTTCTACACTGCTGGTGGGAATGAAAACCAATATGGCCTTTTTGGAAAGAAGCTTGGAGAATTCTCAGAGAACTAAAAGTTGACCTACCTTTCAATCCTACAATTCCTCTACTAAGTATCTACCCAGATGATCAAAACCATTTTACAACAAAAACATTTGCACCAGAATGTTTATTGCAGCCTAATTTATAATTGCCAAGTCATGGAAGCAGCCAAAATGCCTGTCAAACCATGAATGGATTAACAAACTGTGGTATATGTACACCATGGAATACTATGCATCTATAAAAAGCATGGAGACTTTACAGCTTTAACATTTACCTGGGTGGAACTGAAACTCATTCTTTTTAGTAAAATATCTCAAGAATGGAAGAAAAAGTATCCAGTGTACTCAATACTATTATGAAACCGATATATCCTCACCAATACATCCGTATGAATGATGAAACACAACTATAGTCCATAAAGGAGAGGAGAAGAGGGAAAGTAGAGAGGAAGGAGGAGGGAGGGAGAATGGAGAGTATTGGGTGGGACTTCACCTATTGTGCATAATGCAATGGTACATTTCAAAACTATAAGAGTATAGTATAAATGTCTTACCACAACAAATAAGTGAGATGATGGTTATGTTAATCAGTCTGATTTAAGCATTCCACATTGTATATCAAATCAGCACATTTTACCCCATAATTGTACACAGCTATGATTTAATAATAAATTAAATATTCAACAACAGATATTACCTTTTGGTTCTCTCTCAAGGGTGAATTTCCAAATATTACAAGAAAAGCAACAGAAATACCTTTTCTGTTCTCAACATCATATTTATGTTAAGCAAGGTTTTCTGCAATGAATATTAAAAACAAAAATCGATCACTGCTAGAGTCCTTGGAAGAAGATTTAAGAATATGACTGTCCAAAATTTTCCTTGCAGAAGAGGGACTTTACCTAACAAATGCAATCAGTGTAACCTGGTTTCTTGTACCCTCAATGAATCCCCAACCAAAAAAAATTTCCTTGCAAAGAAGATAATCTAAAAAGATGATATCTCATTAAATGTTAAATTGTAGTAAACAGAAAAATAGATAAATATAAATAAATTGTTTAAATAATTTTAATTTTTATATTTTATTACAAATTATAATAAATTGTTTTATTTTTTGGCCATGATGGTGCATTTTGTTTGTGTTAATAAATGAATCAAAAAAGGTTTATTCGGGTTTTTTTCTTCATTTTTTTAATTCTTTCTTTTCTCTTTTAATTTTTTTTTTTTTTGATCAACGTAATTTAAGTATGCTGTGGAAGTTTAACTATAGGTTCAAGTGTGCCATGAAATAAAAAAGGTTGAGGAGGCGGCGCCTGTGGCTCAGTGAGTAGGGTGCCGGCCCCATATACCAAGGGTGGCAGGTTCAAAATCGGCCCCGTCCAGGCATTGTGGCGGTGCCTGTAGTCCCAGCTACTCGGGAGGCTGAGGCAAGAGAATCGCCTGAGCCCAAGAGCTGGAGATTGCTGTGAGCTGTGACAGCCACGGCACTCTACCAAGGGTGACAGCTTGAGACTGTCTCAAAAAAAAAAGAATATTGAGTTTCCTTATTCTTTATAAATCAACTTAATTTTGATTGAGTTATTAATCAACTTAATTTCCTCTTCCTTCTAAACAGGAAGGAAATTCTATTAACAGTTTGACCCTTTGGGGGCTTCCTGCTCTGTCTTCTCTCCCTACAGTTGTATTTTGGTTTTCAGGGCTCAGACAACACATTTCTAATAAGAGAGTGAAAGTGAAGTTTGGCCTCTTGTCACTGACCATCTGGTCACACTGCTTGCGTTGATCCCTGACGCCATCCCACAGGTCCAGCAATTCTCTCTACAACTTCTCAACAATACTATGGGAAAAGGAGTGTTTTGTGAGGCCAGAAACCCTATTGTTGGTCTTCGATTTCTGGGTGCATCTGAAGTCTTCTCATTAAGGGAACAAAGCCTGGGTGTCCAAAACTCTACACAACAATACTAAATATGCTCCTTCACTAAGAAGACAATCCCAAAGGAAGTATTAAATCAGTACATGTGGCTGGATAATATTTTTTGAGAAATTCATTTTTTTAGGGCTTAATGACAGAATGGACATAACAAATGAGGGAACCATCAAAGATGACTCTAATCTTTCAGAATCCTTTGTTTTGTTTATATATAACATAAAACATCCAAAATGTGTGTGTTGTATCATTTCTCCTCAGTAGTGAGGAATTTGTGTTAGAAGATAAAGTAGGTAAAAAATAGAATTCTCCATAATTTCTGTACAACTGACCTGGAACCACATATGAACACTAGGTGGCGCGAACCGCCAGGCAATGCGACCTGCCACCGTTTAGTAATCCAAAAAGTGGGTCAGGGAGTCGGTTCTTCCCACCACACGAGGATATGCCTACTCCAAATACTGGATTTGGCCAGTTAACATAAGTTTCTTCATTGGAGAATATTAACAATCAAAATGAAAAATAATTAATTTGGCTCGGCGCCCGCGGCACAGTGGCACATACACCGAGGCTGGTGGGTTCAAACCCCCCCCAGGCCAGCTAAACAACAATGACAATTGCAACACAAAAAATAGCCAGGCATTGTGGCGGGCGCCTGTAGTCCCAGCTACTGGGAGGCTGAGGCAAGAGAATCACTTAAGTTCAAGAGTTTGAGGTTGCTGTGCGCTGTGACACCACCGCACTCTACCGAGGGCAGCATATTTCAACTCCGTCAAGAAAGAAAAGAAAAGAAGAAAGAAAGAAAATTGCTTTGTTAACACTGCTGTTAAGGCAAGTGTCAGAGATCATAGCTTATGCTTCTCTGTGCCATTAAAAAAAGAAAGTTCTACTGCTTAAATTATGTGAAACGCAGTCTGCCTTTTCATTTGAGAATAATTAACTACATATGGACTGTGCCTTACCTTGGGCAGTTTTTCAGAGATGATCTAATGTGAGCTAATCAGTGGGTTATCGCTGTCATCTGCATTTCATAGAAGGAGGTTCTGTAACTTGCCCCAAGCCTCTCATCCAGGAAGCTGAAAAGCCAGGCCGTGAGGGGGTGTGATGTTAGAACCTGTCAGCAGAGGCAGAAGCCTTTGTTTTAATCCTGCCTCTGCCACTTACTTGTATTAGACTTTTAGGGAGGAAAAATCACCCTTCAAGAACTGATTTTTTGTTTTTCCATTTGAAAAATGAATCAATAGTCCCTGTGGCAGTGCCTTTTTAACTTAAATGCACACAGTCATCTGGGGATTTCACTGACAAGCAGCTTCTGATTCAATAGACCTGGGGTGGGCCTGAGGTTCTACACTTCTAACAACCTGGGTGATGCAACAGTGTTGTTCAGAGGACCACACAGAATAACCATCCTATTATGAAAGACTAATTAACATCTACAGCAGAAAATCTTTTCTACAACTAAGAAATGGACAGACCATATATCTGCATCAATGTTTGTAATTTGAGATATTCACTAGTAGTTGTCTGTTTGAAAGAACTGCGTTGCTGGGTTCTGATCTGTATTTTATTATTTTATGCTTCTATCAATAGATTGGAGGCTACCAGATCCTATCTGGGAATGAAGCTTTATTATTCCAGTTATCAGCCCACCAGTATATCCCTATCATTTGCTTCTTAGATCAATTGGGGTTGATTCCTGATTGATAGAAGAGCTGGCATCTCAGAGGAAGCTGCCCCAGATTTCCTATATAGCATCTGATATGAAGTTGTTGTTTTAGGCCTTTGCAACGTGAAACCATCAACTTTACCTAATTACATGCTTATATAAGCATCCTGTTTCCCAGACAAATAATCTCCCTCCATACTGGATTACTTTCACCTCCATGGTGATGCTAGGGAGTTTTTAAATGATAGCATGTGCTAAAGATCAACTTATCCAAGAAATTTTGCATTTACTTCGAGGAGTACTTTACAGTTTACAAAAGCATTTTCAGCTATGTTAACTCATTTGCTGCTCCAAAAACTTCATGAATTAGACAAGGAAGATATTATTTTTCCCTTTGCAGATGAGAGACCATAAAGTCGTGACATACAGGAGCACAAACTGCACCACTCTGCTTACCTACTCATGGCTTAGTGGGCGTGTCACTCTGAAAGCAAAGAGTACCCATGCTGTAACGGAAAAAAAGGAAAGAAGGGGTGGAATAGGGCTAGGATCACTCTGTTATTAGAAAGAAGGAAGTAAGAGTAATAAATCAAGTCAGATTGATAGCGAGGGAAAATCTTAAGTCTCTGGTGACATATATCTGGGTTTTTTTTGTTTTTTCTTTCTTTTTTTTTTTTTTTTGAGACAGAGTTTCACTATGTCACCCTTAGTACAGTGCTATGGCATCACAGCCCACAGCAACCTCAAACTCTTGGACTTAAGTGATTCTCTTGCCTCACACTCCCAAGTAGCTGGGACTACAGGCACCCGCCACAATGCCTGGCCATTTTTTTGTTGTAGCTGGATATAGTTGTGGGCACCTGTAGTCCCAGCTACTCAGGAGGCTGAGGCAGGAGGATCACTTGAGCCCAGGAGTTTGAGGTTGCTGTGAGCTAGGTTGACACCATGGCATTCTAGCCTGCAGAGCAGAATGAGACTGTCTTAAAAAAAAAAAAAAATCCTTTAGTGATTCTAATGTGCAGAGAAGGATAGGAAATAGTTCTTTAGATCACTTCCTAATTTAAGGTTTTTTTCTATACACGCATACCCTGTTTCCCCAAAAATAAGACAGTGTCTTATTTTAAGGTGTGCTCCCAAAGATGCGCTAGGTCTTATTTTTAGGGGACGTCTTATCTTTCCTGTAAGTAGGTCTTATTTTCGGAGGATGTCTTATTTTCGGGGAAACGGGGTGTTTATATAGTCCACCTGCCATTTTACTTTAAAGCAGAATTTTTGCAGGTGCACCAAATGAAACATCTTACATTTCTTGCATATACCAAGCACACAGTAAGTGTCCTGAAATTGAAAAATGTTGGCTATAAAACTTAATCCAAGACTTTCATAGAAAAATATTAAATGTTTGAAATAAAAATTGAAAAGTTTTGGTTCCTGGTTTCACCAGAAGAGGAACTAATTACAATTAAGCACGCAGCCTGTGAAGCCTTGTGCCTGCGTTTGAATCCTAGTTCTAACGCTCACTAACTGTGCAAGCTTCATCAAGTTATTCAACCTCTCTGTTCACTGGTTCCCTCTACTATAAAATGGACAGAAGGACAGTAACCACAGAATTAAGGGAGTTGAATAAGAAACACTCTGTGTCAGCAATGGAGGTTACAGCCCACCTTTCCCTGCTAGAGACAGAGGACTTTGTCAGGTTTCTTTTCTTTTCTTTTTTTTTTTCCCCGAGACAGAATTTAACTTTGTCACCCTAAGTAGAGCACTGTGGCATCATGGCTCATAGCAGCCTCAAACTCTTGGGTTCAAATGATCCTCTTGCCTCAGTTTTTCATTTTTAGGAGAGACAGAGACTTGCTCTTGTTCAGGCTGGTATCAAACTCCTAAACTTAAGTGATCTACCCGCCTTGGCCTCCCAGAGTGCTAGGATTACAGCTGTGAGCCACGGCGCCCGGCCTTGTGCCAGTTTTCTTCAGTTACATCTCTAGACATTCCAACACAGCCGGCCATAGTGTGGCCTCTCCACACGTTTGCTATTTTTTTTTTTTTAATTTTTAGAATGAGATAATGGTAAGATGATTATCCAGTATATGTGTGTGTGCCACTCAAAAATAATAACTGATGGACGGCGCCTGTGGCTCAGTGAGTAGGGCGCCAGCCCACATATGCCAAGGGTGGCGGGTTCAAACCTGGCCCCCGCCAAACTGCAACAAAAAATAGCCGGGGCGTGCGCGGCGCCTGTGGCTCAAAGGGGTAGAGCACCAGTCCCATATGCCGAAGGTGGCGGGTTCAAACCCAGCCCTGGCCAAAAAAAAAAAAAAAAAAAAAATAGCCGGGGCGTTGTGGCGGGCGCCTGTAGTCCCAGCTGCTACGGAGGCTGAGGCAAAAGAATCATTTGAGCCCAAGTGCTGGAGGTTGCTGCGAGCTGTGACGCCACAGCACTTTACCAAGGGAGACAAAGTGAGACTGTGTCTCTTAAAACAAACAAACAAAAAAGCCATTATTTGCCTTTCAAAGAAAATTATAGAAGAGCAACAAAGTGAGACTCTGTCTCTAAATAACAATAATAATAATAATAACTGAATATGAAGCTAAAATAATAATTTAGCTCGTGAATCATGCCACACCATCCTTTCGAAGGAACGGGTGAGCCACTATAAAATAAATGGATAGTACGTTTTTTTTTGTTTGTTTGTTTGTTTATTACTTAAACTATGCCTCAAGCTGTCGCCCTGGGTAGAGTACTGTGTTATCACAGCTCACAGCAACCTCAAACTCCTGGGCTCAAGCGATTCTTCTGCCTCAGCCTCCCAAGTAGCTGGGAGTACAGGCGCCCGCCACAACGCCCGGCTATTTTTTGGTTGCACCTGTCATTGGATTAGAACCCACCAGCTCAGGTGTATGTGGCTGGCGCCTTAGCCCCTTGAGTCACAGGGGACCATCCCAAGCTGTCTCTTCTTCTTCTTTTTTTTTTTTTTGTAGAGACAGAGTCTCACTGTACTGCCCTCCGGTAGAGTGCCGTGGCGTCACACGGCTCACAGCAACCTCTAACTCTTGGGCTTACGCGATTCTCTTGCCTCAGCCTCCCGAGCAGCTGGGACTACAGGCGCCCGCCACAACGCCCGGCTATTTTTCTGTTGCAGTTTGGCCGGGGCTGGGTTTGAACCCGCCACCCTCGGCATATGGGGCCGGCGCCCTACTCACTGAGCCACAGGCGCCGCCCCCAAGCTGTCTCTTCTAATATTAAACGGAGACCAGCTTCATCTCCTCTTGAGAAGGGAAAGGAAATAATCCAACAATTGAACTTCCCTGAATAGTTCAGTGCTGCCCTTTTATCAGGTATAAATTTTTTGTAAAATGGCTCCAGCCACTCCTTGGCCTTGTGAAAAATCATCTGGGAAGCTTCTTCCTTATAAGCAATTCATAATCCTTAGGGGAGATGGATCAAAGAAATGTACAATGTGCCTATGAGTCATCCTTAAAATGCTGGTATTTCCTTCAGTAAGCTTCTGTAGTGGGGAAAATTATGATCCCACACAAGCTTTGGAGACCTGTTATCACTGTGCGGCTTGAGCAACCCTTGGAGACAAGGCAATTTACTGGCTAGGCAGCCTAGAAACAGCTTCTGGACCAATCACCTGCCTGAAAACAGTTCTTGGACCTAGAAACAGTACCTAAACCAATCAGCTGTTTTCTGAACACTGTTTTTTCTAATATCTGCCACTTTTGCTTTGCAAATCAAAACCATAGAAATAAAATGTACTTGAATTATTTCTATGCCAACCTCACATTGCAGGGGATGTGTATGTCATAATAAACTTTGGTTCAGAAAGATAAAGGATGACAAAGGTTTGTAAAGAAAGAAATGAGAAGTTTACATAATTGTTTGGGGAGGATTTTACATAAGTCTTTTTTTTTTGTTTTTTTTTTTTTGCAGTTTTTGGCTAGGGCTGGGTTTGAACTTGCCACTTCCAGCATATGGGGCCAGCGCCCTACTCCTTTGAGCCATAGGCACCACCCTACATAATTCTTTTGAAATAATTATCCTTGACTACAAAGATCAATAACAAGGGTGATACCAATCTGGGCCGGACAGACAGTGCTGGGCGATGTCCCTGCAGAAATATTTTTGTGTGAGGTTGCAAAGGCTTTTGTCACAAAGCTGTGGTTTTTGCAGTGCTTTGTGGTTTTCGTTAGCAGGCAGAAATGCGTGAGAACTTTCTCTTCATAACCAACCCCAGCTCTATATGTTAGATTTGTCAGGGTTTTTGTTTTTTTACACTTTTGTTTTTTACACTTTGTTTTTTTACATTTTTGTTCTACATATTTTACATTCACAGAAGTAAATAAATACATTTCAAAGTGTTTCACTTTATACATAGTAGTTGCTCTGACACTGCACACATGAGAATATATGTTCTTTCTAGCTTCTTGGTTCTTAACCTTTACTATATTAGAATATCTGGAGTTTTTTCTTTTTTAATCCTGATGGCCAGACCTAACTCCAGACCAATCAAATCAGAATTTCTTATCAGGATTTGTTAAAGTTCTGGAGATGTTTCCCTTGTACACCTTAAGTGGAAAAGTACTATAAGCACTATTTAACTAAATCTTTTTTTTTTTTTTTTTTTGCAATTTTTGGCTGAGGCTAGGTTTGAACCTGCCACCTCTGGCATATGGGGCCGGCACCCTACTGCCTTGAAGCCACAGGCACTGCCCTATTTAACTAAATCTTAACAAGATCAAAAGCTCCCCAAAGGAAGGGCAGTTTCTTGCATTTTGCTTTATCTCATCCCTTGATGCCTAGTATAGTATTTCTGCCTAGAATGGCCAACCAATTAATAGCAAATACAAAGGGAGTCACAGAAATGTACCTAGGACTTGGGGTAGGATCAGGAATGTGACATCCTCTGAACTTAGTGATGAAATATGGTATAGTGAACTAATACAACCCTTTTGGAAAGATGTGTGAGGAATCCTCAAAGAACTCAAACTAGACCTCCCATTTGATCCTACAGTCCTATTACTGGGCATCTACCCAGAAGAAAAAAAATCATTTTATCATTAGGACATTTGCACTAGACTGTTTATTGCAGCTCAATTTACAATTGACAAATTGTGGAAACAACCTAAATGCCCACCAACCCAGGAATGGATTGAGAAGCTGTAGTATATGTACACCATGGAATACTATTCAGCCACTGAACGGGATCGTGACTTTACATCATTTGTATTAATTTGGATGGAGTTGAAATACATTCTTCTTAGTAAAGTATCACAAGAATGGAGAAGCAAGAATCCAATGTCCTCAATTCTGATATGAGGACAATTGATGCTAGTACATGGTGGGGGGAAGGGAGGGAAGGGGAATGGGGAAGCAGAGAGAGGGAAGGAGCGAGGGGGGTGTTGGTCCACGGTGTGACACACCTCTTGGGGGTGGGACACTATTATTAGAAAGGGACTTTACCCAGCAAATGCAAGGAGCGTAACCTGGCTCTTTGTACCTTTAGTGATTCCCCAACAATAAAAAAAAATTAATAATTAAAATCCCCCCTCAAAAAGAAAAGAAATATAGAATAGTGATAAGAGCTTGTTCTTAAGGACTCACATTTGCATCTCTATCATCATCTAACTCTCTGTCGTAAAGTAAGTTAATTGTAAAATGGGGAAGTAAAAATATCTATTTGAGAGGGTGTCATAAAGATCACATTAAATATAGGGTACACTCCCTGGGTGTAGGAAACAACTACAACTTCGATTTTTACCTGTCATGTGTAAATTATATAACCTAATGGTTTGTACCATCATATTAATCTGAAAATTTTAAAAGATCACATTAGTATCCAGTGTACTCAATACTAATATGAAACCAATACATAAACAACTACAAACTCACACGAAAGAAAAACACAAGCCTAGTCTAGCAAGGGGGAGGGAGAGGAAGGAGGATGAGGGAGGGTGATTGGTGAGATCTCACCTGATGTCCACAATGTGAGGGTGTTCAACATACCCTCTGGGTGAAGGACTGAACCCACAACTTGAAGTTTACCTTAGAAATGAAAACAATATAACCTAAACAGTTGTATCCTCATATCAAATCTGAAATTAAAAAAAAATCACATTAAATGATGTAGGCAAAGCACCATCAGGGTCCTTGGTACCTGCTGCATAAAGAGCAAAGTAAGAACCAACACAAGGCCAGGCTCAGTGGCTCAAGCCTGTAATCCCAGCACTTTGGGATGCCAAGGTCGGGGTGGGGGTGGTGGTGGTGGTGATATTTGAAGTCAGGAATACCAGATCAGCCTGGGCAACATAGTGATACCTGATCTCTACAAAAAAATAAAATAATAATTACAATAATAATTAACTGGATGTGGTGGTATATGCTTGTAGTCCTAACTACTTGGGAGGCTGAGGCAGGAGGATCACTGGAGCCCAGGAGATCCATCCTGAACACAAAGAAAGATCTTGTCTCTTAAAAAAAAAAAGAGGAATCAACACAAAATAGTTGAGAGACAAAAGTAATTTCTCCTAAAAGTAATTTCTCCTCAAGTTGACCAAATTTTCATAGACTGGACACACACCACAGGTACACATCAGTACAGTAGGCCTAGTTCCTTTGTATGTTGACCATTTTGTTCCACTCCCTTGGGTGGTCAACTTACAGAGGTTCTACTGTATATGGAAGGATGTAAGTAGGTCATAGGCAAAACTATGCCATTCTATGCCAGAGACTTGAGCATCTACAGATTTTGGTATCCAGAAGGGGAAGGGTCACTGGAACCAATCTATCACAAATACCAAGGGACAACTATTTTAAAAAGTCATTTAGTCTCTCTCCCTTTAATTTCAACATTTCAAATAACATTATAGTAATGAAAGTAGCATTGGCTACATATAGTAGAAAAGAAAAAGAAAAACTCTGTAGAAATGTTGGCAGAGTTTCTTTCTGCAGTAGGTCCTTAGTCTTGGAGATTCGAAGAATGAACCCACAGACCACAGACCAGTGGTAAAATAGGATTTATTAGATAGAAAGGAATACAGAAGGCATAAAAAGCCCCAGAGCTTCTGGCAGAGCAGGAGACTCAAGTGGGAAGTCTCCGAGTGAGTCTTTTGTCTAGGGGTATAAGTTCTTGAGAATTATACTAGGCCAGGATTTGACAGACTTCAGTGTTGATGAATGTATTAACAAATGAATGCAGTCCCTTCAGCTCTGGCAAAAAGAAAAAAAAAAAAGCAGGGCATCCACTTCGGAAGTGGCCCAGTTTACATGAGACTGGGGCCCAGGGCTAGGAAATTTTTTTTTTTTATTAAATCATAGCTGTGTACATTAATGCAATCGTGGGGTACAATGTGCTGGTTTTATATACAATTTGAAATATGTTCATCAAACTGATTAACATAGCCTTCACGGCATTTTCTTAGTTACCTACTATCTCTTAGCTACCTACTTAACACTTTGAGTAGTTTCTCAGAAATTATGGACTCAACTCCTGGCCTCAAATGATCCTCCTGCCTCAGGTCCAAAAATGCTAGATTATAGAAATAATAATAATAACAATAAATCTTACTTAATAAGTAATACTCTTGTAGTTTGAGAAAATGGTATAGGAATAACAGATGCATAATTCCTTTTCTTTTCTTCCTTTCTTTTTTTTTTTTTTTTTTGAGACAGAGTCTCACTATGTCATCCTCAGTAGAGTGCCATGGCATCACAGCTCACAGCAACTTCTAACTCTTGGGCTTAAGTGATTCTCTTGCCTCAGCCTCCCAAGTAGCTAGAACCACAGGTGCCCACCATAATGCCCAGCTATTTTTTGGTTGCAGTTGTTTAGCTGGCCTGGGCTGGGTTCAAACCCATCACCCTTGGTGTGTGGCTAGCACTGTAACCACTGTTGTGGTACCAAGCCACATAATTTATTTTCCAGAACATAGAATAACATAGGATCAAAATTGTAATTTGTTACAAATATCTATTACAAATACAATATAAAATGACAATTTTTCTATATAGATTTCTAGTTGGTCCAGTCACATTTGTTGACGTAACTATAGATTTCTCCATTGAATGTCCCTGGCACCTTTGTTGAAAATCAATTAGCTGTATATGCATAGGTCTGTTTCTGGATTCTATTTTGTTCCATTCATCTACTCATAGCAATATCACAGTCTTGATGGCTGTAGTTTTTTAGTAATTTTTGAAATCAGGTAGTTAGGTTCCCCCAATTTTGTTCTTTTCAAGATTATTTTAGCTATTCTAAATCCTTGGTAATTTCATATAGACTTTAGCTTTTCTGTTTCTGTCTAAATAAACCTGCTAGGATTTTGATTGGGATAACTTTGACACAATAGGCCAATGTTAAGAGGGTTGATGTCTTAATAAGATGAAGGTTTTCAATCCATGAGTAATGTTCTCCACCCCATTTATATACCTGTTTAATTCTTCTGTAATATTTTATATTCTTCTTTTTTTTTGAGACAGACTCTCACTATGTGGCCCTTGGTAGAGTGCTGTGGCATCACAGCTCACAGCAACCTCAAACTCTTGGGCTTAAGGGATTTTCTCTCTCTCTCTCTCTTTTTATTTTTTTGTAAAGATAGAGCCTTACTTTATTGCCCTCAGTAGAGTGCCGTGGCATCACACAGCTCACAGCAACCTCCAACTCCTGGGCTTAGGCAATTCTCTTGCCTCAGCCTCCTGAGTAGCTGGGACTACAGGCGCCCACAACACTCGGCTATTTTTTTTTATTGCAATTTGGTGGGGGATGGATTTGAACCTGCCCCCCTCAGTATATGGGGCCAGGGTCCTACCCACTGAGCCATAGGCACCATCCCATATTCTTCATTTAATATGCTATATTCTTTAAAGCATAGAGTTTTGGACACTTTGTGAAATATTTTTTATTCCTACTATTTTAAATTTTGATGCATTTTAATTAATTAAATTTTCTTTTTTTAATGGAATGAATATTTTCTTTTTTTTTTTTCCTTTTGTAGAGACAGAGTCTCACTTTATGGCCCTTGGTAGAGTGCCGTGGCATCACACAGCTCACAGCAACCTCCAGCTCCTGGGCTTACGTGATTCTCTTGCCTCAGCCTCCCGAGCAGCTGGGACTACAGGCACCCGCCACAACACCCAGCTATTTTTCTTTTTTTGTTGCAGTTTGGCCGGGGCTGGGTTTGAACCTGCCACCCTCGGCATATGGGGCCGGCGCCCTACTCACTGAGCCACAGGTGCCGCCCGAATATTTTCTTTTTTATTAATTATTTTTATTAAATCATAACTTTGTACATTGATGCATTTATGGGAATCAGGGTACTGCTTTGATATACAATGTGAAATGTTTACATTGAACTAAGTAACACATCCATCACAATTATGCTCTTTTATTTGCAGTTTTTGGCCAGGGCTGGGTTTTAACCTGCCACCTCTGGCATATGGGGCTGGCGCCCTACTCCTTTGAGCCACAGGTGCCGCCCCACTCATTTCTTTCTTTTTTTTTTTTTTTGTAGAGACAGAGTCTCATTGTACCACCCTCGGTAGAGTGCCGTGGCGTCACACGGCTCACAGCAACCTCCAGCTCTTGGGCTTACGTGATTCTCTTGCCTCAGCCTCCCGAGCAGCTGGGACTACAGGCGCCCGCCACAACGCCCGGCTATTTTTTGTTGCAGTTTGGCCGGGGCTGGGTTTGAACCCGCCACCCTCGGCATATGGGGCCGGCGCCCTACTCACTGAGCCACAGGCGCCACCCCCACTCATTTCTTAATAGTTTTGAAATGTACCATTGCATCATACACATTAGGTGAGGTCCCCCAAATACCCTCCCACCTCCCATATACTCCCTCTCCTCCCCCCATATTCGTCCTTCCCTCCACTCTCTCTCCTCTTCCCTTCTACTTCATGGGCTATAGCTATGTTTTACCATTCGTATGAGTGTGTAGGTGATTATGTATTGATTTCATAGCAGTATTGAGTACATTGGATACTTTTTTTTTCCATTCTTGAGATTCTTTACTAAGAAGAATATGTTCCAGCTCCATCCAGGTAAACATAAAAGATGTGAAGTCTCCATCTTTTTATGGCTGCATAGTATTCCATGGTGTACATATACCACAATTTGTTAATCCATTCATGGGTTGAGGGGCACTTGGGCTGTTTCCATGTCTTGGCTATTATGAATTGGGCTGCAATAAACATTCTTGTGCAAATGTCTTATAAAATGATTTTTGATCATGTGGGTATATACCTAGTAGAGGAATTGCAGAATCAAACAGTATGTCTACTTTTAGTTCCTTGAGTGTTCTCCAAACTTCTTTCCAAAAAGGTCATATTAGTTTGCATTCCTACCAGCAGTGTAGAAGCGTTTCCTTCTCTCTGCATCCATACCAACATCTGTAGTTTTGGAATTTTCTGATGTGGGCTAATCTTACTGGAGTTAGATGATATCTCAAAGTGGTTTTCATTTGCATCTCTTTGATGATTAAGGATGGTGAGCATTTTTTCATGTGTTTGTAAGCCATGCGCCTGTCTTCATCAGAGAAGTTTCTGTTCAAGTCTCTTGCCCACATAGAAATGGGGTTATTTATTCTTTTCTTATTGATTAGTTTGAGTTCTCTGTAGATTCTAGTTATCAGACCTTTGTCAGAAGCATAAATCTGCAAAAATTTTCTCCCATTCTGAAGGTTGTCTTTTTGCTTTACTTACTGTGTTCTTGGCTGTGCAAAAGCTTTTTAGTTTGATCAGATCCCAGTAATGTATTTTTGGTGTTGCTTCAATGGCCCAGGAAGGTCCTCCTCATAAAATATTCTCCCAGGCCAATTTCTTCAAGTATTTTCCCTGCACCCTTTTCTGGTATTTTTATAGTTTCATATCTTAAGTTTAAATCTTTTATCCAGTGAGAATCAATTTTTGTTAATGATGAAAAGTGAGGGTCCAGTTTCAATCTTCTACAGGTCACCAGCCAGTTCACCCAGTGCCATTTGTTAAATAGGGAGTCTTTCCCCCACTGAATATTTTTGATAGGTTTGTTGAAGATCAAATGCTGATAAGTAGCTGGGTTCATCTCTTGGTTCTTTATTCTGTTTCATAAATCTACTGCTCTGTTTTTGTGCCAGTACGATGCTGTTTTGATCACTACAGATTTATAGTATGGCCCGAAGTCTGGTAATGTGATATCTCCTGATTTGTTCTTATTTCTAAGTAATGTATTTGCTATACGAGGTTTTTTTCTGATTCTGTATAAAATGAAGTACTGTTTTTTCAAGTTCTTTAAAGTGTGACAATGGTGCTTCAATAGGGATTGCATTAAAGTTGTATATTGCTTTGGGTAGTATGGACATTTTTTTTTTTTTTTTTTTGTAGAGACAGAGTCTCACTGTAACACCCTCAGCTAGAATGCCGTGACGTCACACGGCTCACAGCAACCTCTAACTCTTGGGCTTACGCGATTCTCTTGCCTCAGCCTCCCGAGCAGCTGGGACTACAGGCGCCTGCCACAACACCCGGCTATTTTTTTGATGCAGTTTGGCTGGGACTGGGTTTGAACCCGTCACCCTCCACATATGGGGCCGGCGCCCTACTCACTGAGCCAAGGCGCCGCCCAAGGTAGTATGGACATTTTAACAATGTGGATTCTTCCCAGCCATGAGCATGGTATGTTTTCCCATTTGTTAACATCTTCAGCTATTTCTTTTCTTAGAGTTTCATAGTTCTCTTTGTAGAGATCTTTCACGTCCTTTGTTAGGTAAATTCCCAGATATTTCATCTTCTTTGGCACTATTGTAAAAGGAATAGAGTCCTTGATTGTTTCTTCAGCTTGACTATTGTTGGTGTATATAAAAGCTTCTGACTTGTAAGTATTGATTTTGTATCCTCAGATGCTGCTGTATTCCTTTATCACTTCTAAGAGCTTTGAAGTTGAGTCCCTGAGATTTTCCGGGTATAGTATCATGTCATCCGCGAACACTGAGAGTTTGATCTCCTCTGAACCTATTTGGATACACTTGATTGCCTTCTCTTGCCTGATTGCTATAGCTAAGACTTCCATTACTATGTTAAATAGCAGTGGAGACAGTGGGCATCCTTACTTTGTTCCTGATCTGAGTGGAAATGTTTTCAATTTTACACCATTCAATATGATATTGGCTGTGGGTTTGCTGTAGATGGCCTTTATAGTTTAAGAAATGTCCCTTCTATGCCTATTTTCTTTTTTTTTTTTTTTTTGTAGAGACAGAGTCTCACTGTACCGCCCTCAGGTAGAGTGCCGTGGCGTCACACGGCTCACAGCAACCTCTAACTCTTGGGCTTACGTGATTCTCTTGCCTCAGCCTCCCGAGCAGCTGGGACTACAGGTGCCCCCCACAACACCCGGCTATTTTTCTGTTGCAGTTTGGCCAGGGCTGGGTCCAAACCCGCCATCCTTGGCATATGGGGCCGGCACCCTACTCACTGAGCCACAGGCACCGCCTCTATGCCTATTTTCTAAAGAATTCTGATCATGAAAGGATGCTGCATATTATCAAAGCCTTTTTCTGAATCAATTGAGAGAATCATATGGTCTTTGTTTTTTAATTTATTGATGTGATGTATTATATTTATAGATTTGCATATGTTGAACCAACCCTGTAACCCTGGAATAAAACCAACTTGATCATGGTGTATAATTTTTTTGATGTGTTGCCGAATCCTGTTTGCTAAGATCTTATTGAATATTTTTGCATTGGTATTAATGATATTAGTCTATAATTTTCTTTCTTCATTGGAGTCTTTCCTGGTTTGGGTGTCAAGGTGATATTTGCTTCATAGAATGTGTTGGGAAGTAGTCCTTCTTTTTCTATGCTTTGGAAAACATTGTATAATGTAGGTACTAGTTCCTCTTGAAAGGTTTGATAGAATTCAGATGTGAAGCCATCTTGTCCTGGACTTTTCTTTTTAGGGAGATTTCGTATTGTTGGTGCTATTAGGTGGTTGATATAGGTCTATTCAAGATTGCTAATTCTTTCTGGTTGAGTCTAGGAAGGTGGCATGCTTCCAGGTATTGGTCCATTTCCTTTAGATTTTTGTATTTCTGGGAATAGAGAGTTTTGTAGTAATCATGGAGGATTTTTTGAATTTCTGAAGTGTCTGTTGTTATTTCTCCTTTATCATTTCTGATAGAGAACATTAAAGATTTTACTTTTCTATTTCTGGTTAGGTTGGCCAAAAGTTTATCAATTTTGTCAGTCTTTTCAAGAAAACAACTTTCTGTTTCGTTGGTCTTCTGAATGATTCTTTTGTTTTCAATTTCATTTTATTCTGCCCTAATTTTGGTTATTTCTTTTCTTCTTCTGGGTTTGGGGTTAGAATGTTCTTTCTTTTCCAGTTGCTTGAGATGCTCCATTACATTGTTGGCTTCCTCTTTTTCTGTTTTCTTGATGAAGGCTTCCAATGCTATAAATTTCCCTCTTAGGACTGCCTTTGCAGTATCCCACAGGTTTTGATAATTTGTGTCTTGGTTATCATTTAGTTCCAAAAATTTGGTGATTTCCTTCTTAATCTCATCTTTGGCCCAGCTATCAGTTAGCCTAAGATTATTTAGCTTCCATGACTTTGTTTGCATATGAAGATTCTCATTGCTGTTAAGTTCAACTTTTATTCCATGGTGGTCCGAGAAGATACAAGGAATGATTTTTATACTTTAAAATTTGCTGAGGGTAGACTTGTGTCCCAGGATATGATCTATTTTGGAGGATGACCCATGGAGTGATGAGAAGAATGTATATTCAGTTTTATTAGGGTGAAATGTTCTGTAGAGGTCTGTAAAGTCCATTTGTTCTGGGGTCAGGTTTAGGTCTAATATTTCTTTGTTTAGTTTCTTCCTGGAGGATCTATCCAAAACTGTCAAAGGGGTGTTAAAATCTCCAACTATTATAGTGCAGGAAGATATCAAGTTGTTCATGTCCATTAGAGTCTGCTTTATGAATTAAGGTGCATTCTGGTAGGGTGCATAAATGTTAATTATAGAAATCTCTTCATGTTGGGTGTTTCCCTTGACAAATATGTAGTGACCTTCTTTATCTTTCTTTATCTTTGTTGGTTTAAAGCCAATTGTATCTGCTACTAAAATTGCAACCCCTGTTTTTTTCTGGTTTCCATTTGCCTGTATTATACAAGTCCATCCCTTTACCCTGAGTCTATTTTTATCCTTTAAGGTAAGGTGAGATTCTTGTATACAGCAGATATCCGGTCTGAGTTTAAATATCAAGTCAGCCAGCCTGTGCCTCTTTAGAGGACAATTTAAACCATTCACATTAATTGAGAGAATTGATAAGCCTGGTTGTGTTTTGGGTGTCATAATTTTCAGATGTCTGGTGGACAATTTTAATCCTTTCACCACTGTGGAAGTGGTGAAAAAAAATCAAAAAATTTCTGGGTGAGTTTACTTTGGAGGTAGAAAATTGCACTGGTCATTGTGGAGGATGGTTCTGAGAATATCCTGCAGAGCTGGTTTAGTTATGGCAAATTTCTTCAACATGTGTATGTTATTAAAGTATTTGATTTCTCCACCACAAACTCAGGTTAGCTGGATAGAGGATCCTGGGCTGGAAGTTGTTTTGTTTTAGGAGAGTGAAGGTTGATGATCATCTTTTTCTGGCTTGAAAAGTTTAAGATGAGAGATCTACAGTTATTCTGTTATTTCTCCCTTTATAGGTGATGCTTTTCTTACATCTGGCTGATTGCAGAATTTTCTCCTTTGTCTTAACTTTGGCAAAGTTAATCACAATGTGTCCAGGAGATGCTTTATTTGGATTGAGTCTTGCTGGGGTTCTGAAACTGTCTGCTATCTGAAGTTCTGTATCTCTTGCAATGTTTGGGAAATTCTCCTCCAAACTGTACCTTTAGGACCATCCTCTGTACCTTTAGGACCATCCTCTTCTCCTTTGGGAATTCCTACAAGATGAATGTTTGATCTTTTGGAGTGATCCCACAACTCTCTCAGGGAATTATCAGTTTTTGCTCACCATTTGTCTGCCTCTTAGAGTGTTTGGGAACATTCAAAAGCTTTGTCCTCAGTTTCAGAGATCCTTTCTTCTGCCTGGTCAACTCTATGACAGAGGGATTCTACTGTATTTTGGAAGTCCTCAACTAACTTTTTCATTTCCTTGAGCTCTGCTATCTCTTTTCTCATTATGTCCATATCTTTGGTGACTTTGTCTTTGAATTCATTAATTTCTTGAGACAACTTTAGAACTACTCTTTGGAATTCAATTTCTATCTTTTCTTCCATTCAATTTATCTTATTTGCAATCCACATTCTGAATTCAATTTCTGACATTGCTGCCATTTTTCTATGCATGGCATCTTCAGTTGTATCTCCTTTGTCAGTTCTTGGGGGGCAGGTTGATCTACTCTGGTTATTCATGTTGCCAGAGCTCTTGTTGGTTCCACATCATG
The DNA here is from genome assembly GCF_027406575.1 of Nycticebus coucang. Lineage (NCBI taxonomy): Eukaryota > Metazoa > Chordata > Mammalia > Primates > Lorisidae > Nycticebus > Nycticebus coucang. The sequence continues at coordinate 63,690,386 of NC_069784.1, forward strand.
TTTATTTTCCACTGTTTGGTTATTAGAACTGGTAGGGTGAGACTGAATTGGGGTTCCCAGGTAGTAGAGATAGCCCCTTTGTAGACTGAACTGGGGTTCCCAGGTAGTAGAAATAGCTTTGTAATTGTGACTTATCTCCAACAACCTTACAAAGGTCCCTTTTAGAGTTTTGGCCAGAGACTCTGAGGACCTACTTGATAAGATAGCACAGGCTGGCTGTGTTTTGATATCAGCCAACCTCTACCCTATCCTAAGAAACCACACTATTATATTTAAATCTTGACCATGAAGAGATACAAACAGCAGTGGTGCCTAGCCCCCATCCTTCAGTTCTTTTCTACTACAGAGCTTTGAAGGTCAACCTCAGAATGTCCCGAGTAGACAGCCCCAGACATGGGTTCCAACCAAATTGTCTCTGGCACTGCAAACCCTGCCCAACAGAGAGGGATTCAATGACAATTCAAAGCAAAGGGATTCAAAGCACAATTGGAACCAGGGATCCACACTCCCACCCACCAGACTCAGTCCACACTATTGTCTGCTTCTCTGCTCACAGGCCCAGCTGGAGCCAGGGGCAACACCCCCACCCACCAGACTCAGTCCACACACAGCTAGCCTCTGCTTGCCAGACCAGTTGGAGTCAGGGTACTATGCCACCACCTGTCAGTCTCAGTCCACTACCTTGCAAACCTCTGTTCGCAGCCTCTGTTAGAGTCAGGGCACCACACTCCATCCGCAGATCTCAGTCCTCACCTGGTAAGCCTCCGCTCACCAGCCCCGCTGGAGGCAGTGGATCACACCCTAGCCCTCAGGTCTTGGTTCACATCCAGTAAGCCACTGCTGGAGGATTCTATTGGAATCAGGAGACCACGCTCTTGCTCTCTGGTTGCAGCCTATCAAGCCTTTGCTTGCAGGCCCAGCAGGGGCTGGGGACCAGCCCTGTCTGCCAAACTCAGTCCATACAGGGCAACTACTCCCCCACTGTGGGTGTCATCAGAGCTGGGGCTTATGCACCCGGGCCTACCAGACACAGCCCGAACTGAGGGTCAACACTACCACTGGCCAGGCATAGTCATAACCAGGGGGCTGCTCCTCCTCCCGCCGAGTGTCCCTTTCTTCCTACACCCTCTTTCTTCCCTGTTAGTCACAGATTCCATCCTGATGGTCGGCGGTCCACCCTATGCCCAGATCTCTCAGGACAAGACCAGACACTCTACACTCTGCAGGGAGCAGAACTTCAGAAAGCCATGTGAGGGGGAAAGGGTGTACTGGGAGTTTGGACTTGTGGTGAAAAATACATGTTCAATTTTATGTCTGGTGGGGTGGTGTCTAGGTTCATAAGTGGGACCTCCCTGGAGAAAGAGACCTGGAGTTTAGCAGCTCTCTCCAGCGAAGTAAAATGAGAGGTCTTTTGTTCCCTGCTCATTTGCAGATAGCCTGCAGTAGGCCTCCTGCTTGTAGAAGTGGACTCCCGTCTTCTAGTCAATAGGTTTTGTACCTGTATTTTGTTTTCTTGAACACTCTTCCTTAGAGTTACAGCTTGCTGAACTTCTTTCTTGGCTCAGCTCCCCACCTTTGGCTTCATAGAGTCCTATTCCATCCAGTTTTTCTTCCTCTGCTCAGGAGCCTCTGATGAGGGTTGCTACCAGTTGGCCATCTTCCCAGAATTCCTATTTTATTTTTTTTCTTTTAAATTTTATTCAAATTAATATGAGGGTACAATATTTAGGTTACATTGTTTTCACTTCCAGGGTAAAGTTCCATTTGTAGATGAGCCCCTTACCCAGGGGGCATATCGTAAGCCTCACAACGTGCACATTAGGTGAGATCCCACCTTATTCCCTCCCTTCTTCTGCCATAGGTCTTCCCCTCTCCTCCTCCCACTTTCCTCTACCCCCGAACTGGACTATAATATTGTTTTATTGTTCTTGGGAACATGTACATGTTTATATATTGATTTCATATTAGTATGGAGTACACTGAATATTCATCTTTCCATTCTTGTGATACTTTATTAAGAAGAATGTATTTCAACTCCATCCAGGTAAATGTAAAAGATGTAAAGTCTTCATCTTTTTTCATGGCTGCATAATATTCCATGGTATATATATATATACCACAGTTTGTTGATCCATTCATGGGTTGATGGACACTTAGCTTGCTTCCACAACTTGGCAATTATGAATTGAGCCACAATAAACATTCTAGTGCAGATGTCTTCGTGGTAAAATGATTTATGTTCTTCTTGGTAGATACCTAGTAATGGGATTGCAGGGTCAAATGAAAGGTCTACGTTTAGATCTTTGAGGATTCTCCACACTTCTCTCCAAAAGGGCTGTATTCATTTACAATCCCACCAGTAGTGTCAAAGTGTTCTCTTCTCTCCACATCCACGCCAGCATCTGGTGTTTTGTGATCTGGGCTAATCTTGCTGTTAGGTGATATCTTAGAGTGGTTTTGATTTGCATTTCTCTGATGATTAAAGACAATGAGCATTTTTTCACGTGTTTGTTGGCCATTCACCTGTCATCTGCAGAGAAGTTTCTGTTCAAATCACTTGCCCACTTCTAGAGGGTTGTTTGCACTTTTCTTATTGTTTAATTTGAGCTCTCTGTAGATTCTAGTTATCAGGCCTGTCAGGATCATGCCCTGGGGGCAGGGTCCACTAAGACCTGAGGAACTGGCGGCAACTGACTGAAGAAATGTAAAGAAAGAGACATGAGACACAGAATATAATTAGAGGTGGGAACTCAGAGGTCCATTGCCTGTTTGTGGGCTTCTGGCAGTGGCACTAAGTGTTTGCTCCACTCTGCTTTTATTGAAGTCTATTTGCCCAGAGGGTAAGATAAGGAAGGGAACAAAGATGCCAGCAGTTTCTGAGTGAGCATATCAGCTCCTATTGTTATTATTTGACTGACCTTGAGATATCTGAAACCTGAGCCTTGTATTGGGAGAGCCTCCTGCTTAAGATCACACACAGATTTGTAGGGAGGTGTTAAACTTCGTTTGTTGCCTGTGGAGTAAAATGCCACTGGCATTAATCTCCTCTGGGAGGGAGAAATTTTCCTCCCTTCACCACCACAGAGGATCTTCCTGTGCAATAAAGGATACAAGCTCTTCTACCCATAGCTCAGGGTTCAAGCTACTCCCTTGATCTCTGCCTCAGGCAAATGCAAATCTTCACAGTGGGTGTCTGCTTTGCCTGTTTCCTAAGCAGGAAATGACCTAGTAAATGTATCTCTCTAGGTCTTTGCCATAGCCTCTTCTATGTTTATTTTCCCTCAGAGTGCTCAAAGACCCAGCAGGGGTGTTTGTAAGCTGTATCCCCAACAGGTTAGAATTTCAGAAAAGGCAGGAAGCTTGCTAGCAATGGCTAGCCTAAATGTAAACTAGCTGATTTTTTTTCTTATTCTGACTCACTCAGCCTACTTTTTAATTTTCCTCTTTTTCTGGGGCTGCTTTCTTTTGCCAATAATGGGGTCTTCAGACCCTATTCTCCCTGCAAGGCCTCAGATTCATAACATGCAAAAATCTCCTCCCACTCTGAGGGTTGTCTATTTGCTTTGTTTGTGGTACTCTTAGCTGTGCAAAAGCTTTTTAGCTTAATCAAGTCCCAGTTATTTATTTTTTATTTTTTATTTTTTTTTTTGGTGTTGCTGCAACTGCTGGGTGGGGAGGAGTGTCTTTCTCATAAAGTTTTTTTCCCAGGCCAATATCTTCAAGTGTTTCCCCACACTCCTTCTAGAATTTTTGTTGCTTTGTGTCTTAAATTTAAATCTTTTACCTAATGAGAATCAATTTTTGTCAATGGTGAGAGGTGCAGGTCCAGTTTTAGTCTTCTGCATGTGGATAACCAGCTCTCCCAGTACCATTTGTTAAATAAAAATTCTTTTCCCCACTGCATGCTTTTGTAAGGCTTATCAAAGATTAAATGAGGGTACATGGTGGGATTCATCTCTAGATTCTCTGTCCTATTCCATAGATCTGTGTCTCTATTTTTGTGCCAGTACCACGCTGTTTTGATCACTATAGCTTTGTAATATAATCTGAAGTCTGGCAACGTGATGCTTCCAGAATTGTTTTTATTTCTAAGAACTGTATTTGCTATTTGAGTTTTTTCTGGTTCCATATGAATTAAAGAACTATTTTTTCAAGATCTTTAAAGTATGACAATAGTGCTTTGATGGGGGTTGCATTAAATCTATAGATTGCTTTGGTGAGTATGGACATTTTAATGATGTTGATTCTTCCCAGCCATGAACATGATATGTTCTTCCATCTGTTGGACATCTTCTGCTATATCCTTTCTCAAAGTTTCATAATTCTTTTAGAGCTCTTTCATTTCTTTTGTTAGATATATTCCCAGGTATTTCATCTTCTTTGGTGCTTTTGTAAAAGGAATAGAGTCTTTGATTTTGTTCTTGGCTTGACAATTGTTGGTGCATACAAAGGCTACTGATTTGTGTGTATTGATTTTGTAACCTGAGATGCTGCTATATTTCTTGATCACTTCTAAGAGGTTTATAGTTGAGTCCTTGAGAGTTTCCAGGTATAAGATCATGTTATCTGTGAAGAGGGAGATTTTTACCTCCTCTGCTCCCATTTGGATTCCTTTGATCTCCTTCTCTTGCCTGATTGTGATGGCTAGGATTTACAACACTATATTAAATAGCAGTGGAGACCAGACAGTGGACATCCTTGTCTGGTTCCAGATTTGAGTGGGAATGCTTTCAATTTTATTCCATTCAATATGATATTGGCTGTGGGTCTGCTATAGATAGCCTCTATCAGCTTAAGGAATGTTCCTTCTAAGCCTATTTTCTTGAGTGTTTTTATCATGAAAGGATGCTGGATATTGTCAAAAGCTTTTTCTGCAGCAACTGAAAGAATCATATGGTCTTTGTTTTTGATTCTATTTATGTGGTATATTATATTAATCTATTATATTAATAGATTTTAACCCTGTGTCTCTGGGATAAAACCCACTTGATCATGGTGTATAACCCTTTAATGTGTTGTTGTATTCTGTTTACTAATATCTTGTTGAACATTTTTGCATTGATATTCATTAATGATATTGGTCTATAGTTTTCTTTTCTTTCTTTTTTTTTTTGGTTGGGTCCTTTCCTGTTTGGGGATCAGGGTGATGTCTGCTTCATAGAATGTGTTGGGCAGGATTCCTTCTTTCTCTAGATTTTTTGTATATTATGCATTATAGGAACTAGTTCCTCTTTGAAGTTTTGATAGAATTTTGATGTGAAACCATCTGGTCCAGGGCTTTTCTTTTTGGGGAGATTTTGTATAATTGATGCTATTTCAGTACTTGATATTGGTCTATTCAAGATTCTAAATCTTTCTGACTGAGTTTTGGAAGGTATTATGCTTCCAAATATCAGTCTATCTCCTCTACATTTTCATATTTCTGGGAATAGAGTTTTTTGTAGTAATTGTTAAGAATCTTTTGTATTTCTGTGGCATCTGTTGTTATTTCCCCTTTACCATTTCTGATTGTAATTATTAGAGATCTTGTTTTTCTGTTTCTGGTTAGTTTGTCCAAGGGTTAATCAATTTAATTAATCATTTCAAAGAACCAATTTTTTGTTTCACTGCTCTTCTGAATAATTCTTTTGTTTTCAATTTCATTTAATTCTGCTCAAATTTTGATTATTTCTTTTTTTCTGGTGGGTGTGGGATTAGATTGTTCTTCCTTTTCCAGTTGCTTGAGATGGCCCATTAGGTTGGTGACTTGCTGTCTTTCTGTTTTCTTGATTAAGGCATCTAATGCTAAACATTTACCTCTAAGGACTGCCTTTGCAATATCCCACAGGTTTTGATTATTTGTGTCTTCATTATTATTTTGTTCTAGAAATCTAATGATCTCCTTCTTGATTTCATCTATGACCCAGCTATTATTCAGCATAAGGTTATTTAGTTTCCATGATTTTATTTGAGTATAAAGATTTCTGTTGCTGTTGAGTTCAACTTTTATTCCATGATGGTCTGAGAAGATACAGGGGATAATTACTATTCTTTTGAATTTGTTGAGGTTAGCCTTGTGACCTAAGATATGATCAATTTTGAAAGATGATCCATGGGCTGATGAGAAGAATGTGCATTCAGTTTTGTTAGGATATACTGTTCTATGAATGTCTGTTAATTCCATTGGTCTAGAGTCTTGTTTAAGTCCATTATTTCTTTGTTTAGTTTCTGCTTGGAGAATCTGTCCAGTTCTGCCAATGGTGTGTTAAGATCTCCAACTATTATACTGTGGAAAGATATCATATCATTCGGATCAGTTAGGGTTTCTTTTATATATCGAGGAGCATTCAGATAGAGCACATAAATGTCAACTATTGAAATCTCTTCATATTGTGTGTTTCCCTTGACCAGTATGAAGTGTTCATCTTTGTCTTTCATTATTTTTGTTGGTTTTAATCCCAGTGTATCTCCATACAAGGTTGCAACACCAGCTTTTTTCTGCTTTCCATCTGCCTGGAATACTGTTGCCAATCCTTCACCTTAAGTCTTGTTTTACTTTTTGAGGTGAGGTGAGTTTCTTGTAGGCAACAGATATCTGGCCTGAGTTTTTGTATCCAGTCAGCCAGTCTATGCCTCTTTAGAGAATTCAAACCATTCACATTAATTGAAAGGATTGATAGATTTGACAGAGTTTTGGTCATCTTGTTTTTCAGAAGTCCAGGGCTTACTTTTATGCCACTCACCATTGTGGAAGCTAAGCTTTATTCTTTAATTTCTGGGTAGGTTTACTTTGGTGGCGTAGCCTCCTGGTACTTGTTATGAAAAATGGGTCTGAGTACTTCCTGTATAGCTGGCTGAGTCATGGCAAATTTCCTCAGCATGTGGATATCAGTGAAATATTTGATTTCTCCATCACAAATGAAACTCAGTTTAGCAGGGTATAGGATCCTATGCTGGAAATCATTTTGTTTAAGAAGGTTGAAGATTGGTCGGTGCCCATAGCACAGTGGTTATGGTGCCAGCCACATACACTGGTGGCAGGCTCAAACCAGGCCCAGGCCAGCTAAACAACAATGACAACTGCAACAAAAAAATAGCTAGGTCTTGTGGCAGGCACCTGTAGTCCCAGCTACTTGGGAGGCTGAGACAAGAGAATTGCTTAAGCCCAAGAGTAGGAGGTTGCTGTGAGCTGTGATGCCATGTCACTCTACTGAGGGTGACTTAGTGAGACTCTGTTTCAAAAAAAAAAAAGAATTTTGCATGTCAAGGACCAGCCTTTTCTTGCTTGGAAAGTTTCAGCTGAAAGATCTGTGGTCATCCTTATATTTTTCCCTTTGTAAGTAATACTTTTGTTACACCTGGTTGCTTGCAGAAGTTTCTCCTTCATATTAAAATTGGCAAAATTAATTACAATGTATCTAGGAGATGCTTTGTTTAGACTGAGTGATGCTGGTATACTGAAACTATCTACTATCTGAATTTCTGCGTCTGTTGCATTATTTGGGAAATTCTCCACCATAATGTCTTCAAGCAGAGAATTTGTGCTTTAAGACCATCTTCTTCTCCATCAGGTATCCCTATAATTCAGATGTTTGATTTCTTGGAATGCTCTCATGACTCTGTCAGGGAATATTCTGTTCTTTTTCTCCATTTTTCTGCCTCTTTGAATGCTTGGGATAGTCCAAAAGTCTTGTCTTCTTTATCTGAGATTCTTTTTTTAGCACTGTTCTATTCTATTTCTGAGGGACTCTACTATATTTTGAAGCTCCTTAAATACCTTTTTCAATTCCTTAAGCTCTGCTATATCTTACCTCATTATGCCCACATCCTTGGTGAGTTTGTCTTTGAATTCATTAATTTCTTGAGACAACTTCTAAACTGCTTTTTTGGTTCTCTGTTTCCATCTTTTCCTCCAGTCTTATTATCTTATTTGCCATCCATATTCTAAATTCAATTTCTGACATTTCAGCAATTTCTCTGTGGATGGGATTCTCTATTGTATCTTCTTTGACATCCCCAGGAGGTGTTGATCTGCCCTGATTTTTCATGTTGCCAGAGTTCTTTAGCTGATTCCTCCTCATGAGTATTTTCACCTTCTTCTTCTTTTTCTCTTTTTAATATGCTAATTATACTTTTATTTTATCATTATTATTATTATTTTTTAGAGACACAGTCTCACTTTGTTACCTTTGGTAGAGTGCCATAGCATCACAGCTCACAGCAACCTCCAACTCTTGGGCTTAGGCGATTCTCTTGCCTTAGCCTCCCAAGTAGCTGGGACTACGGGTACCTGCCACAACGCCCAGCTATTTTTTTGTTGCAGTTTGGCCAAGGACAAGTTTGAACCCACCACCCTCAGTATATGGGGCCGGCACCCTACTCACTGAACACAGGTGCTGCCCTAATTATACTGTTTTAGTTGAATTGATAGGTTGTCCCTGATGAGTCTACTCCTCACTGTTGCAGTGCCACCACTGCACCAGCAAAGACAGAGAAGTGGTGAATCCGTAGCCCCAGACACTGTCTCCAGGGGTACAAGAATCAGTAGGCATTACTGGTCCAGATCAAAGTCACTGTTCCAGTGCTGGCTCTGCCCACCAAATTAAGCTCACAAGGCTGCCCAGCAGACAACACTGGCCCAAAGTTCAGGAGAGATGTTTATGCACTGGACTCCATCCAGCCATTTGAGCACTGAGGGCTGCAGCTCTGTAGACAGTGTAGGCCCAGAGCTCAGACACAGTCTCCCAGGAACTGGGCACTGCCTGTCCAGTCATGCTCAGCGGGTTGCCGCCCTGCAGAAGGTGCGGGGCACAGGTCTAACGTTCTGATAAGAGTCACTAAGACAACTAAGAAAATGCCAGGAAGGCTATGTTAACCAGTGTGATGAAAATGTGTCAAACGGTCTATAAAACTAGTGTATGGTACCCCACAGTTGCATTACTGTACACAGCTATGATTTAATAATAAAAATAAATAAATACCAAAAAACTAAAAAAAAAAGAGTCACTAAAGCACCAGGCATAGACCACCCACTTGAGCTCAGAGAGCCTCCACCAGTGGAAAATGTTAATCCAAAGTGCAGTACAAAGTCACTTGAATCCTGGTCCCATGGCCTGACTGTGCTCAGAGAGCCTCCACCCAGTGGAGAGTGCTAATCCATAGTTCAGTCAAAAGTTTAGTCCAAAGTCACTTAAACCCCAGCTCCACCCACCCAATTGAGCTCAGAGAGCCCTCCTAGTGGAGGCCAGAGATCCGAAGTTCAGTTCAAAGATGCTTAAACTTCAGTCCTGCTTACTTAGTCGAGCTCAGAGAGCCTTGCCTGGCAGAGGCCAGAGGTCCAAAGTTCTGCCCAAAGTCACCTCTGAGAGCCATGCCTGTTGAAGAGGGCAGGTCCAAAGTTCAGTCACAAGTCAAAGTTGTTTAAGCATTGGCCCCACTCACCCAGTGGAGCTCAGAGGTTGTCCTGAAGGGCAGAAAACAGAGTTGCCTGGAATTCCTGAGGAGCTGAAGATGGGTAATTCACCCTCTCCCTACAAAAGTTTGGACTGCTGTGCTACTGTTCTCAAGCTGCAACTTGGCAGCTGGCAGACTTTCCTGGCTTCCCAGTGAGCTCCTCAAACCCTCTGGACTCTACAGGGGACAATCCTTCCAGCAGCTAGGGTGGGGGAAGGGGGATCTGGGTGCTCAGGGCTGCAGGAGAAATATTTGGTCTTTTGTGCCAGACAGAATGGGGCCCATCTCAGTGGTGGGACCTCAATAATGAAGGAGGACTGGGACTTGGCAACTGCTGTCCTGAGAGCAGTCAGGAGACTTTTGAACCCAGTTTGCTGGCTGACTGGTCGCCTACCACAGAAGCTCCCATTTGTGGGAAGGGGTCTCCCTTCCTATGGGAGCTGGGCTCATACCTGTCATTTTTCTTCTACTTTCTTGTTTCTGCCACTTGCTTCAGCCTGGATGATGTATACCTCATGCAGTCCTCTCAGTGCAGAGCTCCTCTCATTTGGTTTCTATCCACTTCAGTCCAATATCTCTCCATTTGGGCACAGCCTCTGGCAAAAGCTGCTTCTAGTCAGCCATCTTCCACAATTCCCCAATTAATTTTTTTTTTTTTTGAGACAGAGTCTCACTTGTTGCCCTTGGTAGAGTTCTGTGACATCGCAGCTCACAGCAACCTCAAACTCCTGGGCTCAAGTATTCTCTTGCCCCAGCCTCCCAAGTAACTGGGACTACAGGCACATGCCACAATGCCTGGCTATTTTTAGAGACGGGGTCTTGCTCTGGCTCAGGCTGCTCTCAAACTCTTGAGCTCAGGCAATCCACCTGCCTCAGTCTTCCAGAGTGCTAGGATTACAGGCATGAGCTATGACACTCAGCCTTAAATTGTCTTTTTGAGATGGAATCTGTCGCTCAGGCTAGCGTGCCATGGTCTCAGCCTTGCTCACAGCAACCTAACTCCTGGGCTTAACTAATCCTCTTGCCTCAGTCTCCCAAGTAGCTGGGACAGGTACCCATTACCACATCCAGCTACTTTTTTTCTATTTTTAGTTGAGATGGGGGTCTCACTCTTTTGGCTTAGGCTGACCTCAAACTCCTGAGCTCAACGGATTCTCCAGCTTCAGTCTCCCACAGTGCTTAGCTTACAAGTGTGAGCCACCACACTGGGCCTGATGCTTCTTCAGGTTTTTTCTTTCTTTTTTTTTTTTTTTGCAGTTTTTGGCCAGGGCCAGGTTTGAACCCACCACCTCAACATATGGGGCCGGCACCCTACTCCTTGAGCCACAGATGCCACCCTGGGCCTGATGCTTCTTTAAATGGTATGATTTTAAAATTTTATATGTGGTCTGAAAGCATAAAGGATATCTTGCTGATGGAAAACAACTTATAAAGAACGTGTACTTGGCAATTGTCATATCAATTAGCTCACGTTGGTGAGTGTTATTCCAATCATCCATGTTGCTATTGATATTTTATCTTCTTATCCCATAACATACTGAAAGAGAAGTATTAAAATCTCTGAGTATGATTGTAGATCTATTTCTCTCTTGTCAATTTTTGCTTTCATACACTTTGAAGCTCTGTTATCAGGTGCACACTGCACTTAGGATTCTTATGTCTTGATTACTTGACCTTACTGTCATTACAAAATGGTCTTCTTTATTTGGGGGGGAATACTCCTTGTATACATATTTAAATCTATTTTGACCGATAAGTAGAAATGCTAGCTTTCTTATGCTTAGTGTTTACATGGGATAAATTTTTCCACTCTTTAACTTTTAAACCGCCTATTCCTTTATATTTAAAATGCATGTATTGTAAACAGTATATAATTGGGTCTCACTTTTTATCCAGGCTAACAATCTCTATTTTTTACTTTTGAGATAGGATCTTGCTCTGTCCTCTGGGCTAGAGTGCATCACCATAGTTTACAACTTACTCCTGAGCTCAAGCAATCCTCCTGCTTCAGCCTCCTAAGTAGCTGTGACTACAGATGTGTATCACTACAACTGGCTAGTTTTTTGTTTTTGTTGTTTGTTTTGTTTTTGTAGAAACAAGGTACATTTGTATTTAGCGTAATTATGTTACTGAGGGATTTAAGTTTACCATCTTGCTGTCTTCTATTTGTCTCCCCTGCTTTTTATTATCTTCTTTTTGTTCTTCTTTTGGGTTAAATATTTCTTGTATGCCATTCTATCTCCTCTCCTGGATTCTTAGCCGTCATTGTTGTTTGGCAGCCTGGGCTGGATTTGAACCCGCCAGCTTAGGTGTATGTGGCTGGCGCCTTAGCCACTTGAGCCATAGGTGCCAAGCCACGCCTTGCTATTTTTATGTTACAGTTTAGCCAGGGCCAGGTTTGAACCTACCATCCTCGGTATATGGGGCTGGCACCCTACTCACTGAGCCACAGGCACCACCCAGTGTTCACTGTATTTCTTAAGTGGGTTTTTGTCCATTGCCTCTCCTGCATCCCCTTGATTTCCAAAGAGTTTACTTCCTTCTGTGTGCTTACGTGTCCATCGTTTAGTTCCATTTTAATAAAGAATACATGGCCAAACACAGTGGCTCACGCCTATAATCCTAGCACTCTGGGAGGCTGAGATCAGTGGATCCCATGACCTCAGGAATTTGAGACAAGCTTGAGCAAGTGTGACACCCCATCTCTACTAAAAAAATAGAACAAAATTAGCCGAGTGTTGTGGTGGCATCTGTAGTGCCAGCTACTCAGGAGGTTGAGATAAGAGGATCACTTGGATCCAGGAGTTTGAGATTGCTGTTAGCTAGGCTGACACCATGGCACTCTGCCCATGGCAACAGAGTAATAATCAGTCCCCCACCGTCCTCCCCAACATATATATATATAGAGGGAGACAGAGTGAGAACGTGTGGTGTATGTAGTGTTTGTTTTTCCATTATTGTATACTTCACTTAGGAGAAGGGGCTCCAGTTTTATCAAAATTGTTGGAAAAAAGCATTAATTCATCCTTTTCTATGGCTGAGAAATACTCCATGGTATACATATACCACATTTTGTTAATCTGCTCATGAACTGATGGGCAGTTGAATTGAGTCCACCTCTTTACAATTGTGAAATGTGCTGCAGTAAACATTTAAGTATAGGTGTTTTCTGGGGGTAAAAACCCAGTAGTGGGATTGCTAGATGAAATAATAGGTCTGCTTTTAGTTCTTTAGGAATGACCATACTATTTTCCATAGAGAGTGTACTAATTTGCAGTCCCACCAATAGTGTATAAGCGTTCCTTTCTCTCTGCATCCTCATCAGTATCTGTTGCTTTTGGATATTTATTTATTTCCCCCCCCCCTTTTTTTTTAAGACTGAGTCTCACTTTATTGCCCTCAGAAGAGTGCCATGGTGTCATAGCTCACAGCAACCTCAAACTCTTGGGCTCAAGCAATTCTCTTGCTTCAGGCTCCCAAGTAGCTAAAACTACAGGTGCCCACCACAAGGCCTGGTTATTTTTAGAGACGGGATCTCGCTATGGCTCAGGCTGGTCTCGAATCTGTGAGCTCAGGCAATCCACCTACCTCGGCCTCCCAAGTTCTGGGATTACAGATGTGAGCTACAATGCCAGGCCTGTGTGTTTGTTTGTTTGTTTGTTTGTTTTTAAATAAAAGTCTCATTTTGTCATCCATGGTAGAGTGCAATGATGTCATAGCTCACAGCAACCTCAAACTCTTGGACTCAAATGATCCTCTTCCTTTAGCTTCTTCTTGAGTAGCTGGGACTACAGGCACCAGCCACCATGCCAGGCTAGTTTTTCTATTTTTAGTAGAGATGGGGTCTTGGTCATCAGGCTGGTCTCCAAGTCTTGAGCTCAAGCAATCCACCTGCCTCAACTTCCCAGAGTGCTGGGATTATAGGTATGAGCCACCACGTCCAGTCATGCTTTTGGATTCTCCCATTCTAACAGGAGCAAAATTATATCTCCTTGTGGTTTTAATTTATATTTTCCTGATGTTTACTGATGCTGAGCATTTTTTCATGTTTTTTGGCCATTTGTCTATCTTTTTTGAAAAGTTTCTGTTCGTGTTTTTTGGCCACTCTTTTTTTGTTTTTGAGACAAAGTCTCATTCTGTCACCCTGGGTAGAGTGCTGCAGCATCATAGCTCATTGCAACCTCAAATTCCTAGATTCAAGTGCTTGTCCTGCCTCAGCCTCCTAAGTAGCTGGAACTACAGGCACCTGCCAGAACACCCAGCTAGTTTTTCTATTTTTACTAGAGATGAGGTCGTGCTCTTACTCAGGCTGGTCCTGAACTCCGGAGCTCAAGCAATCCACCTGCCTTGGCCTCCCAGAGTGCTAGGATTATAGGGGTGAGCCATCATGCTCTCCTTTTGTGCATGTTTTAATGTTTTTTTTTTTTCTTTTTTCTTATTGATTTGCTTGAGTTCTTTGTAGATTCTGGATATTAGCCCTTTACTGGATGTATAGTTTGAGAATGTTTCCTCCCATTCTGTAAGTTGTCTGTTTGCACTGTTATTTCCTTAGCAGTGGAGAAGTCTTTTAATTTAACTACATCCAATTTATTTATTTATTTTTTTGCTCTGATTGCCTTTGGGGTGTTAATAAAAAATTCTTTACGTTGGCTGATATCTAGAAATGTTTTTTCCTACATTTCCTTTAAGAATGGCTAAAATGGGCAGCACGTGTGGCTCGGGGGTAGGGTGCCAGCGCCACATACTGAGGGTGGCAGGTTCGAACCCGGCCCTGGCCAAACTGCAACAAAAAATAGCCATACATTGTGGCAGGCGCCTGTAGTACCAGCTACTCAGGAGACAAGAGAATTGCTTTAGCCCAACAGTTGGAGGTTGCTGTGAGCTGTGATGCCATGGCACTCTACCAAGGGCAACAAAATGGGACTCTGTCTCAAAAAAAAAAAGGAATGGCTAAAATTTTAAAATCAAAGCTACAAAGTCTTTATTTATATTTGCCTATATTTTAAATATAATTTTTCTTTTCTTCTTTTTTCAAGTCTGTCAGGTAATGTACCAATGTCCTAACAAGGTTTGAGGGAGGCACATCTCATAAGCTCATGACCACCCAATAATCACACTTATGAACTACAAAAGGATCAATTGCTTAGGTATTTTGTTTTTGAGACAGAGTCTCACTATGTCGTCCTCAGTAGACTGCTGTGGTTTCACAGCTCACAGCAACCTCAAACACCTGGGCTTAAGCAATTATCTTACCTCAGACTCCCAAGTAGCTGGGACTACAGGTGCCTGCAACAATACCTGGTATTTTTTGTTGCAGTTGTCATCATTGTTGTTTAGCTGGACTGGGCTGGGTCCAAACCTACCAGCCTCAGTGTATGTGGCTGGCACCATAACCACTGTGCTACAAGTGCTGAGCCTCAATTGCTTTTTTGTAATGTTTTATTAAAGAGAGAGTTTTGCTATGTTACCCAGGCTGGAGTTGAATTCCTGAGCTTTCATGATTAACTCACTTCAGCCTCCTAAGTAGCTGGGACTACAAATCCATACCATCACTGCATGCTGTTTACCTGTGTTTTTTATGTATACCTATGTATATATGTCTGTTTGTTTGTTGTCTACACAGTACCAAATTAGCACTCATAAAATAAATAACTAGTCCAAATGCTTTTCAAATTCATATAACTTTAGTAACCTTTGTTAAGTAAGGTAGGTTTAAACTTCTTGGCAAGATAAAATAAAAATGTCTTCAGAATTTTAAACATTTTTCCCTGAGTCTACTGGTCAGACAAATGCATACTGTCTCTGCTAGATAATTTAAGGTCATAAAACTGTTGCTTCTGTGATATTTTTTGTATTTTCTTGATTGTGAAGTTATATGTTTGCTTCTGAGCATTTTAGGTTCTGAGGTCTGGACAGGTGCCATAGTGAGGCCTACAAAGATATTTACATCTATAGCACCTAGCTTACCATCCATCAAGCAGAGCCAAACTCAATCCATTCTTCCTGGGCCAGCTTCACCTGCCAGAAATGGTCAGATCCTCCAGGCCTTGTCTTTTACAGTTCTGTCCTCTGTGCTGGGGTCTGTATCTGATATATAACAATCAAAAGTGCTCACTGGTTAGGCTTTTTCTGGAAATTAGGGTTATTAAGAGTTAAAATTATAGTTGATATGTGTAATTAAAACTATTAGATATACAACAACAATTCTTTATACAGAGTATATTAAGAAAAGTAGGATGAGTAAAGGAACGTGATTTTTTAAAAAACATGAGGATGTTGGTTTTCTTAAAGGAAAAGTAATTTCATCTAGTCTAGAAGTTATTTGAAGATTATTTAAATTTAAGGAATAGGCCAGGTGTGGTAGCTCACACCTGTAATCCTAGCACTCTGGGAGGCCAGGGCAGGCAGATTACTTGAGCTCAGGAATTCGAGACCAACCTGAGCAAGAGTGAAACCCCATCTCCACTGGAAAAAAAAAAAAAATGAAAAACTGAGGCAAGAGGATCATTTAAGTCAAATAGTTCAAGGTTGCTGTGAGCTATGATGCCATAGCACTCTACCCAGGGTAACAGAGTAAGACTCTGTCTCAAAAAAAAAAAAAAAAATTAATTTAAAAAATAAATTTGAGGGAAAAAATGATAGCTAAAACTGAATGGATTTAGAAAGTTGAGAAAGATAAGAGAATGAAAATTTATTTTTTATTTTTTATTTTTTTAGAGACAGAGTCTCACTTTGCCATGGTGTCACAGCCCACAGCAACCTCCAACTCCTGGGCTTAGGTGGTTCTCTTGCCTCAGCCTCCCAAGTAGCTGGGACTACAGGTGCCCGCCACAATGCCCAGCTGTTTATTTTTTTGGTTGCAGTTTGTCCAGGGCCGGGTTCAAACCTGTCATCCTCCATATATGGGGCTGGTACCCTACCCACTGATCCACAGGCACCACCCAAGAATGAAAAAAAATTTTAAGATGCGAGCAGCGCCTGTGGCTCAGTGAGTAGGGCGCCAGCCCCATATGCCGAGGGTGGCGGGTTCAAACCCAGCCCCGGCCAAACTGCAACCAAAAAAAAAAAAAAAAAAAAAATAGCCGGGCGTTGTGGCGGGCGCCTGTAGTCCCAGCTACTCCGGAGGCTGAGGCAAGAGAATCGCTTAAGCCCAGGAGTTGGAGGTTGCTGTGAGCCGTGTGACGCCACGGCACTCTACCCGAGGGCGGTACAGTGAGACTTGTCTCTACAAAAAAAAAAAAAAAATTTTAAGATGCTATAGAAGGCTTACGGAAATCTTGTATGATCAAAGTTGATTGAGATTGGATGGCTTTATTTATAAGGTTTCATAGCTTTAACATTAATAATACACTGATAACAAGTTAGAATTTAGTTTTCTCTTTTGAAGATTTTCCTGTACTACTAATAAGAAATGGGGCCAGACATGATGGCTCACACCTGTGAGCTGAGGTGGGAGGATCACCTGAGGCCAGGAGTTCAAGACCAGCCTGAGCAAGTGTGGGACCCTGCCTTTACAAAAGTAAAACAATTAGCTGGGCATAGTGGTGGGCATCTGTTGTCCCAGCTCGGGAGGCTGAGACAGGAGGATCACTGGAGGGCAGGAGTTTGAGGTTGCTGTGCGCTGTGATGATAACACTACACACTATCCCAGGTGACAGTGTGAGACCCTGTTCTCAAAAAATAAATAGATAAAAATAAGAAAGAGTAAAAGACTTGTTCAAGTTTTGGCTGGGTGTGGTGGTTCATGTGGTGGTTCTGGAGGCCTAAGCAGAAGGATCACTTGAAACCACTTAAGCCCAGCCTGGGCAATAGTGAGATCGTTTCTTACCAAAAGAAAAAAAAAAAAAAGAATTTGAAAAAATTGTTCACCTTTTGCATAATTGGAAAAAATGAATAAGAAGGAAGAGTTTATTTCACCTTGCCTTTACTATTGTTTGTATAGAAAACTGTAGCCCCTTTTTATCAAAGAATAAATATTTTATTTTGTTTTGTTTTTGTTTTTTGAAATCTTTTAATTATCACTTTCACTAAATGAATTACTATTATTTTACAGTGACCTATAACCTTATTTTGATATCAAGTGTTTTAAACCTTTGATATTTGAAAACTTCTCAAAATCAAATTCCAAATTCAGTCTTTCTGAATTTCCAACTCTTTGACAAAGAGCCCCTGGAATGCTCAGAGAGACCACAAAGCTTATTTGGTATGTTGCAGTCATACAGGAAGCATTGTCAGATAAGAAATGATGCTCAGTTTTCTTTGAGTTATGTTTATACAAATGTACGTGTTCCAAAATGATATTTGATTCCTAATAATCGGTTATGTCTTGGTAAATTACTTTATTCTCATGCTTTTTTTCCTGAAAGCTTTAGCAAATCCTCAAGCTTTGTGTCATCAAGGTTTATGGAAAGGATGAAAAGAGTGGGCCTTCTGCCATTGCTTTGAAATGTGCTGGGAATGACTCGCACTGTCTCCAACACGGAGCTGAAAAAAGGCATGGAGGTAAATGTCTCCAGGGCAGGGTGCCTTCCTACCTTGAGAAAGTTAATTTATAGTTTGCACCAGCAGGCTGTCATGGAAACAGAACAGTTGCAAGCTTCTCCAAACAATTGAGAAGGGTCCTTTTGAGAGAGACTAAGGTGGCATTTCTCAAAGAATGGTGGTCAGATGGTAACATCAGCACAGGATGCAATTATAGGAACTTGAAGGTGATGACATCTTGGCTCTCCAATGGGGAGGATGCTCCCAAGTCTCTGTTTTGTTCTGCACGGTGAAGAACTGTGAAGAACAAAACTGTTCTTTTGTCTCTGGTATTTATAACGTCTTTCCATCTCCACTCTTTTGACAATCCTGGTACATGCCAGGAAATTTGTTTTTCTCCTAGGGGGCCAGTAGCTCTCCTCTCTTTTTGAGCCACAGACCTTTCTGAGAAGGTCATGATAGCTGCAGACCTTCTGCTGAGAAGTGGACATGTTCACCTCATTTGTCTACACAACTTCAGAGAGCTCCTGGCCCTTTGTCCTTGGAACTGCTGAATACCTATGGAGCTCTGCTGCCGAGAATCACTGGAGTGTTTTAAGAAAGGGAGTGACCAGTCACTGCAGTAGTGTAGTGAAGATGGATTGGAAGAGCTGGAGTGAGGCTGAGACTAAAGATGGGAAGACTGCCATGAGGCCACAGCAAAGGTCCAGAGGCCAACTGACAAGAGCCCAAACTAAGCATGTAAATGGGACAGGAGAGGAAGTGCCAGTTTAGAGACAGGGATATCCAGGTCTTTGTGACAGGGCATAGAGAGGATTAGGGGACAGCCTGATGGGCTCCAGGAGTCCTTGTGAAGGCTGCCAGTAGGGCATGCTCTAAGCTGCATGACATTTGGGCTCTATCATGCCATCTCCCTGCAAGTATAGCAACCAAACATTTCCAGTCTGGAAAATGTTTATGATATGAAACAATGAGGGCCAGGCATGGTGGCTCACACCTATCATCCCAGCACTTTGGCAAGCAGAGGCAGGAGGATTCCTTGAGGCCAGGAGTTTAAGGCTAGTCTAGGAAACACAGTAAGACCCCCATCTCTACAAAAAAATTTGGTCGTGTGGTGGTATGTGCCTGTAGTCCTAGTTACTCAGGAGGCTCAGGCATAAGGATGGTTCAAGATTCCTGGAGTTCAAGGTTGCAATAAGCTGTGATCATGCCCATGCACTCCAGCCTAGGCCACAGAGTAAGACTCCATCTTAAGAGAAAAAGAAAATAACCACAGAGTAAATTTATTAAAAGCTCTGGTCCTCTGGAAATATCCTCCATAATAAATTGTTCATGTCAAGTTTTTTTAAAAGCAATTTCTCAGAAAACATCATTTTATATTACAACAGTAGTCTATTCTTTTGATAAGGTTAGTTGAAGTAGCCACCTAGAAACAATCAACTTTAAAAAGAACATAGAGTACTTCTACAAGAATTTGTTACTAATATAGATTTCCTTTTTTAACTTAATGACTAACCCACAAAATCCTTTAGAATTAGGAGACTCTGTACCTTGTGAGATTGCCAAAGCTAGTCACTTATTTATTCCCCTAAGTGTAATTTGAAAGAACCTGCTGTGTACATTTGAATACTTCAGCCCTGTAAACCATGAACCTTTTAAATGTAGATTTCTTAATAATAGTGCCTAAACGCTTGAGAGTAGAATCATGAATTGGGGTGGGATGGGGGTGGGGCCTTTACTGTTACCACTTCTATGCACTGGCTCGGGGCATGTCGCTTAGCGGTTAGGGCACCAGCCACATACACCAGGGCTGGCAGGTTTGAACCCATCCCAGGCCAGCTAAACAGAAATGACAACTGCAACCAAAAAATAGCTGGGTGTTGTGGCGGGCGCCTGTAGTCCCACCTACTTGGGAGGCTGAGGCAAGAGATCGCTTGAGCCCAATAGTTGGAGGTTGCTGTGAGCCGTGACACCATAGCACTCTACCAAGGGTGACATAGTGAGATTCTGTCTCCAAAAAATAAAAAAGTAAGAAAGAAAAGAAAAAACAAAACTTCTATGCATCTACATTCAGAGGGTCAGCAGCCAACTAGCAGGTGGAAACAGAGCTGGACGGACCCTTGGGTAGGCACACCTAACTTCCCAACCAGGATAGCGACAACTGATGTCTTTGGGTAAATACTCTTTCTTTTTTTTCTTTTTTTTTTAGGGACAGAGTCTCACTTTGTTGCCCTCGGTACAGTGCCATGGCATCACAGCTCAGAGAAACCTCCAGCTCTTGGGCTTTGGCGATTCTCTTGCCTCAGGCTCCCAAGTAGCTGGGACTACAGGAGCTTGCCACGCCTGGCTATATTTGTTGCAGTTTGGCTGGGGCTGGGTTCGAACTCGCCACCCTCAGTATATGGGGCCAGGGCCCTACCCACTGAGCCAAAGGTGCCACCTGGGTAAATACTCTTGAAGTTGGCCTGGTGTGGTGGCTCACACCTGTAATCCTAACACTCTGGGAGGCCAAGGCAGGTAGATCGCCTGAGATCAGGCGTTCAAGACCAACCTGACTAAGAGCCAGACCCATTTCTACTAAAAATAGAAAAACTAGCTGCATGTTGTGGTGGGTGCCTATAGTGCCAGCTACTAGGGAGGCTAGACAGGAGGATCTTTTGAGCCCAAGAGTCTGAGGTTGCCATGGGCTATGATGAGGCCATGGCACTCTAGCTGGGGCAACAGAGTGAGACTACTCCTGAAGTTCTTGAATTTATCACAGGAAAGGGACCCTGAAAAATAAAGTCATTCTTGAGTTGCACATGTAACAATGGATTGTGGTAAGTGTTCAAAAGGAAATTTTCCTTGTACTGTGATAATTTTCAGGATTTGGATTGACTTGTCCTGAGACTATTAGAGGAGTTTCCTTGATTGGCTGTCAGTTACCTATTGCTGCACAGCAAAGGACCCCAGGACACACGGGGTAAAATGTCTCAAAGGAATGTAGCCAGGAGCCATTTTATTTACTCTCAATTTTGTAGTTTGGATCAGGCTCAGCTGGTGGTCAGTGGTCACTAATGAAGCTGCAGCCAGGTGGCACACAGGCTAGGACCCAGCGCGGGTCCTCCTGTGTCATCAGTCTCTCCAGCAGGGTTATCCAACCTATCATGTGGCCTGATGCTCCACTCTCTGAGACACACAAGCAGAAGCTGCCAGCCTCTCTTAGGACGTGGGCTGAGAATGGGCACAATACCGAGCCTGCTGAGTCCTGCCGCATGAAGCAGTCCCAGGGACTGTCACCAAAGGCATGAGTACTAGAAGTAGTATTTCATCAGAGGTTACATTGTCACAACTGCCACAGTGACACTAGGCAGTCGAGTGGGCAGAGAGGAAGGAGGAGTGTTCCAGGGAATAGTAGTGCAAAGCAACGCGGCAGAAGAGCACAGGGCATTTCTTTTTTGTATTATTTCAGGGGTATAAATGTTTTGGTTAGACCAGGTGAGATGGCACACACTTAAAATCACAGCACTTTGAGAAGCCAAGGCAGGTAGACTGACTGAGCTCACAGGTTCGAGACCAGCCTGAGCCAGAGAGAGACCTCATCTCTAAAAATAGCCTGGCGTTGTGGTGGGCCCCTATAGTTCCAGCTACTCCAGAGGCTAAGGCAAGAGAATTGCTTAAGCCCAAGAGTTTGCTAAGTGTAGAATATAAATGTCTTAACACAATAACTAAGAAAATGCCAGGAAGGCAATGTTAACCAGTTTGATGAAAATATTTCAAATTGTATATAAAACCAGTGCATGGTACCCCATGATTGCATTAATGTACACAGTATGATTTAATAAAAAAAAAAAAGCCCAAGAGTTTGAGGTTGCTGTGAGCTGTGACGCCATGGCACTCTACCAAGGGCAACAAAGTGAGACTCAAAAAAAAAAAACAGATGAATTGCTTCTGCACAGTTTGAGTTGAAATTATAAGTATGCCCTCAAAGCACACTTGATGTTTATAGGTGACTGAAAGAAAGCCAGTGTAGTTGAAGTACAGACCTGAAGGGCAACACGCCCATGGGGAGGAAAGGGTCAGACAAGGTGGTGCCTGTTGGGAATCACAAGGACGCAAGTGACAGAATCCTAATGCAAACCGGCTTAAGCAAAAATATAACTAAAGCCAAATAGCTAAACAAAAACAAAAAGAGAAACAGAGAGGGAATTTATTAGCTTATGTTTCTAAAAATACAGGGCTCAGATATGGCTGCATCCAGGGTTTCAGATAACAACACCAGGAATTTGTTCCCTGCAGCTCTTAATTCTGCTTTCCTCTTGGTCAGTTTTATTTTCAGATAGTTTCTGAAGCTCTAGGCTTTCATCTCCCCAGAGTCAAGTCCTATAGAAAAGAGAGCTCCTTTCCCTTAACAGGCAATATTCCCAGTATTTTATTAAAATCAGTCTGGGACCGGGCGGTGCCTGTGACTCAGTGAGTAGGGCGCTGGCCCCATATGCCGAGGGTGGCAGGTTCAAACCCAGCCCCAGCCAAACTGCAACAACAACAAAAAAAAATAGCCAGGCGTTGTGGCAGGCGCCTGTAGTCCCAGCTGCTCGGGAGGCTGAGGCAAGAGAATCGCGTAAGCCCAAGAGTTAGAGGTTGCTGTGAGCCGTGTGACACCACGGCACTCTATCCGAGGGCAGTACAGTGAGACTCTGTCTCTACAAAAAAAAAAAAAAGAGTAAAGGCCACTTGCACACCTAAAATAAATAAAAAAAATAAAATAAATAAATCAGTCTGGGACCTAACAGAAATCAGACGGCATAGGTGTAAGTTAGGATAATTCAAAGATAATTTATTCACAAAGGGATTAGTTCAATAATATGGCAGAGCTGGCTCATAACAACTAGCAAAAGGCGATTCTTAGCATTTCCTCCCACCTCTGCATTCAGTGACTGCACATTGGTAGCTTAAAATGGCCACAATGGGACTATTTACACCACAGTAATTGGCAAATGATGCAAATTAGGACTCCCTCCCTCCCCACCCCATCCCCACACATAGCCCTTTACTAGCACATCACTGGACCATTTATGAAGAAGTGTAGGATTCCTGGCCAGGTCTGGTGGCTCACACCTATAATCCTAGCATTTTGGGAGGCCAGGGTGGGAGGATCATTTGAGGCCAGAAGTTCAAGACCAGCCTGAACAACAGCAAGAGCTCATCTTTACAAAAAATTAAAAAATAAATAAAAATTAGCCAGGAATGGTGGCATGTGCCTATAACCCCAGCTACTCGGGAGGCTGAAGCAGGAGAATAGCGCAAGCCAGGAGTTTGAGGTTGTATGAGCTATGATGAGGCCACTGCCGCTGCACTTTAGCCTAAACAACAGAGTGAGGCCTTATCTCAAAAAAACAATCAACAACAACAAAAAATATAGAGCTCTTTGAAGGACCCAGGTTTAATAGCAGCAGAAGTCCAAAAGAGCAAGGGGAGAGAGAGGTTCCCAGAAGGAAGAAGGAAGGCCAACCTTTAGTTAAGGAGGTATCACAGCAGTGTAAGGGGTGTCACAGGAAGGGAGCTGAAAAACAAGTATCTTGACCTCACTTTTACTCTTTCCATTTTGTAGGAAGGCCCTACATTGATAAAATCAAACTGAAGCCAGAAGGTACAAGAGCCAAGTGTGGAGAGAGGTGGAGAGTGGCTCTAGGGAACAAAAGAAGGACATCCAGCACAGCAGTCACAGTGGGTCTCAGTAGATGACATATGCATACCCAACTCACCATGCAAACTAGCGCAATGCTATGCTGATGGGCTCCATGTAAGTCACGTGCCTCCTGTGGGCTCCAGCTAGAATTAGCTACATTTATCCCCCTGGAGCAAGAGTAAGGCAAGCTCAGGGTACCTGCTATGAAGAAGGAAAAACAGGCAGATCAGCAGGTATCCACTGTAAACAACATTGTAGGTCATGTTTAGAATCTGAGCAACAGGAAGCTATGGAATCATTTAAATCAGGATGTAGGGGCTACCGTGAGTAAGCACATTGGTATGTTGAAAAAAGACATCATGGGCGGCGCCTGTGGCTCAGTCGGTAAGGCACCGGCCCCATATACCGAGGGTGGCAGGTTCAAACCCGGCCCTGGCTGAACTGCAACCAAAAAATAGCTGGGCGTTGTGGCGGGCGCCTGTAGTCCCAGCTACTCGGGAGGCTGAGGCAAGAGAATCGCTTAAGCCCAGGAGTTGGAGGTTGCTGTGAGCTGTGTGGTGCCATGGCACTCTACCGAGGGCCATAAAGTGAGACTCTGTCTCTACAAAAAAAAAAAGAAAAAGAAAAAAGACATCATTCTGACTGCAAGATGGGGAATAAGTTAAAGAGAGGAATTAGATTCTAGCATCTTTTTTTTTTTTTTGAGACAGAGCCTCAAGCTGTTACTTTTCACAGATTTCAGAAAGAAAAATCTAAAATAGCACAATTGATGAATATTATTATTTTGTGGAGTATTTAGCTGCCAGTTTATCTGCCTAATGCTAAAAAGTACAGTGTCTGCGTTAGAAAGTCCTATGATTTCCTTTGCTGGAAACTCCCAAATCTAGACAGTTCCAATTCCCTTGGCAGCTACTTCCTCCTCCTGGTTTCAGATTCACTTCTCCATATAGCTTAAGATTTGTCATTTACATGAAAAAAATAGTATGTCAAAACAGAAGAAAAAAGATAAAGAATTCAATAAATAGCATTGGAACAATCGTCTAGTCATTTGAAAATAAAATAAAATAAAATTAGATCCCTACCTCACACCAAGAGCCTATGTTTATAATCTTGGAGGTAGGGAATGTCTTAAAACACAAAAAACAAAAACCATAAGGCAATGCCTAGATAAAAAATATTTGTATACGCAGGTATATATAGATATTTACATAGATATTTCTCACCCAAAACACATGTAAAGTCTAGCTAGGTACAGTGCCTCACTCCTGTAATCCTAGCAGTCTGGGCCAGCGAGGGAGGATTACCTGTAATACTGAAGTCATGTTTCATTGTTGCAATTACAAGAACTATAAGATAGATACAATGTATAAAGTAACCAACACTATTGATACATATTGAGTATTGCAATTTTATTTTATTTTATTTTTTTATTTTTTATTTTTTTTGTTTTTTTTGGTTTTTTTTGTAGAGACATAGTCTCACTGTACCGCCCTTGGGTAGAGTGCCATGACGTCACACAGCTCACAGCAACCTCTAACTCTTGGGCTTACGCGATTCTCTTGCCTCAGCCTCCTGAGCAGCTGGGACTACAGGCGCCTGCCACAACGCCTGGCTATTTTTTTGTTGTTGTTGTTGCAGTTTGGCCGGGGCTGGGTTTGAACCCGCCACCCTCGGCATATGGGGCCGGCGCCCTACTCACTGAGCCACAGGCATTGCAGTTTGGCCAGGGTCAGGTTTGAACTCACCACCCTCAGTATTTGGGGCCAACACCCTACTCACTGAGCCACAGGCACCACCCAGCTTTTTACTTTCTTAAAATATGTCTACATTTTTGGCAGCCTTTATATATGTATACGTACTGTGTACATAAATATGAAATTTACAGTACAGAGCAAAACCTTGGGTAAATACCAGGTTGAAAAGTCCCCCTGGGCTGAGGGGAGGAGAGGGTAAAAGCTAGAGCAGTCTGAAAGGGCAGGGAAAACTTACCCAAAAGCCCAAACAAACCTCTGTTTCTGGAGGATAAAAGACACAACGTGGCCTCAAGAATCCCATTTCTCTGTTTTGTTTGGAGTTCCCCAAGGTAGTAAAACAGGAGGGATAAGAGAAATGATAAGAAATTGGATCATAGGTTGGGCGAGGTGGCTCACACCTGTAATCGTAGCACTCTGGGAGGCCAAGGGGGTGGATTGCCTGAGTTCACGGGTTCCAGACCAGCCTGAGCAAGAGCAAGAGCCCATCTCTACAAATAGCCGGGCATCATGTCAGGTGCCTATAGTTCCAGCTACTTGGGAGGCTGAGGCAAGAGAATTGCTTAAGCCCAAGGGTCTGAGGTTGCTGTGAGCTGTGACCTCACAGCACTCTACCAAGAGTGATACAGTGAGACTCTGTCTCAAAAAAAAAAAGAAAAGAAAAGAAATAGGGTCATATTGGAAGAGGTCTGCTGAAATTCAGAACCAGGTGCAAGAGTTGTGAAGCCTGTTTTGACAGCCTGTCAGTCAGAGGCAAGGCGGGGTCCCTGTCTTATGATGAGCTGTGTCCTCTGAGACACTGGGCATGCTAGCACTAGGGACAATTTCCCAACTGCCCAGTGAGGAGGGTCAAGTCAGTAGACGAGGACACAGCTGTTCTGTGTGTAGACCCAGAGAGCTTAATGATACCCTAATCAGCACAGCCGGAGCAGGGCTGGACCACAGGCCCCCAGCACATTGGCCTACCACAGCTTCAAAGAACTTCTGCACATTCTAGATCCTTGGTTCATAACCTAGTGGGCTGGCTTGCCCAAGGATTGCTATTATCTCAAAATATCTTGAAACATTCTAAGCTGCCATGTATAACTTAGTATGGATTTTACAACTCTTTCCTAAGCCTAAAATTAAGATGTAATTAGAAAATCAGCTTCCCAGAATAAGGGCCTCAAATGACATTCTCTAAATAGTTGTTTAACATTTCTAAGTGCAAAATGTATTAAATGATATATGTATATATATATATATATATTTTTTTTTTTTTGAGACAGAGCCTCAAGCTATTGCCCTCGGTAGAGTGCTGTGGCATCACAGCTCACAACAACCTCCAACTCCTAGGCTCAAGCTATTCTCCTGCCTCCACCTCCCAAGCAGCTGGGACTATAAGTGCCCGCCACAACGCCTGGCTATTTTTTGGTTGCAGCCGTCATTGTTGTTTGGCGGGCCCAGGCTGGATTAGAACGCGTCAGCTCAGGTGTATGTGGCTGGCGCCTTAGCCGCTTGAGCCACAGGTGCCGAGCCTTTTTCTTTTTTTTGAGACAGAGTCTCAAGCTGTTACCTTTGGTAGAGTGTTGTGTTGTCATAGCTCACAGCAACCTCAAACTCTTGGGCTTAAGCCATTCTCTTGTCTCAGCCCCCCAAGTAGCTGGGACTACAGGTACCTGCCACAACGCCTCGCTATTTTTTGTTATTGTCACAACTATTGTTGTAGTTGCCATTGTTGTTTGGAGGGCCTGGGCTGGATTCGAACCTGCCAGCTCCAGTGTATGTGGCTGGTGCTCTAGCCGCTGAGCTACAGTCACTGAGCCTATTAAATGATAACTTATCAATAAAAACTATTCACTTCAGGTTAATTTGCTCTTTTATTTCCACTAGCCAATGTGAAGTTTACTGTCCTAAGGAAAAAAATTGCATAGCAATTCTCATTTTTCTGTGGTTCTTGTTCTTTCTATGGTTTCCTTTTATAATTATCCTTTTAACCAGGTTACTTCTTGTAAAGCATATTAAAGATTAAAATGCAGGTAAGAGGCTCAGTGCCTGTAGCTCAAGCGGCTAAGGGGCCAGCCACATACACCAGAGCTGGCAGGTTTGAATCCAGCCCAGGCCTGCTAAACAACAATGACAACTACAACCAAAAAATAGCCTGGCTTTGTGGCAGGCACCTGTAGTTCCAGCTACTTTGGGAGGCTGAGGCAAGAGAATCGCTTAAGCCCAGCAGTTGGAGGTTGTTGTGAGCTGTGATGCCACAGCACTCTACCGAGGGCAATAGCTTGAGGCTCTGTCTCAAAAAAAAAATGCAGGTAAGAAAATAAATCATTTACTTCTGGTAAACAGCTCTAATGCCATTCATTGATTGTTCAATCCAGAACTTCAGTGACAAGGCCATTTACGTGTACAATTCAAAAGCATTCCAAGGAGATGACCCATGTAGTAACGGGAATTTTGTTTTTCTTCTTGTTAAATTCCACTTATGGGTACCATTTACTTCAACAATGCCAGGCAAATTTTACAGATGTAAAATTGTAAGAAGCTGTATATGGGAGCCTGAGGTAACAACACATACTAATTTATTCGCAAATGGTTTGTGCCTATTGAGGCACCTTGACCAACTGCCCAGTTGGCCTGACCCTTCCTCCAGCTGTAGTGTAGTGTTTACAATTTTTTGTAGCCATAGCCTTTCAGAGTAATGGGTTCTACATTTTAGCACATGCTAGGAAAAGAGGGATTTCTGTTGCCTATTTCTTTCAGGATTTGAGAAAACAGTCAGCCCACCTCGGCCTCCCAAACTGCTAGAATTACAGGCGTGAGCCACTGTGCCCTGCAGAGCCTAAGAGTTTGAGGTTGCTATGAACTATGACACCATAGCACTCTACTGAGGGACAAAGTGAGACTCTGTCCAAATAAATAAACAAACAAATAGTCTGTCTCAAAATAAATAAATAAATAAATATTCTGGAACTAGGCACCCCACCAATTATAGCCACCTCTCGTGGCTCAGTAAGTAGGGCGCCGGCCCCATATGCCGAGGGTGGCGGGTTCAAACCCAGCCCGGCCAAACTGCAACAACAACAACAACAACAACAAAAAAAAAAGAATACAAACATTCATAAGAAGTATTAGCACTTAGGAAACATACAGTCTAATGCAGTGGTTCTCAGCCTTCCTAATGCCATGACCCTTTAATACAGTTCCTCATTGTGGTGACCTCCAACCACAAAATTATTTTCTTTGCTACTTCATTTTTTCTTTTCTTTTCTTTTCTTTTTTGTTTGTAGAGACAGAGTTTCACTTTATTGCCCTCGGTAGAGTGCCGTGGCGTCACACAGCTCACAGCAACCTCTAACTCCTGGGCTTAGAGAATTCTCCTGCCTCAGCCTCCCAAGTAGCTGGGACATAGGCGCCCACCACAACGCCCGGCTATTTTTTTCGTTGCTACTTCATAACTGTAATTTTGCTACTGTTATGGATCATAATGTAAATATCTGATATGCAGGATGTATTTTCATTGTTACAAGGGGGTCATGACCCCCAAGTTGAGAACCGCTGGTTTAATGGGAACAATCATCCATCTGTATGTAAAAGCCATGGATCAGACCCTTCCATAGGAGGTTATATTCATTCCTATTACTCCTGTAAAAATTCCCACAAATTTAGTGGCTTTAACTCAACACAAATTTATTCTTGTATGGTTCTGGAGGTCAGAAGTCAGAAATGAGTCTTGAGGGTTAAAATCAAAGTGTTGTCTGGGCACAGTGGCTCATGCCTGTAATCCTAGCACTCTGGGAGCCTGAGGTGGGTGGATTGCCTGAGGTCACAAGTTCAAGACCAGCCTGAGCAAGAGTAAGACCTCATCTCTAAAAATAGTTGGGCATTGTGGCGGCTCCCTGAAAGTCCCAGCTACTTGGGAGGCTGAGGTAAGAGAATCACTTAAGCCCAAGAGTTTGAGATTGCTGTGAGCTCTGATGCCATGGCATTCAACCTCAGGACGGCCTCTGCCTCACAAGAAAAAAAAAAAAAAATCAAGGCATTAAGAGGGCTGGTTCCAGGCAGCACCTGTGGCTCAAAGGGGTAGGGCGCCAGCCCCATATGCTGGAGGTGGCGGATTCAAACCCAGCCCTGGCCAAAAACTGCAAAAAATAAAAAAATAAATAAAAGGGCTGGTTCCTTCTGGGAGCTCCAGAGGAGAACCATCCCTCCAGCTTGGAGTGGTGGTGCCATTCTCCAGTTTACAGCTGCACCCCTCCCACCTCCACTTCAATTTTACATCACCTCCTTCTATGACCCGCTGTTATAGAGCCCTCTTGTGATCCTTAGCTTAATCACATCTGCCAAGTCCCTCTTACCATGCAAAATGACATGTTCACAGGTTCCAGGAATCAGGGCGTGGACATCTTTGGGGAGCCATCATTCAGCCCACTGCAGAAGTCAAAAGAGCAATGACTTAAGATGACACTTGAATATTGAGAAGCACCAATTATTGACATGTATTGGGCCTTTTTTCTGAAGCAGGTGTTTTCCCAAGTGGTTTACATGTGTTTTCTCACCAGTCTTTCTTAGCCCTCAGAGAGGTGATTGTTATCATCTCCATTTTACAGATGGGATGGGAAAAATGAAGCCCAGGAGGTTAAGTAACTTGCCCAACAACAGACCAGTTGAATTTTGATGAGGGTATCTGACTCAGCACTATGCTGTACTGATGAAAAGAAAAATGAGGGAGAAGGATATTCCAGAACAAGACAATAGAATACTACAAGGCCCAGAAGCCCCAGGCTCAGCAGCTCATGCCTGTAATGCCAGCACTTTGTAAAGCCTGGACGGTGCATGGCCTGAGGCCAGGAGTTCATGACCAGCCTGCACAACACAGTGAGACCCCTTCTCTACAACAACCAGAAAAATTAGCCTGGGATGATGGCTGGC
This sequence comes from Nycticebus coucang, assembly GCF_027406575.1. Lineage (NCBI taxonomy): Eukaryota > Metazoa > Chordata > Mammalia > Primates > Lorisidae > Nycticebus > Nycticebus coucang. Next base: position 63,720,632 of record NC_069784.1, read on the forward strand.
ACATTGCTGTAATTCCAGCTACACGCGAAGATCACTCAAGCTCATGAGTTTGAGGTTGTAGTGAGCTATGATCCAGCCAGTTCACTCTAGGCAGGGCAACAGAGCAAGACTCTTTGTCTCTAAAAGAATAAAAAAAAGGTGGGCCTCACACAGGCCTTCAGTGCCACTTGAATGTAGCCCTAGCAATAAAATAAAAATAAACAAATAAATATTAAAAAAGAGGAAAATAAAAAATAGAGCTGGCACAGTTGCTCACATCTATAATCCTAGCACTCTGGGAGGCAGAGGTGTGAGGATACCTTGAGATCAGGAGTCTAAGACCAGCCTGAGCAACTAAATGTTTTAGTATTTTTCTCTACTAAAAATAGAAAAATTAGATGAATGTGGTGGCAGGCACCTGTAGTCCCAGGTACTCAGGAGGCTGAGGCAGGAGGATCACTTGAGCCCAAGAGTTGGAGGTTGCTGTGAGCTACAATGAGGCCAGACTCTAGCCTGGGCAACAGAGCAAGGTTCTGTCTCAAAAAGAAAGAAAGTAAAAATAATAATAAAGTAAAAGGCCCAGAAGCTGTAAGAGCACAGAACCTTCAGGTAATAACTGGCGTGAGGATGTGAGAAGAACATGGAGGACAAGCTGGGAAGGGAGATGAGGGCACTTGGGGGGTCCTATAGGGTGAAAGGATTTTAGAAAGGAAAGTAACATGATCAGGTGGTTGCTTGAGAAAGATAATAGCATTTTGGATGTAAATTACAGAGTAAATTTAAGGACAGGGAGACCTGCTCTGAGATATGATGGAAGCCTGCACTAAAGCTTGGGAGGGTGTAGTGGGGTGGCCAGACTGCAGGGATGGAGAAGCAGGGGCCTGGACCGTGCTGACATCAACATGGGCTGTGAGGAAGGTCAGGAGAGAACGTCAAGGACGACTCAGTTTCCAGCACGGCACTTGGGAGTCAGGGATGGAGAAGCCACAGAGATTACACCTTTTCAGGCTGTATACAAGCCCTCCGTTTTGACTAATGATGCAAATGAAGGCCTTCCACTCTCTGAAACACTGAACTCTTCTGACGTAATGAGACAAGCCCATGCGGTGGTGAGCCGCAGGACAGTCACTCGATCTTGGCCACAATGCCCCTACATCCCAGTCACCTGTCTGACCCTGTTACCATAATGTCAGGGAACTGAAAACAGCGGAGTTAAACTAAGCTACCCACCAAGGGTAACACATTCAAAACCTGCAGAATCTTGTTTTGTAAATGGAGTAGACATTCTACAATGACCCCCAAAAGGAATAAAGTGGTCTCTCTGCAGGGAGGTTTCAGGCTGCCTGAATAAATAAGACAAATGCCACATGAATTATGAACAAAAACACAAGGGAGTTTCTAAGTGCTAACGGATGAAGTAACTTCCGTTCAAAGGGATGGAATGTTATTGCTATTCTAGAACAGACAAGAAAAATATTAATCTGTATTGATTATCAACTGCCAGACCACCACCCCTGAAAATATTGCTCCATTTTCCAGGGAGTATAAAAGAATCTCTGAGAGGGCGGCACCTGTGGCTCAGTTGGTAGGGCGCCAGCCCCATATACCGAGGGTGGCGGGTTCAAACCCAGCCCCGGCCAAACTGCAACCAAAAAATAGCCGGGCGTTGTGGCGGGCACCTGTAGTCCCAGCTACTCGGGAGGCTGAGGCAGGAGAATTGCTTAAGCCCAGGAGTTGGAGGTTGCTGTGAGCTGTGTGAAGCCACGGCACTCTATTAAGAGCCATAAAGTGAGACTCTGTCTCTACAAAAAAAAAAAAAGAAGAAGAATCTCTGTGAGTCATGCAGTTGCTAAGTGGCATCAAGTCAACAGAGGCTGTCTGCAAGCTAGTGCTTCAGAAAAACGCAGCGGCTGAGATTGAAGGCACTCCTGCCTGGTTCAGACAGGCTGGGGGTGCAGCTGGGCATGCAGGAGTCGGTGAGGAGAGGCAGGGAGGTGGGACTCAGCCACGTTGTTAGTTTTTCCAGAAGGGAGACATTCTGATTGGAGACTTCCAGCTTGCCTAACACTGCTAGGTGTTTTAAGCCTGCAGTCCCCAACCCCTGGGCTCCAGACTGGTACTGGTGGCATCTGTGGCCTGCATTGAGGCAGAGGAGCCTGTGACTTCGGCTCCCCATCACTCACATCCCTGCCTGACGACGCCTCCTGTCAGATCACAGCTGCACCAGGTTCTGATGGGGGCCAGAACCCCACTGTAAACTGCACCAGCCAGGATCTAGGGTACGCTCTTTAGGAGAATCTAATGCCTGATGAACTGAGGTGGAGCTGTAATGTTCCAGAATCATCTGAAAACCACCTCCTACCCCAGCCCCCATCCGTGGAAAACTTGTCTTCCATGAAACTGGTCCCTGGTACCAAAAAGGTTGGGACTGCTGTCCTAAGCATTTCAGTTTGGCAAGAAACATAAAAAGTTTACAGGCATGAGCTTGGAATATTTGATGACTGCTCACTCTCAGGAATAATTATTACAAAATAACAACCACGAACAGATCATGATTCAGTATGCCCCACCTCTGGATACTCCTGTCCCACCTAAGGGCTTTCCAAAGTCCACAGGAACCAGGCCAGCTGGCCATTCAGATCACTGCTGGGTTTGAGTCACCCCCAGAGCTGGAGTGTTATTGGTAAGAACACCAACTAGGTAGCAGGATGATTTATAGGCAAGTTCCCACTTGGCTCTTTTCCCATTAGCAAAATATTCTAATATCGGGTGGCGCCTGTGGCTCAGTTGGTAAAGCGCCGGCCCCAAATACCGAGGGTGGTGGGTTCAAACCCAGCCCCGGCTGAACTGCAACCAAAAAATAGCTGGGCGTTGTGGGGGGTGCCTGTAGTCCCAGCTACTCGGGAGGCTGAGGCAAGGGAATCGCTTAAGCCCAGGAGTTGGAGGTTGCTGTGAGCTGTGATGCCACAGCACTCTACCGAGGGCCATAAAGTGAGACCCTGTCTCTATAAAAAAAAATATATATATATATATATACTACTATCTTCTAGCTGTGTTCCTACCTCAGTACTAAAAATTGTTACACTGCCAGCAGTACAGCACATCCAGCCAACTGACAAGCAAAGAAAGGTTGGGAAGTACACAGACAACAGAACGGGACCAGGGAGAACGAGGGCAGACACAGCACAGGCCAAGGAACTTTCTGGAGCCTTGTGCAAACTCCTATCCTCCTGGGCAATGTTGCAGTTTTACTTCTGGTTTATATTAAGTAGTACTAGAAACACATAATAAGTCACCTAATTCTTTTCCAGTGGACTTTTCCTTTTATTTTTATTGTATTTTATTTTACTTACTTTTTTTTTTTTTTGAGATAGAGCCTCAAGCTGTCGCCCTGGGTAGAGTGCTATGGAATCACAGCTCACAGCAACCTCCAACTCCTGGGTTTAGGCGATTCTCTTGCCTCAGCCTCCCAAGTAGCTGGGACTATAGGCGCCCGCCACAACGCCCAGCTATTTTTTGGTTGTAGTTGTCATTGTTGTTTGGCAGGCCCGGGCTGGATTCGAACCCGCCAGCTGTGGTGTATGTGGCTGGCGCCTTAGCCACTTCAGCTACAGGTGCTGAGCCGGATTTTCCTTTTATTAGACCCGTGCCCTGGTAACATAATAATTTAAAAAGTTAACACTAAGTACTACTTAAAAAACATGACCTTGACTGGGTGGTACCTCTGGCTCAAAGGAGTAGGGCACCTGCCCCATATGCCGGAGGTGGTGGGTTCAAACCCAGCCCTGCCTAGAAACTGCAAAAAAATAAATAAAAATAAAAAACTTGACCTTGACTTTAAATTTCAAATATCTCCTCACACTATTTAATAAGTATGAATTCAGTTCATTATTATATTCAAAATAGCTTAAAAATAGCTTATACTTAAAAATAGCTTTTTTGGCACAGCACCTGTAGCTCAATGGCTATGGTGCCAACCACATACACTGAAGCTGGCAGGTTAGAACCCAGTCCGGGCCTGCCAAACAACAATGACAACTACAACCAAAAAAAAAAAAAAAGAAGAAGCCAGAGGTTGTGGAGGGTACCTGTAGTCCCAGCTACTTGGGAGGGTGAGGCAAGAGAATCGCTTAAGCCCAAGAGTTAGAGGTTGCTGTGACTCTATCAAGGGTGACATAGTGAGACTCTATCTCAAAAATAAATAAATAAACAAATAAATAAATAATTAATTAAAAATAGCTTTTTGAGTATAATTTTGCATTTCATGAAATTTGCCCATTTTTAAGTGTACCATTCAATAATTTTGACTATACTTACAGAGTTTCACAATCATCATCACATATGAATTTGTTTTTAAGCTTATTTTTCATCTCAGTTTTTCAATAGATTATACTTTTCAAGTGGAAATTATAAGCCACAAATAGTCTGTAATCCAAGTTACTAACTAAACTTTTATACAGTTTTACTTGGGTGGCTGGAGGGTTCCCGCTCAGCAATTTCAGACCCTGTGTCTAGAAAAACATATGTCCAGATAATGTGGCTTATTGTTCCAGCTCTCCCCGTGGTTTGACTGTTGCTTGAGGTCCCTGGCAGTGTATGACCACCAAGTAGGGAGGGGACTGTACTCTTTGCTTACACTGGGCTTTGTCACACACGGCAGCCAGTAACCGATCCACTCCTGATGTTACTAATTTGTGCTTGCAGAGACTCATAAAATCAGTTACCTGACAGCACCCATGAGAAATCCCCTCATGGTTCAAAAATGTCATATTCACATTTTGGGTTTTTTTTTTTTTTTTTTTTTTTTGAGACAGAGTTTCACTATGTTGCGCTGAGTAGAGTGCTATGGCATCACAGCTCACAGCAACCTCAGACTCTAGGGCTTAAGTGATTCTCTTGCCTCAGCCTCCCAAGTAGCTGGGACTACAGGTGCCCACCACAGCACTGGACTACTTTTTTATTGCGGTTGTCATTGTTGTTTAGCTGGCCTGGGTCCAGCTTGAACTCACCAGCATCGGTGCCTGTGGCTGGCCCTGTAACCACTGGGCTGCAGGTGCTGAGCCAGGGGCTTTACTTCCTGGGCATGTGTCCTTTAGCTTTTCAGCTCTGATTTTCCCTTCACCTGCTTACAGTGATCATTATGACTAGGAAGTGTGGTATCAATCTCTTTCCAGTACTTTTCTTTCCTGCATGGATCTCCGTGACCTTCATTTTCGCTTTCACAATTTGATTTGCTTTCCTGTTTGCTTGAAATGGCCATAAGTATCTTCATTATTGCTTCCTTTCTGCCCTCTCCTCATGAACTGTTCCCACAGCATATTCCAAAAGCTCTACTTATGAAAGCCTTACACACAAAAGTGTAAAGCTTGGTCTGAGGAGCATCCAAACTCCTGGGCTTTTGAGGGAGCTGCATCTGAAACTCCAGCCTCCGGGTCCCCCACCCCCACCCTTCTAGCTCTGACTGAGGTAACACTACCCCTGCCTGGCCTGCAGTGCCTTCATTCTGGAACCATTTCACTGTCCATCACATCTTCACATCTGTCCTTCCCAGTGTCTGTCTGAGGCTGATTACCATCTACTCCTCTTTCTTCTGGCAAAACCAACTGTTGACTAGCTACATCTTTGTTCTGAGGCAGTTAGACACGGCTGGAGGAGAACAACCAACTGCATGGAGTAGCCCACATTAAACTGTGATGCCTAACGAGGGTGCCCTCTTCTCCTTACAACACTCTAACACTCCGATGATTCCCTGTCTCAAAGAAAACCTTTCCATCCAACTCTTTCTAGGCATGACAGACCCTATACAATCTTGTCCCCACACTTTTCTGATAGTCTTTTCTATGTTATTCATTCTGTTTCAGCCTCACTGGCTTCCCTGCCACTCCTCCAACAAGCACAGGCACCTGCATCGGGCCTCTGTACCTACTCTTTCTTTTGCCTGGACCACTCCTCACCACATATCCTTACAACTTGCCCCTCACATCATCGAGGTGTCAGATCAAATGTTGCTTTATCAATGAGACTTTTCTTGACCACCCTATTCAAAAGAGCAAAAACCATCTTCCCTTGCACTCCCTGTCTCCCTCACCCTGCTTTGTTCTTCTCCATCAAACTTACTGCTGTCAGGAGTACTGCTCCTTCCTCAATAAAGTGCAGGAGTGAACCCTGCAGAGGTCTGGAGAGTGCGTTTCGGGCACAGTCCAGCATGTACAGAGCCCCTGAGGCCAGGCCAGCTTGTTTCAACCTAGGAAAAACAAGGCCACTGTGTAGAGCTGAGAGAGAGAGAGAAAGAGGAAAAGTGAGAGAGAGAGAGACAGTCTGAGGCCATGGTAAGCACTTAAGATTTTTCTGTGACAAGACAGGAAGCCATTGGAGGGTTTTGAGCAAGCAGTGAGAGATCTCATTCTCATTCAAAAGATCACTTTGGGGCGGTGCCTGTGGCTCAGTGAGTAGGGCGCTGGCCCCATATACTGAGTGTGGTGGGTTCAAACCCAATCCCAGCCAAAAAAAAAAAAAAAAAAAAAAATTTTGCCAGGGGTTGTGGTGGGCACCTGTAGTCCCAGCTACTCGGGAGGCTGAAGCAAGAGAATTGCCTAAGCCCAAGAGCTGGAGGTTGCTGTGAGCTGTGACGTCATGGCACTAAGTCTCTAAAAGAGAAAGACGGAAGGAAGGAAGGAGGGAAGGAGGGAAGGAAGGAGGGAGAGAGGGAGGGAAAGAAGGAAGGGAGGGAGGGAGGGAGAGAGGGATCAATTGTGTCAAATGCCAGTGGAGGCCAGGCACTGGGGCTCATCTGTAATCCTAGCATTGTGGGAGGCTGACGTGGGTGGATCGCTTGAATTTAGGAGTTTGAGATCAGCCTGAGTCAGAGTGAGACCAGCCTCTAAAAATAGCCTGGTGTTGTGGCTAGTCCTGTTGCAGGAAGACGGGGCCCAACAGAGAGAAAGAGCATCCAAACACCAGGTTTATAATGAGAGAGGATACCTGAGAAGGGTGAGGTCTAGGAGAACAGGTCTTCTCAAGGAGACCACAAGGTCTCCTGGCTGGTGAATAAAGCCATTCCTCTTATAAATGTGGTATTTGGGTGCTCTTTCTCTCGTTGGGCTTCATCTTCCTGTAATAATAAGAAGGGCTTTATCTACCTGCTGGGAACTTACTGCATAGAATTCCATATGGCCACACACTCCAATTGGCTTGGTCTTTGCCTTTTTATCTCCAGTCAAAAAGTTCCAACCCATAGGTACATTTTTCATTGGTCAGTTTGAATTAAGTGGAAGATGCTATTCCAGCTCCCACAGAACTACAGGATTTCACAGAAGTGAAAATTTCCAAGTTCCAGGAAGTTAAGTCTATAAATTCCCAAGAGCAGAGTCACCATGGAGAGGACCCTGCAGGTGTATCCTTGTGGTCTCCTTGAGAAGCCCTGTGCTCCTAGACCTCACCCTTCTCGGGTATCCTCTCTCAGTCCCAGGCAAGAGAATCGCTTGAGCCCGAGAGTTGGAGGTTGCTGTGAGCTCCAACATGGCACTCTACCCAGGGTGACAGCTTGAGACTCTGTCTCAAAAAAGAAAAAAAAAAAGAGGAAGGGCTTTATTTCAGCCAGAGAAGCAACAGCACAAAATAATTCAAAATGGCCATGCTCCCTGACTGGCTTGGTCTTCTCCTTTTTATCCCCTCAGAAAGTTCTGGCCCATGGGTACCTGTCTCATTGGTCAGTCTGAATCAAGCTGGAGAAGCAGACTCTGACTTCTACAAAACCACAGGCTTACACAGAAGCAGAAGCAAGTTTCAGCATCCAGGTCCCAGGCAGTTAAGTTTTTACAAATACCTAAGAGCTGAGTCACCACAGGCAGTACCTTGAAGGTGTACTCTTGGGTCTCCTTCAGAAGACCTCTGTTCTCTTAGACCTTACTTTTTCCGGGTATCCTCTCTCAGGTTGAAATAGATCTGACGAACTTGGAATCAAGTGGTACCAATTGTGGGTATTGGGCAAATAGTTTAACCTCTGCCTTTCATTCACTTTTCTCATCTGCCAACAGGGAATCATAACTCCTTCCTCATGAAAATAAAAAGAAACAAATACGTATTAAAGGCCTACTCTAGGGCGGCACCTGTGGCACAGTGAGTAGGGTGCTGGCCCCATATACCAAGGGTGGCAGGTTCAAACCGGTGCCAGCCAAACTACAACAACAACAAAAAAATAGCCAGATGTTGTGGCGGGTACCTGTAATCCCAGCTACTCTGGAGGCTGAAGCAAGAGAATCACCTAAACCCAAAAGCTGGAGGTTGCTGTGAGCTGTGATGCTACAGCACTCTACCAAGGGCAACAAAGTGAGACTCTGTCTCAAAAAAGAAAAAAAAGGTTCGGTGCCTGTAGCTCAAGTGGCTAAGGCGCCAGGCACATACACCACAGCTGGCAGGTTCGAATCCAGCCCGGGCCTGCCAAACAACAATGACAGCTACAACCAAAAAATAACCGGGCTCTGTGGCGGGCACCTGTAGTCCTGGCTACTTGGGAGGCTCAGGCAAGAGAATCGCTTAAGCTCCGGAGTTGGAGGTTGCTGTGAGCTGTGACGCCATGGCACACTACCCAGGGCAACAGCTTGAGGCTCTGTCTCAAAAAATAAAAAATAAATAAAAAATAAAAGGGCAAATCTTCTAGTCTCGAAAAAAAAAATAAAGGCCTACTCTAAAGCAAGCACTTTGCATGTTTATTTTTGACTATTTTTACTAGTCCAAATACATACGGATAAACACATTCTAAAAAGATAAGACCCAATATGAGAAAACGATTAGAAATAACAAAGGAAGTGTCTGATTCAATGTTTTCTAAATCCTGAACATTTCACCATTTCACTTTATTTTTTATTTTTGGAGATGGGTGGAAGGTCTCTCTATACTGGACTTGAACTCCTGAAATCGAGCAATCCTCCCATCTCAGCCTATAAAATACCTGGGACTACCATGTCTGGCTTTCATTTTTATTATTAAAATAATTAGTGCTCCTCGGCTCGGCGCCTGTAGCTCAGCAGCCAGGGCACCAGCCACATACACCAGAGCTGGCAGGTTTGAACCCAGCCCAGGCCTGCCAGACAACAAAGACAACTACAACCAAAAAATAGCTGGATGTTGTGGGCGCCTGTAGTCCCAGCTACTTGGGAGGCTGAGACAAGAGAATAACATAAGCCCAAGAGTTGGACGTTGCTGTGAACTGTGACACTCCAGCACTCTACCAAGGGCGACATAGTAAGACTCAGTCTCAAAAATAATAATAATAATAATCATTAGTGCTGGAAGCGCCCTTAGCTCAGTGGTTAGGGCACTGGCCACATACACCAAAGCTGGAGGGTTCAAATCCGGCCCAGGCCTGCTAAAACAACAATGACAACTGCAACAACAAAAAAATAGCTGGGCGTTGTGACGGATGCCTGTAGTCCCAGCTACTTGGGAGGCTGAGGCAGGAGAATCACTTAAGCCTAACAGTTTGAGGTTGCTGTGTGCTGTAATGCCACAGCACTCTATCCAGGGTGATAGCTTGAGACTGTGTCTCAAAAAACAAACAAAAAACTATTGCTCAAAATCTTTCTAAAATTATGTATGTTTGGCTTCAATCTAAACTCTAGACCAGTGGTTCTCAACCTTCCTAATGCTGTGGCCCTTTAATACAGTTCCTGTGGGTTGCGACCCAAAAGTTGAGAACCGCTGCTCTAAACTCTGATATTCATGTTAGAAGTATCCACTGAATAACATTTTAAGATAACATGACCTTGCCTCGGCGCCTGTGGCTCAAGCTGCTAAGGTGCCAGCCACATACACCTGAGCTAGGGGGTTCAAATCCAGCCCAGGCCCGCCAAACAACAATGACGGCTGCAACCAAAAACAAACAAACAAAAAAAATTAGCTGGGTGTTGTGGCAGGCTCCTGTAGTCCCAACTCCTTTGGAGGTGGAGGCAGGAGAATCACTTGAGCCCAGGAGTTGGAGGTTGCTGTGAGCTATGATGCCATAGCACTCTACCCAGGGTGACAGCTTGAGGCTCTGTCTCAAAAAAAGAACAAAAATAATAAATAAATAAACAATTAAAAAAAAGATAACATGACCTTGTGTGTGTGTGGGGGGAGGGGGTTCCTTAAAAAAAAAAAAAAGGCCAGGGTTTCTTTCAAAGACATGTTAACCAGCACAGCTATGTGCGCATACCAACCTGTTACCAGCTTGTACAGCTTGTATACCTGTTTCTTTCTTCCTGTGGTTTTAGCCTGTGACTTTGTAACACTGCTTTCTTGTAAAGTCCTTGAGTGCTGTCTTCCTTCTGGGTCCCAGCCTCCTCCCCCTGCCTTTTCTAAGAGGAAGTGGCCCCACTAGCCTGAAGCAGATCTGTCTTCCAAAACTACCTCTTTCCTTCTTTAGGATTTAAAGGCTGGGCCTTCGTTTTAAAGGACAGCCTTCACTCACACAGACCTGAGGAGAGGGCCACCTGCCTGGAGAGACTGAAGCACCCTTGCTTTAGGTCTGCGCGTTTCAAACACAAATGTCTCCTTTAGTACTACAATGTCCACCTGGAAGCACACATACTAAATTCAATGCTAAAAACTCCTGAATCTCTCTCTTCCTTCTTCAAAGCCCTTTGATGGCATGGCCTGTCTTTGTCCTTAGAGCCACCCTCTTAGACGAGGGTGGTGTCAGAGGTGGGACACCAGGCTTGTGGAGGGCAGGTGCTCTGACACACCTCACACTGCCACAGTTAGTGTGACGTGTGCTGGCCTGGGCTTCCCGCTCAGGCCCTCAGGAAGCCTTGAGCACACCGTGTCTTCTTTCTACACTTGGAAAACTTGGGCCAGGGCTGCCATCAGGTCCTTGTTCTTCAAAAGACACAAAGGTGTGTGTGGAGATGGAAGAGCGAAGTGGGGTGCAGTCCTCTGAGGCTGTGTGTGGGAGGAAAGAGTGGATACGCAGGATAATTTGTGGATTTCTCTTGTCAAAGAAAATTTTACATGGTGACTAAAAATCTGTCTACTCATCCACAAATTCCTTCCAAAGCAGTGTAGGCAAGAGAACTTTTGTCGTTTCTTAGAAGTACTAGTAAATAGATTTCTTTCTTTCTTTTTCATTTAGTTTTATTTATTTATTTTCTTTTTGTAGAGACAGTCTCACCCTATTGCCCTCGGTAGAGTGCTATGGCGTCACAGCTCACAGCAACCTCCAACTTCTGGGCCTAAGCAGTTCTCTTGCCTCAGCCTCTAGAGTAGCTGGGACTACGGGCGCCCCCCCACAACACCAGGCTATTTTTTGGATGCAGTTTGGCTGGGGCCGAGTTTGAACCCACCACACTCAGTATATGGGGCCAGCACCCTACTCGCTGAGCCTCAGGCACCACCCAGTAAATGAATTTCTTGAAAGTTATTTTTAAAGTTGTTATATCTCTTAGGCCTGGGATTAATGGGTCATTTTTATTTTTTTTTTATTTTGGCCGGGGCTGGGTTTGAACCCGCCACCCTCGGCATATGGGGCTGGCGCCCTACTTACTGAGCCACAGGTGCCGTCCCAGGGTCATTTTTATTTATTTATTTAGAGACAGAGTCTCACTGTGTAGAGTGAGTGTCATTCAGTAGAGTGCTGTGGTGTCACAGCTCACAGCAACCTCAAACTCTTGGGTTGAAGCGATTCTCTTGCCTCAGCATCCCAAGTAGCTGAGACTACAAGCACCAGCCACAATGCCCAGCTATTTTTGTTGTTGTTGTTATTGTTGGGCCTCCCCAAGCCCAGCTATTTTTTTTTTTTTTGTAGAGACAGAGTCTCACTTTATGGCCCTTGGTAGAGTGCCGTGGTGTCACACAGCTCACAGCAACCTCCAACTCCTGGGCTTAAGCGATTCTCTTGCCTCAGCCTCCCGAGCAGCTGGGACTACAGGCGCCCGCCACAACACCCGGCTATTTTTTTGTTGCAGTTTGGCCGGGGCCGGGGTTTGAACCCGCCACCCTCGGTATATGGGGCCGGCGCCTTATGGACTGAGCCACAGGCGCCGCCCAAGCCCAGCTATTTTTTAGAGATGGGGTCTCACTCTGGCTCAGGCTGGTCTCAAACCTGTGAGCTCAGGCAATCCACCCACCTCAGCCTCCCAAAGGGCTGGGATTACAGGCTTGAGCCACTGCGCCTGGCCAGGTAATTTCTTTTTTCTTTCTTTCCTTTTTTTTTTGGTTGTTGTTGCAGTTGTCATTGTAGTTTAGCAGGCCCCGGGCCAGGTTAGAACCTGAGCCCCAGTGTATGTGGCTGGCGCCCTAATCACTAAGCTATGGGCGCCGAGCCAGATAACTTCTATTTTAAGTCTTTTTATGTCTTCTCTGTATCTTTCACTAATAATTAATAGTATTAATAGAATTCTATTAATTCTTTAATCAGAATGGGTACATCTCATTTCTCTTAAAAAAAGAAAAATATGGTTTTATCTTCTTTTTTTTTAGAGATAGAGTCTCACTTTGTCACCCTTGGTAAAGTGCTGTAATGTCACAGCTCACAGCAACCTCCAGCTCTTGGGCTTAGGCAATTCTCTTGCCTCAGCCACCCCAGTAGCTGGGGCTACAGGTGCCCGCTACAACTCCCAGCTATTTTTTGTTGCAGTTTGGCCGGGGCCAGACTCTCAAACCCGCCACTCTCAGTATATGGGGCCAGCACCTTACTCACTGAGCCACAGATGCTGCCTGAAAAAAATGGTTTTAATTGTACGATTGGAAGAAAACAGAGGGAAAGAAACTTAAAAACTAAAAATGATTAAATTGACATTTACTGAGTATTATTTATTTTCTACAGAGTGATAACTGACTCAATTACTTCTCCTCGATTCTGGAAAAGAAACTATTTATTATTATCTTCATTTTATATATTAGAAAAATAAGTGGGGTGGGTGGCTTATCCCTATAATCCTAGCACTCTGGGAGGCTGAGGAGAGACCCCTTAAGCTCAGGAGTTTGAGACCAGCCTGAGCAAGAGCAAGACCTGTCTCTACTAAAAATAAAAGAAACTAGCCCGTCATTGCGGTGGGCACCTGTAGTCCCAGCTACTTGGGAGGTCAAGGCAAGAGATGTCTTGAGCCCTACTTTGAGGTTGCTGTGAGCTATGATGACACCATGGCACTCTACCCAGGGCTACTGAATGAGACTTTGTGTCAAAAAAAAAAGTAAAAAAGAAAAAGCAGAGAAAAGTTAACTGTCAAGGTTACAGAGCTAATGAATGCAGTCGCTGGGACTTAACCTAGATGGTAACCTTCAGTCCCCACTATTTGTCATTGTGAGCTATGGCCTCCTAAATGATCTAAAAATTAAGCATACTTGGTTTGTAAAGCACTGTATAATTTTTTTTCTTTTTTTTTTTTTAAGACAGAGTCTCACTTTATCATCCTTGGTAGAGTGCCTTGGCATCACAGCTCACAGCAACCTTCAACTCCTGGGCTTAGGCGATTCTCTTCCCTCAGGCTACCAAGTAGCTGGGACTACAGTTGCCCACCATAACTCCCAGCTATTTTTTGTCGCAGTTTGGCCAGGCCGGGTTTGAACTCACCACCCTCAGTATATGGGGCCAGTGCCCTATCACCTGAGCCACAGACGCTGCCCATAATTTTACAGAACAGACTTATCATACAGATTACATTTTACTTAAGTTAATAATACCTTAACTCATGTTAATAGAAGGCTGGGGAACAGTAGTTTGAAACTGTGGTATGTTGGTAATTTCAATTTTTCCGTATGTAAACCAACTCTGCACTAGGATTAAATGTACAATAAACATTGGTATATGTTGAGAGAATGTGACTGGAATTGCTTAGGAAAAGTTTGGAAATATCAGAAACTGCCAATCAGCTTTCAAAAGCGAATTTTTTTTTTTGAGACAGAGCCTCAAGCTGTCACCCTGAGTAGAGTACCATTGCGTCACAGCTCACAGTAACCTCCAACTCCTGGACTCAAGCAATTCTCTTGCCTCAGCCTCCCAAGTAGCTGGGTCTATAGGTGCCCGCCACAATGCCCGGCTATTTTTTGGTTGCAACCATCATTGTTTTTTGGCGGGCCCCGGCTGGATTCGAACCCACCAGCTCACGTGTATGTGGCTGGCGCCTTAGCTGCTTGAGCCACAGGTGCCGAGACAAAAGTGAATTTTTTTAAAAGGCACAATCTGGCTTGGTGCCTGTGGCTCAAACGGCTAAGGCGCCACCCACATACACCTGAGCTGGTGGGTTCGAATCCAGCCCAGGCCCACCAAACAACAATGATGGCTGTGACAATAAAAAAAGAAAAAAATAGCCAGGCATTGTGATGGGCAAGAGTAGACTCTGACTCTCCTGAAAATAGAAAACTAGTCAGATTTGTGGTGGGTGCCTATAGTCCCAGCTCCTTGGGAGGCGGAGACAGAATCGCTTGAGCCCAGGAGTTGGAGGTTGCTGTGAGCTGTGATGCAACAGCACTCTACCAGGGGGACAGGTTGAAGCTCTGTTTCAAAAAAAAAAAAAGCACAATCTATCCATGGAGTAAGATCCTACCAGCACAGAAGATGAGGGAGGAATGAGGCTGTGTGCCCACACTGCCTCCACAGAGACGTCATTGCCACCACATCATTTTGTGTTTTGTGTGAACAAGGCCCTATCTGCCCCTCAGTAAGTTACTGGCCAAGAAACTTGAGCACTTTTGAGGCTTTTATGGTTTCTTCTTCTTCAGTTGCTTCTTTTTTCCTCTTCTTTTTTTTAATTTAATTTAATTTATTTATTTATGAAACAGTCTCACTCTGTCTCCCTGGGTAGAGTGCTGTGGAGTCATAGATCACAACAACCTCTAACTCTTGGCCTCAAGTGATCCTCCTGCCTCAGCCTCCTGAGTAGCTGGGACTACAGGCACTCGCCACAAATCTGACTAGTTTTCTATTTTTAGTAGAGTCAGAGTCTACTCTTGCTCAGGCTGGTCTCAAACTCCTGAGCTCAGCAATTCACCTGCCTCAGCCTCTCAGAGTGCTGGGGTTACAGGTGTGATCCCGTGTCTGACCCTTCTTCTCCTAATCCCTTCTCTTTCTTCCCTCTTTTTTAGAGGTAAGATTTCTGTCACCTATGCTGGATGCAGTAGTTAGCTCACTGAAGCCTCCAACTTCTGAGCTCAAGCAGTACTCCTGCCTCAGTCTCCTGAGTAGCTGGGACTGCAGGCACCCGCCACCACATCTGGCTACTGCAAGGCTGCTGAACGTCAGTCTTTCCTCTCAGCGTCTCCCTCTGACTTCAACCAGCTCTCCTCCTTGGCTGAATCCATTTACTGCATGTCACATTTCAGGAAATTGGATCAATCATAAAAGTGATTTCATGACCTACAACTGAGGATTGCCCACATGCTTAAACACGTGTTAGATGAATGAATAATTGCTGTAGGTGTGGTACTAATATCTCAGGGTAGGGAAGGACATAAGACCACAAGATCCTGGACAGATTACCTACACCAAATAAAGTAGGATCTCCAGTTGGGGAGGGGGTGGAGAAGCAGCAACATGCTTCAGCAAAAACTGGTCATATTTCACAACCAATTAAATCTGGGCTTACAACCTGGCAGGCACCCGTAGTCCCAGCTACTTAGGAGGCTGAGGCAAGAGAATCACTTAAGACCAAGAATTTGAGGTTGCTGTGAGCTGTGATGCCACAGCACTCTGCCAAGGGCAACACAGTGAGACTCTGTCTCAAAAAAAAAAAAATTAAAGAAATATAATGTCAATATTTAAGCTAATCACATTATATGCATTGTACTTGTTAAGAATAACTATAATATGCTAACCTACTAGTTAGGCTGAAGTATCACCCTCTTCTCTGAATCTCAAAAAACTAATGACATCATTTTAGATATTGCATTTATAGCCATGACTCACATCTGGCTGTGAGTCATAATCAATATCTCAAATAAAACTTGGCAAAACATCACCATCACAGGTTTGTTCTGAGCTTCTCCATGAAGGTGGCCGTGCTTGTTCTTCAGCTCTGCAACCCAAATATTTTTTTGGCTCTTTTGACATTTTTTCTTCTGTGTGTTGAGAAATTTTTAAGAATGATACAACTCAGGAAATACCAGTTTGTTTTCTTGCATAAATCTTAAATTTTCAAGGCTGAAATAAAGACACAGTAAAGATAATTCAGGCAATGTAAATTTGATTGTTTTGCATAAATCCTAAATTTTTTCTGTCTATTACAAGGACATGAAAATTGCTCTTTCCTAAGGGAGAATTACCAGAAAATCATTGGCCAAATCTCATTTTTATTTTTATGTTCTTGTGTTACAAATGAAAGAAAAAAAATCTATCTATACAGTCTCATGTAGGCTTAAAAATCATAAGCATCTTAATCCTTTCTGGTTATTTATTCTGTTTCTGGGATAGAGGGACAACATTGTCACCTATTTTGTTGTTGTGTCTTTATGCTGGGTGTATTACTCTAAACCTTGTTTGGTACAAATATTTCTGCACATGATTTCTGAATTTGCAGAAGCCTGTGTCTTGGATCACCTGCAGGGTGTAACTGATACCTGTGCGCCCATAGGCCCCATGTTCCTGTCTAGCACAGCCCTGCACTGGACGTAGTGTGCAAGTCAGCAATGCATTTCACCTTGCCAGTCCTCACCACTATGGTTATTGCTTACCTTTCACCTGATAATCTGCACCTGTCATCTAAAACATCATCCCAATTCAGCAGGAAGTAGTTTGATGACTATGTTGTCCCTCCTCCCATACCCATGGAGGGAAAAATTGACAGTGGGAAATGTATACTATGCAACAGACAAAATAGCCTGAAAAAAGGGTAAAAATGTTTTCTGCCTTTTTGAAACTACCTTACCCTTTTTGAGAATTAAAATCTACAACCCAGGCAGGTGCAGTGGCTCACCACACCTGTAATCCTAGCACTCTGAGAGGACAGGAAGGAGGATCCTTTGAGCTCAGGAGTTTAAGAACAGCCTGAGCAAAAGCAAGACCCCATCCCTACTAAAATTAGAAAAAATAACCAGGTGAACATGGCAGATACCTGTAGTTAGTCCCAGTTACTCTGGAGGCTGAGGCAGGAGAATCACTTGAGCCCAGGAGTTTGAGGTTGCTGTGAGCTAGCTGACGTCATGGCACGCTAGCCCTGGCAAAAGAGTGAGACTATGTTTCCAAACAAAACAGAACAAAAATAAATAAAACCTATATCTCTGCTTTAGGCCAGTTGTTGGGAAGGACAGGGAAATGTTCTTTGTTCTTTGTGCCACAGGAGATGGGATGAATTGAGGCAGAAGTCACAAGATTGTTTTAGCCAAGGATGGGATTAATCAGAACTATCCCTTTCAAAGGCTCTGTACTGCTTCTCAGAAGCAGGATGCTGATAATTTAAGATAGGAGTCTGGGGTGGCACCTGTGGCTCATGGAGTAGGACACCGGTCCCATATGCCAGAGGTGGCGGGTTCAAACCCAGCCCCGGCCAAAAACCACAAAAAAAAAAAAAAAAAAAGAAAAGAAAAAAAGATAGGAGTCTGACAGTCCCCTCATTTGTTGGAAAATTAATAAATGTCTCTTTCCTTCTCAAGGAAAAGAAAAAAAAAAAAAAACAAGCACCTCTCCAAAACAAGTATTTATTTTATAATCTTTTACTATCACATAGTTGACTGAGCTCTAGAGTCTGAAATTCTACTCTATGATATCACTCTAATTCAAATACTATAAAAACCAGGACACTGCAGTATTCTGAAAAGATGGAATATGCTACATTCCGTACAGAATTTTAGCTGACTAGCAGGACAGAAATGAATTAACTGTCCTGGGGCATGAAAAATAAATGAGATTTGGGAGGGTACTTTTCAATCCATTTTCCTTAATTTATTTAAACTCTCTTGAAGTAATTTTGATCCTATTTTCCAACCAGAATGATTAAATAAATGGATTTCTATGTTTTACACAAGATTATGAACACTTTTAATATCGGGGTTGTTCATAGGCAAGTAAAAAGCAACTTAAATACATCAGGACTCTTGTTTGTAAAAGGCAAAACAAAAAATTTCAATTCATTTGGCTTTAAAATAACGAAAATAAAAAATAAAAACTTATGAGGCCAAAGTAATTATATTTCCCCTTTGATTTTCATAGTCCTGTCAAGGTTATCATTACTCTCCAAGTCAATAAATCTGGGAGCCGTCCCTTTTTCTCTCCTCCCTTCTCATCTCTCCTGACGCTCATACTTCCAAACCAGTCTGGTCTCTGAGCTTGAGACATGTTATCAGTTAGTCTTAGGCTTTTATTCTCACCTTCTCATTTCCCTCTAAACCAGGAGTCCTCAAACTGTGGCCCGCGGCCACATGAGGCAGTGTGATTCTATTTGTTCCCGTTTTGTTTTTTACTTCAAAATAAGATATGTGCAGTGTGCATAGGAATTTATTCAGTTGTTTGTTTTTTAAACTATAGTCCGGCCCTCCAACGGTCTGAGGGGCAGTGAACTGGCCCCCTATTTAAAAAGTTTGAGGACACCTGCTCTAAACTGTATCTTAGCCACAGCTGAGTTAGTTTCATTTGCATTACTGCCTCCAATCTGCGGTAGAACCTTGTAAGTTGACCACCCAAGGGACTGTAACAAACTGGTCAACAAATGGAAGTGTTAAACATAAGCAACCAGGCCTGCTGTACTGATATGTACATGTGGTGCATGTCTGGTCTATGACATTAGGTCAACATTAGGTGGTCGATGTAGGGAGATGGTCGACTATGGAGGTTTTACTGTATTTTCATCATAGTTTCAAGCTCATTTGCCTAGAGTAAGGTACTTACGTGTGTACATGAGTGAATTGAGCGAATGAGCACTGGCCTTTTGTTGAAAGGGCAGCTTCTACTAAGCTGCAGCCATTGTTGCCCCATCAGTGATGATGGGACAGGGTTGGTAGAATCCAGTTTTCTCAGAGAAGTCAGATTCCCAGAGTCACTTCCCTGAACTTCCTAGGAATGGTAGGTAAAGAAGAGAGTTGTTTTGTGCCTATACACAGTTCAGACAACGTAGTGGTATTTGTTTGGGCTGCTATAACAAAATACTTTAGACTGGGTGGCTTATAGACAACAGAAATTTATATTTCTCACAGTTCTGAAAGGCTGGGAAGTCCAAGACCATGGTACCAGTATGGCAGGCTCTGGTGAGGGCTGGCTTCTAGGCTGCGGACTATCAACTTCTGGCTATGTCCTCTTATGGCATAAGGGGAGGAGTCTCTCTTGGGCCTTTTTTATAAGGACACTAACCCATTTGTGAGGGCTCTACTCTCCTAAGTCCCTCCCAAAGACCCCACCTCCTCACCACCAATCATTACACTTGTGACTAGGTTTCAACATACGAAATTTGCAGGGACACCACCATTCAAACTACAGCAACTGGGCTGGATAATCCTCTCAGTGTTTGTCATGTTCACAGTTCCTGAAGTGGCCCTAGGTGGTCCTTACAGATAAGTGTCATCACTCTGGCCAGGAGCCACCCAGAGTAAGTCTATGAAAAAAGTTCTGTGAAGCCTGTGTGATGCTGACCAATCATCTAATCATACCATCTGGATCCATCCAAACTGAACCAATCAGCAACTTTCTAAAATGTGAACTTTAGATAAATAGTTGGTAGTGACAGCAGAAGTAGAACAGAGGGCAGTGCCTGTGGCTCAACAGAGTAGGGCGCCAGCCCCATATGCCGGAGGTGGCGGGTTCAAACACAGCCCCGGCCAAAAAAAAGGAAGTAGAAATACAGAAAAATAACCAACCAGAAAATGGTTGACGCTTGCAATGCTAGAGCATTATGGTAAGGATCAACAAACATCGTATGCTAAGAATAACAAAATCACCTGGTGAATAATGCTGTGCTGGATGCTGGAGAAATTTCCAGCTCACAAACTTCATTTCAGGTCTACAAGGTGTTACACTGTATTCTCATTCCTCCCATGAGCTCTGGTTATAAAGATTTTCCTACACAGCCTGGTATGTGGCCAATCTTCTTGTCTTCCTTACAGTTACGTGTGCATATCCTTAAGACAAATACTCCTTTACTTTAGGTAACCTGAGTGAATTCTTGCAATGAAAAAATCCTAACAATGTACACAATGATTTCCTGCTCTTTTTCTTTCTCTCCTTTTTTTTTTTTTTTTTGTAGAGCCAGAGTCTCACTTTATGGCCCTCGGTAGAGTGCCGTGGCCTCACACAGCTCACAGCAACCTCCAACTCCCGGGCTTAGGCGATTCTCTTGCCTTAGCCTTCTGAGTAGCTGGGACTACAGGCGCCTGCTACAACGCCCGGCTATTTTTTTGGTTGCAGTTTGGCCGGGGCCAGGCTCGAACCCACCACCCTCGGCATATGGGGCCGGCACCCTACCGACTGAGCAGGCGCCGCCCTCTTTTTTTTTTTTTGAGGCAGAGTCTCACTATGTTGCCCTTGGTAGAGTGCAGTGGGGGTCACAGCTCACAGCAACCTCTAACTATTGGGCTTAAGCAATTCTCTTCCCACAGCCTCCCAAGTATAGCTGGGACTACAGGCACCCCCACAACGCCTGGCTATATTTGTTACTGTTGCCATTGCTGTTTTAGCTGTCCAGGACTGGGTTGGATCCCACCACCCCCGGTATATGGGGCTGGTGCCCTAACCACTGAGCCACAGGCGCCACCCCTTGCTCTCTTTTTTAATGAGGTAATTTTACTGAAATCTTGATAAAATGTAAAATTCTTTTCCCAACTGTTTCTCTTCTGGTCTTCTATCTTTTTCTATTTGGTTTTTTTTTTGGGGGTGGGGGGTTGTTTGTTTTTCGGAGATAGAATTTCACACTATTGCCCACGCTGCAGTGCTGTGGCATCACCCTCACAGCAACCTCAAATTCTTGGGCTCAAGCAATCCTCCTGCCTCAGCTTCCCAAGTAGCTGGTACTACAGGTAACTGCCACCATGCCCTGCTAGTTTTTCTATTTTAAGAGTCTTTTAAGACTCATGCTAAGGCTGGTCTTGATCTCGTGAACTCAAGCAATACACCCACCTTGGCCTCCCAGAGTGGTAGGTTTACAGGCATGAGCCACAGTGTCCAGCCTTTCTGTGATGTACAAAATTATTCTGCAATACTTATTAAGAATATTAGTTACTTTAGTAAAAGTCAATAAAAATATGCCAATATTCTACAGAACGCATCCTCTCATGCACAGACAATGGCATTAAATATTGGATGAATTGATCTAGAGTAGTTGCAGGTAGGGATTGACTGGATGTCTCAAGTTTTACAAAGAGTTTAAATCATGAGAAAGATGAAAATCCTCCAGAGCAGGAATATGCTTTAATTCCATGCTCTAAATATTTAAAGAAGATTTTGCTGACATTCTTTTTCTTTTTTTGTAGAGACAGAGTCTCACTGTACCGCCCTCGGGCAGAGTGCCGTGGCGTCACACGGTTCACAGCAACCTCCAGCTCTTGGGCTCACGCAATTCTCTTGCCTCAGCCTCCTGAGCAGCTGGGACTACAGGCGCCCGCCACAACGCCCGGCTATTTTTTTGTTGCAGTGTGGCTGGGGCCAGGTTTGAACCCACTACCCTCGGTATATGGGGCCGGCGCCCTACTCACTGAGCCACAGGCGCAGCCCTGCTGGTATTCTTTATGGTGATGATACAGGAAGAAATGAAAAGATAAAAAGGGAGAAAGACACAAGGCAAAAGGACAAAGATTCACAGTCAATGAAGTGAAGACAGAACAGTGACATATGGGAGACAGGAGGACCACACATGATGGCACAATCACAGTGTGGGGGAAGGGTCAAAATTTAAGGTTATTTTGGCTTTGATTCATTTTTTTCAGACAGTCTCACTCTGTTGCTCTGGGTAGAGTGCTGTGGTGGCATAGCTCACAGAAACCTCAAATTCTTGGGCTCAAGTGATCGTCTTGCCTCAGTTTTTTCTATTATTAGTAGAGATGGGGTCTTGCTCTTAACTCAGGTTGGTCTCAAACTCCTAAACTCAAGCAATCCACTTGCCTCTGCCTCCCAGAGAGTTAGGATTGCAGGTGTGAGCCACCACCCTGGACAGGGTTAGATTCTTAAACTCTGTTGGTTGCTTGGCTCAAATTGTTTTCAAAATAAGGCCAGGTGCAGTGCCTCGCACCTGTAATCCTAGCACTTTGGGAAGCTGAGGCCGGTGGATTGCCTGAGCTCAGGAGTTCAAGTTCGTATCTGTGACATCCTTTAAGAGATTTACCATTGGGAAATTGTGTCACCAAAGCCATTTTGATCCAGTTTGAATTTGGGGGGAATCTTTATTTGTAACAATAGAATAGCAAATTTGTTGCAGTTAAGAAATATTTTTGTAACTTATCTATAAGGTTGCTCTGCCAAAGCAGTTTCTGATTTTAAAATTGAAAGAAACAGAAGCATGCCAAGAAGAGAGCTGGAGTTTCCAAATTCTCTGACCTTAAAGATGCTGATGGTGGGCGGCGCCTGTGGCTCAGTCGGTAGGACGCCGGCCCCATATACCGAGGGTGGCGGGTTCAAACCCAGCCCCGGCCAAACTGCAACCAAAAAATAGCCGGGTGTTGTGGCGGGCGCCTGTAGTCCCAGCTACTCGGGAGGCTGAGGCAAGAGAATCGCTTAAGCCCAGGAGTTGGAGGTTGCTGTGAGCTGTGTGAGGCCACGGCACTCTACCGAGGGCCATAAAGTGAGACTCTGTCTCTACAAAAAAAAAAAAAAAAGATGCTGATGGTGTTCAGAAATTCTTCTTTGAAGAATTACAGCTCAGTGAAGAGTTGCTAGCTCAAGGTGCATTGAGAATGATTTGTACGCCATCTTACAAATAGAATTGCAGTATGTGGACAGCCACACAGGTCCTGCAGATGTCACAGCAAACTCTCCCACCATCGGTGTTCCAGATGCTTCTGACCAAACTCCCAACAATTAGAGAATTACAAGTGTTCAGAGCTTGGCTGAAGATGATGTAGAATAAGAAACAAATGTCAAATGGCTGGGTGTAGTGGCTTACACCTGTAATCCCAGCAACACTCTGAGGCAGATGGATGGCCTGACCTCAGGAGTTTGAGACTAGCCTGAGCCAGAGAAAGACCCCATTTCTACTAAAAATAGAAAAAAAAAAAAACCCTAGCTGAGAATGGTGGTGGGTGCCTGTAGTCCCAGCTACTCAGGAAGCTGACACAAGAGAATCGCTTGAACCCAAGAGTTTGAGGTTGCTGTGAGCTGTGACACCATGACACTCTACCGAGGGTGACAAAGTTTAAGACCCTGTCTCCAAAACAAAGGAAAGAAACAAATGTCCTATGTACAAAAGACTTAAAAAAAATAATTTAAAAAGAGAGAGAGAAAGAAACAAATGTCAACATAATAAAATCTGTTAAAAAAATATTTTGGGGAAACTAATCTTTTATAATAGAATAATTTTTTTTAAGGATTTCATAATGTTCAAATGAAATTACAATTTTAAAAATCATTTAACTCTGGCTTGCAGCTCAAGCAGCTAAGGCGCCAGCCACATATACCAGAGCTGGCGGGTTTGAATCCAGCCCGGGCCTGCCAAACAACAATGACAGCTATAACCCAAATAAAAATGGCCGGGTGTTGTGGCAGGCACCTGTAGTGCCAGCTACTTGGGAAGTTGAGGCAAGAGAATCACTTGAGCCCAGGAGCTGGAGGTTGCTGTGAGCTGTGATGCAATGGCACTCTACCCAGGGTGACAGCTTGAGGCTCTGTCTTAAAAAAAAAAAAAATCAATTAACTCATGGCTTCAAAAACAAATGTCTTCCAATTTTGTAAAAAAAGAAAAAAGCAGCGATATCCGAATTCCAGTCTGTACTTGTGCTGTAACATGAAACGTATTTGTCTGTAATCCAGCACTTTGGGATGCTTGGAGCCTGGAGTTTGAGACAGCCTGGGCAACATAGCAAGACCCTATTTATAAAAAGAAAAAAAAATCAGCCAGTATGTGGCATGTGTCTGTAGGCCAAGGTGCTAGGAAGACTGATCCCAAGTAGAGTGCTATGGCATCACACAGCTCACAGCAACCTCCAACTCCTGGGCTTAACCGATTCTCTTGCCTCAGCCTCCCAAGTAGCTGGGACTACAGGCGCCTGCCACAACACCCGGCTATTTTTTGGTTGCAGTTTGGCCGGGGCCGGGCTTGAACCCGCCACCCTCGGTATATGGGGCCGGCGCCCTACTGACTGAGCCACAGGCGCCGCCCATTTTTCAGATGTTTTAAGAGTGCTTCAAATGTCGTCGCACGTACGTGTGTTGTAAGGTCCTTTTCATTGCCTTTCATTGCAAAATTAAATTTCCCAAGGCAACTCCCCAAGGCAAGAACCTACTAAAGACAAAATCCTAGTATAATCTTCATTTAGTATACACGAGAGGAAGGTTTAAGAAATAAGCATGTAGTGAATTATACCATTGTACATATGCCCCAGAAAGGTGTATGTACAGGGCTAATGAAAACATTAATTTCCACCTATAGTAACTGTATTTTATGAGCAATTTGTCACCATAAATTGATTACTATTGTGAAATTTTGTGCATATTTTGCTTTTTAACACAAACTTTATAATTTTAAAATTAGTACATTTTAAAAACAAGTTTTGTAATCAATGCTTAAACATTACAGAAATTTTTACTTATGAAATTAAATGTTTTGATTTCCTGGTTATGTTCAGTGTTTTAGAAGAATTTTATAAATTTGAAAGATTACTAATTTTACTAAGCAAAATTTAAGTTGGATTAAGTGTTCCTTTTCACGTAGGTGTCACTCACACCTTAGACATTTAGCCACTGTGCTTGGGGCCTACAAGTGGATTTTTTTTTTTTAACAATTGGATTATTATTATTTTTTTTTTTAGAGACAGAGTCTCACTTTGTTGCCCTTGGTAGAGTGCCTTGGCATCACAGCTCACAGCAATCTCCAGCTCTTAGGCTTAGGCGATTCTCTTGCCTCAGCCTCCCGAGTAGCTGGGACGACATGCGCCCGGCACAACCCCAGCTATTTTTTGTTGCAGTTTGGCTAGGGCTGGATTCAAACCCGCCACCTTCAGTATATGGGGCCAGCACCCAACTCACTGAGCCACAGGTGCCACTCAACAAGTGGATTCTTAAAGGAAAAGAAGAGGAAGTTCCTAAAATGTTTTCCAAGAATTTACATTAAAATAATATAAGCTATCATTAATTATACATTGTTCACTGGATCACAAATTCCAGGTACGGTGAAGATAACAGGAGACCACAGCTAGTCAGAAACAAAGGGCCTTTAAACAAGTGTCCCTGGGAGCCTAAGAACAAAATGAGGTAACAGAAGGGAAAGTGCTGTGAAAGACTAGAGATTCCCACAAAAACAAAAGAACAATTACTTCCACACCAGAAGTTCCACAACAATCTCTGCCTGCTCTTCCCTAGGGATTGGCCATTCTCCTGATTTCTAAATCCACCTTCAATTGGCAGGGCTGAGGGTTTGAATTAAAAGGCTTTCTGTGGGCCCAGCTCCCCAGCCTGAGTAAGAGACAGGTCTCTACTAAAAATAATAGTATTACCTGGGCATTATGGTGGCTGCCTGTAGACCCAAATACTGGGGAGGCTGAGGCAGGAGGATGGCTTAAGCCCAGAGTTTGAGGCTGCTGTGAGTTATGATGAGGCCAGGGGACTCTACCCATGGCCATACAATTGAGACTGTCCCTCTCCCCAAAAAAGTTTACATAAAGTTATTGGGAGGCATTTTTCTGGATATTCAGTATGCTCAACTTTGCTATCAGTCATAAAATATATGCTTCATTTTAGGCACTTACATCATTACAAAACTAAAAAATATCAGTTAGAGGTTGTAAGGATGCAGAGACCTGTAAGACCATTGTGGTTACGAAAAATATCCAATATATTGAGGCAGGTAGCATGATGATTTTTAAAACTTTGGTCTTGCCAGACTTAGACTGAATTTCAAGTTCTTATGTTAATTTACTGTATAAGTTGTTTAGCCTTCCTAATTCTCAGTCTCCTCTCCTGTAAAATGGAGCTAAAATACCGTATCTACATATAAGGGTTGCTGTGAGATTCAAGCGAAATAATTTAAAGAGAGCTCCTGAACATAATCGCTTGATAAATAATAGTCACAACAACTTTACGTGAGTGAGCATAAAGCAGGGAGATTAGGACAGATTTTCATCAAAACACACCTAACAAAACACATCATGAGTTACAGAGCTGTTTCACTTTCTCCCTTTTATACAAGCCAGTTTGTTTACATCTCAAGTATCAAGTATGGTGTCGCGATCCCAAACTCTCACAGGCCTTCAAGTACCAAGGCGGTAAATATTCGTATTTACGGAGAACTTTTTGTATAGTAAAGGGCCATTCAGACACTCCTTTAATTCCAACTCTCCTCACCAGACCTGATAAGCAGCGTTCCAAAACCGAGTAAAAGAAACGTGAACCACATTTCACTAAACCCAATTTAAACGTAGCCTTTCTTCACTGCTGCTAAGCAAGAAATTCTTATGGTTTACGTTAAAACTCTTAAGAAAAAATGATAATGCTATTACGCTGGTTTTGAACGATACGAACACTTCCCCAAGGTCAGCAGCTGAGGAGGCACCCAAGGCCTCAACGCCGGCGGACTCCTCCTCCTTCCTCCTCCCCTCCCTGCCTTCCGCCCACCCCTACCCCTCCCTTCTCCCTTCCTCCAACACCGAATTCTGCTAGGATCTCTCCGTGTGACCCTCGCTGCACAAGGCGCGGGGCCGCGGACACAAGCCGGGAAAGGGGTGGAGGTGGTGGCGCTGAAACCCAACTTCATTGTTCGCTGGACCGACTCTTCCCGAAACAGCCCGTTGGCAGCGCCTGCGCAGTGCGCGCTCTTTGTGTTGGGCTGCTGCAAGCTGGCTGTTTGCGCGGCCCTACGAAGCCGCGGAGGCGGAGTCTAGGGGCGGGGCCTGCAGGTCGCCCTCTGGTTGGGCGCATACGGGGAGGTGGGCGGACCCAGGGCGGGGCTACTGATAACAACACTCGGAGCTCGGGCTGTGGCTATTTGTTGCTGCGCCGCCACCGCCCGAGTCCTGATCTGCAATCTTCTACGGCTCCTGTAGCAGCATCCGCCGCCGCCACCCTGCGATCGCTGGCTTTGCTTCCTTCTTCTCTTTCTGCTGAGCCACTTGCTTCCCAGCACTATGACCGTCGTCTCTGTCCCGCAGCGGGAGCCGCTCGTCCTGGCTGGCCGCCTTGCGCCGGTTGGCTTTTCCGCCCGCGGTTACTTCGGGGGCCTCCCGATGGTGACCACGGTTCCGCCGCCTATACCCCGGATCCCGGATCCCCGGGCACTACCCCCGACCCTCTTCCTCCCGCACTTCCTAGGGGGCGACGGGCCCTGTGTGACCCCACAGCCTCGCGCTCCAGCAGCTCTGCCCAACTGCAGCCTCGCCGCGGCGGGAGGCGCCCCTCGGGCCGCGCCGAAGAAGCGGCGGAAGAAGAAGGTGCGGACCAGTACAGCGGGGCAGCTGCCCAGCCGCTTCCACCAGTATCAGCAGCACCGGCCGAATCTGGAGAGTAGCCGGAGCCCGGCGACGGGCCACACCGGAACGCAGGCGGTCCCGGGCCAGGCTGCTGCCTCGGCCCCCGATCCTGCAACCGCAACCGAGACTGAGGCTGCGAGCACCGTGCCTGCGCCTCTGCGGGCCGCGGCGCCCGGCCAACCCCCGCTCCGCAAAGAGGTAAAGGCCGCGAGGGGACAGCAGAGCACTGGGGAGTTCTGGCCCTTGCACCACCTCGGCTGCGCTTTCGGGGTCGGGGGTGGAGGCGGGGTGGGGGGTGCGGCTGTTTACTCGGCAGGGAAGTTTCCGTGACGCCCGTTCGGCTCTTGCTGAGAGGTTGGAAGGGGGAAGGGGAGGCATGCGCTGGCGTTTCTGATTGGCTCCCAGGGACCAGCCAATGAGAAGAGCTGCTGCGCCCCAGCAACAGCCCGGATTTAGAAAGCTGGCGGCCTTCCAGGGGGTTTCAGTGTTGGGGCGCGCGGCGGGGTGGGGGAGAGGGCCGGGACCGCGGGAGCGTTGACGTCAGCGCGCGCTACGTGCTGAGCGCTTCGGCGCTCATGAAGGAGGCGGGCCGGTGAGGGGGACGGAGAACTGAGTGGGGGAGCTGTTTTCGATTTACCTTCCCGCGGCAGCGCCAGGCCAGTTGGTGAAGTGCTTAAACGGCGTCCGAAGCTCTGATGCGGGCATTGGAGTGGGCTACGGGAGCTCGATTGCGTTAAGTTGGATTTTTGTCGGAATGTGAGGTGCCCGGTGTGGGCCGCCGGGTCTAGTGGGGCCGCCCGCGGCGGCCTGACCCACTTAAGAGCAGAGCGGGCGGGAGCCGCGGATCGCGCGCCTAGGCGTGGCGGTGCTGCGTGCTGGAACTGCGTGCCGGGCTTTATCAATGGAGGTGGTTTGTTACTTGGCCCAGACTAAGTTTTTGCCGGAAGTTATCAGTTGAATTGACTTAGCTGCCCAGTTGCAGGTCTCTTGGACTAGGATAAAATGGATTAAAACTCTAAAACTAGCGCGGCGCCGGTAGCTCAGTGGGTGGGGCGCCGGCCACATACACCCGGGCTGGCGAGTTTGAACCCGGCCCGGGCCTGCAAAACAACAATGGAAACAGCAAAGAAAAACAGCCGTGCGTTGTGACGGGTGCCTGTAGTCCCAGCAAGAGAATCGCCTAAGCCCAAGAGCTGGAGGTTACTGTGAGCTGTGACGCTACGACACTCTACCGAGGGCGGCATAGTGCAACTCTGTCTCAAAAAAAAGTAATAGCATTATTTTTTCTTAAGAGTTTCTTTCTTTGAGACAGTCTCACTTTATTGCCCTCGGTAGAGTGCTGTAGCATCACAGCTCACAGCAACGTCCAACTCCTGGGCTTAGGCGATTCTCTGGCCTCAGCCTCCCAGTAGCTGGGACCACAGGCGCCCGCCACAACGCACGGCTGTTTCTTGTTGCAGTTGTTGTAGTTGTTTGGCAGGCCCAGGCCGGGTTCGAACTCGCCAGCCAGCCCCAGTGTACGTGGCTGGCAGGACAACCACTGAGCAGCGGGCGCCAACCCTAAATTTTTTTTTTTTTTTTTAATTTTAAATTATCTACATTTGTTTTAAACAAGGTGACATAGTGTTCAGGGCCCTTGGCCCTGAGCAACAGCTAACCTTCTAGATAATTGTTTGGTGGTTCATAAATTGATATTAGGAGAAACAAGCTTGGGAAAATGGGCAGGAGCCAAAGAAGTCGTTTAGGCAATGATACTGTGAAAATCACAACCAAGTTCAAGCTAAATAACTGGTCTCTTAAGAGTGCTGTTTTTGGTACCAAGGCCATCTATGCTTCTGAACACAGTTATCATATCACTAAATACTTAACACCAAGACCATATACCAATCCTATTGCTAAACAATTCACAAGATGCTGTAAAGCTCTTTCAAATAAAATCTGTCCCTTCCACTTTTCACCACTGTCTCCAGAGTTTAAGCTTCCACTGATGGCTGTCTTCAGCATCAAAGCGAGTTCCCACTTACTAACACACGGTAAGGCAGGCATTCCTCCAAAATGGAAAGTTCAGAGTTTGATCATTCAAAAAAGGGGAAAATGTTGACTTTGACTAATCTTGTCAATAAAGTTTTATTGACTTAACTGCAGTGAGTTTTTCCTAATGAAACTAAGATTAGCCACTGCCTTTGGTTGAAAGGATATTGGTGTGAATTCGAGATTTGCCATTTATCTAGCTGTGCCCTTGGGGGAAAATTGGTAAATTTGCCTGCCCTGTTTCCTTAAGTTATCTTCTCAGGTTGTTTTAAGTAATAACATAAAATTGAGCTTTTGTTCCCTGGCCGTGAGAATTTCTCTTCTAGAACGGGTATTCAAACCAAGCAGTGCTGTTGGAATGAGTTACCTTTTCTATTTTTGTTTCCTGTTTACCTAACAAAAATCTGATGGATTACCTTATACTTTTCTACCCATTTGGGACTTCGGTAAGGTTCACTTCTGTTAGCAAAGTGAACTTTCCTCACAAGCTTTGGAATTACTTTGGGGTTTTTTAGTTTGGCATTTAGGCCTGGCTCATAAGATGCCAGTAACAGTGGTGAATGTGAGGGTTTTTTTGGCCGGGTTTTTTTTGAACCTGCTGTCTCTCATATATGGGGCCGGTGCCTTACTCCTTTGACTCATATTGGCAAACAAGAGGTGTGTGTTCTTGGATATCCAGTGATTCCAGTGGTAAGTGCAGCAAACGTAGTATTTAAGAGATTGAGCTGAAGTCTCAATCATGAAACATTTAAATAATATATGAAATACGTGATGGTGAGGTTCATAACTGATTGTTATCCAGAAACTATTATTTACTTTTGTGTTCCTTGTCTTTGTAGGTTTTAAAAACAAAGATGGGAAAATCGGAGAAAATTGTCCTTCCCCACGGCCAGCTTGTTCATGGTATACACTTGTATGAACAACCAAAGATAAACAGACAGAAAAGCAAATACAACTTGCCACTAACCAAGATCACCTCTGCAAAAAGAAGTGAAAATAACTTTTGGCAGGATTCTGTTTCACCTGATAGAATTCAGAAGCAGGAAAAAAAGCCTTTTAAAAATACTGAGAACATTAAAAATATGCATTTGAAGAAATCAGCATTTCTAACTGAAGTAAGTCAAAAGGAAAATTATGCTGGGGCTAAGTTTAGTGATCCACCTTCTCCTAGTGTTCTTCCAAAGCCACCTAGTCACTGGATGGGAAGCACTGTTGAAAATTCCAACCAAAACAAGGAGCTGATGGCAGTACACTTAAAAACGCTCCTAAAAGTTCAAACTTAGAGAGGAGGTTTCACTATGTATGTAAAACAGGTTTTCCCAAATCCCTGGACTCAAAAGAAAGTTGGTGACAGAGATGGAATTTTGCCTTGTTGCAACATACAAGTGCAAAAAAAGATACTGAGTTTTAAAAATTAAATACAAACAGCTTGTATTATATTTTATATTTTGTAAATACTGTATACCATGTATTATGTGTATATTGTTCATACTTTGAGAGGTACATTATAGTTTTGTTATGAAAGTATGTATTTTGCCCTGCCCACATGGCAGGAGTTTTGTATATATACAATGGAGAAATTTTAAGTGTGTGCTAAAGCACATGGAAGACTGATATATTTGCACAAAGTATGGAATTTTTTTTTTTCAAGAAACAGCTGTCAAATCTCAAGGGTTAAGATTTAAATGTGAACAGTTTACTGATGCACTACTGAAGTTTATATCTGTGGCACAATCATTGTAAACATGGGGTTTATTTCTCTAAATTGATTTCTGCCTTCTAAACTGTAATTACTGGAAAATTCCCTGTTCCCATTTTACCAAACTTAATTTCTGGTTTTTGGTATATATCCATTCAAATTTAAATGCTTTAATTTTAATGCCAACAAAATTGGTTGTAATCAAATTTTAAAATAATAATAATTTGGCCCTCCCCTTTTAAACTAGTCTTGGCTCTTTGTGTGTAACTGCTCTTCATGTTTGAATGTGTGACTTGGAGATGGCTGTGATTTTGTGTGATTAGATTTTAATGTTCATTTTAGTGGAGGAATGTTTTTGACTTTGCTGTAATTGTCCTGGGATAAAAGGAAATAGTTTGTAACTTAAAATACTTTTATATATGGGGCGGTGCCTGTGGCTCAGTGAGTAGGGAGCCAGCCCCATATGCTGAAGGTGGCGGGTTTGAACCTGGCCCTGGCCAAACTGCAACAAAAAAATAGCACGGCATTGTGGCTGGCTGGCGCCTGTAGTTCCAGCTACTTACGTTGCTGAGGCAAGAGAATTGCCTAAGCCCAAGGGCTAGAGGTTGCTGTGAGCTGTGATGCTATGGCCCTCTACCGAGAGTGATAAAATGAGACTATCTCTAAAAAAAATTTTTTTTACATGTGAACAGTGTACTCAACTGTACATTTACACACCATACCGTGTATTTTCAGTGAAAGAAAATGTTTGGTTTACTACATTTACATTGATCTTGAATTATATTTGAACCAAAATGAGCATAGTTGATACTGAAATAGATGGGAGGGAGGTTTTGGATTCTAAAGCTTCCTTAAATATGATGACTGTTTATGTATTTTCATTTAAAAAAATACTTTATTCTTAATAGTATATTTCCAACTGAGGAATTATGAAATATGCTTTCCCAATATGGGTTTTACTTATAGAAAGCAAAGGTTTAGCTCAAATAACAAAAACAAAAAGTGTTTTTGAGTAATTGTAACATTTAGGCATGAAAAGGAAAAAGATGTGAAGAGGGTATATGATTCTCTAAGGTGGACTAGATAAAGGTATCTCAAGAAAAAAAGTGTTAGGTCTTGGTATCATTTGGTTCTAGATACATGAAAGTGATGTTATGGACATATCCTTTGGCACTGCTTTCATATGTGTACATATAGAGAAATTAGCTATATTTCAATATTAGATATAGCTGTTTGCAAATCCATTTAGAGAAACTTGTTTAACAGGGAACTGTCAAGCTTGTGAAAGCACTAGTAGTGTTAAGAGGTGACGCTGGTGCCAGGCTCGGTGGATACATGCCTATAGTTCCAGCTACTTGGGAGTAGATACTCTAACCAGCCTGGGCAACCTAAAAACCGAAGAGAATGGTTGGAAATTTTACACTTGATGTTAGCCTAAAGGCCAAAAAGCAATGAGAATGGTTAAAAAATTTAAAGAAATGACTTAATAGAAGGTTATTTGCTTTCTAGAGATAGCTCTCAAATTTCCTGGGCTGAAGTCATCCTCTCACTTCAACTTCCCACAGTGCTGTGATTATATAGCTGGGAGCCACTAGGCCCGGCCTGGGAAGGAAATTATAAAGTATTAAAACAGGTTTTCATAGGCCAAGCACGCTGGCTTGTACCTGTAATTTTAGCACTCTGGGAGGCCAAGACAGGTGGATTGCTTGAGCTCAGGAGTTGGAGACCAGCCTGGGCAAGAGTCAGACCCCATCTAAAAATTTCAGGGCATTGTGGTAGGTACCTGTAGTCCCAGTGGTTGGGAAGCTGGCGCAAGAGGATGTTCATGTCCAAGAGTTTGAGGTTGCTGTGAGCTGTGGCACCTGTAGTCCCAGTGGTTGGGAAGCTGGCGCAAGAGGATGTTCATGCCCAAGAGTTTGAGGTTGCTGTGAGCTGTGAATCTACAGTACTCTATCAAGGGGGACAAAGTGAAACTCTGTCTCAAAAAAATAAATAAAATAGGTCTTAGTTTAAGAGTCAACAAAATTGGTTGAATTATACTGCAGATCATAACATATTCAGTGAAAAGGTATTTATGAATTTAAAACTTGCATAGGTTCTAGTAAAATACTATTTAGTGGCCCATTA
Source organism: Nycticebus coucang (assembly GCF_027406575.1). NCBI lineage: Eukaryota > Metazoa > Chordata > Mammalia > Primates > Lorisidae > Nycticebus > Nycticebus coucang. The sequence goes on from NC_069784.1 coordinate 63,753,966, forward strand.
TTGTTAAGCTACCTTTATTTTTCACCTGTTAGAATCTCTTGAAATACTTTTCTTTCAGTGTTCTTGTAATTAAGTTTGGTTTTGTGGTGTATAAAGCAAACAATATTTGTAATCACCAGTTTCAGGCCTAAATTTAATGACCTGTTACATGGGTATAAGTGTATGTGAGTGGAAATAATTGTCACATGCAGTGGTTCTTCACTAAAGAACAAATAACCAGTATGTGGTTAGTTTTTATACTTAAGTTTTCAGATAAATCTGTATAATTGGATATTGAATTTATTCAAAACTATTAATTTAGCAGGACTTTTATTTGCATTAATTTTGGTAACAATTATTTTGTGTCCTTGTAGGCAGATAAAGGAAAAAGGCAATAAAACATCAAATTACGGGCAGCGCCTGTGGCTCAGTGAGTAGGGTGCCGGCCCCATATGCTGAGGGTGGCAGGTTCAAACCCAGCCCCGGCCAAATTGCAACAAAAAAATAGCAGGGCGTTGTGGCGGGCGCCTGTAGTCCCAGCTGCTCGGGAGGCTGAGGCAAGAGAATCGCGTAAGCCCAAGAGTTAGAGGTTGCTGTGAGCTATGTGACGCCATGGCACTCTCTACCCGAGGGCAGTACAGTGAGACTCTGTCTCTACAAAAAGAAAAAAAAAAAAAAAAAACATAAAATTACACTAAAAAGAGATTGATAGAAGCCATTCTTTTCAAACTTTAGGGTGATTCTTAGGTACAAATTTTGGGATGGTTTATATAAAGACTGGAAGTTAAAAGATTGAAATGTATTAGGCAAGCAATCTATATTCTCTTAGCAGGATCAGCATGCTCGTTTTTTGTGCATAGTACCATGTAACACCTTTATCCTTTCTGTATTTTTTTTTTTTTTTGAGACAGAGTCTCACTATGTCATCCTTGGTAGAGTTGTGGCGTCACAGATCACAGCAACCTCAAACTCTTGGGCTTACGCGATTCTCTTGCCTCAGCCTTCCACAGGTGCCCGCCACAACACCCGGCTATTTTTTTTGTTGCAGTTGTCATTGTTTAGCTGGCACAGCTGGGTTCAAACTGCCACCTGGGTGTATGTGGCTGGCGCTGGAACCACTGTACTACAGGAGCCGAGCCCCTATTTCAGTATAAAGCAACATGGGAGAAATGATTTGAATTCTTTGCCTAGCAGATGAATTCAGACTATGTTTTTAAAAACTACCGTATTTTTTGCGTTTACCTGGTCTCTATGTTGAAAACAGGCCCATCCCACTGTTTCTGCTTCTTGATACTAGTCCTCAAAATGGATGTGAGGAGAAGGGCACAGCTAGCACCCACCCAGGGACAGGACAGATTTAGGACTGTAAGGGCTGTAGCTGTGGTGACTAGGCCAAACTCCTTGAATACTCAGTCCCCCAACCCTAGTATGTTCTCAAGTAAAGGCATTTAGATGTCTGAGGCAGGGCCTGGGTTGTTCTAGGTCAAAGCAACCCACTCCTGCCTTATTGATTCTTCCAGAAGTAGTGCTGGGGAGAAGCATGATTAAGTGGTTTGAGTTTACAAAAAAAAGAGGGGCTTTTGAGATTAAGAAGGCCAAGACGGAGTGAGGGCAAATTTTGAGTGGCGACATTAAGCAAGTAAGTCTAGGAAGGAGGGGGATGGGTTTGAAGATACAAAGGAACTAGGTTTGATATTGGCCTTGTGTATGAGTCACTACCACCTTTCCTGCTTCCATGGATGCAGATACCTTCCTCAGGTACTAATAGATTGGAAAAAGTTCACTAAATTTTTAGTCACCAATTTTTACCTCTAATAAGTTGTAAATATTAGCTTAGATGAGCTCAGATCACTGAAATCAATCATCTGTGATTCTGTATTCCTGACTTCAATAAATTTTTGTGTATGATTATAAAAATTCTAGGGCTGGGGGCAGTGGCTCACACCTATAATTCGAGCACTGTGGGAGGCCAAGGTGGGCAGATTGCCAGAGCTCACAAGTTTGAGACCAGCCTGAGCTAGAGCGAGACCCCCATCTCTACTAAAAATAGAAAAACTAGCTGCACGCTGTGTTTGGGCACATGTAGTTTCAGCTACTCAGGAGGCTGAGGCAGGAAGATCACTTGAGCTCAGGAGTTTGAGATTGCTATGAGCTACCATGACACAGCACTAAGGGTGACAAGGTGAGACTGTCTCAAAAAAGAAAAAAAAGGGTTGGCGCCTGTGGCTCAAGCGGCTAAGGCGCCAGCCACAGACACCTCTGAGCTGGCGGGTTGGATCCAGCCTGGCCCGCCAAACAACAATGACGGCTGCAACCAAAAATAGCTGGGCCTTGTGGCAGGCTCCTGTAGTCCCAGCTACTTGGCAGACGCAAGAGAATCGCTTAAGCCCAAGAGTTTGAGGTTGCTGTGAGCTGTGATGGCACAGCGCTCAACCAGGGTGTCATAGACTCTGTCTCATAAAAAAAAAATAAATAAATAACAAGCTATGTTTCCCTCCCCCACAACAAATGGCCCCATGATAAAACCAAAGGTAAAGTCACTGTCTCTCCCAGGAGGTAGAGACTGATGAGTAGGCATTTTCTCTTTGGGACTCAGGCACTCAGAAGTTAAAAGACCTGGTGTGTGCCTGTTGTCCTAGCTACTCAGAGGCTGAGGCACGGGGATCACTTGGAAAGGGAGAGCTTGAAACAGGGTGACCACTTACAGATGATTCAGTATTTCAGTAGCTCAAAAAAGAAAAGGGCCTGAAGGACATTATTGGAGGGAACACAGAGGCATGGGCTTATGTGGGGGGAATGTTTTGGTAGAACTGAAAATTGAGCATCTGAATGGAGAGAGAAAAAAAAGACTTTTTTTTTTTTTGAATCAAGATGGGAAAAAAAGAAACCCTTTTTTTTTTTTTTTTTCAAAAATATTTGTGCAGGTGGCAGACTTTTAAACTAAACTGAGTCAATGATGCAGATAAACTACCCTCGGGCCCCAGTCCTGGAGTAGGCACAAGATCGCACGTGAAGGCCAGTGGCCCTCTCTAATGCTCTGGAGAAAAAAAAGACTTTTAAATTGAGCAACTAGGATAGAAGTAGTGATTAAGGAATAATAGTGCAAGGGTATCAGAATTATAAAGGCAGATAATTTCAACATGTTGAACTTTGAGGTGGCCGTAGGACATTCATGTGGAAAGGCACAGCAAGTAGGTGGAAGGCAGGCGAGAAGCAGAGGTACAGCTGTGGAAGACAGTGCACAGAGGAATAATTGCAATGTGAAAATGGAACTAAAATAGTTCGTCTTCCTATGTCCTTCCCTCCATAAGGCTTAATGTGTAATCCTATTTCCTATGGTCAATCAGCTTCATCTGATAGTAAATTAGCTGTTGAATTATAATGTATTTCTCCATGAAATCGTTAAATAGCGGTTTTCAGCCTACCTATAAAAGTCTGTTCGCAGACAATTCTAGATCTGAATTCTGATAGCAGGGGCCCAGCTGATGAAAAGGAGTAATAAAGTTTCCATCACTTTTCATAGTCTAAGATTTAAAGTTGTGAAACTGATCTTCTATGATTATTCCTTTTTTTTTTTTTTGAGACAGAGTCCCACTTCGTTGCCCCCAGTGGAGTGCCTAGGTGTCATAGTGCACAGCAACCTCAAACTCTTGGGCTCAAGGGACTACAGGTGCCCACCACAACACAAGGCTGTTTTTTAGAGGCAGGGTCTCGCTCTATCTTAGGCTGGTCTCAAACTGCTGAGCTCAGGTGATCCCCCCGCCCTGGCCTCTGAGCCACCACACCTGGCCTTTTTTTTTTTTACCTTTTCCTTGAGACAGAGTCTTTGCTGCCCAGGCTAGAGTGCTGTAGGCTTAGCCTACTGCACAGTAAGCCAGTAACCTCCAATTCCTGGGCTCAAGCAATCTTCCTGCTTCAGTCTGCTCCCCTGCTCTCAGTAGCTGGGACTACAGGCAACTGCCACAATGCCTGGCTAGTTTTTTTTTATTTTTAGTAGAGACAGGGTGTCACTCTTGCTCAGGCTGGTTCTGAACTCCTGAGCTCAAGGGATCCTCCTGCCTGGACCTCCCAGAGTGCTAGGATTACAGGTACCATACCTGGCATTAATTTCTGAATGAAGGCAACATAGTAAGACTCCTAAAAAAAAGAAAAACCTTCATTTTTTTAGTCATTTACACAATACATTTGAGTGTGGAAGAAAAGATTTAAGAAAGTGAAGTAATTTTTCCTAGTCTAATTTTGTATCTGGTTATAAAGACATGGGAGATTAATCATATTCCTCCAAAGCTGGTTACATAGCTATTGGCTGAATTATTACAGATAGTTTTCTTATTCCAAGATTAGAGTTTGTGAACCTTATTAGTTATTAAATCCAAATTACAAATGGGTTCTTAACACTTAGGATCTTGGGAAAGGGATGGCAGGTAGAAGACATTTTTTTGGTTACTGTTTTTAGGCTTGTTTTCTTTTTGTCTCATTTTTTGAGAGAGCCTTGCACTGTTGCCTGAGCTACAATGCAGTGGCATCATCATAGTTCCCTGCAACCTTGTACTCCTGTGCTGAAGTGATCCTTCTGCCTTGGCCTCACAAAGTGCTAGGATTATAGGTGTGTGCCACCATGCCTGGCCTTTGCACTTTCAGGTAGGTTGCTTGCTTGTAACACATCTAAAACAACAGGACTCTGGTCAATGACTGAAACACCAAAGATACTGTAAATAAGAGGAAGTATAATTTAAGCATTGGCTTATTAAATGACAGATGTCCTTTAATGTTAATGTTGACGTTTGAAACTTCAATGAGGGGAGGATGGAGAGGTAAGAAAAGATCATAAAGATTCTGAAAGAATTGTGATAGCTGTCCATGGTTTGAGGGACGTTAAAGAAATTATCTAAAGTGGAGTCACTTGAACTGCAAGCAGTAAAAGGGAATCTGTTTATGAGATGCATGTCCCCCAAAAGAAAGGAGATGGCTGAAGGGCTAGTATGCAGAGGTAAGACAGTATGCAACTCCTAACATTTGGTTGGTTCCTACTTTTTTTTTTTTTTTTATTTTGAGATAGAGTCTCACTATGTCACCCTGGTTGAGTGCGGTGGCATCACAGCTCACAGCAACCTCAAACTCTTGGACTTAAGTGATTCTCCTGCCTCAGCCTCCCAAGTAGTTGGGACCACAGGCGACTGCCACAACGCTCGGCTATTTTTTGGTTGCAGTTGTCAAGCTGGCTGGGGCTAGGTTCAAACCTGGCACCCTTGGTGTATGTGGCTGGTGTCGTAACCAGTGTGCTACGGGCACCGAGCTGGTTCCTACTCTTTAAAACCTTTAATACGGAATACTTGTGGAGCTTAAAGAAAAGCTAAAAGCATTGCTTGAAAGTATTCCTTAAGTGATGCAGTTCCACTTTACATGATAGGCATTCATCTAAGACCCCACCACCTTTTGCTCAAAGTAAAGGGTGCACAGGTGTTGTGGCGGGCGCATGTAGTCCCAGCTGTTCAGGAGGCTGAGGCAAGAGAATCGCTTAAGCCCAGGAGTTGGAGGTTGCTGTGAGCTGTGTGAGGCCACAGCACTCTACAGAGGGCCATAAAGTGAGACTCTGTCTCTACAAAAAAAAAAAAAAAATCGGCGCTTGTGGCTCAGTCGGTAAGGCGCCGGCCCCATATACAGAGGGTGGAAGGTTTAAACCCGGCCCCGGCTGAACTGCAACCAAAAAATAGCTGGGCGTTGTGGCGGGCGCCTGTAGTCCCAGCTACTTGGGAGGCTGAGGCAAGAGAATCGCTTAAGCCCAGGAGATGGAGGTTGCTGTGAGCTGTGTGATGCCATGGCACTCTACTGAGGGCCATAAAGTGAGACTGTCTCTACAAAAAAAAAATAATAAAAAAAATAAAGGGTGCATAGGTGTGGCCACAAAAACCTCGTTAGGAGTGCCAGCTTGGATCTCTGCATAAAGTGCTATTCATGCTGAGATACATGAGAAAGAAGAAACTGATGTCTGAATGCTTATCCTGTGCTTGGTATTCCACTGAGCATCTTTCTTAACCCTGAACAATTCTGTGACAAATATATTCACATTTTACACATGAAGGGATTGAGGCTCACGATACCAGGTAACTTGCCTAAGGCTGCATAGCTAGTAAATGGGTTTTGACATCAAAATCCATAAATGTCTCACTGAACCACTGGTCCTTAAATTCTTGGGAGTGGTGGACTTATCTAAAAATCTGATAAAACCACATCATCTTAGACTAATGCATGTAGTAGTTTTCCCATTCATTTCATAAGGCCTACACCTAAAGCTCTGGGTTGATGATATGCCAAGGTTAACATCCTCTACACCAAACAACAGTGTGTTAAGTAGCATATATTTATCTATACAAGTACTCTACCAATTCTACCACCCTGTTTGGAAGACAATTTTATTTTTAAACTCTAAATAAGAAATTAAAATTTGGGCAGCGCCTGTGGCTCAAGGAGTAGGGCGCCGGTCCCATATGCCGGAGGTGGTGGGTTCAAACCCAGCCCTGGCCAAAAATCACAAAAAAGAAAAAAAAGAAATTAAAATTTTAGCCAGATATGGTAGCTCTCACCTATAATCCCAGCACTTTGGGAGACTAAGATGGGAGGGTCTATTTGAGCCCAGCAGTTTGAGATAAGCCTGACCGTAAGACCCCATCTCTACAAAAATAAAAAATTAGCCAGATGTAATGGTGCACACCTGTTGTCTTAGCAACTCAAGAGGCCGAGGCAGGGGGATCACTTGAGCCCAGGAGTTCAAGATTAGGGTGAACTATGACCATAACACTAAACTCCAGCGTAGGTGACCGAGCAAGACCCTATCTCTAAGAAATTACAATTTTAGGAGGGGGAGACAAGATGGCGGACTGAAGCCAGCTTTCAACAAAGGCTCCCGTCCAGAAGGAGAGTTAAGGGACAGGAATTTAGTAAGTATCCTGGTGGACTTGAGCCTCACCAAGAGAGAAGGCTGAAGAACGCACATCAACACCGCTGAGGCAAGTTGTGATCACAAGGACGCAAACAAAAGGTACAAAATCCACCACCAAGCGGACGGGAGTCCCCCTCCCCCATGAGACCGGCTCTAGAGCCCCATAATTGAACAAGCGGGCAGAAATTAAAGGCCCTCCCACTACACTCCACGGGAGAGACCTTCTAAAAACTGGACCTACCTCCCCTACTGGGGTGCCGTGGCGTTCTCCTGCCGGACATAGGGCTGAATAAAACTTTGGGAATCCTTTGCCGGCAACCCTGAATCCCCGGCGCTCCCCTCCCGCCCACTGAGGTCTGGAGGCCTGTCCCCCAGGACTTCGGATCCTTGGGTGATTTCTCAAGGGGAGTGGACAGTCCCCTTGAGTGCGACTGGTCAGCATTGACTCTGAGGCGCGCCGAGTGAGGAGAGGGCACCGGGCTGAGGGGGAGTCACGCCTCGCGGCACTTCCCTTCGGTGCAGTGCAGCAACCCTCCCCGGGCATACGGGGCCCAAGACTGAATCAGACTCTGGCCTCCCCGCTGAGAGCTGAGAACCCCTACTCTCACTCGGGGTCTGAGGGCCTATCCCCCAGGAGTTCGGCTCCTTGGGTGATTTCTCGAGGGGAGTGCACAGTGCCTGAGCTGCGTCAGGTCAGCGCTGACTCTGGGATACGTGAGCGAGGAGAGGGCACTCTGCTGAGGGGAAATCAAGCCTTGGCGGCACTTCCCTGCGGTGCAGTGCAGGAGCCCTCCCCGGACCGCAGTATTGCGTGAAACTGAAAGAAACTCTAGCTTCCCCCCGCCCCACTCCCAATCTGGGTCTGGGGGCCCATCCCCCAAGAGTTCTGATTCTTGGGGGATCTCTTAAGGGGTGTGGACCCAGCACAAACTGCGGCCGCTCAGTGCTGACTCTGGGGCGTGGGACAGAGGAGAAAAGGGTCGCCTGAGTGCCCACACCAGAGCAGCAGTTCCCTGGAGGTAGATCAACAGCCGTTTTTTCTTTAACGGCAGAACGCTCACTTCTGGATATTCTGAGACCACACCCCCTGTCTCCCTGGGCAACCAGAGGAGGCCACCGGTGACACGGCTCACAAACCCGGAAGCCTCCAGGGCGGGGCCGACCCAGAGAGGTGTTCAGACGCAATTCTCCAGCAGCAAAGACGTTTGAACTCAAAACAGCCCGTCTCCTGTAGGCGACGACAAGAACAGAGACAGAACCTCACAAAGTTGTCTGTTCTGTTCTGTTCTGTTCTGTTAGCAGCATGCATCAGGGACGGGGCTAAGCCTGAGTGAACACCTCCTTCCCATCACCTGCATCAAACACTCAAAGATGTCAGGCCCCATCTCCTCCTGCTAGATAGCGGCAGTCTAAGGGGGCCTGGCAGACTTCCTTGCGATTCAGGCAGGTGCAAACCCCTGGAGTGTCTGTTCACTGCAGGCAACTGGGTTAGCCATCTGCAGAGATACCAGTGACTGGGTCCGAAGGAGGGGCAAAGTGGGGAAGGAGACGTCAACCTTCCCAGACTGCTCTGTTTGCTGGGTGGCTCCTCCTGACTCCACGCTGCACTGGGGTGAGCCGTGTCAGAGGAGTCACCAGGCCCCTGTGATCCAGTTCCCAGAGACCTCTTGAACCCTTCCACCCGAGACAAGTGCCGATTGAGACAGTTGATTTGGACCTTTTGAACTGGGCTAATAGACTGAGGACTCTTCAGGCGGTGCCCTGGGTGTACGATTGTAGGAAGGTTTGATTCTCCTTTTCCAACTGGGGCCAGAGGTGGGCAGGCGGGGTGACTTAATTGCTGATTTTTCCACACAGCTGAGACTTCAAGCCAGAGTAGAAGTTGCAATAGGATCGAACAGAAACCAGCTGAAAACAAGACAGAACCACTTTGCTCCACCACACCAGACAGGGCCCCAGTTTCTCAGGCCACAACACTGTACGGGCCCTCGATAAAACCCCAGGGGAAAAACCAAAGGGAGTAAACCATGGGGCGGAATCAGCGGAAAAACTCTGGTAACATGAATAACCAGAATAGATCAACCCCCCCAAGAAAAGATACGGCAGATGTGATTGAAGATCCCATTCATAAACAACTGGCTGAGATGTCAGAAGTCGAATTCAGAATTTGGTTTGCAGACAAGATTAATAAAATGGAATTAGGAATTCGAGGAGAAATTCAAAAATTGTCTCAAGAATTTAACGAATTTAAAGACAAAACCACCAAAGACTTAGACACACTGAAACAAGAACTTACAGCCCTCAAAGATATGAAAAATACAGTAGAATCCCTCAGTAACAGAATGGAGCAAGCAGAAGAAAGGATTTCTGACATTGAAGATAAAGTCTTCGAACGCTCCCAATCTCTCAAAGAGGAAGAGAAATGGAGAGCAAAAACGGATCACTCACTCAGAGAGCTCTCAGATAATTCGAAAAAAACAACATAAGGGTTATAGGAATTTCGGAGACTGATGAAGTAGCTGCCAAGGACACAGAGGCCCTTCTACATGAAATTATGAAAGAAAATTTTCCAGACATGCCTAGAGAATCTGAAATTCAGATAGCAGACAGCTTCAGAACCCCAGCACGATTCAACCCCAATAAGCCATCTCCCAGACATATCATAATTAGCTTCACTAAAGTTAACATGAAAGAGAAGATTCTCAAAGCAGCCTGGCGAAAGAAAACTATAACGTACAAAGGTAAGAATATTAGAATAACTGCAGATCTCTCTGCTGAAACTTTTCAAGCAAGAAGAGGCTGGTCATCAACTTTTAATCTCCTAAAGCAAAAAAACTTTCAACCCAGGATCTTGTATCCAGCTAAACTGAGTTTCATCTATGATGGAGAAATTAAATACTTCAATGACATTCATATGTTGAAAAAATTTGCCATAAGTAAACCAGCTCTTCAGGATGTTCTCAGACCTATCCTCCACAATGACCAACCCAATCCTATACCACAAAAGTAAACTCACTCAGAATCTTCGGATCAAACTCCAACTTCCACACTGGCGAAAGGATTAAAAATGTCCACTGGACCTTTGAAAAACCCGATACCCAAAATTCCACCAGACTTATCAATACTCTCCATCAATGTGAATGGCTTAAACTGTCCTCTAAAGAGGCATAGGTTAGCTGACTGGATACAAAAACTCAAGCCAGATATTTGTTGCATACAAGAGCCACATCTCAACTTAAAAGACAAATACAGACTCAGGGTGAAAGGATGGTCATCCATATTTCAGGCAAATGGTAATCAGAAAAAAGCAGGTGTTGCAATTTTATTTGCAGATACAGTAGGCTTTAAACCATCAAAAGTAAGGAAGGACAAGAATGGTCACTTCATATTTGTTAAGGGTAATACTCAATATGACGAGATCTCAATTATTAATATCTATGCACCCAACCAGAATGCACCTCAATTTATAAGAGAAACTCTAACAGACATGAGTAACTTGATTTCCTCCAGCTCCATAATCGTTGGAGATTTCAACACTCCCTTGGCAGTGTTGGATCGATCCTCCAGAAAGAAGCTGAGCAAAGAAATCTTAGATTTAAACCTAACCATCCAATATTTAGATTTAGCAGACATCTACAGAACATTTCATCCCAACAAAACTGAATACACATTCTTCTCATCAGCCCACGGAACTTACTCCAAAATTGATCACATTTTAGGTCACAAGTCTAACCTCAGTAAATTTAAAGGAATAGAAATTATTCCATGCATCTTCTCGGACCATCATGGAATAAAACTTGAATTGAGTAACAACAGGAATCTGCATACCCATACAAAAACATGGAAGTTAAATAACCTTATGCTGAATGATAGCTGGGTCAGAGATGAGATTAAGAAAGAAATCACCAATTTTTTGGAACAAAATGACAATGAAGACACAAGCTATCAGAACCTCTGGGACACTGCAAAGGCATTTCTAAGAGGGAAATTTATAGCACTGCAAGCCTTCCTCAAGAGAACGGAAAGAGAGGAAGTTAACAACTTAATGGTACATCTCACGCAACTGGAAAAGGAAGAACATTCCAACCCCAAACCCAGTAGAAGAAAAGAAATAACCAAAATTAGAGCAGAATTAAATGAAATTGAAAACAAAAGAATGATACAACAGATCAATAAATCAAAAAGCTGGTTTTTTGAAAAGGTCAATAAAATAGATAAACCTCTGGCCAACCTAATCAGGAAAAAAAGAGTAAAATCTCTAATATCATCAATCAGAAACAACAAAGACGAAATAACCACAGACTCATCAGAAATCCAAAAAATCCTTAATGAATATTACAAGAAACTTTATTCTCAGAAATATGAAAATCTGAAGGAAATAGACCGATACTTGGAAGCACGCCACCTTCCAAGACTTAACCAGAATCAAGTGGAAATGTTGAACAGACCCATATCAAGTTCAGAAATAGCATCAACTATACAAAACCTCCCTAAAAAGAAAAGCCCGGGACCAGATGGTTTCACGTCAGAATTCTACCAAACCTTTAAAGAGGAATTAGTACCTATATTACTCAACCTGTTCCAAAATGTACAAAAAGAAGGAAGACTACCCAACACGTTCTATGAAGCAAACATCACCCTGATCCCCAAACCAGGAAAAGACCCAACAAGAAAAGAAAATTATAGACCAATATCACTAATGAATATAGATGCAAAAATATTCAACAAGATCCTAACAAACAGAATCCAACAACACATCAAACAAATTATACATCATGACCAAGTTGGTTTTATCCCAGGGTCTCAAGGCTGGTTCAATGTACGTAAATCTATAAATGTAATTCAGCACATAAACAAATTAAAAAACAAAGACCATATGATTCTCTCAATTGATGCAGAAAAAGCTTTTGATAATATCCAGCATCCCTTCATGATCAGAACACTCAAGAAAATTGGTCTAGAAGGGACTTTTCTTAAACTGATAGAGGCTATCTACAGCAAACCCACAGCCAATATCATATTGAATGGAGTTAAATTGGAATCATTTCCACTCAGATCAGGAACCAGACAAGGCTGCCCATTGTCTCCATTGCTTTTCAACATTGTAATGGAAGTTTTAGCCACCGCAATTAGGGAAGAAAAGGCGATCAAGGGTATCCATATAGGGTCAGAAGAGATCAAACTCTCGCTCTTCGCAGATGATATGATTGTGTATCTGGAAAACACTAGGGACTCTACTACAAAACTCCTAGAAGTGATCAAGGAATACAGCGGCGTCTCAGGTTACAAAATCAACATTCATAAATCGGTAGCCTTTATATACACCAACAACAGTCAAATTGAAAAAGCAGTTAAGGACTCTATCCCATTCACAGTAGTGCCAAAGAAGATGAAATATTTGGGAATTTACCTAACAAAAGACGTGAAAGATCTCTATAAAGAGAACTATGAAACTCTAAGAAAAGAAATAGCTGAAAATGTTAACAAATGGAAAAACATACCATGCTCATGGCTAGGAAGAATCAACATTATCAAAATGTCCATACTACCCAAAGCAATATATAATTTCAACGCACTCCCTATTAAAGCTCCACTGTCATATTTTAAAGATCTTGAAAAAACATTACTTCGTTTTATATGGAATCAGAAAAAACCTCGAATAGCCAAGACATTACTCAGAAATAAAAACAAAACAGGAGGAATCACACTACCAGACCTCAGACTTTACTACAAATCGATAGTGATCAAAACAGCATGGTATTGGCACAAAAACAGAGAAGTAGATATCTGGAACAGAATAGAGAACCAAGAGATGAATCCAGCTACTTACCGCTATTTGATTTTTGACAAGCCAATTAAAAACATTCAGTGGGGAAAAGATTCCCTATTTAACAAATGGTGCTGGGTGAACTGGCTGGCAACCTGCAGAAGACTGAAATTGGACCCACACCTTTCACCATTAACTAAGATAGACTCTCATTGGATTAAAGATTTAAACTTAAGACATGAAACTATAAAAATACTAGAGGAGAATGCAGGGAAAACCCTTGAAGAAATTGGTCTGGGTGAGTATTTCATGAGGAGAACCCCCCGGGCAATTGAAGCAGCTTCAAAAATACACTACTGGGACTTGATCAAACTAAAAAGCTTCTGCACAGCTAAGAACACAGTAAGCAGAGCAAGCAGACAGCCCTCAGAATGGGAGAAGATATTTGCAGGGTATAACTCTGACAAAGGTTTAATAACCAGAATCCACAGAGAACTCAAACGCATCAGCAAGAAAAAAACAAGGGATCCCATCGCAGGCTGGGCAAGGGATTTGAAGAGAAACTTCTCTGAAGAAGACAGGCGCAAGGCCTTCAGACATATGAAAAAATGCTCATCATCTTTAATCATCAGAGAAATGCAAATCAAAACTACTTTGAGATATCATCTAACTCCAATGAGACTAGCCTATATCACAAAATCTCAAGACCAGAGATGCTGGCGTGGATGCGGAGAAAAGGGAACACTTCTGCACTGCTGGTGGGAATGCAAATTAATACATTCCTTTTGGAAAGATATATGGAGAACACTCAGAGATCTAAAAATAGATCTGCCATTCAATCCTGTAATTCCTCTGCTGGGCATATACCCAGAAGACCAAAAATCACAACATAACAAAGATATTTGTACCAGAATGTTTATTGCAGCCCAATTCATAATAGCTAAGTCATGGAAAAAGCCCAAGTGTCCATCGATCCACGAATGGATTAATAAATTGTGGTATATGTATACCATGGAATACTATGCAGCCTTAAAGAAAGATGGAGACTTTACCTCTTTCATGTTTACATGGATGGAGCTGGAACATATTCTTCTTAGTAAAGTATCCCAAGAATGGAAGAAAAAATACCCAATGTACACAGCCCTACTATGAAACTAATTTGGGACTCTCACATGAAAGCTATAACCCAGCTACAACTTAACAATAGGGGGAAGTGGGAAAGGGGGGGGTGGGTAGAGGGAGGGGAATCGGTGGGATCACACCTGTGGTGCATATTATAGGGGTATTTGCGAAACTTGGTAAATGTAGAATGTAAATGTTTTGGCACAGTAACTGAGATAACGCCGGAAAGGCTATGTTAACCACTGTGATAAAAATGTGTCAAATGGTTTATGAAGTGAGTGTATGATGCCCCATAATCATATCATTGTATACAGTTATGATTTAATAAAAAAATTAAAAAAAAAATTACAATTTTAATATAGTTTAGGATTACAAAATTATTCCAGTATAACTTCCTTTCAACTTCAACTAATTTTTGCCTCTGGCAATGGGACCAGAATAAAAGCAGCAATTTTTTTTGTTTTTTGAGACAGAGTCTCACTATGTTGCCCCTGGGTAGAGTGCTGTGGAGTTACAGCTCACAGCAACCTCAAACTCTTGGGCTCACGCAATTCTCTTGCCTCAACCTCCCAAGTAGCTGGGACTATAGGCGCCAGCCACATGCCTGGCTATTTTTGTTGTTGTTGTTGTCACTGTTGCTTGGCAGATCCGGGCAGGGTTTGAACCTGCTAGCCCTGGTGTAATGTGGCTGGCACCCTAACCACCGACCTATGGGCACTGAGCCAAAAGCAGCAATTTTGTATTTATTTGTAATGCAATAGCATCTTAGAATAGTTACATCTCAGACATACAAATTAAGTCTTGAAATCATCTAATCTACATTTTAAAATAAATTAACCCAGAGCTGATCATGGTGGTTTCAGGAATTGGAGGCTGCTGTGACTTATGATCTTGCTGTGGCACTCCAGCACAGGCAACCGTGAGACCACATCTTATTCAAAAAAAAAAAAAAAAAAAAATTAGCACAGTGGCATAAAATTAAATCTTTGGTTCCAATAAAAATTTTAGCAAATTCTCCCATTATGTGTTAGCACTTAAAAAAAATTGGCTGCTATATAGAAATTCTTTGTGCAGTGTTCACAAGGAGAAAGGAAATGAGCAGCTGTGGTGGCTGTCTTTATTTTCTTTGACCTTAACTTATCCTCTATGATCCTGAATAAAATGGTGGTAGATAGTACCCTTGCACTAAAGTTGGCAACTACTTAATATCTTTAAAGGAATTGACCAAAGGTATCTAAAATTAAAACATCTGCCTTATTCATAAACAATCTTACCCTAAGCTATCTCTCTTATGTGACAGACATGCTGCACACTGCACTGAGGGCCTCCAAAGCTCGCTTTCTTAAATGGTCCAAGAAACAACTCTTATTATGACAAACTTGAACCCTAGAACAAAGATATTCTCAGAGGACAATTTTCCAGGATACCCACAGCCCATGATTTTCACCCACAGTCACGAACTCATTTTTACTGAGACTTACAGTCATTTATTTTCCTAAATCTGTTCTCCTAATTTCTCTCACTTCTCTACATAGGCATAGTCGGGGAGAGGACTCAAGCCCAGCGACTGTCTAGCTTCAAAGTTGAATAGCCCTTGTAACCTAGCCTCTCTGCATCTGTTTCCTCATCTGCAACAGCGTTTACCTGATAAGGGTGCTGTGATGACTAAAGATGAGTGAAGAACCTAAGCTTATAGAGCAGTGCCAAGCACACAGTAAATCCTCACAAGAGTTTGAGTTGTTATCACTCCAATTGTTCCATCAAACCAAATAGTATTCTAGGCAGCCTAGGGATTACAATGGAAAACCAAATCAAAGGTAAATCAAAGGATCGAATAGCTCAGGAATATTGTCTTACTAACTTTTTACTAAGAGATAATTCGTGAATACAGAATAAAGACTCTGTAATTCCCAGTTATTATTAAAGATGACTGCATTTATGTGTGTGACCCCAAACATTTAGAAAACATTAAAAATTACTACTAGTATTTGTTTTACTTGTTCAGACTAACCTTTAAATTTTCAATAGTACCACATAATTTTATAACTAGCTCTTATTACAACACTTTAAAGAGTTGTAGTTTTGAAATAAATTTTGCTATGATTAAATAGATAAAATCTATTCATAAAGTACACTATACATAAATTTATGGTATTTGTCTAAATATTACCAGCACACAAATTATTGGGTGAAGTTTCTTACATACAGGATCTAAAATGCAAAGACAAATGAGATTTGTATTCAAAACAAATACAAGCAACACTGCCTTCTATATACCGAAAATATAAGGCAGATTTTTTTTTCTTAAGCCCTGTAGATATAAATATTAACTGTATGGGTTGAGAACTTTTAAGTTTCAATAATATAATTCAACAAAGTATACAAGTAGAGCTCTATAAATATATCCCCTATAATAATCATATGCAAAACCATTTTATTACAAATACTACCAAAACCCTTTGAAAAACAAACTATAAACAAATTTTAAAAGAAGTTATTAGTTATAATAACTACAATTGCAATAAATATCAACAAAGTTATTTGGCTTTGAAAAATGAAGGGCAGTGTAATGTAAAATTTAAATACTGAAAATTTGTTTTTTGAAGATGTACTTTTGAGTATCTTAGTACAAGGTACTAAACACTTTCAAAAATAATAAGAATTATTCTATACAATTTAAAGGTGAGCTAGAACTCTAAAAATAAAAAATTAGATGAAAAGTAGGTATGTAGAAATAATGGTATAAAATATGATTTTGTATAAAATGTGTCACTTTTCAAATGGTAAGGCTTATATGAATATTTTTGGATTGTGAGTGTTGCACATAATTTTTAGAGAAGTAGTCTCAAACCATTCCAAATCCAGTATTTCTCAAATATTTTGACATTTTTAAAGTAGACATGGTATAGGATGCATTTTTATGTCAACTTACCTATACTGTTCTACCCCCAAAAATGTAACCTTCTTTGAGCTCAGGACAAAATGTATCTTTTGAATGTTTTATCTCTATATAAATTCTACCTACTAGAATGTCAGAATTCTGTACTATGAACCAATGTCCATCAGACATTAAACAGAAGACGCAAAAGAGACATAGGTGTCAAACAGTTTAAGTCCGAATTATGCAATTATACAGTCAGAATACTTTTTACATGAAAGTGCTTTAAAGTCAAAATATTTTTGTAAAAGGTAATATTGGTATTACTAATACTTAATATCCAAGTAGAATTTTTAAAATTAGTGCCATTTTACCCATTTCCTTTGAAAAGAACCCTTCTACCACAATGTAAACAAAAAATGGTCCATAAAAAATGGTGATATTAGATACTTCATAATTTGTGGTGTGGGCCCTTGAGTTGAGACCAAATCTTGATTAATCCAAAGCTAGAGAGATTTATTTCTTCCACATGCCCAAAGTAACTAATATCAAGTCACATTTTCTGTAAGCCTTGAAGAATTTTTATTTAACATAATGAGAGGTTTAATAACTTAAAGACTACGTAGGGCTCTTTCTATTGCTGTTCACCAACTGTTTTTATGACGATAACTCCGAGACCTGGAATGTGACCGGAAATGAGCCTGTTTTGCTGATTGTGCTTTAGTCTCAGAACTGGTATACCCTTTGGGAGATGTACACGGGGATCTTGCGATGGAGTCAGAATGTCTTCCATGTGATCTTGATTTTGTGCCTGAGCTAGTCTGCTTTTGAGGTGAACTTGATTGTGATTTTCCCATTGACTTGGACCTCTTTTGTAAGGACTTGGACCTTGACCGTCCTCTAGAACCAGAATTCCTTCTTGGAGTTCTTGACTGCCTTTCTGAGGTAGACTGCCTTGGTAGTGATTTGGAACGAGATTTAGAATGGCTGTAAGAAAATCGCCTGTATCGAGACCTGCAAACATCCACAATGTTAGAGCATATTTTTCACACAAAACAAGAGGTCAGGAAACAATACTTTCAGGAGCTTATATACTTTATATAACATTAGTTATGTTTTTACTAGATAAGCTAAAAAAATTATAATTTTATTATGCATGCTTTTATTTCAAACGTGAGTATCAAGTTTATAATATTTGTTATACTAGAATATATGACCAGAAGATTTTTAGTTTGCTGGATATATCCTAGATGGCTCAATTCTGGAAAATGATCTACATATTTAGTTTGGGTTCACAACTCTTAAGAAATACAAAAATCTCAGCTCGGCATGTGTGGCTCAAGCGGCTAAGGTGCCAACCACATACACCTGAGCTGGCAGTTTCGAATCCAGCCAGGCCCATCAAACAACAACGACGGCTGCAACTAAAAAATAGCCAGGCATTGTGGCAGAAGATTCGCTTGAGCCCAGGAGTTCGAGGTTGCTGTGAGCTGTGATGTTACAGCACTCTACACAGGGTGACAGCTCGAGGCTCTGTCTCAAAAAAAAAAAAAAAGATACAAAAATCTCAAGGAAAAAAACATTTAAAAAGAGAGAGAGAAAGAACAGAAAAAAAACATGTAAAGTTTATCAAATAATGCTTATAAAAAGAGAAACCGAGATGCAGGACTTCTAGGTCCTGCCATGAAAGAGCAGCTTATACTAGGCTAACTTCTCATAGAAAATAGCTATATGAAAAAGCCACACACATTTATGGAACAACTGAAGACACTGGAGAATAACCCACACAAGCAGGACCTGCTTGGCTCATTTTTTCAATTTTAAGACAGGGTTTTGCTCTATTGTCCTGGGTAGAGTGCCGTGGTGTCATAGCTCACAGCAACCCCAAACTCCTGGGTTCAGGTAATTCTCTTGCTTCAGCCTCCCAAGTAGGTGGGACTATAGGCACTGCCACTTTTCTATTTTTAGTAGAGACAAGGGACAAGGTCTCACTCTTTTTCAGGCTGGTTTCCAACTCCTAGCTCAAGGGACCTACCCACCTCAGCCTCCTAGAGTGCTGGTGGTACACTCATGAACCAGTGCACATCACTTGGCTCTTATTACTAAGACCATTTTTCAAATGATGGTATAGGAAAATTGAGCCAAATCAGAAAATGGCTATTAGGACTATCAAAATGTCTGGGACTTGAGATGAAAGAACTACAGCCCAAAAGGAACCCCTAAAAGCTGCCTATAAATTCTCCTTAAAGTCACTGGCCATCTTCTGATTGTGAGACTTCAACTGGATAATTCAAGAACTGAGCTGAAAGTTTATCAGACACCCAGTGCTGAAGAGAGAAGCTGGAGTTTCAGCCTGTAACAGGTCAAGGAAGCTTGGGCAACAACCCAAGTTTTCAATGGATAGCCCAGAAGGGCCACATGTGCACACTGGACACCTGCGCCCGCAGGCATGTGCTGATTCTCTGAGGACTGTCTGGCTTATCTGTGGTGCCGAGAAAATGTGCTCATCAGCTTTCTTTAGTGTTTTTTTTTTTAAAGTGTAGCCCAAGGCAACTCTTATTCTTCCAATTTGTGGCAGAAAAGAAAAAGGATGGATACCCTGGGGATACCTACAAAGCCAAAATACATCAAATTTAACGATACCTCAAACCAAGCCTTAATAGGATCAAGGTGATATGCCAATATTCTGCCTATTAGAAGAAAACAACTCTCTTTGGAGGATGGTAACATCATGCAAAGCATCTATAATCTTTCATTCACAATGTCCACCATCTAATAAAACAAATTGTGAGGTATATAAAAAAATAGGTAAAAATGACTAAAAACAAGGAGAAAGGCTGGGCAAAGTGGCTCATCCCTATAATCCCAGCACTCCAGGGAGGCCAAGGCAGGAGGATCTCTTGAGCTTAGGAGTTTGAGACCAGCCTGAACAAGAGCGAGACACCTTCTCTACTAAAAATAGAAAAGTGGTAGGTACCTGCATTCCCAGCCACCTGGGAGGCTGAGGCAGGAAGTATCATTTGAACCCAGAAATTTGATGTTGCTGTGATCTAGGCTGAGGCCCTGGCACTCTAGCCTGGGTGACAAAGAAAGACTCTGTCTCTCTCTCTCTCTCTCTCTCTCACACACACACACACACAAAATCTATAACGGAGCATAAAAGATATGTAGTACACAGTCACATGGCAAGAGGAAAGGCTCAATAGGGCAGAAGCAATATTTGCAGATATAGTCACCTGGAATGTTCCAAAACTAACAAAAGGCAGCAATTCACGATTTTAAAAAAGCACAATAAACCCCAAGTAGAATTAAATACAAAGAAAACTACACTAGGCACATCACAGGGAAACTGCTGAAACCAAAATCTAAGAGGAAATCTAAAAGCCACCAAAGAATAAAAGATAAACCACCTTCAAAGGAGTAAGATCAACAGCTAACTACAGATATCATAAAACAACTGAATGAAATTTTAAAGAAAGAGAAAAAATTCCTGCCAACATAGAATTCTATCCCCAGCAAAAATATCCATCATGAACATAAAAACATTTTTCAGTCAAACAAAAACTGAGAGAATTCACTGTCAGCAAATGTGTATGGTAAGAAATACTAAATACAGCTTGGACAATAATAGGACCCCCTCTCTACAAAAAAAAAAAAAAAAGAGAGAGAGAGAGATAAGAAAAATTAGCCAGGTGTTGTGGTATGTGCCTATAGTCCCAGGTACTCAGGAGGCTGAGGCAGGAGAATCACAGAAGCCCAGGAGTTTAAGGCTGAGGTGAGCTATGATGATACATTCTAGCCCTGACAAAAGAGAAAGACCCTGCCTGGAAAAAAAAAAAAAAAGGAAATACTAAGATTTGGGGCTGGGCCTGGTTGCTCACATCTCTAACCCCAGCACTTTGGGAGGCCAAGGCGGGAGGATAGCTTGAACCCAGGAGTTCGAAACCAGCCTAAGTAACATAGTAAAACCCCCTAGATTTACAAAAAAAAAAGTTAGCTGGGTATGATGGCAGGCACTTGTAGTCCTATCTACTTGGGAGACTGAGACAAGAAGTTAGCTTGAGCCCACAAGTTCACGGCTGTAGTAAAGCTATGATCACACTGCTACACTTAAGCCTGTCTCTAAAATAAAAAAGAAATACTAAATATTCTTAGACTAAGGGAAAATGATTTTAGATCTTAACACTGAACTAGAGAAAGGAAAAAAGAACACTGGAAAGTGTAACTGTATTGACATGGAATATATCCTGGAACAAATGCAGTCTTTTAGAAATTAAATTTCATTCATGCTATACAGTTGTAGAAAACAAGATGGGGAAAATGTCCTTGAAAAAAATCCTAAAGGGCATTGTATTTGGAATATAGAAAAGGAGGTTGAGGGGCAATTTACCATTCTTCTATACACATTCATCCACATAAAGTCAACAAAGATTTACAGGACACCCAACTATGGGCTAGCAACTACTGCACAGCGCTGGGGACAGACATACGAATAAGACAAAAGTCCTTGTTCCTCAAAGAGTTCATAGTCTAGTGCCAGCAACAAACTAGTTTTTTCCTACATCCACTGAAGGCAAAGACATATGACTCTTTTCAGTCCAAGGTAATACCACATATACTATATACTTAAAGTGTATGTTAGGGTTACACGTATTCAGATCCATATACATACATACAAACACACCCACCCACACCCAAAATCTGATGCTTATGAGTACTTTGAAAGCTAGGTAACATTTATGTTCTCTACAATACAACTTTTAAAATGAAAAAAACCTGGGTCAGGGAAGATAAATAGTAGTCTTTTAACTAGTACAAAGCAGAACAGCACTGTCTTAAAAGATGTGGTCCTTTCTATTCCTGACACTCCATGATTTAGGACACTGATAGCCACTTTTGTGGGTTTTTTCCATCCAAGTGTTATTATACATTACTCTCACTAGAAGGCATAACAATGTGAATATCTATCTACCTTACTAAGATTAATCTGGAGGGAAAAAATGGGTTAACTAAGGCACTAATGTATTTGGAGACAAATTCTTTTACTTTTTTTTTATTGAGACAGAGTCTCACACAGTAAAGCTATGTGGCGTCACAGCTCACAGAAACCTCAGACTCTTGGACTCTGACGATTCCCTTGCCTTAGCCTCCCAAGTAGCTGAGACTACAAGCACTCACCATAACACCCAGCTATCTTTAGAGACGGGGTCTCACTCTTGCTCAGGCTGGTCTCAAACCTGTGAGCTCTGGCAATCCACCCGCCTATGCCAAATCATTCATATTGTATATACCCCCCACATCATTTTAAACTTAGGATAAACTATACACAGGTTGAGCATCCCTCATCTGAAAATCCAAAACTTTGGGGGCACCAAAATGACTCCAACAAGTGGATATAATTCCACAGCTGACTTCGTGTGACAGGTTGAAGCTAAAACTTTATTTCTTGTACAAAATTATTAAAATATTACATAAAATTACCTTCAAACTACCTATTTAAGGGGTATATAAAACATAAATGAAGTTCATGTTTAGAGCTGGGTCCCATCCCTGCGATGCCTCATTATATATACGCAAATATTCTCAATTCTGAAAAAAAATATGAAATCTAAAACAATTCTGGTCCCAAGAACTTTGGATAAGAGGTACTCAACTTGTACATGTATATACAGAAATAAGTAAAATTCACATTAATCTGAACTGTTGAACAGCATCCCTTACAATATTCAGGTCCTCTGTGAAGCCAGAAACAGTATAATTGGCATTGGTGTTGCTTTCCTGTACACAAAGCATATAAATGAAAAAAAAATTGCATATTAATTTGCTTTTACCATGTTTTAAGTTCTATTAACTTTGTATCTGAGTGTAGAAACTAAATGTGTATCACAGGCTAAATCTCAAATAGTCAATCAATGGAAAAATGGCTTTCCCTTAGCCATGAGACCAACTGGATCATTGTCCATAAGATACAAGGGAGGGGCTCGGCACCTGTAGCTCAGCAGCTAGAGCGCCAGCCACATACACCAGGGCTGGCAGGTTCGAACCCAGCCCAGGCCTGCCAAACAATGACAACTACAACCACCCCACCCCCCACTACCCCCCAAAAAAGCCGGGCGTTGTGGCAGGTGCCTGTAGTCCCAGCTACTTGGGAAGCTGAGGCAAGAGAATCTCTTAAGCCCAAAAGTTTGAGGTTGCAGTGAGCTGTGATGCCACAGCACTCTACCAAGGGCAACATTGTGAGAGTTGAGACAACATTACTCTGTCTCGGGGAAAAAAAAAGAAAAAAAAGAAAGGGAGGTTTACATTGTTACTCTACCAGAGAAGATAACAAAAAGGCTCAGTTTCCAAAATATAGTATGGCTGTTTCTAAACAGTCCTTCACCAGTCTTGGTAACTAGCAGTCCAATACTGACCTGGGTTCTTTTGGCTTATAAAAGAAGCTTAGAACTTCCCACCTTCACGCCAACCCAAGGACAGGCCAAATTAAAGCATCTGGTTCATATCAGAGAAGAGGTACTTCTCTGACATGTAGGATTTCAGAACTCTGACTGGGCCTTATTTTCTAGAAATCAGGATTTTGAGGTGTGAAAAAGTCACAGAACTTAGATATGATTCTCTCTTATCTTTCTCTTCCACTTGGCTGGAGGAATAACAGGCCACTTCACAATCTTGTTTTTAAAACCAGAGACTTGCTTATGGTAATGATGCTCTTTTTAACTCTGGTATGTGTATACCGTATGTCAGACCTTTTACTGTTTAGGCTCTGGGAGTTAAGGAACAGAGGAGCTGTGAATGAAACTGAACAACTCTGATGACCAGCTTTGATTTGAAGCTATGTGAGGCTATCTAGCTTAGGTTTTACATGTGGTCCAGGAAGCCAGCCTTTTTATTACTCACAGGGTGAGGATACCGTTATAAATGCTAAGCATTTTCTAAGATCATTCTTTAAGAATGAACACAATTTTGCCTCAAAATTAACATGCCTATGAAAAATTATACCATTAAAACTCAAAACAAGAAAAAAAAGAGAAAAGAAACTCAAAATAAGTACTATAAATGTTTATTAATTTAGGCATGCCAATATAATTTCAGTTATTATTTCAATAGCTTTACCATTTAGTTTCCACTGTGATTTACTATTATTCTAATAGAAACAGACTATAAATAGACAACTTGCAAATATCACCCCCCATTACTACTTTATATGTTGTCTTCAATACTGCCATACTTGAAATTTATTCTTGATAATAACTTACCTTTTATAAGTAAATTGATTTTTATTAACTTTGGTCAACCTCCTTTTACAAAAGATGGTATTTCTCATGAGTTTAGTCACTTTTAGAACTTAAGATTCCAAATCCTTAGGCTCATTTAGGAAAATTTACCTAAAATTCTTCACCTTGTTTGGTGAGCCTATCTTCTTCTGTATTTTGCTTTTCCTTTGGCGTATGTAATCTTCCCATTTAAAAGGTTAAAGTTAAGTCTGTCATGAAATAAATACATTGGAAGGTATCCAAAAAACCCAAGTTAAGTAACAATATATGATAAACAGAGAAAAGCATTTCTTTCTACAAAAGCTGATTATTTATGTTTATTAAACAAAATGATTTGAGTGGCCTGTTTTTAAAATGTTTTCCAAAAAAAGTAGAAAATGCAGTTTTCAATCCTCTGTGTTTTTGTACTCACTCTTTAAGGCTATCAGAACGCCTCCTGTTTCTGCCCCATGAAGAACTCCTACTTCGAGTTCTTCTTTGGCTGGGGCTTCTTGATCTCCTATGATCACTTGGAGAACAAGGATGACGTTCTTTTGATTTCATTTGGCCTGGTGCTAGAATATAAAGAACAAGACTTACTAACATAATTCATGACCTGAAAACTGCAGTGCCACTCAACTAGCATCATTTTCAGAAGAATTTTACGTAAAAAAACCTGTCATTGCTGAAACTCATTCTGCTGAATAAATAGGAGCTAGTGTTTAGTCACACTTACTTTTGCGATCACCTTGTGCAAACTGTATTTCAATCTGACGGCCACACACCCACTTTCTATTGAGGTTATAAAGAGCATCTTCAGCATCTCGAACATCTTCAAATATGACTAGCTGTTAAGGACACTTTGAACATCAGATATCAAGTAAAAATATTTCTAAAGTATTATTTCCATGTAAAAAGAAATTAAGAGAAAAAAGTTCAAGTTATTAAGCTTACAGCTCCAATATGAATAATCAGAAAGTTTACTTTATTGAAAACAAATGTCCCATTATGATGTAGAAAAAGTGAGTCTGAAAATAAAAAGTGAAAATAAAAAGAATATCCCTGGTAGTTCTGATAGTGGTTAAGAAACAAAACAAAAAAAACGAAAACGTGTAACTGTACCTTTATAATATATGTAATGTAACATAGCTACAATATGCAAGTATAAATAGAAACATGTTATGGGGGGAAAAGCCCCAAATTGACCAGCATTATAAAGTAAACTGCTTAGGACTCACTCCCTTCTTTCAGATAAAGGATCCATCAGATTTTTCACCGAATATCAGCATGCAGGAGCTTTTATTCTGAAATTAAAATTACTTTCTCATTAAAAAGCTTTTTAATTATGACATTTAGGAGAAATTACTTATAATAAATAAAACTGCATATACACAAGAGAGTTAAAACAAAAACTGATTTTATCCTTTAAAAATGATATCTAGGCTCGGTGCCTGTGGCTCAAGTGGCTAAGGCACCAGCCACATACACCTGAGCTGGCAGGTTTGAATCCAGCCTGGGCCCGCCAAACAATGATGGCTGCAACCAAAAAATAGCAGGCATTGTGGCAGGCACCTGTAGTCCCAGCTACTTGGGAGGTGGAGACAGGAGACTCGCTTGAGCCCAGGAGTTTGAAGTTGCTGTGAGCTGTGATGCCACAGCACTCTACCCAGGGTGACAGCTTGAGGCTCTGTCTCAAAAAATAAATAAATAAATAAAAATAAAAATGAGGGCGGTGCCTGTGGCTCAGTCGGTAGGGCGCCGGCCCCATATACCGAGGGTGGCGGGTTCAAACCCGGCCCCGGCTGAACTACAACCAAAAAATAGCCGGGCGTTGTGGCGGGCGCCTGTAGTCCCAGCTGCTCGGGAGGCTGAGGCAGGAGAATCGCTTAAGCCCAGGAGTTGGAGGTTGCTGTGAGCTGTGTGAGGCCACGGCACTCTACCAAGGGCCATAAAGTGAGACTCTGTCTCTACAAAAAAAAAATAAATAAATAAATAAAATAAAAATGATATCTACCAGGGCGGCACCTGTGACTCCATGAGGAGGGCTCTGGCCCCCTATACTGAGGGTGGCGGGTTCGAACCCAGCCCTGGCCAAACTGCAACAAAAAAAAAATAGCAGGGCATTGTGGTGGGCGCCTGTGGTCCCAGCTACTGGGGAGGCTGAAACAAGAGAATTGCCTAAGCCCAAGAGCTGATGGTTGCTGTGAGCTGTGATGCTACAGCACTCTACTGAGAGTGACAAAATAAGACTCTGTCTCTAAAAAAAAAATCTACCTTTGAACCTACCACTTTCTTTTTTTTTTTTTGTAGAGACAGAGTCTTATTGTACAGCCCTCGGTAGAGTGCCGTGGCGTCACACGGCTCACAGCAAGCTCTAACTCTTGGGCTTACGTGATTCTCTTGCCTCAGCCTCCCGAGCAGCTGGGACTATAGGCGCCCGCCACAACGCCCGGCTATGAACCTACCACTTTAAACATTCCTTCATGTTTTTGTTTTTTTTCCTTTACGTTTTTACTACTTGGGATATAAGTATAAAAGGAACATAAAGGCAATCTGTATACAAACATCTGGAATTACATATATTGGTTTGTAATACCCTATCTAAACTTTCTTATCTATATAAATTATATGATATCAAACCTAACTGTAATGGAAACTGGCTATATATAAAAAAAATTAAACAGCTGTTATTTTAGGTTGTTCACTGGTTTAATTTTTTAAAAAATAGCAAACAGAAAAAGCTCAAGAAATGCAATACAAAATGAGACTTAGGCAATTACCTCCATGTCACTTGATCTTGAACCTTGACCTTTACTCTTTTAGGCTTGCAAGATGGACTTTATAAGAGATGAAGAACCAACAAAATCAGACTTGGCTTTGACTCTGGA
Source organism: Nycticebus coucang (assembly GCF_027406575.1). NCBI lineage: Eukaryota > Metazoa > Chordata > Mammalia > Primates > Lorisidae > Nycticebus > Nycticebus coucang. The sequence continues at coordinate 63,780,793 of NC_069784.1, forward strand.
GCTCTGAGTAAATGTAGGAAAGCTGAGTCTCAGCCTGGTGTTAGCTTTGTCTTTTGCTTGGTAAAGACTTCCCCTCGTCCAGGTCTTTAAATCTGGGTCCACCCTCCCTCTTTACTCCTTGATGCTTGAACTTTAGGTGCCTTTTGTCTAGGTTTATGCTTGGATCCTAGCTAACAAGTTGGTTCAAATGTGGGGTGCTTGCCAGCTACAGTGGACTGCTTTAGATTTTCTGAGATAAAAAAATAAACACATGAAATTAGGCAATTTTAAACTCATAACATGCTCATGAATACATATATGTATCAGGACATGTATGCAGTATATTCACATGCACATAGTAAATAAAGGATATTGAACATAAGCAAATCCTCGTGGGCGGCGAGTGTAGAAGTCAAGTGGAATGTAAACGTCTACTATAGGGCCATATCGACCAAACTCACGGCGCAAGTCCTCAGGCCTGAAGTGTTTTAGAAATAAGGCAAAGAAATATGAATAGCTAGATTAAAATATTTTGCCTACAGAAATCTAGTTCAAACCTTCAAAAGAAAGAACATCATCTAGACCAGAATTATCTAAAATTATTTCTCGTAAGAGTCACCTCAAGTTTTCAAAGGAAAGGAAAGGAAAAAATCAAGACGAAAAAAACAGATTCACAAGTCTCTTTCTTAGAGATTCTAATTCAGGAAGTCTGGGTTAGGGACTGAATATCTGTATTTTTGCAAATTCTCCAGGAAGTTGTTATGCATAATCAATTTCCAGAATAACAAATCAACCTCTGAAAGTTATTACCATTACAAAACTTTTTGTTATTGTTGTTGAGACAGATCTCACTTTGTCACCCTCAGGAGAGTGCTGTAGCATCACAGCTCACAGCAACCTCAAACTCATGAGCTCAAGTAATCCTCTTGCCTCAGCCTCCCAAGCAGCTGGGACTACACAGTGATTCTCAACCTTCCTAATGCTGCGACCCTTTAATACAGTTCCTCATGTTGTGGTGACCCCCAGCCATAAAATTCGTTGCTACTTCGTGTGTACAAAAATATGTGTTTTCCAGGCGGCACCAGTGGCTCAAGGAGTAGGGCACTGGCCCCATATGCAGGTTCAAACCCGGCCCTGGCCAAAAACTGCAAAAAAAAAAGAAAAGAAAATGTGTTTTCCGATGGTCTTAGGTGACCCTGTGAAAGGATCATTCTACTCCCAAAGAGGTCGTGACCCACAGGTTGAGAACCCCTGGACTATAGGCTCCTGCCATAACACCCAGCTGTATTTTTTAGAGACAGAGTCTTGCTCTGGCTCAGACTGGTCTCAAACTCAGGCAATCCACCCACCTCAGTCTCCCAGAGTGCTAGGATTACAGGCATAAGCCACTGCTCCCAGCCTGCCATTACAAGTCTTTACAAACCATTTCATTAAGAACACATTCGTTGGGTGGCACCCATAGCTCAGTGAGTAGGGTGCCAGCCACCTACACAGAGGCTGGTGGGTTGGAAACTACCCCAGGCCAGCTAAAACAACAATGACAAGTGCAACAACAACAACAAAAATAGCCGGGTGTTGTGTTGGGTGCCTGTAGTCCCAGCTACTTGGGAAGCTGAGACAAAAGAATCACTTAAGCCCAAGAGTTTGAGGTTACTGTGAGCTATGACATCACAGCACTCTACCAAGGGCGACACAGTGAGACTGTCTCAAAAAAATAAAGAACACATTCATTGGCCTCATTACAATTTTTATGTTTATGTTAATCTTGTTTTCAGATAGCAAGAATCAGATTCTGAGGAAGTCCTAAAATTATTTCTCAGACTTTAAAGAAAAAAAAAAAGCAACATAAACTAATTGTATTCTCAAATATGTCAATTATTTGAGCCTGCTATGTGCCTTCTGTGATAGGTTCAGCAGAGGAAATGCATAGCATATTTGCTGTTACAGAACTATAATTTAAATGCAAAGATAAAATATTTAGCAGTAAAACAGTTACACTGCATTTTTGTATTATTATTATATATTGTTTAGTTTTGTTTTGAGACAAAGTCTTACTCTGTTGCCCTGAATACATAGTTCACAGCAACCTCAAAGTCTTGGGCTCAAATGATCCTCTTGCCTCAGCCTCCCAAGTCACTGGGACTACTACAGACACCAGCCAGGACACCTGGCTAGTTTTTCTATTTTTAGTTGAGACAGGATCTCACTCTTGCTCAGGCTGCTCTCGAACTCCTGAGCTCAGGCAATACACCCACCTCAGCCTCTCAGAGCTAGGATTACAGGCATGAGCCACCATGTCCAGTCTATATATTGTTATATATTAGCCACTGTTCATTTTAAGACTACTTAATTCTTATAACCACTCTATGGTTGTTTACAGATGAGGACACAGATTAACCTTTCTAAGGTCACTAAACCAGCAAGTGACAGAGCTAGAACCAAAATTCCACAGTCTGACACTAGTCTGTAATTCCTAACCACCAGACCATATTGCCTCATGGAGGTTCATTAGGGAGTCAGCATCAATCTGTGAGCATAAAACATGTCTCACAAGGAACAGAAACACAGTACTTCAAAACATATACAGAGAAGACTCTAAGATGACTGCAAAACTTCTTGGACAAATGGAAGAAGATAGTGTCAGTGACAAAAATTAGATAGTTGGAAAAGTAAGATTGGGGAATGAGAAGAAGCAAAATAAGCAACTTTCAGGGTTAGAATTTGCAGTGATAGTAAACAAAAGTTCTATAAGCAACTGAAAATTGTGATTACATAAATGATACTAATTTTATTTTTTCTCAAGACTAGAAGAGAAGTCAGTGATTAAGGCTAGAGATGGAACTTAGGAATTATCAATATTATGACATACTTTATTTCATTTAATATTCACTATAACATGTTTGCCTATTTTTCTTTTTTTTTGAGACACAGTCTCACTATGTCACCCCTGGCAGGGTGCTGTGGCATCACAGCTCACAGCAACCTCAAACTCTCAGGCTTAAGCGATTCTCTTGCCTCAGCCTCCCAAGCAGCTGGGACTACAGTTGCCTGCCACAATGCCCAGTTTTTGTTGTTGTTATTGTTGTTGTAGTTGTCATTGTTATTTGGCAGGCCTCGGCTGGATCTGAACCCACCAGTCCCGGAGTATGTGGCCAGTACACTAGCCACTGAGCTACAGGTGACGAGCCATATTTGCCTCACTTAACAGAGTATTAATTTTAGAGAACAGAAACGATGTCTTTTTTCTTTTGCTTTTTCATTTAGTGAGTGCTTATTGAGCACCTACTTTGTGCCAGGCCCTAGAAATATGGTGAAGAACAAGAACAACACAATTCCTGCTCCCACAGAACACAGACTATGCAATATTCTCAACCATTCTTAAATATTGGAATCATCTATGAGATGATTACAGAAACAGACACCCCAGCCTGATCTATTTAGCATTTCCCAGATTAAATCTCAGGTTTAATTCGTTTTAAGGGTTTCATAGGCAATTCTGAAACTAAAGCAGGTGTTTTCACCAGCAGCTCTCTGCACCTTGTGTACTTGCTGGGCACACAGTAAGCACTCAGTATACATTTGCCTGTCAGTGAATGAACAGCACAACTGCTGTTACCGTTTAAGAGTTAAGGAGATTAGCCGGTTCCTGTGGCTCAGTGGGTAGGATGCCGGCCCCATATATCAAGGGTGGCGGGTTCAAACCCAGCTCCGGCGGAACTGCAACAAAAATAGCTGGGCATTGTGGCGGGTGCCTGTAGTCCCAATTACTGGGGAGGCTGAGGCAAGAGAATCGCCTAAGCTGGAGTTGGAGGCTGCTGCGAGCACTGTGACGCCATGGCACTCTACCGAAGACAATAAAGTGCGACTCTGTCTCTACAAAAAAAAAAAAAAGTTAAGGAGATTGAGGGTGGAGAAGTACCTTGCCCAGATGTTATACACAGCCAATAGCAAAGCTAGAACTCAAATGAAGGTCTTCTGAGCCAACCAATCCCATCAACCAAATTATGGTACGTCAGAGGAAAGAGATCCTAGATGATATAGAGGAGACTGCAGAGATGTGTGCCTTTGGTTTAGCGTCCTGGGAGCTAAGGGGGATAAGAGTCTTAAGGAACAGATCCTCTCAAAAGAGCTAGTTCCCATTCATTATCTCCAATCTTAGCAGTTGTTTTGTTTTCATTTCTTTTTGGTGTCATCTACTTTAACATTTAGAAAGTATGGAGAATAAACACACACCCCTGCATCCATCAAAAAGATTTATTTTATATCAATACTTGCCTTGTTTGCCATAATTTTCAGTATTTTTTTTAGAAATGAGACATTATGGCTGGGTGCAGTGGCTCATGCTTATAATCCTAGCACTATGGGAGGCTAAGGCAGGTAAGAGTTCAAGACCAGACTGAGCGAAGTGAGACCCATCTCTACTAAAAAAAACAGAAAAACTTGCTGGGTGTCCTGGGGACGCCTGTAGTCTCAGCTACGTGGGGGGCTGAGGCAAAAGGATCACTTGAACTGAAGTTGCTGTGAGCTACTGATGCCACAGCACTCTACCCACGGTGATTCTGTGAGATTCTGTTAGGAAAAGAAGGGAGAAGGGAGAAGGGAAGGGTAAGGGAAGGGAAAGTAAGGGAATGGAAGGGAAGGGAAGGGGAAGGGAATGGAAAGGAAGGGAAGAAGAAAAACTAGCCTGACACTTATAGCAGGAACGGAAGGGAAAGAAAGGAAAGGAAAATAAAAGGAAAAAAATCATTTGGCATCCATCTTTTTCCTGCACACTTGTATTTTTACCATAATGCATATATCCATAAATAGTTGTTTTACAAATTTTATATAAATGGAACCAAATTATTTGCATCCTTCTGAACCTTGCCTTACCCCTTTTAGATTTCTCCACATGAAGCTCCAGTTCACTCATTTTAACTCTATATAAATTTTGTGAATAAACCACAATTTATGCATCCATTTTTCTGTGGATGAACATTTAAGATATTTCCTTTTCTAAATTTTGTGTTTAAATTGCAAACTACACTGCAGTACACATTCCTGGTGCATGTGCTTCTTGAACTCTGCCAGAGTTCTATGGGATGTGTTGGCAGCAAAGCCATCTGTGGGCTGGAAAGTATGCCTATCTTTAGCCTCATTTTCTGTTCTCCAAAGCAGCCAAACTTACACTTCCCAAAACATGTGTTAAAATTCCCACTGCCCCACCTCCCATTAACATCTTTCAATCCATCATTCTGAATGAAGTAAATGGGTATCTCATGGTTGTTTTAATTTATTGATGGCGCAAAATCTTCTCATACTTAGGTGTTCAAATTTAATTTATTGATGGTGCAAAATCTTCTCATACTTAGCTGTTCAAATTTTAACAACTAGGGGTACAATTGCAGGGCCAAAGAGGATGTATACAGTTTATGCAACTGCCAAGCATTTTACAAAGTGTTTATAACGTTTAATACTCCCATTAGTAAAGAACAAATGTTCCATGTGGGGCGAAACTTGTTAGCTCTTGGTATTGTCAATCTTTTTAATTTTAGCCATTCAATGGTTGTAGAGTGAGATCTCACATTTCCCTAATGACAAATGCTACTGAGCACTCTTTTTTTTTTTTGAGACAGAGTCTCAAGCTGTCACCCTGGGCACAGTACCGTAGCATCATAGCTCATAGCAACCTCCAACTCCTGGGCTCAAGTGATTCTCCTGCCTCCGCCTCCCAAGTAGCTGGGACTACAGGTGCCCACCACAATGCCCCGCTATTTTTTGGTCGCAGCCGTAGTTTGGCAGGCCCGGGCTGGATTCGAACCCGCCAGCTCTGGCATATGTGGCTGGCGCCTTAGCCACTTGAGCTACAGGCACCTAGCCACCAAAATAAATTTAAAGTTAACTTGTCATTTAGGAAAAGCCTTTGATGAGGATTGCCTTAAATCTATAGATCAATTTGGGATAGAACGGATAACGATTTGTTTTCCAAACCATGAATATAGTGTATCTATGCATTTACTTCGGTCTTTTGATAAAGCTTTCTCTTAGTAATATGTTATAGTTTTTCACTGCAAAGGATTTTGTACATTTTTTGTTACATTTACTCCTAAATATGCTTTTTTGTTTGTTTTGGGTTTTTTGGAGACAGAGTCTCAATTTGTCACCCTTGGTAGAGTGACGTGGCACCATAGCTCACAGCAACCTCAAACTCTTGGGCTCAAGTGTTTCTCTTGCCCCAGCCTCCCAAGTAGCTGGGACTACAAGCACCTGCCACAACGCCAAGCTATTTTTAGAGACAGGTTCTCACTCTTGCTCAGGTTGGTCTGGAACCCTTGAGCTCAGGCAATCCACTCGCCCTGGCCTCCCAGGGTGCTAGGATCATAGGCGTGAGCAACCAAACCTGGCCGCTAAGTATGCTTTTTGATTTTATGGTAACAAAATTGTTTTTTAAACTCATTATTTTCCATTGTTTGCTGTTAACATATAGAAATTTATATTGTATCCCAATAATTTATTACAGTCATCTATATTGTTTCCCAATAATTTATTACAATCATTATTATAGTTTTGTTAATTCCTTAGTGTCTTCTTTGTAAACAAATATGTCATCTAAGAATGAGGACCAGTTTTATGTCCATCTTCCCAATTTTTGTCCTGTTTTTCCTTGCTTTTTTTTTTTTTTTCTTTTCTTTGAGACAAAGTCTTACTCTGTTGCACTGGCTAGAGTGCAGTGGCATCATCCATAGCTCACAGCAACCTCAAACTCCTGGACTCACAAAATCTTCTTCCCTCAGCCTCCCAAGTAGCTAGGACCACAGGCACCTGCCACAATGTCTGGCTGTTTTTTTAGAGACAAGGTCTCACTCTTGCTCAGGCTGGTCTCCAACTTCTGAATCCTTCTCAGCTTCCCAGAGTGCTAGGATTATAGGTGTGAGCTGCCACACCCAGCAGCCATCCTTGTCTTATTCCTGGTATTAGAAGGAAAACATTCAGTCTTCTACCATTAAATACGATGTTAGCTATAGGCTTTTCATAGATGCCCTATACTAAGCTGAAGGAGTTCCCTTTTTATTCCTAGTTCACTGAGACTTTTTATCATGAATGAATTTTGTTTAATGCTTTTTCTATATCACCATCAAACATATAGCCTCACATACACTGTCACTAACAAATGCAGCTAAATAGTACAAGACAGGACTGTTTAGCATCTTGATTGTTGCACCCCACAAAAGATATTATGTATCAAAATGGGAATGCTATATTCCATTAGTATACAATATTTGACTTTTAAAAACATTATTCCTCTGGGTGGCACCTGTGGCTCAGTGAGTAGGGCGCTGGCCCCATATACTGAGGGTGGCAGGTTTGAACCCAGCCCCAGCAGGTTGTGGCGGGCTCTTGTAGGGACTCCTGTAGTCCCAGCTACTCAGGAGGCTGAGGCAGGAGAATCGCCTAAGCCCAAGAGCTGGAGGTTGCTGTGAGCTATGACACCACGGCACTCTACCAAGGGTAACAAAGTGAGACTCCGTCTCTTAAAAAAAAAAAAAAAATTATTCCTCTACACAGTAAAAAAGCAGAAATATTAAAATTAATATTTTTCTGAGTTTACATCTTATTTCATCAGTGGGGAAAAAATAACACATTTTAAAACTTATTTTTAAAATTTCTTCAGTTATTGTGCTCAATTTCATTTCTGTCAAATTTCACACTACTCTACAATGTCTTTTAATATCTTCTGCTTTACAGTACTTATTAAAATGAACACCTCAAACATTTTAAATAAAATTGGCTTTGTTTTAAAACTGTCTTATTAAATAAAATGTGAAAAATATTTGAAAATAGGAAAGAGGGCAGCGCCTGTGGCTCAAAGGGGTAGGGCGCTGGTCCCATATGCCGGAGCTGGCGGGTTCAAACCCAGCCCCAGCCAAAAACCACAAAAAAAAAAAAAAAAAGAGGGGGGAGTGGCACCTGTGGCTCAAAGAGTAGGGCACTGGCCCCATATGCCGGAGGTGGCAGGTTCAAACCCAGCCCTGGCCATAAAATGAAAACAGGAAAGAAGAAAATGAATCAAGTTCTACCACCCAAATGAATTCCTTTCTAGTCTTTTCTATATTTTCCCTTTCATTTTTTTATACATGTTTCTGTCAATGCCAGACCCCATATGACAGTGGTTCTGTAAGATTATCATGAAGTTGCAGTATCCAAGTGTGCCATTAAAAAAAAAATCTTTTAGGCAGCGCCTGTGGCTCAAAGGGATAGGGCACCAGCCCCATATGCCAGAGGTGTGGGTTCAAACCCAGCCCTGGCCAAAAACTGCAAAAAAAAAAAAAAAAAATTTTATACTGTATTTTAAGTGTACTTGTGTTTAGATACACAAGTACTTAACAGTGTGTTACAACTGTCTACATTATTCAGTATAGTAGCACACTGCTCAGGGATTTGGCCCAGGAGCCACAGGCCACACCACGTGTCCTCGGCGTCTAACAGGCTTTACTAGGAAGGTTTGTGTTCACCCAGTGATCAAATCACCCACAGACAAATTTCTCAGAATTTATGTCCATCATTAAGCATACCTGACCATAAGTGAAATCATACTACATGTAATTTTATACCAATGATTTTCTTTATAAGCATACTGAAAATATTAAAACTAATTTGAAGTGTGTCTAGGTGTCATATAGCTAGTTAACTTGCACTACGTGTCACCTTGTTTCTTTACTTTTTTTTTGAGAAAGTCTCGCTACATTGCCCTCAGTAGAGTGCTATGGCATCACAGCTCACAGCAATCTCCAACTCTTGGGCTTAAGCGATTCTCTTGCCTCAGCCTCCCAGGTAGCTGGGAAAACAGTTTCCAGCCACAACACCGGGCTATTTTTTGTTGCAGTTGTCATTGTTGTTTAGCAGGCCTTGGCCAGGTTTGAACCTACCAGTCCCGGTGTATGTGGCCAGAGCCATAACCACTGAGCTCCAGGCATCTAGCCTATATGCCACCTGTATCAAAAGGTTGTTAATACAGGTTACATGTAATGATTCTACTTTCATAATACCACCTACCAGCTATGCAATCTGAGGTATGATACTTAACCTCAACCTTGGTTTCTTTTTTTTTTTTTTTTTCGTAGAGACAGAGTCTCACTTTATGGCCCTTGGTAGAGTGCCGTGGCATCACACAGCTCACAGCAACCTCCAACTCCTGGGCTTAAGCGATTCTCTTGCCTCAGCCTCCCGAGTAGCTGGGATTACAGGCGCCCGCTACAACGCCCAGCTATTTTTTGGTTGCAGTTCAGCCGGGGCCGGGTTTGAACCCGCCACCCTCGGTATATGGGGCCAGCGCCTTACGGACTGAGCCACTGGCACCGCCCTCAACCTTGGTTTCTTATCTGTAAAATGGGGTAACGATCATATAGGAATATTGTGAAAATTTAATAAGATATGTAAAGTTTTTGTATAGCACCTGGCACATGGTACTTAAGAAATGTTATTGAGGGCGGCGCCTGTGGCTCAGTCGGTAGGGCGCCGGCCCCATATACCAAGGGTGGCAGGTTCAAGCCCGGCCCCGGCTGAACTGCAACCAAGAAATGGCCGGGCATTGTGGCAGGCGCCTGTAGTCCCAGCTACTCGGGAGGCTGAGGCAAGAGAATCGCTGAAGCCCAGGAGTTAGAGGTTGCTGTGAGCTGTGTGATGCCACAGCACTCTACAGAGGGCGATAAAGTGAGACTGTCTCTACAAAAAAAAAAAAGAAATGTTATTGATTATTGCTTCATTAATACAACATTATCTTCTAGATTTTGACTGCTTGCCAGTGGCAGCACTAAAAATTGGTGAAAAATGGAAAAGAAAATCAATAAATCTCAATTATCAGTCTCAATTACTCAATAGTGGATTACTTAGACCACAGGTTTCACCTGCAGAGGTGTTCTGTTCAGGCTGCACAGTGTTTAAACATTTTTAGAATGTGTGGAAACATAAACCTGCCAATATTTTACACTTCTTTTTTTTCTTTGAGACAGAGTCTCACTATGTTGCCCGGTAGAGTGCCATGGCGTCACAGCTCACAGCAACCTCAACCTCTTGGGCTTAAATGATTCTCTTGTCTCAGCCTCCCAAGTAGTGGGACTACAGGCGATCACCACGATGCCCGGCCATCTTTTTTTGGGGGTTGTAGTTATTATTGTTGTGTGGCAGGCTGGAGCTGGGCTCCAACTCCCCAGCTCCAGTGCATGTGGCTGGCACCCTAGCCACTGAGTTACAGGCACCAAGCCCATTTTACACCTCTTAAATATAAAAACTGGAACTTCATATGATTCAACTTAATAAATACTAGCATTTTTCTTTTTTTTTTTTTTGGGACAGAGTCTCACTTTGTCACCCTCAGTAGAGTGCTGTGGGCGTCATAGCTCACAACAACCTCAAACTCTTGGGCTCACTTGATTCTTGTGCCTCAGCCTCCTGAGTAGCTGGAACCACAGGCGCCTGCCACAATGCCTGGCTAGTTTAGAGACAGGGTTTCACTCTTGCTGGGGCTGGTCTCAGAACCAGTGAGCTCAGTCAATCCGCCCACCTTGGCCTCCCAGAGTGCTAGGATAAATACTAGAATTTTACAATTGAGTTTACAAACACGTATTTAGGTTTCAGACTTCTCTTGAAAATTAGGAAAATGTGGCAACAAAGAGTCCAAATATCTGCAGGGCAGCTATCAGCTGAGCCTAGCAGCAGATGCCCCTCTCTTTAGATAACACTTGTCCTTTTCCATTCGTGGCAGTCCATGTGCCTCATAATCAGACAAGTTCACTCATTTATATTATTGTGTCTGGCCTCTATGCCATTAGAATTAGAAATTTATGGGGTTTTCCTTTTTCTTTTTTTTTTTGAGACAGAGCCTCAAGCTGTTGCCCGGGATAGAGTGCCGTGGCACCACAGCTCACAGCAACCTCCAACTCCTGGGCTCAAGCAATTCTCTTGCCTCTGCCTCCCAAGTAGCTGGGACTACAGGCGCCCTCCACAATGCCCAGCTATTTTTTGGTTGCAGCCTTCATTGTTGTTTGGTGGGCCCAGGCTGGTTTCCAACACGCCAGCTCAGGTGTACGTGGCTGGCGCCTTAGCCGCTTGAGCCACAGGCAACGAGCTTCCCTTTTCTTTTTTTTCTTTTTTGGTGAAACTAAGACCTTAATGGGGGCAGACACTCGGGAGAAGATTCAGTTTGTTCAGATTTCAAGTGATCTGTTTAACTAAGGGATTTTTTCCACCCTGGCCAAATCGCATATTTTGGTTGGTGTTTTATATGTATTGATAAACAGGTTGAGAGAAGAAATGTAAACACAGGCATCTTTTAAACATTAACTCACAGTCTACAGTTGTGACATGTATATTTGTGGTAATCAAACAAAAATACTTAACATTTATTTACTTCTTTTTTTTTTTTTTTGTAGAGACAGTTTCACTTTATTGCCCTCGGTAGAGTGCCGTGGCGTCACACGGCTCACAGCAACCTCCAACTCCTGGGCTTAAGCGATTCTCTTGCCTCAGCCTCCCGAACAGCTGGGACTACAGGCGCCCGCCACAACGCCCGGCTATTTTTTGGTTGCAGTTTGGCCGGGGCCGGGTTTGAACCCGCCACCCTCAGCATATGGGGCCGGCGCCCTACTCACTGAGCCATAGGCGCCGCCCAACATTTATTTTTCTTAAAAGTAAATTACAATACTCCAGATAACTAGAGTCAAGAGTTGCACATACCATGTTATTTGTACCCGTCTAACTCCAGGTGAGTCATTAAGGTCTTAGTTTTACCTTCCCGTCGTGCACAACAAGATAATATCCAACATCTAGCAAGGTTGGAAGGGGAGTAAATTAAGGCCAGTAAATGAAAAGTCTATTAACGTCGCACCCCCTTCCCTCCGCCTCCTATCAAGAGAGAAGCGCTGCCGGAAGAAGTCATTCATTCTCCAGATGTGCGTTCAGACGCCGAGTAGAAAGGACTCCTGACCGGGAGCCGGGCGGCCGCTAAGCATCAGCATCCACCAGGTGAGTCCGTCCCGACCGTTACTGATGCTGCACTCAGAACTTCACAGAGAAACGTGCAGCTCTCATTCCCCGAAGTTATCTTTTGTGTTTAGAATAAAACTGCATAAAGAATAACATTTAAGCGCACCATTTGTGGTAGATCAGAACCCGGGAAGGACCCGAAGGCCCGAGTGCGCATCGTGTTCTAACCCGTTCCTGGGCCGCGCGAGCAGGGCCGGGCAGCGACGCGGAGCCGGGACGCCGGAGTCCGGAGCCGGGAGGACGGCGGCGGCCGGCGCGGCCGGGGCGCGGGGAGAGCGGCCTGCTCGGCCCGGGCGGCGGAGACCACCGGCGCGTCCGGCCGCCCCGCGCAGCCTGCAGGCCCCGCACACCGCGGCGCGGCCGTTGCCCGCCCGCCCCGCCCCCACTTGCAGCCGCCGCCGCCGCCGCCGCTCACCTGGTGGCGTCCGCAACGTTCCTGACGAACAGGGAGGTGTTGGGGGGCCTCGTGTAGCGAGACATGACGCCGCCTCCGTGTTCTCCGCCTGTGGCCGCGGCCGCCGGACCCGCTGCGCCTCTCCCGCCGCTGCCGCCGCCGCCGCTGGAGCTCCGCGGCCCCGGCGCGACCCCTCCCGCGCCCTGGCCCCGCCAGCGCGCAGCCGCAGACTGGGAGGTGCGCGGCGCAAGCGGGTCCGCGGGGACCGCCGGGCGGGGGTTGGGGCGGGGCCGGGGGCGCGTGAGGGCGGGGCGGGGGCGCGCGGTGTGTCCGGAGGGCGGGATCCGGAGGGGACCCAGAGGCCGAGGCGGGGAGGGGGCTCTGCTCGGAAGGCGTCGGGGGGTGGGGCGGGCCCTGGGGCCGGGAGTTGGGGGATGGACCTCAGGGCGGGAGAGGGGGGCGAGCAGAGAGCGGGGGTGGGGAGGCTGGGGCCAGGCGTGGGGGGCAGGCGTCTGGGGACCGCCTGGAAGCTGGAGTCGGGGGATGGGCCTGGGGACCGCCCAGGGGGACAGGCGTGGGGGGACGGGCCTGGGGACTGTCTGGGAGCTGGAGCTGGGGGCCGGGCCTGGGGACCAACCAGGGAGGCAGGCGTGGGGTGCCGGGCCTGGGGAAGCGACAGCCCCGTGACGCCGTGCTACAGCCCGCCCCGCTGCTGGGATAGTCTTTGATCCCTCCAGGACCCTTGACATCTTGGGTTGGCTTATTTGCTTTTTGAATGTTTGGGGCGCAGGACTCAGCCGGCAGCACATTTGCTGAGTTGCCGGCTGTCTCCCACGCCAGGAAGGTTCTAGACCCCCAGAGTTTACAGTCTAAGAGAGAAACAGAAAACAGGGAATGAACAAGTGAATACATGCTGTAGGAGTTAAAATGTTACGCCAATGCGCGAATTGAAATTATCCTCTTTCTATTCCTTCAAAATGGTATAGCCGGTGTTCGTGGCTCCTGTGGCCGGCACTGTCCTCCAGGGCTGCACTGTCCATACAGGTGAACAACAGGATCTCCACTCTCAGGAGTGGCCACTGTGGAGTACAAGTGACCTGACCACCCTGCCTAGCCCAAGCCCTCGGCAAGGTCTTCTAGTCCTTGGTTCAGAAGGGTCTGCTGTGGCAGCTGGCCGGGGCTGGCCTGGGAATAGACCCTGGGGGGAGGCAAGGTGTCTGTCCCCACCGAGGTTACAATTTGGTAGAGAGGAAAAATCTGATAAGCACACCAGAAAGATACAGTAGTGACATGGGCTGTGAGGGGAATTATAGCTGCTGAGAAGGAACCTTACAGGGGTGGTGGCAGCGAGGGGGCTACAGTGTCGCTTGACTTTATTGTGAAGTCTTGAAGGCATAGCTGAAGAATGAAGAACAGCCATACCTGGACCAGCCGTGCAAGGGCCTTAAGGCCACAGAAGAAATGAAAGGAGCCAAACAGGAACTGGAGAAGGATCAGGCACGGAGCAAGGACACTTGTCATTGCTGTTAGGTAATTGCCCCAGAAAAGCCCCTTCCCCAGAAAGCCCCTTCCTGCTTTCAACAGACCAAGTCTAGCTGTCTCACTGTTAAAGTTACAGCTACCTGCTGAAAATTTCAAACTTATGGCCTGCGCCTAATGGCTCTTCCCGCCAGAGCAGTAACTCCTTATTGGCTATTCTACCTTCCCGTCACCATTCTAAGACTTCCCCTGACTGAACCTATATGAAGATATAACTCTTCTTTTGGTCTTTTTTCTCTCTCTCGCTCTCCCTCTCTGTCTCTCTTACTCTTTCTTTTTTTCCCTCTCTCTTCCCCTCTCTCTCTTCCTCTCTCTCTCTTTTTCTCTTCTTTTCTCTCCTCCTTGGGATGGGAAAGATGCTTCTCTGCAGCATCCCTCCCAAGAAAGACCTTTCATACAAGCCTTGGTGGTCTGTGAGATCTCTGCTGGTCGAGTGCCACCCTTTCATCTGATGTCAGAAGTGGGATCTAATTAGGGAACTCTCCCAAGGGTAGCTTCCACCCCTTCCACGGGTTCATGTCACTTTTAGCTCCTGGGGGCTCCCTATCCTCTTCTCCCACTCCTGGCACTCACCACTGCATGGGCTCTTGTCCATCTGCTAAGGCACTCTAACCAGCACTCAACACAGGCCTCATTCAGACTTGGTGAGTACTCCTTTGGGAGCGAGTTTTCTCTAATCATGGGCTGGGTTGCTTACATTCCTGGTGATTCACCCGTTTCTCGAGGCTTGAGTTCCCTATTCCCATTGACCTTGTGTGGCTTAAACCAGGGCTTCCATGCCTCGCACGAAAATTTCTGGCCCAGATCTCAAGCTCTCCTCAGCCCCAAGGGTCTGACACTGATCTGGGGTACAGTGACGATGGTCCTAAACTGTGTTCTTGTCTTCATGGCCAGCAACAAAGCAGCGGAGACGTCCGCCCTTTGTCCTGGTCCTCGCATGATTCTGCTCATGCTTTATTCCTGCGATGAATCGCCATGGGTGCAGAAGTGGGATCTAATTAGGGAACTAATTAGATTCTATCCCACCTAACTCCCCCTTGGGGTGCTTATTATGCCACCTGGTAGAATTAAGATTAGACTTAAGGCCAAAAAATTTAATTAAACTCTCTACCCAGGTTTGGCCACTTTACAAACTAGACAACCAAAGTATCTGACCAAACTATAGTTCATTTGATTTTTCTTTAATTCAACACTTATATAACTATTGTGAGCGCCTTGGCAAATGGAGTGAGGTCCCCTATGCTCAAGGCTTCTCATATCTTAGAACCAAGCCTAATTTATGTTCGGGTGATTCTAAAATTCTTGTAACAAAGGGCTCTTCTACTCTCTGTCTCCCTGAACCAAACCTATTTGACCCAGCAGATGAACCTCCATGGCACAGACAACCGGCCACGGTTCTGAAACTGGAGTAATTCTTGTTCAGGCTCTGCCATGTTCGGCTCCTCCCTCAACTACGCAGTTGCCTCCACCCTCTGTCCCTCCTACTTCTCCATTAACCAATCTGAGCTCCTCTGGTAACTCCTCCCCTCCAACTAGCCCTCAGAGTTCTTCCCTGTTGTCTCTCAGTCCACTGCCCGCTGCTCCAAGAAACACTTTCGGACCTCTTTACCCCTTTTTTCCTCCAGCTCCTCCATATAATGGTCCTACAGTGCCACTGTGTAACAATGTAGACAAATTGCAAACTAATTCTTCTACATCCACCATTCACCCTTCACTTCCCTCTGGTTCCCTCACCAGCTCCTGCTCCCATGGGTCTCCAGAATTAGAGGGACCTTCAGCTCCCTCGCACTTCCTGGCCCCGCTCCGCGACGTAGCTGGAGTCAATGGCGTAGTCTCTGTTTATCTTCCTTTCCCCATGACTAAACCCACACACCTTAAGGTTAGACTAGGTTCCTTTACTTCTAATCCTTATCATTTTATTCAAGAGTTTCAATTTATTACTATGTCCTATCAACTTACTTGGCATGATGCTTTTGTTATTTTAGCTAATATCCTAACCTCTGACCAGTGCAAACGAGTGTGGGAGAGGGCGAAAGAGGCAGCAGATCAATTTTATACATCAAACAATGAGCATCCTATAGGTGACACTGTGTTCCCTAACTCCCAGCCAAATTGGAATTATAATGATAATGCTGGGAGAAAAAGTAGAGACATTTTTATTACCTGCATTCTTTGCAGATTTAGAGCTTCGCCAAAAAGGCTATCAATTACGATAAATTATGGGAAGTCATACAAGTTAAGTCTGAGAATCCTTCAGCTTTCCTCCAACGCTTTACCAAGGCTTTTGTTAAGTATACTAACTTAGATCCTGAAACAATAGATGGGAAAAACATTCTCATGACTTATTTCTTTAACCAAGGTTACCCTGACATCAAACTTAAGCTAAAGCGCTTGGAGCACAGACCCCTAACACCCCAGGCCGTGATCTTAGACACAGCCTTTAAGGTTTACATGGGGCAAGATGATGTTTTCCAAACGGAAAATAAAAAAATCTCAAACCCAAGATTTTCAAATGCTAGCTCAAAACATAACAAACAGTGTCACTGAGGCCATCATTCCTAACCTGCCTAAGTCATCAGGGCCAAAGGCAGCTTCATGACTCAATGACCTGGACCATGCTACAAATGCAGTGAAGAAGGCCACTGGGTATGATGTTGCCTTAATCCTAGGCCCCCGCCAGGGCCATGCCGTCTCTGCAAAAGAAAGGGCCATTGGAAGGCTGACTGCCCCTTGCCCCAGAGAGGACATAGGGCCAGCCAACCAGCAGCACCTACAGCAGACTTGTTGGGGCTTGCCTTTTCTGAAGACTGACAGGACCCTGGCTTCTCTCACCTGATGAAGATCACCTCTGCGGAGCCAAGAGTAACCCTAATGGTGGCAGGTAAGATGATCGCCTTCTTAGATACAGGAGCTAGCTTCTCAGTTCTTAAAGAGTTCAGCGGTCCTACCTCCCTGTCACCTACCTCTGTTATCAGAGTAGAGGGTTTTTCCCACTGTCCACGTCAAACCCCTTTTTTACACTGCATGATTGGCAATTTCTCATTTATACATTCCTTGTTGGTGCTGTCTTCCTGTCCAGTTCCCCTTCTGGGACGTGACATACTTTCCAAATTAGGTACCGCCCTCACTTTTGATCTTAAATTAATAGATGCTGACCCCTCTCCTTCTGTCTCACTCGGCCTCGTCCTTTCCCAAGCCATCAAAGACCCGTCACCCTGGCCCATTCCACCATAGCAAGTAAATCCTAAGGTTTGGGATACTAAAACTCTCTCAATTGCCTCCTGCTCTCCAGTTCTTATTAAGCTTAAAAAAAAAAAAAAAAGCCCTCTGTTTTTTTCTTCTCAACATCAATATCCACTTCCGCAATCTAGTCTCCTAGAACTTCAACCTATTATACAGAATTTCCTAAAAAAAGGATTTTGGCAACCTGCCCACTCACCATATAATACTCCCATACTAGCAATTAAAAAACCTAATGGCACCTATCACTTAGTAGAAGATATAAGACTCACCAACTCTGCGATTATTCCTATACACCCATTAGTCCCTAATACACTCTCCTATCAACCATCCCACCTCAGACCACTTGTTTCTCTGTGCTAGACCTCAAAGATGCCTTCTTCTCTATTCCTTTACACCCTAATTGCCAAAACCTATTCGTCTTCACATGGACTGACCCTACTTCTCAGACTTCTTCCCAACTTACTTGAACTGTACTCCCCCAGGGATTTTGGACAGCCCCCACTTATTTGGCCAGACATTATCACGAGACCTCCAGTCCTATGATCCCTCTCCTTCAACATTGGTTCAGTATGTCTATACCTCCTGCTCTGTAGTCCCACCTTACATGACTCTAAGTGAGACACCCGTTCCCTCCTTAATTTCCTTGCAGATAGGGGATATTGGGTCTCTCCCTCAAAAGTTCAATTATTCCAATAGGAAGTCACTTACCTTAGTGTCCTTTTGTCCCCAGGCTTCAAAGCTATTACAATAGACAGAAAAAGCCTTCTTTTCCTCTACCAACCACAAAACAAGAACTCCTCTCCTTTTTAAAATTAGCTGGATACCTCAGAGCATGAATTCCCAACTTTTATCTCCTAGCTGCTCCTTTATATAATGCTACTTGAGGTGACCCTCATGAGCCTCTCCTAACCTCCATTTCCACTTCCTTTAAATCTCTATAGCATGCTTTATTAGAAGCTCCAGCCCTCCACCTTCCTGATCTTTTCTCGCTGCTTCCTCCTATATGTCACAGAAAACCGTAGGTTTGCTCTCGGCTTGCTTGGACATCAGCTAGGCCCCACCTTTGCTCCAGTTGCTTATCTCTCAAAACAATTAGATCACACCACACGAGGTTGGGCCCCTCGTCTCAAGACATTGGCAGCCGCAGTCCCTCTAATACAAGAATCAAAGAAACTCACTTTCGGTTCCCCTACTACTGTCTTATCCCCTCATTCTCTGTCTGATCTTTTGACCTACAAAAATCTTCAAACCCTACCACCATGCCGTATTCTTAACCTTCAAACCTCTCTCTTATCTGACCCATCATTATCTTTTAACACACTTCCCACACTAAATCCTGCATCCCTCTTGCCTACTCCCTCTGACTCATCACCCACTCACGATTGTCTTCAAACACTAGACACTCTTCTCCCTTTTCTCTCCGACATACAATAAGGACCTCTTCCTGATACTTATCTCCTCTGATTTTCAGATACCAGTTCCTTTATGTATAAGGGAACTCTAGAGCAGGCTATGCAATTGTGTCCTCCAATGAGATCACTGAGGCACACTCTCTTCCCTCTTCCACCACTAACCAACAAGCAGAAATAATAGCACTAACCAGAGCCTTCACCCTAGCACGAGATAAATCTCACTATCTATACTGATTCTAAGTACGCATTCCACATATTATTATCCCATGCAGCTATATAAAAAGAGGGAGACTTATGTAACATCAAAAATAACCCTATTAACTCTCACTTTATTATCAAACTACTAAAAGCTTCTAAATTGCCTAAAACTGTAGGCATTGTCCATTGCTGTTCATATCAATCTAACCACTCATCTATATAAAAGAGTAACAAGCGAGCCGCCGACCGTGCAGCACGTGCAGCTGCTCTCCAACACTCATCTCCTGACACCTCCTCTCACCTCCTACTTATTTCTACTCCTATTGCTGCTACAGTAAAGGAAACAAATCAACCTCCCACTCGTGACCTCCTCATCTATCTCCACAAGTTGTTTCATCCCAACTCTCAGACTTTACTACAATTTCTCAAACCTTTCTTTCCTCTCTCACAGATAGATTCAGAATTACTAAATCAACTTACATCATCCTGTGAAATCTGCCAGCGCTCAAACCCACAAACAAAGTCTCGCCTCCCACACTTTCTAACTCACCAGGCTGGGGGATTTTGGCACTCCAAGAGGAATATTTTTTCTTTGTTAATGAGTCTGGAATCATCACTAACAAAGTCTGATCACTCCAAGAAATCCTGGAACTCTGAAAAAAACAACATGAATCAGAGTCATTAGACTTCTCCTCTTGGTTCACTCAAAACACACTCTGGGTTGCACTTCTACCTTTCCTCAAACCTACAGTTGTCATCCTTGGGCTGGTGGCTGTGGCTCCATGCATAACTCTTTTTATTCAAGTTCAACTCTCAAAGTTATCTCAACAGGTAACTACTCAGTTGGTGCTCCAAACTTACACCCCAAATACAGCTCCCAACCTACAACAAAAAGAAACTATTCTTTGTGAGTGGACTACACTCTACTCCAGGCCACAGGACTTTCCTGAACACCACTTCTAAAAAGCCACACTAAAAGGGCAATCTGAAAACAAAAACTTACATCCTCCCAGCAATAAGCTTATAAAAATTCAAGGCTATCGTTAAGGCTGGTTTATAATATCAAGCCACACATATTGTATTTATTATCCTAGAGCAATCTAATAGTGTGTGTGGTTGCATAACATGACTTTTCTTACATTTCTTTTTTTAAGTTTTTGGCTGGGGCTGGGTTTGAACCCGCCACCTCTGGTATATGGGGCTGGCATCCTACTCCTTTGAACCACAGGCACCGCCCTTTTCTTCCATTTCTTTTTTTTTTTTTTTTGAGACAGAGCCTCAAGCTGTCACCCTGGGTAGAGTGCTATGGCATCACAGTTCACAGCAACCTCCAACTCCTGGGCTCAAGCGATTCTCCTGCCTCCACCTCCCAAGTAGCTGGGACTACAGGGGCCTGCAACAATGCCCGGGTTTTTTGTTTTTGTTTTTGTTTTTTTTGTTGTTGTTGTTGTTGTTGTTGTTGCAGCCATCATTGTTGTTTGGCTGGCTCGGGCTGGATTCTAACCTGCCTGCTTAGGTGTATGTGGCTGGCACCTTAGTCGCTTGAGCCACAGGCACCGAGCCTCTTCCATTTCATTTTATTTATTTATTTATTTTTTAGAGACAGAGTCTCACTTTGTCGCCCTCGGAAGAGTGCTGTGATATCACAGCTCACACCAATCTCCAGCTCTTGGGCTTTGGCGATTCTCTTGCCTCAGCCTCCCAAGTAGGTGGGACTGTAGGCGCCCACCACAACGCCCGGCTATTTTTTGTTGCAGTTTGGCCGGGGCTGGGTTTGAATTCACCACCCTCGTTATATGGGGCCAGCGCCCTACTCACTGAGCCACAGGTGCTGTCCAACCTCTTCCACTTCTTAAATGGACTGAGATGAGCTAATTATCAGGCCTGTAATCACGGAGTAAAATCAGTGAAGACAAGTGTATTTTAATCAGATCAGTTAAATAGTTTTGTTTTTGACTGTCATAGTGGAGAACTAGACCTGATTGAAGATGAAATTGAACTTGGGTATGTATGAGTGAATATCTTGAAATTTGTGAGCTAAAAACCACTTTGATGAAACAAAATATCAGGAGTAACAAAGTCACCAAACAGTGATATCACCTCATGTTTCCAACTCACTCTCCAACAGGTGGTGCCCCTAAGCGAGCCCTGCACTTGTCTACCCTTTCTTAAGATGTACCATGATGGGGCGGTGCCTGTGGCTCAGTGGGTAGGGCATTGGCCACATACACCAAAGCTGGTGGGTTCGAGCCTGACCCAGACCAAAAAATAGCTGGGCGTTGTGGTGGACACCTGTAGTCCCAGCTACTTGGGAGGCTGAGGCAAGAGAATTGCTTAAGCCCAAGAGTTGGAGATTGCTGTGAGCTATGACACTACTGCACTCTACCAAGGGCGACATAGTGAGACTCTGCTGCAACAAAAAAAAAAGTACCATGATGGTGTGCCCTGTCCTTGGTGAAGGGCACAACTACAACAGGGACCTTACCTAACAAACACGCACACTGTAATCTAATCATTTGTACCCTCATAATAAGCTGAAAAGAAAAAAGTACATGACAGTGAAGATGGAGAGTGATTTGTAGAGAATGGATCACAAAAATTTTTCTATTACTTCTGTACTTTGATTTATAAAATATTTCACACAATCAGTTGGAGAACCTATAGTTGCATTCTCTTATGAATTTTATCTCTTCTTCTGTAGGTATAGGAAATCATGTAAAATGCCATTTGTATGATAATAATGTAACCAGGAAGGATTGAGCTAACTCTTTAAGAAAAGTCACTTTTTCTATATATTTCCTGAGATGACCATGGGTCTTGAAAATGTTGAAGTTGGATATTTCTTTTTAATTACTTTGTCCAGTGTTGATCTACTATGTATGTTAAGCATAGTGTTAGGAACCGGGAACATACTACGTATGTTAAGCACAGAGCTAAGAACTATTTTCACCAAAGTGAAAATACATTACATTCCCTAATTATATCCTATGATATTTTTGCCTTAATGATGTAACTCTTTATCATAATATGCTTACATTAAATTAGCTCACCTTTATTTAAAAAATAAAGTGAAAATAACACCACCAATGTTAGTTTTAAAAGTTTTATATATAGAAAGAACTGGAGGAAGTAGTAAAGGCTGCTCTGTGACTGGCTGGACGTCTGGTGCAGGAGTCTGTGTATTTGCCGAGACTCCACAAGTTGTACATTTGTATGTTATTGCACAGTGTGTGTATTTCACCTCAAAAATAATTCATAATTTGTTTAAAAATTAAGAGGAGGGGTGTCTTAGTCTGTTTTCTGTTGTTTATAACAGAATAGCTTGAACTGGGTAATTTATAAAGGAAAGGAATTTATTTCTTTTATTTCCTTCTGAGGGCCAAGAAGTCCAAGGCTGGGGGCCACCGCTGGTGAGAGTCTTGTGGCTGGTGGGACCCTGCAGAGCCCTGAGCGGACCCAGCACATCACATGGCAATGGGGCTGGCCTGCTTGCCTGGGTCCCTCTTCCTCTTCTTCTTTCTTTCTTTTTTTTTTTCTGGGACAGAGTCTCACTTTGTCACCCTTGGTCGAGTGCAGTGGCACCATAGCTCACAGCAACCTTAGACTCCTGGCTCAAGCAATTATCTTGCCTCAGCCTCCTGGGTAGCTGAGACTACAGGCACGCACCATGAAGCCCGGCTAGTTTTTCTATTTTTAGTTGAGATGAGGGTCTCACTCTGGCTCAGGCTGGTCTCCAAGTTCTGAGCTCAGGCGATCCACCTGCCTCAGCGTCCAGAGTGCTAGGAGGGTGGCATGAGCCACTGCACCCGGCACCTCTTCCTCTTCTTTTAAAGCCACCAGTCCCATTCCCAAGATGACCCATTAACTCTATGGACCCCAAAACCTGGAAAACTGGTTTAACTGTTTTTCCCTGTATACTGAGAACCATTTGTTCAGCTTTTCTTATACTCATTCACGGTACATAATCTCAGGAGCTTGGTAAACCTGTTCACTTACTATTAGTTGCTGCCATTGAATATTGTTAGGAAGAGGTATTCTTAGGTAACAGTAAATAATGATGAGTAAGCAAAATAATGAGAACATTGCTGGGGAATTCGGAGATGGAATTAAATTGGTATGAGTTGATGTGGTTCGTAGGGTTAAAGGACCTGCCTCTCAATACTGCCACTTTGGGGATTAAATTTCAACATGAGTCTTTGTGGGGGCAAATATGCAAACCTTATTAGCAAGTGGTTACTCACATCAGTGGCAATAAGCTTATAAAAATTGAGTCCTTTCTCCTGACCAGCTCCACTGACAGTGTGCTTAGCTGCCAGTGTGGATGTTTGCTGGAGTAGCTGGAGAGCTCTCAGAAGCTTCTTGTGGCTAGTGGAGGCCTGGTTACCTAGTATATCCTGTGGTGGGTTTCAAGTGCAGTATGTTGACTGAAAAATCATGAGGTCTATAGATTTGGAGAGGAAACTTGATTCTTTTTTTTCTTATATTTCCAGATATGACTTGAGATAGCAAAGTGTAAAAGCTGCTTTCTGGTTGGGAGAGAGAACCTTGTCAGGTGCAGATAATTAAAGAACGTTGGCTAGGCTTGGCCAGTGTCTTGACCAGGCCCTTCGACCAGTTGAGATGACTGATGAAGCTGTATTTAGACTTTCCTGTAGTGGTGTAATGTACTCAAAGAAACAGAAAAGGTCTACATCAAAACTAATTATTCTAGGGTGGTGCTTGGAGTAGGGCTCTGGCCCCATATACCTACCAGAGGTCGCAGGTTCAAACCTGGCCCCAGCCAAAAAAAGGAAAAACTAATTATTCTGCCTGCCCCTGGACTCATAAATGTTCATATTTACCCAAAGTCCTAGAACTTAGTTAAGTGTGTTTACATTTACCCACTTTATTGAATCCTTATTAAAAGGCACCAAATGATACATGTGGTAGGGTTAATGTTCTTTCTAAATTGCCCACGGATTCCCAAAGCGTGTACCCCTAACCAATCTGACAATTGTTTAATAACATTAGCTGCTTTTCACATCAGAGTTTAAAGTATTCTTTAATGTATTAATCGTTTCCACTTAATACACTTTAAAAATTACAGTTGATTTAATGCTTCTAAATTTTTGCCCCTAAGGGAGATAGACTTCAATTGAAAATATTTAAGGACATTCGTGATTTAGGTATCATTCCTGATTTAGGTACTATCATTATTTTATCTTACACAGTTCCACAAATAAACAGTATCGCAAGAAAAATTTAGAATCTTTTTTTCAGTGTTTTAAAACTTGTATTTGGGGACAAGTCTTTAAAGTCAATATCGTATGTTATGTTTAAAATAGAGGCTCATATGAATCTATTTCTAAAATTAGGGTGTTTACTCCTGAGATCTGTCTCTGGAGAAATTGCTGATAAGACAACTTATTGTCATTTAGAATCTAAGCATTTAGTCTCACCTTCTGCCTACACCCTAAAATGGGTGCCTGTTACACGCTCACACATGCTCTACTTTTTCTATTTTGGAGCCATGTATCTTATATACTATTTGTCATTCATAAACATCTATTCTAAATGATGCAGGAAAAACTCAGCCCTCTCAATTTCATCAATAAATTTTGAGGAAAATAGTTTGAATGTAGAAAGTTACTATTTCTGGGTTGTTAGTGAAGTTCAAAATTGAGTCCTTTCTCCTGACCAGCTCCACTGACAGTGTGCTTAGCTGCCAGTGTGGATGTTTGCTGGAGTAGCTGGAGAGCTCTCAGAAGCTTCTTGTGGCTAGTGGAGGCCTGGTTACCTAGTATATCCTGTGGTGGGTTTCAAGTGCAGTATGTTGACTGAAAAATCATGAGGTCTATAGATTTGGAGAGGAAACTTGATTCTTTGTTTCTTTTTTGCAGAGGTGGGGTCTTGCTATGTTGCTCAAACTGGTATCCGACCCCTGCTCTCAAGAGATCTCTCCCATGTCAGCCTCCCAAAATGCAAGGATTACAGGTGTGAGCAACCATGCCAGCCAGGGCAGCCATCTTGACAGGTGGAGAAGCATAGTCTGTGCCAGAGACCAGAAAGAGGCACTTTGAGGGAGGAAATGATGGAAAGGGGATTATTTGTGTTGAATGTGTTGGCCAAGTATGTGTATTTGACAGGTTATAGAAGGAGCTATGGACATTCATGAAAGTGGTCCTGACACATGTGTCCTGTACAGACATGCATGTAACATACAACCCAGGTTCATCTCAGGGTGAAGACTTAACATTTAAATGCATTACAATAAAGTTTCATATGTTGAAAGGTAACACAGGGACATGAAGACATTCAAGTGCAGCCACTGTAAACTGGTCAGAACCAGTCCATGGTCAGTGGCCCCTTACCAGGAGAAAAGCACTAAAGTTAATCCCTTATCCAATCAAAGGTATAGTTATGATTTGTGGAGTAAAGGGTCAGTTAGCATCTGGAGGTGAGCTGTGATTATGTCAGGATAGCTTATCTTGAGGCCAGTGCTTATTTAGCTGCTAGAGTAAAAGAAAAAAAAAAACAACCTGTGGCAGTTAGAACATAGTTGGTTTTACTTTTTTGGGTGGGGGGGGCAGTTTTTGGCCGGGGCTGGGTTTGAACTGTTGTGCCCAGTCGAAATCCCCCACCAAGACCACCCAGGAGCCGAATCCGATGCAAAAGCAAAAGAGCCGTTTTATTGCAAGTTCAAGCTTGGACTCCTGGGGTCTCCATTACAAGGGATCCGAGCCAGGAGCCCCGAGCCCTGGAACAGGGGTATTTTTCTAGGATAGCACAAAAAAGTAGGTGTATACAAGTTAAACAAAGGGATCGCTTCTGGATCGGTCGCCACTGGTCCTGCCATATGGCCCATTCCAGGAGGCAGTTTCTGATTGGACACCTATGACTCAAGGCCCCAAAACCAGCAATTCACGGTGACTCATCAGTTTTAGACAAAATGGCTCTGAACCTTAAGATGGCGTCAGTCTGGTTCTCTCAAATATGGCATTGGTCTGGTTCTCTCAAAATGGCTCTGAACCTTAAGATGGCGTCAGTCTGGTTCTCTCAAATATGGCATTGGTCTGGTTCTCTTAGAAAACACTACCTCTGGCATATGTGGCCGGTGCCCTACTCCTTGAGACACAGGTGCCGCCCCATAGTTGGTTTTTCTGTTTGTTTGTTTGTTTGTTTGTTTGTTTGTTTGTTTGTTTGTTTTGTCAAAAAGATAGGCAATAGTGAATGCTGGTAAGGATGTGGAGGAAGGGGAATCCTCATACATTGTTGCTGGGAATGTAAATTAGCATAACCACTGTGGAGAACAATATGGAGGTTCTTCAAAAAACTGAAAATAGAACTACCATAAGACCCAGCAATCCCACTGCTGGGTATATGTCCAAAATAAGGGGATTCAGTACATTGAAAAGACATCTGCACTCCCATGGTTATTACAGCAGGATCCACAATAGCCAAGATTTGGAAGCAACCTAAATGTCAACAGTGAAAGAATGAATAATGAAACTGTGGCACACATACACGATGGAATACAGCATAGCCATAAAAAGAATAAAATTCTGCCATTTGCAAAAACATGGATGGGACTAGAGAACATTATTATGATAAGTAAAATAAGCCAAGCACAGAAAGACAAATCTTTTTTTTTTTTTTGTGGTTTTTGGCCGGGGCTGGGTTTATGGCCACAGGCGCCACCCAGAAAGACAAATCTTACATATTCTCACTCGTATGTGGAACCTAAATAATTGAAAATAATTGAGCTCATGGAGACAGAGAGTAGAATGATGGTTCCCAGAGACAGGAAAGAGAGCAGGGAGGGAAGAGAGATAATGTGGGGATGATTACTGGGTGGAAATAATTAGAGCGATATAATGAACAATATTTGATAGCATAATGAAGTGACTATAATCAACAATAAGTTAGGGTATACTTTAAAATAAAAGAGCAAAATTGCAATGTTCCCAACACAAAGAAATAATAAACACCTGACGTGATAGATACTCCAATTACCCTGATTCAATTAACTCACATTGTATGGCTTTATCAAAATATCACATATACTCTACACATATATGCAACTGTCATGTATGCATAATAATTGAAAACATTTTTAAAAATACAGAGCCTGGTGGAGCCCTGTGGAAAACTGAAGGAGAAAACAATTTTCCTAATAAAAGAACTTAATGAAGAGCGACCCAGACCCTGAAGACAAAGGGGATGATGGCGGAGGGACAACCTGTGAGTCACCACCTACAGGGGCTTTCCCAAACAACAGAGTGGGCCATTCTCTCTCTCCATTCAAGTTTCCTGTGTTGCTGAGCCATATGAACCCATCTTCTCTCCAGCTGGAGGTTCATTTTTGCCCTGGATCCAAGGAGACAGTTCCAATGGAGACCTCCTTTTCCTTCTCATCCTTTTTTGGGAAGCACTTATGGAGCACTCTCCATAGGCCGGAGTTTTCCTCCACCATCACATTCTAAAAACAGAAATAAGTTCCTTTGAAGTTAATTCAGACTTCAACAAATCAACTATTAGGACCAACATAAAGAAACCAGAGACTTTTAAAATCATTTCTCCTCAAAAGGAATTTTTATCTCATTTGTTAGCATCCTAAAAAGAAGAATATACTTATGCTCAAAATGACATTCAATAGAACTTTACCTCTTTATGAACACTTTTATATAAATTTCACAATTAAATGATGCTTATCTTTCTCTCTGTATAAGTATAAACATTGTTTTATTTAATTATATGTTGCAATTTATCAATAGCATACAATTCCAAGGGGATTCTATAGAGTTGGGTCTCAAGCAGGACTGAGCCCTGGCTGTATGTGGTGGAGTCAATTCAGTCATGGACATTTTGTTGGCTCTCTCTCCTTGTTTGCATCACTCTCCTGCCCCTTTATTCCTGTTTTCTGGGATTATCTTCCAAATAAATCAACTGCATCTAAGAGTATGTTTTTGGGTCCAATTTCAGGAGAAACTAAGCAAATACATTGGAAATGTACTACCGACCAGCCATACTGTATATAACTGGACCCCCTAGGCTGATTTTCTCTTGCTTTCTCCTACAAAGGTTGTAGTTAATGTGGCCAATGTCATCAATAAAAGCATTTAGTCACATCCTTCTGAACATCAGTGCTTGTTGTCAGAGACAGTGCATGCAATGAGGATTCCCTCAGCTTCAAGTGGTGGATGCCTCAAGCTCATCAATTACCTAGACTCCTCCCATGCTGAAAGGAATTCCTGAATTACAGTCACATTAAATACATGAAATCTGTTGAGGGGCTCCTTCCTTATTCCATTGTTTCTCTGATATCACCCAGAAAATTATTAGAATCTTTGGTTCTAGTTGTCTTTCAGTAATGGTGCAGTTTTAACCAGTGGTGGCCCCAGCCCAGGAATTTTAAGTAGTTTTCAGCAGGGAAGTAGTCAATAGCCATACTGGGTAGGTTTAGGGGCCCAGAGCTTGGAGAAGTTCTGCACTTATGCCAATCCTGATATGTATCAAAGACTGTCTTGTTAGACCCAGGTACATCCCATTTACACATACCGCAACCACAGAGCACAGTACACAGTGCACAGACACAGTCCTTCGCCACCTGAGGCCTTTTGGCCAATACATGCTTTCTTGAACTGAGAGCTTCAGGACTAGAACAAGAGCCTGTTCTTGGCATCTCTGGGCATGCACACAGTCCTTACACTGACAATAGGGTTTGGTCTTACAAAAATGCTCCTCAAATGCCTACTAGTAATTTGGCTCTCCATTCATATTTAGAAGAGAAAAAGCCACCTACCGTATTGGAAGCTTGTGTGGGACGTGTTAGGTGCAGGCTTCATGGTACAGTTTACTATACACTCAGTTTTGTTAGAGCCCCAAGTATTAGCATGTATAGATTTTTTTTCTCTTGCTCCAGTTTTTTTGTTTGTTGGTTTTGTTGTGGTTCTTTGACTTTTAGGAGAAAGTTATCTTCTATTCTGTGTGGGATGTAAGCCTAGCTGCCACTATTTATAGTAGGAATTGAGTGGGGGCCAGGGGCTAAGGTTGTCATGACTCAGTAAGTAGAATTTAACTTAACCTCCTATTTTAACTTTTGCCTTAGTTTACTGAAATGTCCCTGTGTCTAAAGCTTGGTTTCAGTTTTCCCAGTGAGATACCTGCCTTCCCCTTTTGGGATGGGAAAGTTTAGGTGCTTAGCATCAGCATTGGGTCTGGCATCTAGAGATCTAGCCACTCCTTAGTGGACTTTCAACGAATCTCGCTTTCAATCCATACATCTGCATTCAAGGTGACAGGTGTTTTTGACAGATGTTCTTGTCTTGCTTTGTGGCTTTTCTGTCTGCAGGTGCTTAAATTTTAGCTTTCTTTACCTTGTTAAATAAGTATCCACATGACCACCTGCTTGCTGTCTTCCTAGATGTATTTTACGCATCTGAAAAGATATTTTTCCGCCTCCCTTGCATGCACGTATGCCAACACAACCACACTCTGGCCAAAAACGCACAGAGGGAAATGATACAAGAGATGTCTGGAATGTGGACGTGACAGCTGGAATCTTAGCAGTTATCTTGGCTCATAGAGAGAACACCACTCATAGCCACACAGAGTAACAGAGCAGAAAGGTGGCTACTCAGTATCTGATGGCATCAGAGTCGCCCTGGGTTAACAGGAGGCATCTTTTATATGAGACAGAAATACAATTCTATCTTACCAAGTTACATGACATTTGAGGTTCTGGAGTAAATGTGTCTAAATCTAATTTTAGGTAATTCATCTTTTTCATTTTACCCCTTCAGCCCAATCTTCCTGTGGTGGTGACAGAAGGCGTATAAAATAATCATAGTAGTTGCTAAAAATAGTTAGCAACTCAAGCCTGTTCCTCAAACCACTAAATAATAGTTTCCCCTTGGCCAGGTGCGGTGGCTCATTCCTGTAATCCTAGCACTCTGGGAGGCCAAGGCAGGAGGATCGCTTGAGCTCAGGAGTTCAAGACCAGGTTGTGCAAGAGTGAGACCCCCTATCTCTACTAAAAATAGAAAAATTAGCTGGGTGTTGTGGTGGGCACCTGTAGTCCTTGCCACTTGAGAGGCTGAGGAGGATCACTTGGACCCAGGAGTTTGAGGTTGCTGTGAGCTAGATTGATTCCATGGCATTCTAGCCTGGGGCAATGAAGTGGGATGCCATCTAAAAAATAAAATAAAATAAAATGAGTTTCCCATCGGCTCAGCGCCTGTGGCTTAAGTGGCTAAGGTGCTAGCCACATACACCTGAGCTGGCGGGTTCGAATCCAGCCCAGGCCCACCAAACAACAATGACGGCTGCAACCAAAAAGTAGCCGGGCGCTGTGGCGGGCGCCTGTAGTCCCAGCTACTTGAAAGGCGGAGGCAGGAGAATTGCTTGATGCCAGGAGTTGGAGTTGCTGTGAGCTGTGATGCCATAGCACTCTACCCAGGGCGACAGTTTGAGGCTCTGTCTCAAAAAAAAAGTTTCCCATCTTCCAGCTCAGAGTTCCCTTTGTTCAATGATACCAATAGGTAGGAACAGAAATATGTCTAGAATTTGGAGAGCTTGAAGCTCCTATAATATCGGTGTATCTACATAGCAAGAAAGAGTACAAAATTACAGTTGTTCTATTCATCTCTCATGCATACCCTTTGCTCATGGGGCCTGCATTTCCATCCAAGATCTGTTCCACCTGTGGCCACCACCAGAGCAGAGACCTGGCTCCCTCTGCTTGCTAAGGGAGGTGGGAGTGTTTCTCTAAAACATCACCAGGGTGTGAGCCCTATTGTTCCCACCACTGCCACTGCGCTGTGCCTCAGAGCACCATCTCTCCCTCTCTCATATAGCTCTATTGTTCCATAGTCTCCAGTTTACACCCGAGCCACCGATTCAGCACAGACTTATAACAGCCCTGTCCACACCTCTCAAGAAAATGCCCAAGAATCTGGACTCCATGGGGGACAGGCTTCCAGACCACAGGGTGAAAGTGAAGGCGAGTGCTGGGAGTTCAGAATTGCGGGTAGCGTATACGTTCAGTTTTTTGTTTTTTTTTTTTTTTTATTGTTGGGGATTCATTGAGGGTACAATAAGCCAGTTACACTGATTATACGTTCAGTTTTATGCCTGGCAGGAGGGTGCCATGGCACACCAGTGGGTCCTCTCTGGGGAAGGAGTTCCAGTTTTTACAGGGTCTCTCCCATGGGATAAAATAGGAGGAGATCTGAACTCTGCTCACTTGTTTGTAGAAGGTATACTGGGAGCTGTTCTCATGAGGGGAGGGGACTCCCATCTGCTTGGCTATGGGTTCTGTACCTATTGTTTGTTTCCTTGGGGTGGCAGCTTTCCTCAGCAGGGTGATCTGCACTCTTCAATCTTCTCTCTTGGCTCAGCTCCAAACCATCAGCTTACTTGCTAAACTTCTGTCCTTTAATTCTCATTCTGAACAGGAGCCTCTGTGAAAAGCTGGCTCCAATCAACCATCATACCTCCTCCCCTGGTATAATGGACTCACGAGCCCAGGCAATGAAAACAAAATTGAACAAGTGGGATCCCATCAAGCTAAAAAGCTGCACAGCAAAAGAAACAACCAACAAAGAAAACAGACAACCTACAGAATGTGAGAATATATTTGAAAACTATTTTCGGGTTTCGGGCAGCAGTCTGCATCCTCAGTTCTTAGGGTGCCCAAGACAAACACCCCAAAGGAAGGCAAGCATGAAACAAAGTTTATTAAGAGAATGATAGGTTTACAGAGTAAGACCAAGATACAGTTCCACAAAGCAAGATTCGTTCACCATAGACAACGATGTAGTGTTACAGAGCAAGATACATTGGCCATATACAATGAATAGGCCTTCACTGTTCTGACAAGAAAGGGCGTTGGTTATGGCTGGTGGCCGGGGTCCTGTTTTATACTGTCCGGGTGGACCCTCCTTGTGACTTAGAGGTCACCTGGGAACCAGAGTCTTACTGAACATGTGAACTTCCCACGAACCTCTCTGAAAACCCATGGGGTTGGTGGAGTGCAATATAGATTTAAACTAATGAAGTGGTAATTAGCCTTAAGGCTGTCCTAAGTCATCTTTAAGACTTGGTCCTACCTCTTGCTAGGCCCATGAGCTAAAGAGACGTCTACATATTTTTGCAGTTGGCCTGGTAAGTTCTTACTGGTAGACTGATAGGTGTGGAGGGTTGTTGCACACAAACACTGACCTGATTTGAAAACTGACTTGGAAAACTAAACTGAATATACTCGAATTTAAAACAAAGTCTGGGTTCACGCCTGTAGCTCAGTGGTTAGTGTGCCAACCACATACATCGGGGCTGGCAGGTTCGAACCTGGCCCAGGCTTGCCAAACAACAACAAAAAATATGTATCTGGGCATTGTCTACCTGTAGTCCCAGCTACATGGGAGGCTGAGGTAAGAGGATTGCTTAAGCCCAAGAGTTTGAGGTTGCTGTGAACTGTGATGCTACAGCATTTTACCAAGGCCAAGGGCAACATAGTGAGACTGTGTCACAAACAGTCTGACGCCTACAGAAGGCTTACATTAACTGGAGCTGAGTAAATTAAGAAAATGAAGCCCCTCTCTGGCCTCCTCAGAAGGCTTTTATTGATTTTTAACAAAGGTGCATATGCAAAATGCAAAAATGCCAAAAGGTAGAGTGGAAAGAATCCCAAGTCCCCAGGAAGATTGGATAGAGAGGGAGGCTGGGTAAGTGGTAGGGGGTTGCTAACAGACCAGATAGGGATGGCTTATTTAGAAAGGAGGAGGGAGAAATTTGTTCTGTCCCTGCAGGGGAAGTAAGCCAGGTTTCCTAATCTAACTATGCATCAGAAGTTCAAAGAGCTTAATCGCTCCCACCTGTTGACTCTCCAACTGCATAGGCCTAGTCTGGGGCCTCTAGGCTCTTTTCATCTTCAGTGGTTTTGATGAGCCCCCAGGGATCTGTGGCCTTTCCCCCAGAATAACCCAGGATTGAGGTGAGCGCCCCACTGAGAAGTCAATCTATCTACCTCACACGGGGGGGGAGGGGGGGAGGGGGGGGCGGCGGGGCTGTGGTCTTTCCTCCCCAGGTGTGAGCAATTATTCAAGATAGGATTAAGGTGGGGGGGCCTTGGGCCCCACCCTTGTCTTTTTTCCCTTTGAGAACTGAATTTCTAGCTATGTAACGTTACCATCTGATAAGGGATTAATAACTAGAATGTATAAGGCACTCCAACAACTCAATAGGAAAAAAAATCAAATAATCTGAATAAAAACTAGGCAAAAGATCTGAATATACATTTCTCAAAAATGCTCAACATCATTAGTCATCAGAGAAATGCAAATCAAAACTATACTGTAGTTAAAATAGCTTTTATCAAAAAGGCAAGCCTGGGCATGTGAAAGGTTCTGGACCCAAGGAAGAAAGATTATTCTAAGGCACAAAACAAAGGAAACTGTAATCCCCATTCTGTAGAAATAGAAGCAGGTGGGGTGAAATCAACAAAGGAATTCCACACGTGTTTTATGGTGGTTGGGGATTTAAAGGGTCAGGGAGCGAAGGAATTGGCGGCATTCCTATTTCCTGGGAGGGACATGAGTGTGACCCTGCCTGGGTGGGCAGGTACACCTGATTCTATCAGCATGGTGGTGTGTGCCTGTAGTCTCAGCTACTTGGGAGGCTGAAGCATGATTGCTTGCGTTGGAGGCTGCAGTGAGCTATGATCATACCATTGCACTCTAGTCTGGGCAACCGAGTGAGACTCTGTAGAAAAAAAAAAGAGAGAGAGAAGTAATAAGAAATTCTAGCAAAGATATGGAGAAACCTTGCTTGTACACTGTTGGTAGGAATGTAGAATTAATGCAACCACTATGGAGAACAATACAGAGGGTCCTCTAAGACTAAAATTAGAACTACTGTATGCCCCAGCAATCCCACTGCTGAGTATGTATCAAAGAAAGGAAAATCAATATACGGAAAGACATCTGCACTTCCATGTGTATTGCAGCACTACTCATATTAGCCAGGGTTTGGAATCAACCTGAGTGTCCATTGATGGATAAATAAATAAATTGTGGTACATATGCACAATGGAATATAATACAGTCATAAAAAGAAGGAAATCCTGCCATTTGCAACAAAATGGATGGAATGGGATAACATTATGTTAAGGGAAATAAACCGAGAACAGAAAGACAAATCTCCAGTGTTCTCACTCATATTTAGGAGCTAAATATTAAAAATAATTGATCTCTGGGAGACAAAGAATAGAATGGTAATTACTAGAGGCTGGGAATGGTAACAGGGTTGGAGCAACGTAGGGATGGATAATGGGCACAATAGTTCATTAATCTGAAATTTTTAAAATATAGTTAGATATAATAAACAATAGTTGATAGCACAACAAAATGACTATAATCAGCAATAAGTTAGAGTGTATTTTAAAATAACTAAAAGAGTAGAATTGGAATGTTCCTAAGACAAAGAAATGAAAAACCTGAGGTGATAGACACCCCGGTTACCCGGATTTGATTACTTTACATTGTATGCCTGTATCAAAACATCTCATGTACCCTATGAAGATATACAACTATTATGTACCCATAATATTTAAATTTTTTAAAAGGGCCCAGTCATAAACAGATTGCATTTGTGGCATACATGCAGGCTTATGTACACACGTACATATGGAGAGAGGGAGAGCAATGGGCCGGCACCGGGAAAGGGAAGCATGGAGGCACACACACCCAGGTGTTAGTGATTGTCATTCCAGAGAAATAGTCATGTGAATGGGGTCATAACTCAAATATGAATTTTATTATTTTTGTATTTTATGGGCTTTTTTGATTTTTATGGTAAGAGTATGTAAAAAAATAATATTGATAATCCTAATAATAATGGCTAACTTTTGAGCAAGTACATGAATATGTCAGGCACTGCTATTCACAATGTTTATATACA
Organism: Nycticebus coucang; assembly: GCF_027406575.1. NCBI lineage: Eukaryota > Metazoa > Chordata > Mammalia > Primates > Lorisidae > Nycticebus > Nycticebus coucang. The sequence goes on from NC_069784.1 coordinate 63,815,515, forward strand.
TGACTTTATTTAATTTTCCCAACAACCTACTGGTGAATTTGCTGTATGGATACCATTTTTTCCATTTTACAGATTAGGAAATTTTTATAATGTTTTACACAGACAAATCAGAAGTAAGGAAAATAGCATTTTAAAAGAAAATAAAAGAGCAGAAGGGAAGAGGGAGATGGGAAGAAATAACCAGAATCTACTGCACCTGTCACTTCTTCTCCCCATCCAGGATCAGCTAAATCAAAGTGAAAAAAAGAATCTGAATCTTGGGAGGAGACACAGCTAGTGCCACGGCCTGGATGAGCTCCCTCTTCCTGTGGCTACATCAACACAGGATACACAATTTAGAGGCCTGTTTTTAAAATGCAGACTTGAGTATAATTTGTTATCATCACTGTTAATATTTCAGTGTCCTCAGCTATTACTTCAACCAAGCTAGAAACTGTCCTTACAGTTGATTAGGATCCCCCACCACCTTTTAACCTGGAAATCATAATGCTGTGGGAGAAGTATGGGATAGCATTTTGATGGCTTTGAGATTCTTGCTGGCACTCCTTTCCAGCCATTGAATGTTCTGGCATTATGCCAGTTTCAATTTATTCAACTGTCTGAGGCTTATTTTGTGTCATATTTACAAACAGTAAATATTTTTAAAATGTTAACTAGTAAGAAGGACTTAAATTTGGCTTTCCTATTTTCTCTGATCAGCAGACGTTTCCACCAGTGTCTCTTCCTTCCTTCTCAGTCTCTCATCTTGTAGCAAAGGCAGAGGGGAAAGGCACTTTATGCAGAAGACTTGGGGGAACATAGTAATTGTATAAATTGTATTAATGTTTTTCTAGTGCATTTTCTTGGAAATTTCTAGTTTGCTCCCTGCATCATCTTCCATCTTCTAATTTCTAGGTGTGTACTTGTTGATTTTAGACTACATATGGCCTAAAAATGTGGAGATACAGTTTTTAATAAAGTACGTGCTGTTCAAATGAAGACCTTCAAAGCACTGCTCTGGGCCTGGCACTGGGTGTCCTATCCAGGGAGCAGGGGGAGCAATAAAATCTCTCCACCCACTTTCCTGAACTGCAACCTTGGGAGAGAACTCTCCTGTCCAGCACAAGCTTGACTACGTCTCTGTGGTGTTGCTGTGTACAGGCTGTGGGGAATCGGGCAGGGAAGAGTGTCCCCCTGAGAGAACCTCACTTTCCTCATTTCTAGGAATAGCTATGAGAACGGAGCAGCTAATTCCACTGTCAGGAGAGAGGGAAGCCAAAGGGAGCCCCAGGTTTCCAAGTACCAGGACGCTGAGGCTTTAAAGGTGCTCCCTGCACTTCCTGGACCATCTGAAGAACTGTATATGGAACTTGAAAACACGTTGTAATAGAACCTTCGCCAACAGAAACAAGGGTCTGCCAGACATTTTTGCTCATCCCCTTAGTTATTGTTTTCTAGGGCTGCTTTCCCAACTTAAGTTTTCCCCTTCCAAGTCACTCAATCCTTCAATGATTTAATTCTCCTGTCAGTATAACCATTATGCACAGTGAATACATAGGCATGCACCTTCCGTAGCGCTTTAGCTGGTCTCTGGTTGGGTGGCAAGCCCCCACCACCACCACTCCGCAGTGTCTAATGCACACCCAGCCACTTACCCCCATGCACTCAGCTGTTAACACTAATACCTGTTATCTTTCCTCCTTTTCTCCATGCACCCCCACCCCTAAACACAGCATTCAGTGAAACTATCACCAGGCTAGAATCCTGTGGTGTCATTATAGCTCACAGCAACCTCACATTCATGGGCTCAAGGGAGCATCCTACCTCAGCCTCCCTAGTACCTGGGACTACAGGTGTGAGCCACCAAGCCTGGCTAATTATTCTATTTTTTTTTTTTTTTAAGATCTGGGTCAGGCCATCTCCAACTTCTAGGCTCAAGCAATCCTCCCACCTTGGCCTCCCAGAGTGCTAGGATTACAGTGAGCCACCATGCCTAGCCTTCACAATTTAGTAAATAAATGAATTCAAGGGTGCCAAATACTATAAGTAAGAAATATAAAGTGTCAACAGCAGAAATCTATTACCTACATATGCTCCAGTACTGGCACACACACATACAAACACACACGTATACCAGGAACAGAGATTGAAATGAATCTATCTTTCCTTCACCTCAAATGACAGCTTTATTAACGAATAACAAGCAATATAAATAGCAGCTTGTACATAAACTTTTTTTTTTTTAATAGCTGAGGGTCTCATGATGTCTCCCAGGATGGCCTCAAACTTATGGGCTCAAGTGATCGTTCTCAACCCTCCAAATAGCTGGACTACAGGCACATACTGTCACAACCAGCTTACTATCTGTATATGTACTCCTTTTCTGTTGATGTTTATTGATGCCTTCATTGATGAGAGCAAACATGGGTTTACTGATGTCAGAAGGCAGAGTTGCTGCAGGAAAGTTTACCCAAAATGACTCGTTGTTGTGAGCTCTACTATGAATAGATAAGCTGTAACTGCACGTACGAATGTGGATGTCTGTCACACAGCGGGAGAGCGTGGCCACTAAGAGTAACTGCTGCAGCCACACCGGCTTCTCTTCTTCCCTGGGTCCTCTACCCACCAGCTGTGTGGTCTTGAATGTGCATCTGTAAAGCAAAGATATGTGACATTATTAATGTCACATTAACAACCTCCTAGTTTGCGGTGAGGCTTAAATGAGTTGATACTTACCCACTTGGAACAGCTCTGGGCACAAAGTGCTCTGTGAATGTCACCCATTGTTTTTGCTCCATTAGGTTCTTTTTTTCCAGCCACTGAGCATGGTAATATTGAATCTCATGGTTACAGAAGGGAATTTTTGCCAGAATACCAGCGTAGGGTTTATTAAATACAGCCAGTTTAATTTAAGAACATATTCATTGCCTTTAGAGCAGAGTTTCAGTTAGGGTGTTGAGAATGTGGTGTTTTCAGATGAGAATGTGACGTTTATCCTGCTGTTTTTAGCACGGAGAGTAGTAAAACTGTAGTTGCCAGTCTTCTCACACATTGTCTTCCTTTAGACTTTTTTTTTTTGCAATTTTTGGCCGGGGCTGGGTTTGAACCCGCCACCTCCGCCATATGGGGCCTGCGCCCTACTCCTCTGAGCCTAGACTTATTTTCAAAACTAATTTGGCTTATTACATGAGCATGTTGTCCCCCTTAACCTAGTTGTTACGAATAAAGGAAGGAGATGGTAGTGTATGAAAACATATGTGGGAAACCCGAAATCGTAAACCTCTAGGAAACAGGCATATCACCAACGACAGTTTCTCAGACACATGCTTCACTCTGGAAATAAACAAGAGCATGAAACCTTTAATTTCTTCTACTGGGTAATTTAAAACCCAGTTATAATGTGAACAACAGCTGGACAGATCATGTTACTTGAGTTCAGCTTCAATTAAAATTGTAAATGAAACTAGTCAATATGTTCCCTTTCAAAGCCCTTACTATTCAAAACAACTGCCGAAATTAACAAAATAGTATGAAAATTTATTATCATTAATCTTTTAATTCTTTCGTCTTATTTTTAAACTCCTTTCAATTTTTTTTTATTTTTTTGAGACAGAGTCTCAAGTTGTCGCCCTCGGTAAAGTGCTGACGCATCACAGCTCACAGCAACCTCAAACTCTTGGGCTTAAGCGATTCTCTTGCCTCAGCCTCCCAAGTAGCTGGGAACTGCTATTTTTGTTGTTGTTATTGTTGTTTAGCTGGCCTGGGCTGCTTCGAACCCTCCAGCCTCGGGGTCTGTGGCCGGCACCCTAGCCACTGAGCTACGGGCGCCGCCCTCCTTTCAAATTCTTAGCGCGACTCTATTCAGATAGACTATGATACAGAGCTCACACGTACGGAGAGATTCCTCTGTGCCTGAGGTGCGGTTCTGGACTTCAGTAGATTCTAACGAGAAAACTGCCGAGAAGTCGAGCAGTCGTAGCTTTGGGATAATACAACGGAAGGGAGAAGGAGGCGAGGAGGGACGGAAACTAGGTGCACAGGGTGCATATACCAGAGCTCTTTGCGCAGAATTTCAGACGGCCTCGTTCAGGACCTGAAAACCTAGTGCAATTTTTTACTCATATCACTAGAAAGGGTTCTGTGTTCTGTGTTACACTGGCCTGTCTCTGATAGCTGTTAACCAATAAAGCCTTTCTCATTCTGCTGCTGTGGGAAATAAGCAACAATGAAAAAGCGATAATGATTTTAGAACATAATTCTTTAATTTTTAATTTTTTTTAAGAGCATCATTCAATTGTCAGCGGAGCCAAGCAGACGGCAGGCTGGAGACGATGCCCCGGCCCCGCCTTCTTCGTGGCGCCCGCCCTGGGGCGGAGCACCTGCCGGGCCCGGGCGTGTTCCCGGAGCCCGGTCCGGAGGCCTTGTACGCAGGCGCGGTGAGCCGCTCCCGGAGAGCCTGCTGCGACCGGAGCGGGCGGTCTCCTCCACTGGACAGCATGGGGCCGGGAGAAGAGCGGCCGGTGCAGGCGGGCGCGTGCCAAGGAGTCTCCCAGCTGGAGCTGCTAAAGCTGCGCGCCGCGGAGCGCATCGACGAGGCGGCCGAGCGGCTGGGGGCTCTGAGCTGCGCCATCTGGAGCGAACCCGAGCTGGCCTACGAGGAGCACCATGCCCACCGCACGCTGACGCGCTTCTTCGAGCAGGAGCCGCCGGCTGCGTCCTGGGCGGTGCAGCCGCACTACCGGCTGCCCACGGCCTTCCGAGCCGAGTGGGAGCCGCTGAGGGGCCGGGCGCCCAGCGCTGCGCCGGACCCGCTGCACCTGGCCTTCCTCTGCGAGTACGACGCGCTGCCGGGCATCGGCCACGCCTGCGGCCACAACCTTATCGCTGAGGTCGGGGCAGCGGCCGCGCTGGGTGTGAAGGGGGCTCTTGAGGGACTCCCTCGGCCGCCTCCGCCCGTGAAGGTGAGGCGGGGCCCGGGCGCCGGACTCCATCCGACTGCTCAGGCCGGGAGCGACCTGGGAAGGTGGGATCCTGGTGCGTCCCGCGCGCCCGCGTCCCCTCTGGCCCCGGGCGGGTGTTGGGCACGTACTCTACCCTGTGAGCCTGGCCCAAAGGCAGAACAGGGCTGGCGCCTGTGGCTCAGTGGGTAGGGCGCCGGCCCCATATACCGAGGATGGCGGGTTCAAACCCGGCCCCGGGCGAACTGCAACAAAAAAAACAGCTGGGCGTTGTGGCGTGCGCCTGTAGTCCCAGCTGCTACGGAGGCTGAGGCAAGAGAATTGCCTAAGCCCAAGAGCTGGAGGTTGCTGTGAGCTGTGACGGTACAGCACTCTACCCAAGGTGACAGCTTGAGACTCTGCCTCAAAATAAAAAAAAAAAAGCAGAACAGAATCTCCCACAAAAGTCGGTCACGTGTTGCTGACCTAGCTACTTCTCGCAGACGTTTGTTTCCTGTCCTGTGGTTGTAAACCACTCGGTGTATCTCCCTTTAGAAAGAACGTAGAGGGGCGGCGCCTGTGGCTCAGTCGGTAAGGCGCCGGCCCCATATGCCGAGGGTGGCGGGTTCAAACTCGGCCCTGGCCAAACTGCAACCAAAAAATAGCCGGGCGTTGTGGCGGGCGCCTGTAGTCCCAGCTACTCGGGAGGCTGAGGCAAGAGAATCGCTTAAGCCCAGGAGTTGGAGGTTGCTGTGAGCTGTGTGAGGCCACGGCACTCTACCGAGGGCCATAAAGTGAGACTCTGTCTCTACAAAAAAAAAAAAAAAAAAAGAATAGAAAGAACGTAGAACCAAGCCTGGGTGTTTACCGGGTACATTGGTTAACTAACAGGTAACTGCAATTTGCTGACCAGGTTGTGCAATCTCCAGAGGGACTAATTTTTGTAGGTGAGAGAGGATACCCGAGAAGGGTGAGGTCTAGAAGAACAGGTCTTCTCAAGGAGACCACAAGGATACACCTGCAGGGTCCTCTCCATGGAGACTCCGCTCTTGGGAATTTGTAAACTTCCTGGAACTTGGAAATTTCCAAGTTCTGTGAAATTCTGTAGTTCGGTAAGGGCTGGAATAGCATCTCCCACTTGATTCAAACTGGCCAATGAGAAGGGTACCTGTGGGGTGGAATTTTTTAACTGTCAATAAAAAGGGAAAAACCAAGCCAGTTGGGAGCGAGGCCATTTGGAATTCTTCTATGCCCATAAGCTCCCAGCCATAAATAAAGCCCTTCCTCTATATAAACGTGGTGTTTGGGTGCTTGTGCTCTTTCTCTCTGTTGGGCCTTGTCTTCCTCCAACAGTGGGGAAATCCACAGCCCCTCTTTATTAGGCTCCAAAACAAATATTTTGTTTGTGGTAGACATAGGAGCTGTTGTGATTCACATAACTGAATTTGAGAACTAAGACTGAAGTTCTCAGTCTTGGAGCCACCAGACCTCTGGAAATGTGCATGCATTGGGGATGCCAACCAGTATTTACTGCACAGATGAGTTTATCCTTCAGTCTTAATTTTTATATCATGGTTTGAGAAATAACCAATTCTTTAAACGGGGAAATATCATTTATGCTTGTCGTAGGGCGAGTTTGATCTCGCATTACCGTTTTCCAGATGGTGTGTTCTACATTCTGTCATTCTTTGAGCTAAGATTTAGTCATCGTTCAAGTTAAGGGAGAACCGGATGTTTTATTTTAATATTCTTTAGTCCATTATTTCCACTGTCAGTAACCTTTCTCTTACCCTAACAGTTCCACTGTCAGTAACCTTTCTCTTACCCTAACAGTTCCATTGCTTGGTTAGGTTTCTGTTGGGGGGTGGGGGGCATCGGTTGCCATGTCATAAAACACTGGAGAGATGCAGAGGTTTATTCATGAAAGGTGGTTAAGGGAGCCATCAGCAAGAGACATATTTGATGAGCTAAGGGTTAAGGGTAAAGACCAGCTTAATTTAAGAGTTTGGGTACTTTATAACTTCTAAAGAAAGCTAGACTTTGGCAAAAGTAAAGATTTGCAGTTTCAAATGGCTGTTCTCAGTTTTAGCAAAGTTAAGTTCTGTCTTCTCTAAAAATGGAATTTAGATAATAACGCCTTTGCAAGCCAAAACGTTTTTCCTGCTTGTTTCATTGTCTTCTTATACATGTTCGTGAAAGTATATTAGCTGTTTATAGATATTTTTTTTTATAAAATTATTTGAAAAAGTTGGGACGGCACCTGTAGCTCAGTGAGTAGGGCACCCGCCCCATATACCCAGGGTGGTGGGTTCGAACCCAGCCCTGGCCAAACTGCAACAAAAAATTGCTGGGCGTTGTGGTGGGCGCCTGTAGTCCCAGATACTCAGGAGGCTGAGGCAAGAGAATCGCCTAAGCCCAAGAGCTGGAGGTTGCTGTGAGCTGTGACGCCACAGCACTCTACCGAGGGCGACAGCTTGAGATTCTGTCTCAAAAAAAAAAAAATTATTTGAAAAAGTTAAGCTTAAATATCAGAGTAAAATGTTTATTCTGTGAAGTTCTTTTTTGTTTAATTAGATGTTTGGTGACCAATAAATCTGCCTGATTGAACTGGTAGGATCGAATTAGTAAGTTTGTGTACTAGTTGGCTGTTTCTAACCATGGTATTAAGATTTGTTTAATGTTGTTCATAAAGGATTAATGAGACAAGACCTTTTAAGTAGGTAGCTTAAGGAATCAGAATTCAGGCTTAAAGGTCACGACATCTAATCTCAGCTCTGCCCGAGCACTTGCTCTTTGACCTGGGGCAAAACAGACTTCTCGCTATTCCTCAAAATCACCCTCCCCAAAATGGGGATGCAGCTTACTCTTGCTTACCTACCTGATAAGGTTATTGTGAGGATAACCAGTAAGTAACTAGAAAGTTCCTTACCAGTCAGATGCTTATGAGTAATTGTGTACATAAATTAAAAGACTTAGTCAAGAAGCTTTAAGAAATAAAATCTTAACGACTTTTGAGGGGCTAAATATGTAGTTTTTAACTTTTTATATTTGCCATTAGTTATGTAAAATTGAGTTATAAAATTGGAGAAAGTTACCCATAGCATCTGAGTACATACATTGCACCAGACTGTGTAAGTAATGTATGTACTTAACTTACACCAAAACAGTGTAAGTTAAGTTTTGTGATTAATTCAGCACCATGTATTTATGCCCACTGCATGAGTTCGTAGCTTAAGGACTTTAATATAGCTTGCGAATACATCTGCAAGGGAACTTGTCTGATATTTTCCTTCTAGGATTTTGTTGTTTTGCTCTGACATGGATATTTCCTTCTAGATAATTGTCCTGGGAACCCCTGCAGAAGAAGACGGTGGTGGCAAAATTGATCTAATTGAAGCGGGGGCTTTTAAAAATCTTGACATTGTTTTTATGGCCCATCCATCCCAAGAGAATGCTGCTTATCTACCAGATATAGCTGAACATGAGTAAGTGATCAGTTGAAGATAAACTTCTTAGAGGGAAACAGATTATAGAATACTTTTTATGTCTGAACCAGAGACTGACACTCTACATTTATGCATTTAAAAAGCAATTTGAAAGATAATGGTAGGGTGTCTTTTTTTTGAGACAGAGTCACTGGGTAGGGTGCCATGGCATCATAGCTCACAGCAACCTCAAACTCTTGGGCTTAAGTGATTCTTTGCCTCAGCCTCTCAAGTAGCTGGGACTACAGGCACCTGTCACAACGCCTGGCTATTTTTGGGTTGTAGTTGTCATTGTTGTTTGGCAGTCCCAGGCTGGATTCGAACCCACCAGCTCTGGTGTATGCGGCTGGCGTCCTAGGTAGGATGTCTTGATTTCCATTGGATGACGTTTGGCAAGCCTCTTCTAATTGATATTTATTGTAGTGTTCATAATTGGAGTATTAAAATACACAGGGTCCCAACAGTTGCCATACATAATAGGGAAATGGGAAATTATACCTAAATGTACCTTTATTTACAAAACAGTGAGACCCCGACTCATGAAAAAAAATGGAAAAACCAGCCGGGTGCCACGGCGAGCGCCTGTAATCCCAGCGGCTTCCGGAGGCTGAGGCAGCGGGGTGCCCGCAGCCCGAGTCTGAGGTTGCGGTGAGCTACCACGCCCACTGCACTCTGCTCAGGGGCATAGGGTGGGACCCTGTCTCAACAACAACAAAAAAATTCATAACAAAATTTTACAAAAAACAGTAAAATCTCTGTAAGTTGACCACCCATGGGACTGTAACAGGTCAACATACAGAGGTGGTCAACAGAAGGAACTGGCCTACTGTACTAATACAGACATGCATAGTCTGTGAAAATTAGCTTAACTTAAGGAGGTGGTCAACATAGGGAGGGTCTACAGTATCCTCTACATGTTGATCACTTCTTTCTTTTTTTTTTTTTCAGTTTCAGATTAATATGAGGGTACAAATATTAGGTTACAATGTTTGTGTTTGCTCGGTAAAGTCGCTTTTGTTGACCACCTCTTTCTTCTTTCCCAGTCATGGTGAACACGTTCCAAGATAGCCGTTGTCAGTGCAGCTTTTCCTACGTGTGGTAACTTTCAGAACAGACTATAGAGGCACCTACGAGCACAGGAACAGCGAACAGAACATGTTGGCACTTAGTTTTGTTTTGAACTATCTGAAAGTGATCTGATTTCTGGAAAACATCTACCCATTGTCTCTAACAGACAATTCTGTTAGCTTCGGAAAGAAAATGACACTTCTCCATTTTACTTTGAGTTCTCTGCAGAGAGGATAAATTACATCCTGAGAGAGAACCTAGAATCTGAGTAGCTATGGATTTTAGTGGAACTTGTCAGTGTATGCTTTTCAGAATTGTCTGGTGCTGCAGCCTTTTATCTTTCTCTGCACTGAAGGGCTCACTTTTTTCAGCATCTGGGAGCATGCATCATTGAAGGGATTTGAATTCTTTCTTTTTTTTTTTTTTTGGCTGTTTTTTGCCGGGGCCGGGTTTGAACCTACCACCTCTGGTATATGGGGCTGGCATCCTACTCCTTTGAGGCACAGGTGCCTCCCATGATTTGAATTCTTTACATACGAAATTTTGACCATAGTTATGGTCACGAGGAGCCACTGCACAGCTGCTTCCAGAAAACTGTACATTCTCTGAGGTAGCTGGGTACCTAGGGATGGTGGTAGAACCACCCAGCAGTATTTCTGGATTGTGTTCAGATATCTCATCTCTCAGCACTGTCCTGAGCCTTGTTTTCTGAGGGTGATATCTTAACTCTTCTGGGAGAATCTTTGAACTTTGGTTTCAGGGGTGGTGTAATTACACCAGCACACTTCTGGAACAGGAGATGCCTCTGGCTGGATGGGGCCTGGACCTCTAGGCAGGCTTCCCAGCTCATTAGCCTTCTTGGACTGTCTGCATTCTAAAGGTAGCCTGTGTGGCCCCAGGCTTCTTCTTAGTGTCTGACTTAACTTTTTCTTTGGTCATCTTTTAAGATGGAATAGAGAATAAGACCAAGAATTTCATTTTTAAGACACTACTAATCCATTGATCTTAAAAGTCTTTTCTTTTCTTTTTTCTTTTCTTCTTTTTTCTTTCCTTTCTTCTTTTCCTTCCTTTTTTATTTTTTTCTTTCCCCTTTTTTAGACACGATCTTGCTTTGTCACTTGGGCATTGGTGCAGTGGCATCACCATAGCTACTGTAACCTCAGACTCTTGGACTCAAGTCAATCCTTCTGCCTCAGCCTCTGGAGTAGTTCGTACTATAAGGATGCATCAGTATACCCAGCTAAGTGTTGTATTTTTTGTAAAGACAGAGTTTTGGTATGTTTTTCAAACAGTCTTCCCACGTTGGCCTCCCAAAGTGCTTGGCCCATATCCTAAAATATTATAATTTTGGATGCTTTTACTTGTTTTTGTTGTGGTAACAGAATGTTTAGACTCAGTTAAAAAAAAAAATACCATAAGCATTCTCAGGACTCCTGAATCTAGCCCATTAAAAAAAAATCAGAGTGGGGCGGCGCCTGTGGTTCAGTCGGTGGGGCGCTGGCCCCATATACTGAGGGTGACGGGTTCGAGCCCAGCCCCAGCCAAACTGCAACAAAAAAAATAGCCGGGCGTTGTGGCAGGCGCCTGTAGTCCCAGCTACTTGGGGGGCTGAGGCAAGAGAATCGCTTAAGCCCAGGAGCTGGAGGTTGCTATGAGCTGTGTGACGCCACGGCAGTCTACCGAGGGCCATAAAGTGAGACTCTGTCTCTACAAAAAAAAAAAAAAAAATCAGAGTGGTTTTCTATTAATCTAAATGTGGGTACTGTTCATTAGTTAGGTTTAAAAAGTGTCTAAGGCTTGGTGCCGTAGCACGGTGGTTACAGTGCCAGCCACATACACTGAAGCTGGCTGGTTCGAACCCAGCCTAAGCCAGCTAAGCAACGATGACAACTGCAATGAAAAATAGCCCAGCATTGTGACGGAGCCTGTAGTCCCAGCTACTCGGGAGGCTGAGGCAGAGAATTGCCTAAGCCCAAGAGTTGGAGGTTGCTATGAGCAGTGATGTCACGGTGCTCTACCGAGGGCGACAAAGTAAGACTCTCTCTCTCTCAAAAAAAAAAAAAAAAAAAAAGTGTTGTCTAAGCAAGTCAATTATGAAACTTTATAAAAACTAATATGCAGACTTTTCTCTACATGTGTTGTTTTTTATTGTCAGAATAGTTAGAATGGTATGAAAATTTTGTAAGTAAAGTAACAGTAATTTATAAAATTTAAGAATATTAATAATCTGTGAGGACTGTCTGGAATGTATCCAGCCATGTATGTCTTTGTTTTTTGTATTACATGGTTGGCCACTTTGCAGACAGTCCTCGTCGGTATTTCAGAACATTAATAAAATAGTGGTCGGGAACAACTAACTTAATACTAGGGTCCTACGGTAACATTGTGAATATAACCTGATTTTGATAGGTTGTCTTAACCTAGTTCAAGTATTATCTGCTATGTATCTTCCCTGACCTTCCCCTTCCTAAGATGGAATTTTGGAGCTTTTACAGACGTTCAATATAGAACTGTCACAACATGGTGTGAAAAGAAATAGGAGTTTTTGTTTGTTTGTTTGTTTTTTGGTTTTGTTTTTTTTTTTGTAATTTCAGCACCTATTGTGTATTTATTTGAATTAAAGGAGTTTGAGGCCAGCCTAAGCAAGAGCAAGACCCCATCTCTTCAAAAATATATCATCTCTACCAAAAAAAAAAAAAATTTACCTGGTATGGTGGCACATGCCTATAGTCTTAGCTACTTGGGAGACTGAGGATCCCTTGATCCCAGGAGTTACAGGGAGCTATGATTGTACCAACTCTACCCTGGGTGACAGAACAAGACCCTATCTTAAAAAATAATCGTGCTTAAGCTGCTTGGGAGGCTGAGGCAAGAGAATCGCGTAAGCCCAAGAGTTAGAGGTTGCTGTGAGCCGTGTGACGTCATGGCACTCTACCTGAGGGCGGTACAGTGAGACTGTCTCTACAAAAAATAAAAATAATAATAATAATCGTGCTTAAATTTAATCTGTGTAGGAGATTGATTGAGCCAAGTTTGCTTTTTCTCTTTTTTTGGAATCTTTCTTTGTGTCAGGTACTGTGTTACATAATAATAAACTGTAGCTAATTTAAGTAAATTACGGTGTTATTACTACGAATAATGTGCCAATCAAAAGTCCAGCAACGTGAATTAATTTTTAATAGTAGTTGGGTAATTTTATATATATATATATTCTTATTTTTTTTTTTTTCCAGTTTTTGGCTGGGGCTGGGTTTGAACCCCACCACCTCCGGCATATGGGGCCAGTGCCCTACCCCTTTGAGCCACAGGTGCTGCCCAGTAGTTGGGTAATTTTAATTACTTGATTTTCTTATTTTAGTGTTTTTGGGAAACGTAGTTACAAATGGATTTTTATTTCTTAGTGTGACTGTGAAATACTATGGAAAAGCATCTCATGCTGCTGCTTATCCCTGGGAGGGAGTAAATGCGTTAGATGCTGCCGTCCTGGCCTACAACAATCTGTCCACATTGAGACAGCAGATGAAACCCACCTGGAGAGTTCATGGTGAGAATGTGCTTAATATATTTCAGTGCAATATAATTATTTAATATTTGATTTGTAAAAAAAAATTTGGAATCATTTTATGTACTTAACATGAATATTTTTAGAATGTAACACATTTGCAGAAATTCATGTGATGGAACATAGGATATAGGTAGCTAGGAACTTTGTCTACAGGTGGGTAGGAAGATAATTTCACTTACATAAATGGAATGGTCACCTTTGACCACAAAGATAAAGGTTTTACCTAAAAAGCTACATTCTTTCTGTGGGTATTTAAAAATTGGAACTTGATTTTCTAGTTAGCCTCACTGTCTCTTAATGATAACAAAATTTTGTCACTTCTTCAATTTAAAGTAATGACTGCTGGTTTAATTTACTCAGATGCCCAATATTTTATATATATTATATTTTATATATAATATGTATCATATATATTACATGTATTTATATATAATCTTGCCTAATATTTTTTACAATTACATGCATCACTATACATACAGTCATAAAGTATAATCTTTAAAGCACACATTTATTATTTAGTTTATTTCCTTTTGATTTAGGAAATTGTAATACTTGAGTATCTCTCTCTTTTTTTTTTTTTTTTTTTGGTAGAGACAGAGTCTCACTTTATGGCCCTCGGTAGAGTGCCGTGGCCTCACACAGCTCACAGCAACCTCCAACTCCTGGGCTTAAGCGATTGTCTTGCCTCAGTCTCCCAAGTAGCTGGGACTACAGGCACCCGCCACAACGCCCGGCTATTTTTTTTTGGTTGCAGTTTGGCCGGGGCCGGGTTTGAACCCACCACCCTCGGTATATGGGGCCGGCGCCTTACCAACTGAGCCACAGGCGCCGCCCGAGTATCTCTTTTTTACCTCATTTTGCTATAGGAAAAAGTCAGTTTGTAATTGCAAAAAAGTTGCTGGTTTTGCTGTCTTAGTTCCTTTAAAATGAACAAACAGGAATATGTGAGCCACGTAAGACTAGATTTTGTGTATCTACACCCTCAAAGCAGAGTGGCTGAATTTCCGTTCTGTATGCTTCCAAATTAATGTGTTTGTTTTGACAGTTGATAGTACTTAGTGGTCTTTGACCTAGTTCTTCTTGGCATGAAAATTATTTCCCATTTGTAAAATGTGGATAAATAAAAATGGTAATATAGGAGGCTTTCTGTATTTGTGGGTTTCCCATAGTGGATTGAACCAACTACGGATGGAAAATATTTGGGAAAAACAGTAACAATACAATAATAAAATAACACAAATAAAAACAATGTCTTTTAACAACTATTTATATATATGGTATTTATATTAGGTATTGTAAACAACATCAACAAAAAAAGAAAATAATTTCCCCAGAGCTAAATGCCATTTAAAATATTCATGGGATTCTTGAGGTATAAGCATAGTTGTAGAACCTCCTATCATTAGTTTTTTCTTTTTTCATGTCAAAAGTTTATCAAAATGTACAACTATAGTAAAGCCTCCTGAAACAAAAATCTTTAGAAAGCTAAGTTTATTTTTTTGTAGTCGTATGATTTCTACCTGTTTCTTTATAATCTGGATCATACTTTTTTAATATTATTATAAATTCCTGTAAATAAAGTACATATTATTTTTTTTTCCTGTTAGCTAGAAAGTATCACCCTGTGTATACAACTTATGTTGTACAGCATATCAAAACCTTTGATTGGTATATTGGTGAAGCTAGTAATTTTAAATTATTTTTCTTTGTGTATATATTGGCTGAATAATTTAACAAGTATATTTAAGCTAAAAGAAATGTTCACCAAGCTTAATTCCAGTAATTTGGTTTTTCTTATAGGTATAATAAAAAATGGTGGTGTAAAACCCAATATCATTCCCTCTTATTCTGAATTAATCTATTACTTCCGTGCCCCCTCGATGAAAGAGCTTCAAGTTTTGACCAAAAAGGCAGAAGATTGCTTCAGAGCTGCAGCTTTGGCCACAGGGTGCACAGTAAGAAGTTCTAAGAGTGACCTAAGCTATGATTAGAGGTGTTTATACTGTGTTGGGGCTGGGGCTGTTTATATGAAGTTAGATTGAAGCCTGACTTGCCTTTCATTTGGTGGTATCTTAAACACATAGAATGAATTAGCTGAATGGTTACTATGGAGTCTTTCATTTTTACACATTTTACTGAATGTGTGCAGTAAGGAAGACTACAGATCTCAGTTGGAATAGTTCTTATATCCTTCCTTATTGGCATTTGTGCTTTTAGAATTGCCTTATATTCCATCCTTTACAGGGAACTTTATGGCAGAATTGGCCAAAGCTATTTTTGGTAAAGCTATAAATGTGCATAGTAGTGATATAATACTTAAGGCTTGCTGGAGTGGAAGTTAAACACAAAAGTTAGTTGAGAGGTTCTGTCGATTTGACCCATAAAGTCAGAAACATGTAAGTACCAATCATGTATGGTGTAAAGTGGAATGAGTCTTAGAATTATATAAAATGCAAGTCCTGCCCTGGAGGTAGCCCATGAGTCTAGTTGGAGAGACAAGAGCTTGACCTGCACTCTCAGCTAATTCTGTAACCTTTAAAAACATTATTTAATAGCTCTGGGCTTCAGTTTCTCATTTGAAAAATGGGGGTAAAATATAGTCTGTTTTAGGGTTCTTATGATAATTAAATGGGATAATGTTTGTGAGGAGCTTAGGCCTACCCTTCAGATGCATTACCTTATTTTTTTTCTGTCCTTATTAGTCTAGAGATGTCTGATTTATTCCCACAGTAGCAATAATTCTCAGTGTGTGTGAAGGACAGAGAGTGAGTGCTTACTGATGGGAAGCATAGCAAAAATGAGGATTTGAAATCTCATGCTGTGTTATGGTGATAAATACATGGACAAATGTGAGCGCAAAGCCTTAACCTCCTGTGCCCTTAGGGAAGATAGGATGGACTTGGTGAATGAGAACTATAGCGTCCTTAGCATACAGCAGTGAAAACTAATCATTTATTCCCATATTTATTTATAATTATGAATGTAAATATTTTAATATATACATGTGTATATGAACTATTAGCATTAGCTCGTATTTCAAGGTGGGCAGTATTCCTTTACAGTAAGGTTCATTATTCCTGGATTTAAGTCTATATTTTACACTGTCTTTTACTAATTTCTTACATTGTGGCTGACTAGTAAGTTTTGACTAGGTTGTCATTGCTTCTAATTATGTTCCCCAAAATAGAAGATAAATTATCTCTGCTATTTTTTTTTTTTTTTTTTGAGACAGAGTCTGAAGCTGTTGCCCTGGGTAGAGTGCCACGGCATCATAGCGCACAGCAACCTCCAACTCTTGGGCTCAAGAGATTCTCTTGCCTCAAGTTTTCTATTTTTAATAGAGACGGGGTCTCGCTTTTGCTCAGGCTGGTGCTGAACTCCTGAACTCAAGCAATCCACCCACCTCGGCCTCCCAGAGTGCTAGGATTACAGGCGTGAACCACCGTGCCCGATCTCTCTGCTATTTTTTGATTAGCTTTTTTTTTTTTTTTTTAGGAAGTTGCTTTTTGTTTTGGGTTTTGTTTTGGTTTTGGTTTTTGATTAGCTTTTGATAACATTGATACTCTTCTTTAGGTCGAGGGAATATTGCCCATTTTGATTTAATCAAAACTGAATCTTTAAATCTACTTAACCACATATAAACTGCTTCTGTATTTATTCAATGTTTCTACCACTGAACTGTCAACAAGGAATGAGAACTGTTGTCAGCCCCTCCTCACTGTGAATCTCCTTGCTTCTCTTAGCCTTTCTGTCTTGCAGACCAGGCAGTGTGCGATGTCAGTCTGCGTATTGAGTGTTAGTAAGGGTGGCTTTCTCTGGCCCGCTTTCTCTTGGAAGCTGAATTCCTGGAGCAGTGTTCCTCAGAGTGTGGTTTTTGAACTACTTGGTGTTAGTTAAAATGGACATTTTTGAGCTCTCCCTTCACTCTGTGTGTAGAACTAGAGTTGATACTCCTGGTTAGTGAAATTGTGTGTTTGGTACATATATAATAATGATAAAGGAGATAAGGTCCTAGGGATGCTTGTTGTAGAAAATACATTTCTTTTAAGACAAGAGATTTGAGAGAATCTGTATCTGGAAGGAAAAATGCCCCTTCTGAAAATAGCTTCCTTTTATAATACCATCATTGGTTTGAAAACTAGAGAGTGAATCTGTGTTTTTTTTTTTGTAATTTCAAAACTTGTTTTGCAATTTTTTATTAGGTGGAAATTAAAGGTGGAGCACATGATTATTACAATGTTCTTCCCAATAAGAGTCTGTGGAAAGCTTATGTGGAAAATGGAGAAAAGCTGGGAATAGAATTCATTTCAGAAGATACAATATCAAGTGGCCCTTCAGGTAATTTAAGTTCTTTTGTTAGATACTGATCTATTTGAGGAAGAGAAATACCATCTTTGGTTAAATGGCTTTGTTTAATGGTTTGAGAGGTAGGGAGATATTGCTAATGTTTTTAATGATTTTTTTTTTCACAAATATAATGATTAAGGGAAAGAAATTAATGGACTCTTAGTGCAGACTGTCAAATGGCAGACTTGTGGTTAGAAATAGCCAGACTACTTTTTGGTCTACATTCTGAATATTTCTAGTGTTTAAATTTGTCTAGTTCTAATTTTTAAGTAAAGTGATAAAATGGGAAATAGAATTTTAATTCATTCTCAGTCATGATAATTAAGCGGGTTAACTAAGTACTGAGTTATCTGGGGGCATTTTTAGTTTTTGAGGAGCAACAGCTAGAATTTAAATCATAAGTATTTTTGAGGGTTTTTTTTTCATTCTTCAGAGCATATTACTACTAATACTTTTGCAAGTTAGAGATATACCTCCTATTTAATAATAGATGTTGATGTGGGTAGCACCTGTGGCTCAAAGGAGTAGGGCACTGACCCCATATGCCGGAGGTGATGGGTTCAAACCCAGCCCTGGCCAAAAACTGCAAAAAAAAAAAAAAAAAAAGATGCTGAAGAAATAGGCCCAAAAGTACTTGACAGTAAAAATGGGGTGCTAATGTTATTCATTGAGAAAAGGAGTTCAAGAGAAAGGTTGGAGCAGGATGGTTTGATATAAATTATCAGCATGTTAAATTTGAGGCTTTTTTTTTTTTTAATTTGAGGCTTTCTAAGCGAAGCCATTTAGTACCTGTTGAATCTAGAACCCCAAAAGATGTGAAGGCTGGAGAGTTAGGAATTGGGAAGTAGGTGAAGACACAGATGTTGATGAGTTTGCCCAAGTACATCAAGGGAGACACTGCGCCAAGACAGAATGCTGGGCATCAGCAGCCCTTAAGAGATAGGTGGAGGAAGGGAGTGAGAGGAAGAGGCCAGTGGTCAGAGAGAAAGCCAGCGGGAGAGACTGGAATACAGGGAGCCGGCCCGGTAGAGAACATCTAGAAGGGAGGAGTGTCGAATCATGACAGGTGCCATAGAGGTGGAGTAAGGTAAGTATGATCTAGCGTCCACTGGACCAGTAACTAGAAACCCGCAGATTGTCTAGAGAAAATAGCTGAAGACTGGTGGGACTGGATGCTGGATCTCACTTCTCTGCCTACTGTGTTGGCTCGTGAAATAGTAGGGACAGCAAAAAGAGACTATTCTTTTCCATGAAAGTTAGCTTTAAAGGAAAATAGAATGGGTGGCGCCTGTGGCTCAAAGGAGTAGGGTGCTATGCCCATATACTGGAAGTGGCAGGTTCAAACCCAGCCTCAGCCAAAAGAAGGAACTGTAAAGGAAAATAGAATGGATACAAGAATGAGGGAGATGGAAAAGAAAAGATTTTTGATGGAAGATACTTGAGAGAGGTAGATGCAGACAGGTGCTCAGGAAGGAGGGAGGAGAGTTTGGAGACGTCCCCAGGAGGTTGTGGGGAGCACACAGTGAGCACCGAGCTGACAGGTGAAGGACTGAAAGAATTGGCGCCGAGAGGACTGGCTGAGGCATCAGAGTTTCGTGTTTTATTTTGTTTTGGTTCTTTTCAGAGTAGCGGTAGAGCTCAGCTCAGCACTGAAGACCACGCAGCCTAATGGCCCTGCAGTCTGACCCTGGCAGGTTTCTGCAGTCCATCTGCAGGAGGGAAAACACGCGGTCAGTTCAGGTTTTATTTAATGGACAAAGCAAAGCAGTAGAATAACATTGCTATAATTTGGGTTTGATTTTCAGGCTCTAGGGCCTAATTCCACAAGTAAGATCTGAAAATGTGCTGTAGTCTTTTGTCTATCTCGTCATGGCCATACCATCACTGTGTAGCTTTAGTGTGTAGAGCCATTTCTAGCACAGTTAAGTGCTTTGTGTATACTGTGTAAAGCAGTACTTTTTTACAAAGGTCAAGTTGCTCCAAAGTCTGACCTCATCCCACCTTTACTGTATAACTAGTAGCCATGGGACTATGGAAACATTATTTAATATCTGTAAGCCCTGGTTTCTTCATATAGGAACTATTCAAAACATTAATATTTATGAAGCACTGAAAATTATGTTTGGTAATTGCAGATAAATGTTTGCTACTGTTGCATATTTTGCTTCTTTTATTTCTGTACCACTTATTCTTGTGTAGTCTACCTGTGCCTGGCATGGTGTTTGCCACGTAGTAAACACTCAGTAAATAACCACTGAGGGAACATAAGGCTTTGTTTTTAGTGTGAT